>NC_136921.1:69638158-70238158 GCF_949752795.1 Hyperoodon ampullatus
AAGAGCGAGGCAGTTTTCAGAGTAAGTGTGAATGTGGGTCCCACAGTCATACCTCCTTGCAAGTCTCTGGGTAACCACAGAGGGAAAGCATTAGTGAGATATTTTCACTGTAAATAAACTAACTGTCCCTATTGAAAACAAAATAGATATGTTAAACTCTGTTCTGTTATTTACTAAGCTGGGGACTGGTTTTCTCTGTGGCAGATCAAAGCCACTGACGCAGTTGTGGGGAGAATGTAGCAAATCCAAGGCTTTTATGGAATAGAAACTGGTTGATTGTTTAAAATGGAAAGATGGGTCAGAAGCTCTGTTACTGTCCTATTGGTATGGCAGGGCCCACAGTAAAATTTTAGAAGTGATCACCTTGTGGTGTGATTACAGGTGATTTAAATGTTCTTCGTTGTAATAATAATCACATTTCTACAATGTACTGGTAATAACTGAGTGTGTTCTATATGCCTATAAGACTTTTTAAAAACAGTTTACCGAGATACAGTTAACACACTATCCAACTTACACATCTGAAGTGTTCAGTTCAGTGTATTTTTAGTGTATTTATAGGGTTGTGCAATCATCACTGCAATCTAATTTAGAACATTTTGTTGCCTCCTTCCCCTGCCCCCAAGTAATTCCTGTACCCATTAGCGGTCATTTTTCCCACCCCCAGTCCTAGGCAACTGCTAACCTACTGTCTGTCTCTATAGATATTCCCATTCTGGATATTTCACATGAATGGAATCACATTTTTGTAATCCGTCAGTTCATGAACATTGGGGGTTTTTCCCCTTACTTTTTGGTTATTATGAATAATGCTACTATGAACATTTGTGTACAAATTTTTATGCAGATGTATGTTTTCATTTCTCTTGGGTATATTCCTAGGAGTGGGATTGCTGGGTCACACAGTAACTCTGAATAACATTTTGAGGAACTATCAAGCTTTTCAAAGTGGCTGCACTATTTTATATCCCCACCAGCAGTGGATGAGGGTTCCAGTTTTTCCACATCCTTGCCAACACTTGTTATTATCTTTCTTTTTGATGATAGCATCTTAGTGGATATGAAGTGGTATCTTATTGTGGTACCTCTATAACTTTTGAATTTAAAAAAAATGTAAAATGTTTTTAAACACCCAATGAAACAAAGGAAAAGGAAATTGGTAAGTGAGCTTAGATGTGTGAAATTGAAAATATATGACTATGATTAAACTGAGAAAAAAGTTTGGAGCTCATCTAATCTGTTGACTATTTCATTTCAGGTGGCCTCTATGCAGTTTATTAATATTGTAGTCCATTCAGTAGAAGACATGAATTTCAGAGTTCACCTCCAATATGAATTTACCAAGTTAGGCCTGGATGAATACTTGGATGTAAGTATAGCTGTAACCTTTAGTTCCATTATGAGACTTGATTTATTGCCTACCCTCAAAGATGCACTTCCATAATGACCAAAGAACACTTAAGGCTCCATGCAATCAGGTGCTGTAGTGCTAGTTAAAAGAACCAATCTGAGTGATGTGATCTGTCAGAGAAGCTGGATTCTTGCAGACCTCCTAGGGCCTTACATTGTCTTCTGCCAGCAACCTTTTAGTACTGGAGTCAAATAACCTCTTAGAGCCTTGCTACAGCTTTCCTCTCCTTTTGAGCTCTGTCTGGGTCAAGTCTCACTGTACCCTTCATCTGGGCTGTTGGGCAATGTGCATTCTTATTTACTCTGTGGACTCTATCTGGGCAGGGAAAGTCAAACCAAGACTGCTGTAGAGTAATGAATAATGCTTGGAGCATCAAAAAATAATGAGGAAGTGGACACTAGAGACTTCCTCATGTAGCTGTTAAATTCTGCTTAAAATGTTTGTGTCTTTAGAAATTCTGCTTTTAGTTCTTGAGAGAAGAGGGATCTAAAGTTTCTCTTTCTCTTGCTCCCTTGCAGAAGTGCTCAGTCAGTTCCCTGAACTTCTTTGCCTAAAAAACAAAGTTGATGTGAAAATCATAAACAGACTTAAGTAGCTGTGTGTGCACAGGATGTGCCCTTGTCTTTTGACTCAGGCAGTTTTGTTTTCCCTTCTGTGTAGGGAATGATCCACTTGAATTTGAAAGGCCACTAGTAATGGGGCAAGAATTGTTGACCTCAATTTCAAGCCTGTTTCTAACAGTGAAGAAAATAGAAGTATTTCCCTTGAACATCTCCATAGCTCACCTGCCCATCTCCCTTTCGAGTGAAGCCAGGGATTAGACAGGCGGTACCCTCAGTTTATCGCAAAGTGGAATTGCAGAGTTGGTTACTCTTGAGCTCATGGCCTTGTTTATCAGACCAGCTGGGCTGCCCTCGAGTAGACTGGCCTAATGTTGTCTAAAGACTCTACTCAGGTGGAGCCATGGAATATTTCCATTGAAAAGTTTGTTTGAATTGCTTTCCTATTTAAAGAATGACTAATATCTTTGACAGAATATTGTATTCAACAGTTCCTGCTTTGAAATCAGAGTTCCTCTCTTCTCTTTCTCCACATGCCCTGAGAGTAGCAATATTTGAATGAAAGTTGGGTGTACTTCTAATGGGGTTTTAGGGTCAGTTTTGTTGTGGCTGCACAGAGCTCATTTCAGGCGCCAGGATACAATGACAGGTAGTAACATCAGTGCCTGTTACTCACTGTGAATCTTGTGAAAAATCCTGCTAAGCTGCTTCTTCATTTTCTTTTCTAGGCTTTGCCCTTGTTCAGAGTTTTTTTTTCAGTTCTGACTCATAAACTAAGATGGAACATACTCTCTTCAAGACAGCTAAGATGTAGAATTCTAGATTAGACCTAGGAGAAAATCTGTTTTCCTGAGAATTTATTTGTAGAGTAGAATTCCTCTTAAAAATTTGATTTTTTCCAAAAACTCTGTATTTCTCTAACTTACTGGTCTGTTGGTTCCAGACTTTGATAGAAGTGGTTAGAAGAATAATAACATAAGCATATAATATATAAATGCTTCATTAATTTACAAAAACCCAACCTTGTAAGTCATCATCGACTTGTTCAGTAAGTGTTTATTGGCATCACCCATGTGCCAGATGTTATTCTAACCACTCATCTGCTCCCCAGGGAAAGACATGACTTATGCTACTTGTAAGAAGGATTGACCGATTTACTTGACCTCTAATTTTACCTTAGAGCTAGTTGACTTCCTTTGGGATGCCTGGCCCTAGAATGCAGTGAATGGGGGAAAGGTTCCTGATCTGTGCTTTGGGAGCCCTGAGCTTCTCATGTTGGGGGAGTGTCTTAGCCAAGTAATTATGGGGGATGGGTTCTAGGAACTAGTGCTAAAATAATCCCCGAGTCTAATATACTCTGTCAGTGTCTTCCTCAACTCCCATGTACCCCTCACCCTCAACCGGAACTACCATCACTACCCAAGCAAGATACCACCCACTCTAATCTCCTCTACCACACAGATACCCCTCAAGTTTTATGTTACTTGTGACTGTTGTTCCCTTTTGATTTTTCTGTTATCTTGATTTCACCTGCATCAAAAATGTTTTAGGTTGGAATATATCTGCATGGGGAATATATCTACAGGAAGGATTAGGGAGGAAATGTGTGTATATTTGGGAGAGAGTAAGCACCAGAAAGTAATCTGATGGTACCCTCTTAGATGGTTACTCCAGAGTTCTCTTAAGGAGAGTGAGATACAAAACCCTCTCTTGGGGGACTTCGCTGGTGGTCCAGTGGTTAAGACTCCATGCTTCCAATGCAAGGGGCCCAGGTTCCATAGCTGGTTGGGGAATTAAGATCCCACATGCCTCGTGACGTGGCCAAAAAAACAACCAACCAACCAACCAACCAACCAACCAACAAAAACCTCTCTTGGAAGGAACAAACAAAAATATGTAGGCTCTCGGGTAATTATGTTGTGTTTCCACAGATAAGCTAACACCACGTTCTCCTGCATTTTGATTTTTAGAAGCTGAAACATACTGAGAGTGACAAGCTACAGGTACAGATTCAGGCTTACCTGGACAATGTGTTTGATGTGGGAGCTCTGCTGGAAGACGCGGAAACCAAGAATGCAGCTTTGGAGAGGGTGGAAGAACTGGAAGAAAACATCTCTCATGTAACTACCTCTCAGAAAAAGAAAAATGGCTGTTTCAGCTAGGTGCAAGGCAGAACAGATGTTATTAGCTTTATGGCAGTGAACGAAAGGATTTGGAGTCTAGGAATGAGATGCAACTTGAGCTAGAGAGTGATCAGAAGCCATTCTGGGCTCTTTCAACGAAGGCAGGTATGTTACTTACAACTAAGTGGAACCCGTTGCCTTCGTTCACTGCTCAGTTTCTGCTGCGTCCAGATTTCCTGGCCACCTTAGTTATAAGCACAAGAGAGTTAGAAGATTGGCATTACCTGAAGAGAAATGCAACTAAAATATGTCAGTTTGGTGAAGAAGTATCTTCTTCTGAATGTGAGTCATCTTGTACCAAATATGTCCATGCAAGCTGTGCACGGGCTGATCTAGTGTCCTCATGATGCGGGTCTTCACTTTCCTGCCTCATGGGTACTCAAGTTCTAAATAGCTTCATCTCAACGGTAGCATATTCAAGGAAATCGGCAAGTTTTCCCATATATCCTCTTCTTGCAAGAAGTGTCCTCTCAGTATAATGAACAGGAATATGGTGTGTCTTAAAACCCAAACATTGGGTTTTACTGAATTTTACTGAATTCTGATTGAAAGTATCCTTGATTGTGAAAGGAATTGTCTCTTTTTGGAAGGATGTGGTTTTTCTCTTAGAATGGTCCATTTATTTTTCTCTGCTTTTTCTTAGTTAAGAGTATTACTTGTGCTTAATGTCCTTCCTCTTTTCCCATCAGTCTGAAAAGGGGCATCTTCATGGCTTGTGGTTTAGCCAAGTTGCCAAAACCCCTCCCTTTGTAAGTGCTGTGCTGACTTAGTTGGTACCTGCTTAGGGAGAGCATTTATAGGCTCTTCCTTTTTCTCTTTTTGTCTCTTCCCTTAAAATATTTATATTATATTCTGAACTTGGTCAGCGTAAATCTCCACTCTTCCTCCTTACCTTGCCTCCCTGATTTTCTTTATGTGTGATTATTCTCAGTGAGATGGAAGAAATCAGAAGTTGCCCAATTTTAGAGTCTTATGTGGAAAGTAACTTTCACTCATGGCTCACCCCATCTTTCTCTGAAGCCTTAGCTGGCATTGCATGACCATACTTACATAACCTACTATTGTAGTAACCACCTGTTTATTTGAACTACCCCTCCAGAATGACTTTTATTATTTGGATAGTTTGAGTCAAAACAAGCAATATTATTTTTTCAACTGGTGACTTATAACAACAAAACCAAGTTTTCTGGGTCAACAGTTTTCAAAAGCTTTTGCCTAATGGCCTTTTCTTAGGGAGGGAAAGGTGACTCGACCTCCTCCCTCACTACTATTCTCTACCCTTGCTGGCCCCTGCAGAAATGAAGAAAGACACACTGTGTATGTCAAAACACTAAGGAGCTGACTTATGGGTTTTATTAAGGATACCTTGTAAATGAATTCCTCTTAGAAACAAGTATGTATTCAGCACCATCTTATAAATATTAACATTTTCGGAAAACAACTTGGGGAACACATGCAGGACTCTGATGGGCCCCTAGTGGTCTCTGAGCTACACTTTCTGAAAACCAAGGACCTGATGAGAATGATCCTTTGTTGTGACACATCTTCCCTTTCAAAACTTTACAGTTGTCGGAAAAACTGCAAGACACAGAGAATGAAGCCATGTCCAAGATCGTGGAACTGGAAAAGCAACTCATGCAGAGGAACAAGGAGCTGGATGTTGTTCGGGTAAGTGTAAGCCATCCCAGGTGGGCACTGCAGGGAATGTGCTCTAGCTTTAGCCTAGTAGATATAGGACCCGCATATGTTCACAGCAGAGGGAGGCATGGATGCGGCATATTTACTGGAACCATTTCAGAGGTGAAACTCAAATGAAAAGTACACATAGTTAGGGTATGTCTTCACATGTGTGTGCAATCAAATGCTGGGGCTTCATTACTTCCTTATCACAGGTTTTGGGAGCAACAGTATTTTCCCATCTGGACGAGTCTGAGTGAGTTCTGTGGATCACCCATTTGGTTGGAAATAAAAACACAGCATGGATTTAATTCATGCCACTTATTTATTTTTCTTAGGACTTGGACTTCTTTGTATTTCTTTGCTTTGCTTCTGCTTGAAACCAATTTGGTAGTTGCCATGGAAACGGTGAAATCACAACATAGACAAGACCTACTGGCATTCACCAAAAAAAAAAAAAAAAAAAAAAAAAAGAGAAAGAGAAAAAAGTCAAAAGCAAAATCAATCCATTTTATTATCAGATAATTCCAGCTATTTTGTTTGGCTTCAGCATTGTTTTACCTTACAGGTCAGGTATTTATGGAGTGCCATCCATGTGCTTGAACATAAAAACACCAAAATGCCTGGAGAGCTTTTAGGCAAATGGCTTGCCTTTACACGACCGTTAATGATATGGCACATTTTATGTGATGGTTATCATGTCTGCGTGTGTTGCTTGATATTCTGACAGGTCCTACAGTTAACTCTAGGAAATTTATTTTCTGGCACTCCATCTCTAGGAAATTTATTTTCTGGCACTCCATCGAGACAGAGTTGTAGCATATGGACTCAATTCAAGTTCAGACTCTCAGATTATTAATAATAGACAGGGTGTGAAGAATGTTTCCCTACCTGCTGGAGGTTTGTGGTGAGAGATCATGTGTGTAAGGCCCACAAGTGAGTTCCATAAAATCCTTCCACTGGAACCTCTGTGGACACCTTATAAAAGGAACCAGGACGGCCTTTGAATTGAAAATTGTAACTTCTTTGTCTTCTGCGAAGAACCTAGACAGAAATAAGGAATTAGTGGAGGGATACTTTGGCCTGTTTTGGAAAATGTTACAACAGTTGCTATCCTGAGCTTGGTCAAGGGGGCATTGTGAAGGCCAGAGAAATCCATTCAAAACAGTCAGCCCCTGGTTACTCATGAGTGGATTATTCCATGATTTGCAGATTTTTGATCCCAGTCTGACTTATGTCCAAGTCTGATTTAGGGACCTTTTGTCTACTGTTAGCTGATATGTATCTAGGAGTAACAAATGAATTTTAACAAAAGTGAAAAGAAAATATGCTGCACCACCAAAATACCCTCAGGATACTCCAAAGTCAGCTATAAAATTATTTTTGGGTCATCTCTGCCCTGTTCCTCTTCACCTGTGGGGAAAACTGACTTAGCTGTATTTATTAATGGAAAGAATTACCTCAACAGTAACAACTGCTAGAATGTAGTGCATGCATTACCAGTGAACAATTGATAACGAATGGGACTTTATAAGTTCTGGCTGAGTTCCATAGAATTCCTATATATATATATATATATATATATATATATATATATATATATATATATATATATATATTATAAGTATCCTTTTTCTTTTTTCCTTTTTTTTTGTTATTTTCTTTATCCTCAATTTGCCAATCTAATGGTAATAGGCATGAATGTCACGTGAAGACCAACTCTTGACCATGGGCTTTTTTGCAGGAAATCTACAAAGATGCAAATACCCAGGTTCACACATTAAGGAAAATGGTCAAAGAGAAAGAAGAAGCCATTCAAAGACAGTCTACCCTAGAAAAAAAGATTCATGAGCTGGAGAAACAAGGGACCATTAAAATTCAGAAGAAAGGGGATGGGGACATCGCCATCCTTCCGGTTGTGGCTTCTGGCACGTTGCCCACGGGGTCCGAAGTGGCGGTGGGTGACTTTGTGGGACCAGTGACGGGGGCCGCCGCCTCGGGACCCTTGCCCCCTCCTCCCCCGCCACTGCCTCTGTCGTCAGACGCACCTGAAGCAGGTAGGAAGCCTTGGCGAGAGAGCTGAGGTAGAGCATTGGGATATCTCTACTTCTTCTTTTACCTACAGTTCATCTATGTCCTTTGTCTGTTTCTGTTGGCATGTCCTTTTATTGATTGATTCTAAGAACTTTTACCTTTTGAGATGAAGGGTATACGTCTTCAGTTCACACATGGCGCAGAATGCTCCCCATTTGTCACCGAGGACATTTTTGTAGTCTTTGGGGAAAAAACCCTTTGTCCTCCTCAGTGTTTGTTTTCAGGTCCTTTATGTACACATGGCATATTGCAGGAAAAACCGTTCCCCTGTTTTCAAAGTCGATTTGTTTCTTTTCTTTTGCTAGCGCGAAATGGTCCAGCCACGCCACCTATGCCCCCTCCCCCCCCACCCCCGCCCCCGCCCCCGCCCCCGCCTCCCCCTCCGCCCCCGCCTCCTCTCCCGGGTCCTGCAGCTGAGACTGTGCCGGCTCCCCCTTTGCCCCCCCCTCCTCCCTCTGCACCCCCGCTGCCCGGGACGTCTTCACCTACAGTGGTTTTCAACTCAGGATTAGCAGGTAAGAGTGCAGATTTCAGACCCAGATATTTAATACAAATACTCAATTGTCTGACCTCCAGAGGGTCCAGGACATTCTTTCAAAGTCCAGGTCTCTTGCAAAGTCACATGTGTCTCCTCTTAATATAAGAACATTCCTGCTAAAGCAGCCAGTAAAGGGGAAATTGTGCACAGGAGGCATTTTTCTTTCAGTAGCCTTTGTCACTCTTTCCCTGACAGGAAGTTCTGATCTCACACCGTCTTCCTACCTTTTCTCTCCCCACCTAGAGAAGGGAAGAGAGACAGGTTACCTTCTTAGGGATCAGTGCATTTTCATGGGTTCAGCAAACATGACAGTCCAAGCTCTGACACAGCGTGCTTTCAGTGCTTATGGCTCTTTTCTTTGAAGCTATTTTCGATGGCATCTATAAAAGGGGAAAATGCCTCTCTCTGTTAATTGCTTGATGTAGGCTTCCAGGCGTTTCTTCCGAGCATTTGAGGGCATCACAATTCACTACAGTGGAATTAAGCTTCAAAGGGAAGCATTGCCACCAGCAGTACCTTCTTGCCTTGAAATGCTCCACTGCCCAGGATAGAATGCGGCATCCCTCCCTCACCAGAAATACAACGGGGCGGGTGTGGGTGAGAGGAAGAGAGTTGCTCTAATGTCTTGAAATATGTTCTTATTTTTGACTCACGAAAATGAATTTTTACTCTTTTCTAAAATACCGCAAGCTGTTTTCCCAGTCACGGAGTGTTTCCCTGGCGTTCGGAATTGCTCTGAGCTTTGCCAAGCCGTTCCTGTGACGTCAGATAATTCTGCTTCCTCAACCATTTCAGTCCCTTCATGAGGTCTCTTATTTCTGATGAACTAGCACTCTAATGGTCTCATTTCCAAGGCTGCAGTGGTTTTCAGAGCCTTTTGCCCAAAGTGTAAATGATGGTCTCAGCTGTAAACGATCTCCCAGTCTCCATCTCTTAGTGTGTCCATCCCATCAACAGCTTTACCAGCCAGTCATTAGGACTAATTTATCCTGGTGACTGAAGCCCTTTTCAACACCAATAAACCACCTGTAACAAACATGTTCCACATCAGATCTGTGGTGTTTACTTCCACCCCAGCTCCTATAAAACTGTCAAACAAGATGCCTGTTCAAAGTCGTGTTGGCAGTAAACCAATGACTTACTTCGACCTTTCAAGGTCTCCCTCGTCTACCGCTTTCTTCTAGAATTTTTATTGCTTCTGAAGGACAAAAGTTAAAGGAGCATCATCATGAAACTGTTGGATTTTGAAACGTAAACAAACAGAAAACCTCTTAAGGAGCCCTAGGAATCTGTTACATCAACAGGCTGTTTTCAGTGATAGTGTCATTGTCATGTGCACCTGGGCCCACTGATGAGGCTTTCCCTGTAGCCCCCCAGGAGCGCTCACCATGAGTGCGTCTCTCCTTTGGTCTTGCTTCCTTTCTGTCTGACAAAACCTAATGTGCGATACGGCCTCTACTTCCGTTCACCTGGGCTCCGACTTGGACCTCAGAACTGCCTTGGAGGAGAGAAGAGCCAAGAGTCTCAGATGTGCACATCCAGGACTCCCTTCTGAACGAGTCTTGGCCTCTCTGGTTAAATTTTTTGCCTGGGTTCTTCCTCCTACTTAATCTTTACAACTTGTTGACTCCAATGATTGCCTCAGTTTTACAGTGTGAAACTCTGTGTTCAGCTGATCCCTCAGTGCTCCCTTCAGGATTCCTACATTTGAAAGTTGTCCCCTTTGTGTCTTATGCAATTTGAAGGACTGTATGTGGGACTGAAGGAACTCCTCTTCAGTGCCATAAACGTCCATTAAACAATTACAAGATGTTGTGTTTTACAAGACATAAGGATTATAAAATCCTTACGAGTCTTTGATAGCTTGAGATCAGGCAGTTTCTACAAGGCCTTTAATCTCTTTTCCTTACTCATCCTTAATTCGGCCGTTAATACTTAGTGGTTGTAACCTATTTTGTGAGTTGCTTTGCCAGTGTATTCAGTAACACTCTCTCTCTGGAACCAAGAGTCCAGACAGCATCAGGATGTCCCCATAGATCCAAGAGACAGCTGAGATGATATGCCAAGGGCCCCTCAGGAAGCCAGAAACCTGTGACATCACTAGACCCCTAGATCCACAGGCAACTGGATGTCTTATCTCTTCAGCAGGCAATGAGCAAGTGTCTTCTTGGTGACCAAGTCAGGGGACCGGGAGGAGGTCCCCTGAGTTTATCTTGTGGACTTTTCTTTGCATTTTATACAGAATATATTAGTAGTGTGAAATGTGCATTTGAAGTGTAAGGCGTACCTCCTCAAATCTGTTAGACCAACCTGGTTCCCATTCCCCAGTCAGGTCATCAATGACAGACCCCTGGGTAGTCTGTAACCTTTGCTGTTTCTCTTTGGAAGAATATGCTTTGGAACTTCACAGTGAGAATTGGGACTTCAGCTGATTATTTTTTCATTAAAAAAAGTGTTTATGTCTTATGGAATACCTAGCACAGGTCAGTATGGCTCTTTGGCAGCACTATAATGAAATCATTTTCCCCCCTTTTCTAAAAAAGAGTTATTTTTTAAAATAAAATAATAAGGGCGTCTTTAAGGCAGGTCTGAATGGAAATGAATTTTTGGCTCTGTGCTGCCTTGTGAAATGTGTCCCAGAAGTACGGAATTCTCTGCTAAGAGTGTGTGGACTGCTGAGCCGCTGAACGCTAACCGTATCTAATTTTTCTTTTGTATTTTCTTTGTTCTTTCTGCTTCCACAAAAGACGGGCCAATCAAGCTTTTCTGTAGGTTGCTTCTCCCTGAGTGTGTTGAGTGTCTGCCATGTGTTCCTGTGGGTCACGCTGTGCCTTGACATCTCCACCCCATCTCCCATCGAGCCATGCATTTGCTCTGTGTCTGCGGGGAGGTGTGGTGCTGGCTGGCTGTTGTGATTCCAGGGTTGCCCACATGTTTTAGTTGAACCTGTAGAAGAGGTTATGGCCCTTTAAGCAGGCATCCTGGATTTCAGGTGCCCTGTTCCTTTCTCCCTGGGGAAAGGAATGTTTTTTAGTTTAGTTTTTAAAGTTGGATCTAAAGCCTCAACTCTAGAAGGATTTTAGGGTTTTTTAAAATTTTATTTGTTTGTTTGTTTTTGGCCGTGCCCCATGGCATGTGGGATCTTAGTTCTCCAACCAGGGATCGAACCCGTGCCCCCTGTATTGGGAGCGCAGAGTCTTAACCACTGGACCACTGCCAGGGAAGTCCCTAGAAGGATTTTAGACTTATCCTGAGGGAAAGAGGAAGGCTCCTCCCCAGAACAAGGGAAAGCTGCTGGGTGCTGCTTTCCTAGTCCCCTCCCTCTGGTGATCGGTTCTCTCCACAGAACACCCACCCACCCACCCACGCAGAGCCACTTCCTGTAGCTTGAACACTGGGAACATGGTGCGTATCGTGGTCACCTATAGACCCCGCCTCTGCTAACCCAGCCCCCCAACTCCCCAGTCAGAGTCAGGGCAGCCTTTCAGAAGAGAACTTTTTGGCCTGTGCTCTGATCTCAGGCTTATTCCTAGTCTTGCTTAAAGAGTTAAAAGTAGGCTGCACAGGGAGTTGCTTGTAGGGCGTGTCCCGCGGCCTGCGTTGTCTGTGGAGGGATGATGGAACCGGATGGCGCCGACCTGTCACCCCCACTCCCATCCACCTCTTCTCCCTCAACTCTGCAGAAGTGCTAGACTAGAGGAAGGTCTGGTCCTTTGTCCCCTGGAGGACATGGGCTTTCCCGGGTAGCGAGGACAGAAATGGACACCGTTGGGTAGTAGAGAGTAAAGTGTCACATTTGCTGGTGGAAAGCCTGTTTTGGCAAAAGCTGTGTTTCTGTGTTCCTGCATGCTTCTGTGTGGATTTGTCAGATGACATTCCCGCTGTTGACGTGGCCTTTGTAACTCTGGAGGAACGAGAGGCACTGTCTGCCTCTGTTTTTTCAGTGAGGCAGGCAGCCAGGTAAAAGCCCAGTTGTGTGTTCCATTTCTTCTGTTCTGCACTGAATTTCTTCTCCCTCCCTTCCCAGATAGTGTGGTGGGCATCCCTGAGACAGACTTAAGACGGTGAATATTTATAGCTAATTGGTTTGGGAAGACTTCTTTATGGTGTGTAGTTAATTAATGGAATTTTTAGTGGATTGCCGTTTTTAGCTCAGTTCCCCAAAGTAAGAGGAGGGGGCACTCCCCCCACCCCCATCCCCTCAAAGGTGGGACCCTTCCTCTCTATTAAGAGGTTTTCAGTATTTTTAATGGGTGCATTCTTACCTTCTAGTTGCACGGAGTAGCTGATTCCTGGGGAGAGCTTGCACTTAAAAGAGAGGGGGAGGGGACTGTGGCCCTTCTCCAGAAAGCAACACAAACCCAGATTTCTAAGTACCCCTTTTGTCTTCTTAAACATTCTGTTTCAGGCCATTTGTGGCCCTTAGTCTGTTTGGAGTAACTCTCAACAGCCAATATCATCCCCATTATTGAAATCATCCACAGGAGTGTATTGCTCTGGCTGGAAGTCAGCCTTCTTGACATTTCATTTCTGGTGGTTTAAGCAGACACTATCTGCAGTCTCTGATCATCTTTGAAGATTTGTTTTGGAAATATGTGTTAGAAAACCAGAAATTTAGGATGTCAGAATGCGACTTCACATTCACCAATGTCAAACTAAGTGACACAGAGTATTTGCCCTCTCTGCTATCTAATAATAGAAAGAATAATTTTTATTCCCCAACTCTTTATTTGTCCTAAGCATCGTCCTGACACTGTGACTGTATTTCAACCACCCAGTTGCCTGCATTAAAAAAATAAAAACAAAACCCCAGCTCTTAGGCAACTGTAACACACTGTTGTATCAAATGATGACCTCAAGTTGCCCTGGCCACAGTGTTGCGTGATGTTTTCCATATTTTAAAACACCTGGCCACCTCTTGCCAGCCTTCCTCCAGTGTTAGAGTGTCATCTGCAAGGACTGTTGTCTGATTGTTCTTGAGGGTTTTGGTGGAATCTTAATTTCATTCTCTCTGACCTCTGTAGCTGTGAAAATTAAGAAACCAATCAAGACGAAATTCAGAATGCCAGTTTTTAACTGGGTTGCCCTGAAGCCAAATCAGATCAATGGCACAGTCTTCAATGAAATTGATGATGAGCGAATTCTGGAGGTATCTTTCTCATTGGTTAGAAACAAGGGGCCCTCTCTGTGCAGCAAAGCCAGAATGGGTGCTATGTTAACCTGAAAGTTTCTGCAATAAAAGCTAGTGTTTTAAGTGTCTTGATGTAAAGAAGAAAAGGAGAATAAAATTGGATGCTATTTTGTAAGGTGGTTCTAAAACTATATTTAATAACTTATTATACATTAAAATGGAATAGTTTTGAGCATCTTCACTGTATGTCACAAAATGTACATCTGACACAGTCTCTGCCCTTAATTTATAAAGGGGCATAAAAACCCTTTATTGAACTATAAGTGAAAAAGGACTCAATAATCACACCTACTAGCTGGTTTGGTGGATAGTTTTAGTCTGTGCTGGCCACCCCCCTACAAGGCAGTAATTGAAAGGCAATTGAGTTAACTGGTTGGAAACAGTTGTCTACTTTAGACATTTTTGTCTGTATATGTGGCATAAGTCACACAACACTAACACAAATAGAGAAATTGAGCAAGCCATGGCCAAAGACAAGTATCAGTACTTAGTAGAGAAAAAGTAACTTCTTTGATGCTTAAGAAACTATCTAAAGGGTGGCTTCCTGACTTCATTTTTAAGTATAATCTAATTTGCCTATTTCATTCCTCTCTAACCCAGGACTTAAATGTAGATGAATTTGAGGAAATATTTAAGACAAAAGCCCAAGGTCCTGCCATTGATCTTTCTTCAAGCAAACAGAAGATAACGCAGAAGGGATCAAACAAAGTGACATTACTAGAAGCAAATAGGGCTAAAAATCTTGCCATAACTTTAAGGAAAGCTGGAAAGACCGCGGATGAAATATGTAAAGCTATTCATGTGTAAGTTCAGGGCATTCTGAAAGATTATATCCTAGTAAATTTAGAATGAAAATGGTAACGCTGAAGAGGTGGACCAGAAATGACCTTTGGGGGTGCTATATTAGAATGAGTAATTAATTGTTTTAGAAGAATAACAACTGGATCGTGACATCGTTTATTATCTTGGTCTGTTCTCTTATATATGCCTGCAGCAATGCTTACATAAAAGGAAAGTTGAGAGAAGTATTGCAGATGCTAAGAAAAGGGAGAAAATATCAGTTTTCTGTGGAGTATCTGAATTTTATCCAGATTCATTGAGTACAAATTTGATGGCATTTGTGGAATGATTCAACTCAACACCAGATGCAAATAGGAGACAGAGGCTTGTCTTAATTCATAACAATAGGAATGTGATTCCTGTTGCTCCTTAGCACTTTCAGGGCATCTTAAAGCAAGTTTAGTTCTTTTTTAAATCCTTGAACTGCAGAGAAGGCATTGATTTTATTTACTCTTCTGTTAGAAGAATCTTTCTACTCTTTGAGTCATGGTGACTATCAAATATGATAAGGATGTTATTAGATGTTTTAGAAACTAATTCATCATTAATTGGTATTTCATAAATTTTGATCAGAGATTCTTAGGGGAGTAAAAGACGCTGAGAAATCATTTGTTCCAGTTCCATGTCCTCAGCCAGGATCATAAGCTAGTAGTTTAGTGCACCCTATCATCTGTTCTGATTTCTAGTGTTGAAACCTGATATGAATTCTGGTTTTTAATCTTCACATATCTTGTTTGTAATGATGATTAAGTGTAATTCTATTGCTGAACAAAGATTGTCCAGAGAATAGACTAGAGATTGTAGCAGATACTTCTTTAGTTCAGATTGAGTATAGATCCACAAAGACTGAGTATTCCCTCAAGGGATGTATGCATTTAAGCCAAAGCATCCATATAGTACAGGCATTTTGATGCATTTTTTTCTAAAGGAGAAAAAATATCCCAGACTTACTGGTTTAATTGAAATATTTTACAGAGTTCACCAGATATTCTGTAATTGTGTGTATAATATTATATCTCCTTAATTAGCAGTACTTCACAGGCCTAAAAAAAACATGTCCTTGAACCACTTAACCACCAGATACTTCAGCTTTCCTTCTGCTTCTACCTGCTGTCATTTACTATTGATTTCTAGAGGCTTAGAGCTATACTAATAGCCTAAAAACTGAGCATGGCAGTTGTGATAAGGTCCACCTTTCCAGGAAGGATCAATGAAAGTGCTTGATGCACAGTCAGGAGCCAGCACCAAGGGGCATGTTCACGTCTGTAGACATCATCCAGCTGTAGACATCAACTCATCGACATGGTGGTTCATGATCTGGACCAGGTGGAAGTGTGGCTGAGAGGGGGGGAGGTTTTCTCTTTAACAGTGACATGTTGTCCACCTCTGTCTTCAGATTTGACTTGAAGACATTGCCTGTAGACTTTGTAGAGTGTTTGATGAGGTTCTTGCCAACTGAGAATGAGGTGAAAGTGCTGCGGCTCTATGAGCGGGAAAGGAAGCCCCTGGAAAACTTGTCAGATGAAGACCGGTTCATGATGCAGTTCAGTAAAATTGAGAGGCTCATGCAGAAGATGACCATCATGGCCTTCATTGGGAACTTTGCCGAAAGCATTCAGATGCTGACTCCTGTGAGTGGACCAACTCTGGCAAGGGAAGGGGTCCAAACAGATAGCATTTTTTTGTTTGTTTTCTTTTAACTTTCTCTCAGAATTGCACTTAATGTCGTGGGCTCTAAGACTTCTTCCCAGAACTTTCGACATGGCATTTTTATTTTTACCATCTTTTTCTCATTGTGTATGCCAAGTAAAATTGAAAACGGTGAATTTCCCCATTCCATATTGCTCTTCTCCCTAGAGAATGCCATTTCCTGTGTCTACAGATACCTTTGGATTTTAAAGGACACCTCAATACAGAGGACAAGGAGAATCATTTTCTCAAATTTGGTCCCCTCCTCAAAGGTACCAGTCCTCTGGCTGGGTTACCAAGACTGAAAATTTAACTTCATTTCTAAAAACCATCTCATATCTTTAGTGAACAGGCTTATTGACTTTCATTGGAGGCGTTAAATTTGCCATGGGGGTCTTCTTCCTTGGAAGTTTGTTACAGTACACTGTGGTGACGTAGAAATAATAGCCAACCATCTCTTGTTCTTTTGTGTTATTCTGGTAGAGACTTATGAATATCATAAATAGTTCTTTCCCAGTTCTATTTCTAAATAAATGTTTGTTAATTACTGATTATAGTAGCATGTGTGTCCAAAATATGTTCTGAGAACTTCTGCACGGTGATTATATTTCTTTGCTGTTTTGTTTTGTTTTTGTTCTTGGCTAGCTCCATTGATCTAAAAATATGAATTGTATTATATGATTAGAGATGGTGGGCAGGCTATTGAGTTCTCCTGGAAGATGCCGTTGACTCCTAACTTAAGTCTCATTGCTTACAGATTTTATGATAAGCTGGTTCTGATAATACTTCCTATTTAGAGAAGAGCTTACATGTAATGCTCTAGTTACCTAAGACCTAGAAGGACAATTTAAAATTGTTATGTTTAGGAAAAAATAGAATCTCAGCATTAAGGCTTTAAGTTCTATATGCAGGCCTGTTTCCTTCTGTATTAAAGTTTTAGTTTTCAATCAGAGTTTCCCATTTTTAACATGTCTTTTCTCCCCCCCTCCTTCTTTCCTTTGACTGGAATCTAGCAACTGCACTCAATTATAGCAGCATCTGTCTCTATAAAGTCGTCCCAAAAACTCAAGAAAATTCTGGAGGCAAGTGAAGTTTTCCTCTTATACGTGTATGGAAGAGCTGACTTGTCAGCTGCATTCCTCAGCCTGGGAATTCCTGGGATGCTGTACCGATGGGCTTCTCTTTTCTCTCTTTCTTTGCAGATCATCTTGGCCCTTGGAAACTATATGAATAGCAGTAAACGAGGAGCAGTTTATGGATTTAAACTTCAGAGTTTAGATCTGGTGAGTGGACTAAAAAGTACAAGAGCTATATGAGAGACAAAACAGCTGGCAAAGATTAAGTCCTGGAGCAGAGAGAGTCTGCTCTTGGAAGTGGAGTGGGATGTTTTGATGAAGATTCTCTGCTAGTGGGAGGAGCAGTGGGTGCAAATTTTCTGGAACGCCATATGGCGGCAAGCACTTCGGACCATAAAAATACTCATACCTTTTGACCCGATATTTCCATTTCTAGGAATCTTTCCTCAGGAGTCTGAATTATGGGTGCTGTATTTTATTTATAATTGCAAATAATTAGCACCAGTGTAAAGATTCAACATTTGGGGAAATGATTAAATATGCTGTAATGATAGTTAATACGGTGAACTATTCTTCAACTGTTAGATTATTTGTGAAGAGTTTTCAAAGGAATAGGTAATTTTGTGTTTAGGAAAGAAAGCAGGGTATAAATTGTCTGTACAGTTTGATTTTTAACTAGGTAAAATATGGAGAAAAAAAACCCGAATGGAAGTAGATGAAGATATTAACAGAGAGGTTGAATGGAATTAGGAAGGGTTTTTGAGCTGCTTCTTTACACTTTTCTGTGTTTTCTAAAAAAATTTTTTCCCCTGGATGAAGAAGGGTACTCTGCTTTTCAGTCACCTGACTTAGGAACAGGACTAGAGAGAATGCTCCATGGAGCCCTGTCCCCCGGGCTGCACTGGCAGACATGGCTTCCACGGGAGCAGGTTGGGCAGTGGTTGGAGTCCCCAGCCCCAGGTGTGGGGGGGCATGGTTATTTGATAGGGACTGTCTAGTTAGTCATGGTTCTGGCCCCCAGAAGGCCATGGTACGTATGTTAAGCACATCTGCTTTGAGTTGGGGAGTAAGTGGGGCTGAGCAGGATGTGAGGACTGTGGCATAGGTGTACCTGTGCACACCTATGCACACTCCCGGCTCCAGCCTCACTTCCTACTCTGGCCTTCACTTGGGAGAGCACTGAAACTGGAGTCTTTCTGCTTGTAAGCCAGGGAGGTGGTGGAGCAGATGGGGGCGGGGAGTTCACGTGAGGACAGACGCGTGAACAGCTCTCATGCTTAGAGTCGTCCCTAAAGTTGAGCGTGTCCCCTGGTCAGGAAGCCCTCTTGTCCCTTAATAATCCATGGGCTGGTTCACCCGAGAACAAAGCTGACTCTCCTGTGGGAATGTTCTCTCTCCGCTTTGGGGCACCTGTGCTCAGGTATTTATTCTGAGCGGGAGAGCATCATCTGGCAGGTAACTCTCCCATCATCTGTTACTCTAACCCTCATCCCCTTTGGTTTTCAGCTCTTAGATACAAAGTCAACGGACCGAAAGCAAACACTGTTGCACTATATATCCAATGTCGTAAAAGAAAAATATCACCAAGTGTCCCTATTTTATAATGAGCTTCATTATGTGGAGAAAGCTGCCTCAGGTACTTGATTTCAGCTCTTAATGTTACTCTTGGGTATGAATGCCTTGAATCATGGGGGAACCCTTCCCTGCTTAAACAACACTCTTCAGATCCCCTCTACAAAGGGAAGGCTAAAACGTCAGAGGCTCTGAGCTGAAACACATCGCCTCTGGTGTTGCCCACACCTGGGAGCAATAACAAACACGGACGTGAAGAGGACGGTGTTCTCTTTATAAAGATCCAGGTCTTTGGGCTTCAGGTGCCTTCCTGCTTCCATCTGTTGCCCTTTTTATTCTGTTGCTGTCACTTGAAATGAGAGACTCTGAGACTCACCCCCCGCAACAAACACTTTAATTAGATTCTGTGCTGTCCCACTTGCTCAGGTGTGGCAGTTCTAAACATTTTGTGTTTAGCCTGAGCACAAGTTAAATTATCAGTACTTCTTGGTTGTTACTTCGCTATGACAGTTGTGCATTTTCTCATTTAAATCATCGGCTGCTCTGAGATAGTTGGGCTGTACTGTTACAGATGAAAAAACTGACATTTTTATAGACTAAATGCCTTGCCCAAGGTCACATGGGTAGAAAATGATAGAAACAGAACTTGAACTCAGATAATCTTCTCATATGGTATGTTGTCCAGTGTACCACATACTCTCAAAAGAACATTAGCCTAGAAAAAGGAACAAGATGCAGATTGACCTCGGAGTTGGATACATGCCGTGATTCTCAAATTATGATCTTAAGCAGCCAAAGTGTTTATTGTACATTTGTATTCCTGAGACCTACCCCAGACTTAGCAAATTGAACCTCTGAGGGCAAGACTTTCTCTGACTTCCTCAGAGTAAATGGCTGCTGCTTCTGTGTTCTTACTCAAGAGTATTCCATACAAGCCTCTCATACAAGATTTAATAAATTTTATCACAACATTTTGCATGTCCACTGCAACCTGTTCATGTATGGGTATAATCATTTTATTTATCTTTATAATTTCCTTAGCTCCTGGCAAATTGATGGTTGGGAACAAATGAATGAGTGAATTAATGAATGAGATGATGCCCTGTTACTGGGATAGACGCTGCTGAAGCCCTAGAGGAGGCTGAGAGGCAGGAGGAAATGATATTTTGACTACAGAGGACTGTGCAGTGCAGGCCGTGCCAGACCTACTGAGGGCTCGGGGCTTACTTAGGCAGTTACCAGGATTTCTCTTCTGGTAGAGTGGTTTTCCTCCTTTCAAGTTTCCCTTTGTCTAAATGAGGGGTTCTTTAGCATCACCATTCTAATTAAGAAAAAAAGTTAAAAATTTTTTCCTATAGCACATTTTGTTTGGCCCGAATGAGATTCCCCTAAAGTGTCATTTCAGAAAAGTCAGTGGAGGAAAATGGGGAGATTGAGGTGCTCTCTGGCTGACTTGTTTTCTGTATTCTCACTCTGGGGCCCAGGTGTGCTGACATGGATTCCTTATCCCTTCACTCATTTATTTACTCACTGCTTCCTTTACCCAGTGAACCTTTCTGAGTTCCTGCTTTGTACTTGGCATAGGCCTAAGCACTGAGGAGTCAAAGATGAATAACAGTGTGGGTCTAGCGAGGGAAAAGCATGCTACATTGTTCCGTAATCCATCCATGTGCAGAGCTGCGTCAGGCAGTGGGGAGCCAGAGGTGGCGCCCAGACCTCCTGCAGGAGGCTGCAGAAGTGAATCCACTCTGGGAGGGTGGTCACACTGCAGATGGAAAGGTTTGTGCTAATAACCCCTTCTGACGCACGGAAGGGTTGTTTAGCAAAAAGAAGCTGGTCAGAGTTGCTTTGGGTCCCTGTGGACAGTACAGCTAAAAATTCAATAGGTAAAATGCTACCCCCTGCTGGAGAGCCACAGAAATGCAGAGGAGTTCAAAGAGTCAGGTAGAGGATAAGCTCTTGGGCCTGTCAGTTAAGGAACCTCTAACCCTACAGGGCAACCAATAGGTTATCATCTCCAGTAAGAGAAATGGAATAGTTGGGAACAAGCACAGGATTTGGGATCCGTGCTGGTTATCCAAACTCCATCTCTGCCACTTCCTAGCTGTGTCACCTAGGGCAGCCCACGTAACCTCTTTGTGTTGCTTTTCCTCTTTGGCAATATGGGCTAGTGGTGCAACTGAATTAGTGCATGTAAAGGATTTAATGCAGTGCTTGATGGTGAGCACTTAGTAAATTATTCCTATTAAAGGATCTCTGCACTGAAGTCCAGAGACTAGATCTAAGGGCCTTGCGTAACCCTAGAAACCCACTGAGAACTTGGCTTATCAGCCAGACTCACTGTGGCTTTGACTTTCCTGGCTGAAGTCACGGGGACATTGCTTTCTCTACTTCAGTCTCCCTTGAAAATGTTTTACTGGACGTCAAGGAGTTGCAGAGGGGCATGGACTTGACCAAGAGGGAGTACACCATGCATGACCACAACATGCTGCTGAAGGAGTTCATCCTTAACAATGAGGGAAAGCTGAAGAAGCTGCAGGATGATGCCAAGATTGCACAGGTGAGTGTCTGTGCCCTCAACACCCATGAAGAAGGGATTGGATCTGTTAAAGCCACCTGGGGTGCTGGCCCTGGCTCTGGTTGGGGGGGGATTGTCCTCTGTCTGCTGAGGGTAGATTCCTTTTTTTTTTTTTTTTGCGGTACGCGGGCCTCTCACTGCTGTGGCCTCTCCCGTTGTGGAGCACAGGCTCCGGAAGTGCAGGCTCAGCGGCCACGGCTCATGGGCCCAGCCGCTCCGTGACATGTGGGATCTTCCCGGACCGGGGCACGAACCCGCATCCCCTGCATTGGCAGGCAGACTCTCAACCACTGCACCACCAGGGAAGCCCCATAGGGTAGATTTCTTATGTAGCTGTTATTAAGGGGGATGGGGATCTTTCTGCATTTTGTACCTGGAGATGCCCCTGTGCTCTCATTGTCTCTTCTAATTTGAGGTCTTCACTCTTTTCTCTAGAGGCCCTCCCCACCCCCTCCCCTTCCACTCCTAGGCTCCCTTTATCATGGGTCCTGTGTTCACTTCAAGCAACGTGTGGTAGGCCTGTGCTCAGCACAGCAGTGTTCCCCAGTGTGTTGGGTTCCAGGAGGCCTTGACCTTGAAATCTTATACCACACTGGGGGGTCAGGTTTACACACCTGAGAAGCAGCCAGAATGGACTGTACACAAGCAGGGAAGGCAGAGGGTTGTGGGAACTCAGGAAGCAGACATGGTGGGATGGTTCCCTTGTGAGGCTGGCTTCCTTGTGTCCCGGGAAGGTTCAAGCAGAGACTTGAGTGAGTGAGTGGCTATGGTAAGGAGCGTTGAAGCAGTGAGCTGGGATCTAGAGTCTGAGCAAACTTCTAAGGTCCCTTCTAATCTGGTTGGCTTTAAGGAGTCTTCCCATGGCTTTAGGATGCTC
The DNA here is from genome assembly GCF_949752795.1 of Hyperoodon ampullatus. Classification (NCBI taxonomy): domain Eukaryota; kingdom Metazoa; phylum Chordata; class Mammalia; order Artiodactyla; family Ziphiidae; genus Hyperoodon; species Hyperoodon ampullatus. The sequence continues at coordinate 69,660,445 of NC_136921.1, forward strand.
TTGAAAGGAGTAGTTCCTCATTCGTGTGTGTGTGTGTGTGTAGAAGTGGCAGGAGGTCCCAGTGTAGCAGTGTTACATTCTTCTGGTTGCCTTTGGGTGTTGGGAGGAAGCACAGGCTGTAGAGAATTGTGGGAGGTGAGGGAGGATGGAGGCCAGAGACCTGTGGGAGACGCTGCAGCTCTTTTCCCAGCGTGCCGAGTTCAAATGCTGGAAAAATGACATTCAAGAGAAATTCGCTTCTTCACAGGATGCCTTCGACGATGTGGTGAAGTATTTTGGAGAAAACCCCAAGACGACACCCCCCTCTGTCTTCTTTCCCGTCTTTGTCCGGTTTGTGAAAGCCTATAAGGTAAGCAGGAGCCTGGTTTCTTTCAAGCCTTCCCTGGCATTACTTCTCGAGTGGGTGCCCTCCTCGAGCTGTGTCTGGGTCTCGGTGGCTCCGCAGAGACCTCCCCTGTGCCTTCGGGCAGCAGATGTGGGCGGTGAGGACGAGACGGCGGTCTCTGGCCCTGCTCCTGCGGCCCTCAGCCCGTCATGCTCCCTGTCTCTACCCGGCCAGCTTGGGACTCAGCCCCCAAACAAAAGCTCTTGGCTGCCTGTGGGAAAGTGAGATCCAGGACCACTGCTGCCCCGTTGACTGTTGACCCTCGCAGGCAGGTTGAAGGACTGAGAAACCCAGGCCTCCCGTGGAGTTGTTGAGTGGGTAAAGGGTAGAAGGAGTGAGCCCTGGCCTGTGGCAGCGGCACTGTCACTGAGGTCAGGGAGAGCCTGCTTGTGTCGTAGCTCTGACCAGGCCCCTGGGCCTCTGGACCAACATTTCTCTAGTGTGGACCAAAAGATGGGTCTAGGAAGGACAGTTAATCCCTGTTTCTTCATCTGGACCCATAATGGCCCTTCCCTTAAATGGGAGGCCCTCTATGACATAATCCGGGACCGTGGTCTTGAAAAAGCATGTGACCCAGAAAGATCTGTGTCAGAAGAATTTGTCCCTTGAGAAAGGAAGACAAGGAGGGCGAGGCGTGAGGGGATTTCAGTGCTCTTAGGAGACATTGTGATCTGTATTCTCCAGGCTTGTCTATGTATAAGCTGGGTAATGTTGGTCTGGGAAGGAGGAGTGTGATTGTGGAGTGGGGAGGGATGCGGCAGGGCTGTGGACATCTTTGAGAAACGTGATTGGAAACAGTGGGTCACTTCACCATCTCCTGATGGCATTGGAGAACCATCCTTGGGCCTTTTACTGAAACTCACAAGGTTACGACATTTAGCCATCTTCTCTCAGCATGGCTTAGTGTAGCAGTGATATCACAAGCAGAAAGGAAGTGTCCCTGGCAGCGTGGATGAACACAAATACAGCACCAAGTCCATGTGCGAGAGCCTGGGGGCCGTGAGCAATGAGAAGCACTGGTCACCAGGGCTGCTGGCTGTGGTGCTCTGGGGTCCCCTGATGTGCTACTGAGATGACTCAAGGTAGCTCTTGGTATGAGCTGGGACCATGCTTCTTCACTAAAAAAAATTGTAAGTCCAAGGTCTCAAAAGAAAATATATGCTGTTTTTAAATTGTATAATACAAGCTGGGAAGTGCCCGTTTGGTCTCCAAGTCTGGCCCTTCAGCGGGGTCGTGCATAGAGCCGAGGAAAAAGAGAAGCTGGTCTGTGGGGTGTGACAGGTCAGAGCCCATCAGGTGCTCCTTCCACGTTATCATTTCTCCCCGGTGTCCTGTTCGCTGGCTGTGTGAGGCGCTTATCAGGCAGGGACGTGGCAGGATGTTCTATTTGCCCTAATACGTTACATAGTGAATAACTGCCCAGCCTGACACTGACGCAGGGATTTGATGGGCAGATGCTAGGGTTTTAGGATGTCATCTGTCATTTCCCATCCTAAGTTTGAACCAAAATGAAACGAGGCAAAAGCAACAGAGATGAAAATGTAAACTTTATTACTGAAAAGGCTGGATTGGAGGACAGGGTGTGTCTCTGTGAGCTTACCCTGCGGCCCTGAGTTAGATGACTTACCAGTGCACAGCTAGACTATTGGAAGTTGCTTTAAGGAGGCTGGCTTCAAAAGAGGGGATGCCCCGCGGGGCTGAGCTGAGGTCGGCCTGTTGGATTTCTTGTCCCTAATTCATCACACTTGTCACTGCCTCCCTTGGAAATGAGTGAGCTGTGGGGAGAAAGCCCAAGAGTGTCAACTCAGTGAAGCTCCTGAGGAAACAAGAGGCAAGGGAACGGAGGTTTTCCCCTAACAATGGGCAAGAGGAGAGGAATCTGAGACCCTCCTTTCAGAGAAGCTGTAGGGAGGGGGAAAGATTCTGTAAGAAAAACAATCTCACATGAAAATCACTGAGCAGAGCTGCCAAAAGGGGAGGTACCCCGATATATATAGTATGGAGGCTAAGAAGCAGCCTGAGTGGGGAGAGAACCATTAGGAAAGGAATTCTCTGGAAGGGGTGAATCTCAACTACTAGGTTATGAAGAGATGTGATATAGACCGACAGCAAAACCTCGAATCAGGCATATAGTGTAGATCTTCCAAACCTTCCCTTAACTCTAATTCCTGGCTAACCAAGGATTCTCTAAGAATGGCTTCTAAAAATCTTGACTGCTGGCATTTTCACTGACATAATCTTCTGCCACTTCTGATTTTACCCAGCAAGCAGAAGAGGAAAACGAGCTGAGGAAAAAGCAGGAACAAGCGCTGATGGAGAAACTCCTGGAGCAGGAAGCTCTGCTCGAGCAGCAGGACCCAAAGGTGAGGTGTGCCAGGCTCCTGAGATGGAGCCGTCAAGAGGCCAGAAAGCCAGATTTGCACAGGATGCCTTCCGCTTCCTTCTAGGCCTTGGAAACTTGGCAGATGGACACTTGTTCATTCATTATTTTGTTCAGCAGTCACTGGAATGGGGCTAAGAGCATGTTTGTGTGGCATTTCCAAGTTTATAGAGATCGGGAATTTAAATCTCAGTTGGATACACAGAGAGGCCATCCCGGGTAACCTGATGATTGGATGGCTTAGTGTCCCGGGACAGGAAGGCTTCACGGGATTGCCATTGATGCTGGCCTTGATAGTGGGAGGGCTTCTCTGGGAATGGGAGGGAGCATTCTTTGGAGGGAAACAACGTAGGTGAAGACCACGAAGGCTGGCAGGTCGAAGAATTCTTCCTTATGATCCTCTGGACCAAAGGTTAACAAGTCACTGGTTATTACTAGCTGCCTCTTGTTGCCATAGTGTCCAGCCTTCCCATTGCTGCCAGTTTTGTGCGTTCTTTAGTGCAAAAGCTTTCCTTCCTAGAAGCTTTCTGAGTTATCCTCTGCTGAGCAGAATGTTTGGGATGGTGCTGTTTGTGTTTCGGACTGAGGCTGCTTGTTAGTAACAAAATGCTCAGACACATTTTGGATTTTCTCAAACCTCCAGGGGGTGCTGGTCCCACTAATCTCTGCCATTCTTTTTTCTTCTCAGTCTCCTTCCCACAAATCAAAGAGGCAGCAGCAAGAATTAATTGCGGAATTAAGAAGGCGACAAGTTAAAGATAATAGACACGTATATGAAGGAAAAGACGGTGCCATTGAAGATATTATCACAGGTAAAGGCTATTTTCTCATTGTGGCCCATGGAGATCCCACTGGCCTCACCGTTACTGGGCCATTTACAGATTATGCTACCAATTTTGTCCAGGGTTTACAAGTTCTTCGGTTGATTTTATTCAGATCCAGAACTACAGAGAAACTCCATGCTAGTATTTGAAGTATATTTATAGTAGCCTGTATACTGCCTGTCAAAGAACCCCAACACTCTCTCTGAAAAAATCTCTGTTTCTCAATATCATTGGAACCCTGTAGATTTCACCAGGGCTTCTTTTTCTAATGATGTTCCATTGTCTTAGATTTGTCACCACGCTCCATTTTCTCCCTCATGACCACTCCTACCCACCTGCCTGATTAATAACTACTATGGACAGGACCCATACTGTACTAAGCACAGTCAACACATGTTTTTCCAACATGCTCTTTAAAAGCCTTTTTATGCACTCAAAGTAAGTGAAGGTATTAGGAAATCAGGAGCTGGTGCTTTCATGCAGATAGACCAACAGGCCAGAAGCCCGGGGTTGGGGGATGGTCATTCTCTCAGCTAGGAATGGTGCCTAACCCAGATTGGTTCTTGTCTGATTAAGTTGTAGCCTAATGCTTTCTGCTTGAACCACTTCTTCCGAGTTTCTGCATTCCCTCTTAAAGATCAGGGCAATAATTTGGGGCAGTGGCTACAAGTGACTTTCCTTTCATGTTTGTTGCATAGGAATACTGTTTATCAGCTTCCAAGATACTTAAAACTTCTCTTGTAGGAAATGTTACGCAAAAGTATAGAGATTAGTAGGATGAATTCCCACGTACCCTTCACCCATGAATAGTTTTCAACTCATGGCCAATCTTGTTACACGTCTGCTTCTACCTACTCCCCACCCCCTAACCTCTGGAATTATTTTGAAGCAAATCCAAGACATACAATTTCATCTGGAAATATTCCCACATATATCTTCAAAAGATAAGGACTCTTTAATGAAGCAAACAAGCGTACCTACAAGACCATTATCACACACCTCCAAAACTAAGAGTTCCTTAATATCAAATAGCTAGTCATTATCCACATTTCCTCAATTGTCCTAATTTTTAAAAAATATAACTCTTAGCCTTTTAACTTCTCATTTCTTGTTAATAGCTTAGTCAGCATTGGAAATAGGGATCCCAAACTGCCCAAATCAGATTTCTTTCATCAGCTCAGACCCAAGGAAATAAAATACGTGAATAAATCACTAAAACGGAAGTCAATAAAGAGTTCCTTGCCCAGAGTAAACCCGTGTAAGCAGTGGGATGGGTCTCTACATAGGGTGCACACGTGTTCTGTACATTTGTGCCTGCCCGTATCTGTGTTCATCCTGCAGTGGCTTGCAGATGGCTCCCAGATAAAGCTTCCTTGTTTAGCCTCTCTCCTTGCCTCTCCCACATTGAGGGAGCAGCTCTGCTATGAGCAAGAGCAGGAACAGATCTCCTTGGGTAGCACCGTTTAGCCTCAGGGCCACAGTAAGATTGACTTGTAGGTAGAGGAGCTTCCAGCCATGGCACATTAAGAACTTAGAGTGCCATTTTCATCAGTCTGTTCTCCAGCTTAGCGACACCTGGCTTGTGAAATGTACAGTTTCTATTTGTCTGACCTGATATGCCATAGGAGGTAAATGAATATCTGTCTATGGAGCAAATTTTTTTTTCTCCTTGGACTATTTTCCATGTTCTACCCCCGACTGAGTAAAGACTGAGTAGCTCTTCTAGGCTTTATGAGCTCACTTGGGTATATATTGCCTTACACCCTTCCTGCTCATCTCTGCCACCCTTACCCCAGGTATGATTAACAAAGCACTAACTGTGTACTAATGCAGTAGACCTTGGCTTCTTACTCTCTTCTGTTTGTCTTGTTTGGCTGTCGTTTTCGATGCAGTGCTGAAGACTGTGCCCTTTACTGCTCGCACCGCCAAGCGTGGCTCTCGATTTTTCTGCGAACCTGTTCTCACTGAGGAATACCATTACTAAACTGTTACTCTTTCTCACCTGATGCTCTTAAAAGGTTGCTACAGATTTTTTGACCCCTAATGACCCTCTGTTTGTGTGTCAGGGCCACCCAACATCCTAGCATGGAATTGCCATCTCCATCATGTTGTATTTTATGTTGTCTTCACACTGCATGGTTTTGCATTTCAGTCATAACTGCTTACTCACTAGCACTTTCAATACATCTATGAATCCACATGGCTGTGATGGTGTTTGTGAGTTGAATTAATACAATTACTTATAGAAATTTTCAGAAAACGATGAGTAGAACACTTCTTTGAGAGTCAGGATTGGGACCAACTAGGTTGCTTTTAAGATTTTGGGGCTAATATCTTTGAACACAAAATGACAGTCATTAATAACAGTAATTACTGTACCTAACATTTATTGAGCACTTAGTGTGTTTGAATAGATTTACAGATATTAAACCAGCCTTTTTGTACTCAGCATGCTTTGATAGTAAAATGAGCTGCTATACAAATTCTCAGGAATACAAGGTGCTCTAAAGTTGCAAAATGATTTGCAGAAGGAGCTGTGAACTACACACAGCTTTAAACTGGGTCTCTCTTAACTGTCTTATATAGTCTGTAGCCATCATCCACAGTGTGATGGAGCTCATGGTACAAGCTAAACTCAGGGAGCTCTTTTGACCTAGAAGCCTGTATAAGCTGATATAGGCAATCTATAGCTTTATACTCACCTCTTTTCCGAGTGTCATGCCCAAATTTCAGCTATCAACAATTCCATGTTGGAGCAAGGCTGCAAAGCAAGAAATGAGAACAAAGGCTTAGGAGCTCCCACTGTCTTATCTCATTCATGCTTCTTCACTGGTGGCTCTGTTCCATGTCAAACCCCGAGCATTTCTTCTGTGATGAGATCATATCTGGATCTGCTTCTTTGGTCAAGATGGGGGCACCAGAAATAATAACTTTCCCAAGAAGTAACTGCCTGGGCTTAGTTCTTGATGGTTAAATAAGGAACAGACTTCTCTGTAGTGCCCAGTTGATTAGAATAGCAACAAGGGAAGCACACACTCTAACTGGAGTATGTGAAACAGCCATTGTTTGACTCCCATGCTGAGATTGACATGGAACTGGCTTCATGTTTATTCTGTGGTGTTAACTCTTCTATGAATTGCACTTGTTATGTATGTTCCTCTGTCTCTGAAGATATCAAAGGATGTGGTGTGTTGCTGCCTGTTCTATAGTGTACTTATCCCACCAGTACTTATTAACAAGGCTAGAAACTGTCATCTACTTGGCTACGGTTTATTGTCAGTTTTGCTGCTGAACTATTGTTCTGGAGCCAAACTTCAAAGCAGCTTGGATCTGGGTGGTCAGAGAGCTGGGTGGGAAGACATGCTCACCCTTCCCTTGTGTTCTCTAACACCTCTTGTAGTATGGCCTCCTGTTTTCTTCTTCTGTTGGCTAACATGCCCGGGAATGTTATTCACTAAGTTGAATTGCTTTCCATTTTCATCCCATTTTTACTTAACCATCATTTTGTGTTTTTGTTTTTTTCTGTTTAGCTTTAAAGAAGAATAATATCACTAAATTTCCAAATGTTCACTCGAGGGTAAGGATTTCTTCTAGCACACCGGTGGTGGAGGATACACAGAGCTGGCAAGCATCACTTTTTACTTAGCTTCCTCCTCTCTCTGTATGCAGATCAATGATTTCAATCTATGGCTGAGGGTAATACTGGTGAGAGTCTGACCAGGGAGAAGTCTTTGTACCTCACATTCCAATGATGTGAGGCTGAGCCTTTCTCTTGGACTTTTTGGTCTGCTTCCATGTTCTCAAGTGTGATGGCTTGGGCACGGGTATTTGCTGATGATTATACTTGCTTTGGGTGCTAGGCTGTCCTTCCCTTTACCCCTTCTTGGCCTTCAAGTTATTCAGTTAACCCCATTTTGATCTGAAGAAATTGAGAGTAAGTCCTGGCCAGGGAATGTGATCTGTAGTCTTTGAAGAAGGATTACGGTTCTTAGAACTAATTGCTCAGAGGACTCAGGAACCACAGAACTGCAGGTCCCTGCATATCCCTAGCCAGAAATGGAATTCTGACCTCTATTTACCACTCTGGGCAAGGAAGCAAAGGCTCGAGAGGATTAGGGCATGCAAAACTATTCCTGGCTTGAATTTAGGAGTAGGGCAGAGTCACAAGATTCCAATGAGTCAGGAGCTGGTGGGGACTGTGCCTAACTGAGCACTCACTTAGCTCTGGCTTGTTTTTGCCATGTTAGAACTTGGGCCCAGTATTGCAAGATCCTCCAGTTTTCCAAGTGAAGCCAGAAACCTTGGCTTTTATGTTAATCACCAATTTAAATAGCAGGAAACCGTATTTAAAAATTTAAGTCGGGGGCCAAATATTCTGTGGACCAGGTATGGCCCATCCATTTTCAATCTGAGTAGGTGAAGGGATTAAAAAGATTAAATCTGTTTTAATTCTGTTATTTGTGTTTCCCTTTCTAAAGGTAAGACTGTTTCTAAACAGAGATCAACAATACTAAGTTAATGAAAGGGAAATACAAACTAATTAAACAAAACAAGGGGGAAAAGTATGAAGCCTGCTTTATTTTTCTTTTCACCATGTCCTGACTCCATTAAATGGAGGCTACCTGCTGGCTAGGCTACCTGCCTTATTCATCAAGAAAGCATGCTTTCACACTAAGAGTGCTTACGTATACTAAAATTCATCCTGTCCATCTCACTTCATCCCTCTAGAACAATGCCTGCTTGAAATGATGTGCAGTGGTTGATTCATTCATTCAACAAGGCATTTTGTTGTCGTCAGTTAGGCATCCTGCTGTTCATTGGCAGTACAAATTGGAGAATCTGGAGGGCCCATACCACCTTGCCCCTCTAATGAAAAACAAAAAATCTTGGGTGGCAGCAAAGAATGTTCAGGAATGGAGTGTTATTTTGATTTAGTGATTACTTTTATTCAGTGGTTGAGTATTATGTTTCTAATTCGCAAAATAAAAATCTGACTTCAGCTAATTTTAATGGAATAAAAATAATAGAAGCTGTGTCTGCAAACTAAGCATAAGTTCCTTCCTTGATAAAAATTTCAGATAAGACAGGGCAGTCTGTTTCATTAGTTTTGCAGTTTAAAATTCATTGCAGTTGTTGTTGGTATTCAGGTTTCCGGAAAGAAAAATAACTACTAAGCAATAGCTATTTCCAACGGAAGAAACATTTCAAAGTAAGACTTCAGCTAGACTCTCTGGCCAGTGACAGAAGCAGTCTCTCATATAGTTTTCTAAAAGAGCCCAGAATCACACCAGTATTACATGCTGTTTTGTTTGACTGTAAATACTGAGAGCAAAGTACATGTTTTTGGCTCAGATTCTCAATGAGTTTGAAGGGCCCATTAGCTGACTCTTCTACACAAGCTGCTTTGATTGGCTGCCAGCTGGCCTTTGTCTTGCTTAGAAACATGATATTAAAGGTTGCACTTCTCTTATTGGTGCTCTCCTCTTCACAGATCTTAGAAACCAACCATACAGACGAGCCGATGCGGTGAGGAGAAGTGTCAGGCGGCGCTTTGATGATCAGAACTTGCGTTCTGTTAATGGTGCCGAAATAACCATGTGAACCTGAGACCTGCCTGTATGAATAGAGGGTGTGTGTGAATGAAACTGACCATGTGAACTTTATGTGCTATCATTTAACTGCAGCCTTGAACATAGATGAAAATATTCTAAGGGCTCAGATTTAGCAAACACATAGGAATTTTAAAATGATGGGCTCTCCTTTCAACCTTTGTTAACAAGTGCCTAAAAGTGGAAGTACCTGCTCAGATTAATCAAAGCAATAGGATTTGATTTGATTAGGTATCTTTTTACACCAGTGTGTTATTCAATTTTTAACCAAAATGTAAAATTCATATTACATTCATTACCTGCCATTGTGATTCTCCCATGATGGCCCACCCTGGTTTCCTGATAAGTTGTAAATAACATGGATGCATCTGCTGTGGGCTTCCTTTGCTGAGATGTCTTTTAAGGAGTTAATTTTGTGTTTCAGCCATACCCATCAACTTGGTATTTTTAAGGGCTTGCAACGTGGAAGAAGGAAAAAGTCACACGATAAACTCCTTCTGTCCATAACCAAGCCCCAGCAAAGTACAAACATGATGTTATTGCAGTGGCACAGAATCAGTCAACTCGTTTCACATTCTGCTTCTGTGCTGGGGTACGATGCCCTGTGAGAGACATTCATTGGTATGAATGCGATGATATGATGGCACACAGATGTTGTATAAGACTTTATTTGCAGTACTGTGTTCTTCAGCTAGAGGCAGCTTTTAAAAAATAATGCAAATGTTAATTAATTAGCACTAAAACTAACATCTCAGTAATCAGTATTAGGATTTCTGAGGACCATTTTGGGTCAATCCTGAGAATAGAAATCAGTGCCTTGCTAGCCAGGGAGAGGTTCACTAGCTCTATCAACAAGCATTTAAGATTACTTCTGCTAGCAGAGTAGTGTTAGAATCCTGGCCTTATTATCCTGACAATCGGCAGGGTTGTTTCCCCCCCACCCCCCTTCTTTTTGTAGACTGGAGAAGATGTATTTGGCATCGTATATCAAAGCTAAAAATTCTTGCATTTCCAAGATTACATTATGGGGGATTACAATTAAATTTCTGAAATACATCAGGATTAAGTTTAAGTGATATGTAATGGGACTAAATGGCCAACAAAGCCACTGCTATTTTTCCTTCCTCTCTGGCAGGGCACTTGATCCATTCCAAAGTCAAAAACTGGACTGAAGCTAATTTGTACTTTTCATAATATACATTCTGCTTCTGGCTTACCTTTTGGTACATGACATCAATATATTAATTGTAAAGTTTATTGTATAGTATTTAACCACTGAATTTCTTATTTTGTTGTGCTTATGTGAACTCTGGTGAAGGTCCCATTTTCCTTGGATAATGTGTAGTTATATATCTCTTTTTAAATGTACAGATATTTTGCTATAAGATTGGTGCAGTTTTTTATGGTTTTTACACTTCTCTTTAATTCCCACCTAAGCCTCTGGGGTAATATTGTAAATATTGTTTAAAAATGCATCAGCCTATGCTATACAATCTGAATGTTATTTTAACTTATAGGGTTTTTTTTTTAATATATATTTAACTACAAGGACAGTTTAGGGATCAGTTACTACATTTTCACTTTAGCATATTTACAGAAAGTTTAAACTGCCACCTGCTAGCACATTTTCATAATGTGTACGTTAAAAAAGAACATGCCAAGATTTTGTCTGACTCAACATTCATTTTGATGAAAAAAGCAATTTGACCATAAGATATAACACAAATAGGTGGTCCTTCACCACAAAGCAGCTATTTTCCAAAGCTCAATACTGATGAACATATGTTAAAATAACTGCCTATTTATTAATCTACAAATAGACAGTAATGTTGGCATGCTCTTTTCTGTTTGTTAATGGGCCTGCTTCTTAGCAATATTAGAAATGTTTTATAAAAGCAGTTCATGTTACTTTTCTGGTCTTTTCATGGCATATGAGCAAATAAACTATTTACACTACTATCCTGTAATATGCTGCAGTCTTTCAATGTTATATTTTAGGGGGTTTTATGTACACTCTTATCTTCTAGAAACAAACAGGTATGTCTTGCTGCTTGAATTCATAACCTAAATATACTTGGTAAGTTTTAAGAAAAACCCCTCCCTCTACAAACTCTGGATCACTTGCTGTATGGAACGTAGGAACCAAATAGATTTTATTTGATAGTATTGAGTATTTTAGTGTTGAGATTTAGTATCTCCAAAAACCTAGTTATGAATTTATTACTTCCAGAGAAATAGCACTCTTTTTTGGTGAGATATTGCGTCTCTCCACATTTGTTGTAATGAGGATGTTGCATATACACAGGCTACACGTGGACTGCACGGAAGTACCAAGCATCTGACCACATTGGTTGGCAAGGTAAATACAAGCCGTGTGATCCACTGCACACACATACTGGTATCTGTAATAACTCCAAGTTATCAGAAAAGTTTAGTATATTCTCCTTAGTATATTCATTTAGTATTTTTTTTAGGGAAGCAAAGAAATTTGTAATTTATTTTAGGAAACAGTCCAAGTGGTTAAAAACAACTTATTTAGAGGGGCGTAAATCAGTCTTTTAAGGAATTATTGTTGCATTTAGGTCTTTGTTCCCAATTCAGTGCTCTTTCCACAGTTACACAATGTACAGGCATGCCTTGTTTTACAGCGTTCGCATTTTTGTTTTAATAAATTGAAGGTTTGTGGCAACCCTATGTTATCAGATGATGGTTAGCGTTTTTAAGCAATAAATTATTCCTTAATTAAGGCATGTAATTGTTTTTTAGACATAATGCTATTGTACATGTAATGGACTATAGACTACAGTACAGTGTAAACATAACTCTTATGCACAAGAAAACCAAACATTTTGAGTGATTTGCTTTATTGTGATATCCCCAAGGTAGACTTATAGTTGAAGCTTTATTTTTATAAGGGAAAAAAGTTAAATTTTGCAGTTAGTAAGACTGCAAACATTGTTTTTTGTACCAGGAGAAGTGCCTCATGGTAAAGGAAGTAAGATACTTAATATGCTACAAATTCAGAATGTTTCAAACCCAAACTACAGGAAGGTCAAACGAAGTGGATATGGTTGGGTTTGGACATCTTTTATCAGCAGCACCCCCGGTTTTTTTTTTTCTTTGGTTGTGTTGTGTGGCTTGTGGGATCTTAGTTCCCCAACCAGATATTGTTTTATGAACCCAGGCCCCCTGCAGTGAAAAGCATGGAGTCCTAACCACTGGACAGTCAGGGAATTCCCAGCACCCATTTTAAAAGATATTTCCTAATAACTCAGAGTTAAGCCCATTTGTTTCCCTCTCCCAGTCTTTGTGACTAAAAATATAAATCTTAACCCACTAAAAGTCACTGCAATGACACTGCAATCAATGTTCGGTGACCCTGCTGACTCAGCAATGCTCAGTAGATGACGGAACTTGATATCACTGACTTCGTTGGTTCAACGTATTGGATTTTGTAGAATTACCTAATTTTACACTGTAATACTTTCATAATATTAGCTGTATAATTCACATCTATTAATTTTAAATTTGATAATGAAATTCTTAGCCCTAATTTGTTTTTATCAGAAATGTGTGCACAGGTGAATATACTATCAGCCTACTTCATACCAAAGGATTAATCTTCCATTTTTTCTAAATACCCCATCTATTCAAGAAAAAACTTGAAGAAACAAATGTGTGAATGAAGGTTGACAAACTTTTCTTTGATCTTTTTATAGAGAAAAGCAAATATTACACTGAGAAAACAGAATGTGGGCATCTATCATCGTACAGCACAGAACTGCTGCATATGACAGTGCTTAAAGGAAAAAGCTGACACAAATCCAACTTAGTAAGAGATGCCATTTTTTTCTAATAAATTATATTTATTTACAAAAGGTCTACTTTTATGTAATTGATGTTCTTTACATCAGAACAATATATGAACATAAGAGAAAATCTGGTAATTACAAACACAAAGTAGAAACCTTGTTCCCCCTATTACTCACCTTTCAGAACAAGTCTTCAGTTTAGTTGCAGAGGTAGGCAAGAGATCAACACCTACCAAAAAAGTTTGCAGGCAGGACCAAAAAAAAAAAGATATTTCTAAATACCACATTTAGATACCCCCAAAGAACAGCATAAAAGAAGGGCATCAAGAAATGGCTTAGTTTGAATCTGATGTGAGATTAGGCAGCCACTTTCATAGTCTGAATGAAAACGGGAGCGAGGTTAGCCAGTTCCCATGAAATGCAAACATCAACCTTAAACCTAGGACAAATTACCATCAAATTAATAGTCAATTACCAGTCACTAACAATGAGGTGGCCTTGAACGAGATCATATTGAATCATAAGAGCAGTTTTTATATAGCAAGTTCAAAAAGCACAGAAAATCTGCAGTTAAGGAACTTAAGCCAGGTAGAGAGAAGCCAAGTAACGTTTGGAGGGCTAGGGGGGAGTGTGTGGGTAACTGGAGCAAAATCTGCTCACTTCTCACCTCACCTGTAAGTTAGCTCCAAGAACACTGAAGTGCATGCCCTGTCACCATTATTCACCTCTTCTCAGAACTTAAAATAGGAATTTTTTTTTTGTCCATTAGGGCCTTTAGATCAACTCTTACTTATCTAGCTAAATGTTAGCTCCTCAAAAGTTATTACTTTTAAACGACTGCTATGGTAATAGTAGTATGAATATGATATGAAAGAAGGTATGTTTCAAATCATCACAAGGGATTGCCTTTCCTACTCAAAAACCACGTGAAAGTTTTTTGTTTTCATGTAACAAGCGTTTGGACATTTCTGAAGTAACAATTAAGATTGAGGTACAGTCACTAGAACTTATCTTTAGTGTACTTCAATTAGTTTGGGGTTTAGTATGGTTTATTGCAATGATGCCTTTTCAAGCCCTTTAACAGATGACGAGTACCATGGATGCTGGATGAGTACATCTGTCAACTAAGATTTTACATTCACTCAGTAAATGCCTACTATGTATGTACCAGGCACTGTTCTAACTCACAGGATAAAACAGTGAGTGAAACAGAAATCCCTGCCCCCAAGGAATCTGACCATCATTTACATCAAAACAATTGAAAAACTAAAGAGCAAGGTAAGAAATTAATAAGGAAGGTAAGAATTATTAGACTGCTATATGCCATTACTAGAACCATAGCATGATATTTAGAACACAGTTCCATGAAAATTACTCATGACGTTATTTTGTTTTTCCTTTATGTAAAATGAGTCCTAGAAAATGTAAAAGAAAATTCTACCTAGTATTGAGAGAAATCCCCAAGGGAAGAGAAAAAGTCTGACTTAAGGTATAAAGAATTAACATGCTTTGCCTCATTTTGCTTTCAGAAATGCTTATTTCTTTGGCTTTATAATTTACATTTAAATTACATAATATACTTAAATACCCTACAAACTCTTCAAAAAAGCATTCATTACTCTTCCCTGGGTACTCTTTGATTAGGAACAGCTCTCTCTTAAATAGTATCCATGTTTTTTTTTAGTATCCAATTTTAAATGAAAATCCTTAAATAAAGAAGCTACCCCTTTCTGGATGCAAAAATAAAAGTGGCTGCCTAGTCAGCACTCAGTTGACCATTAACATGCGAAGAAAACCAGGATCATCTAGGCAAATGCTTCTTAACACAAGATGCAGGCCCTTTGGTAACTGAATGAAAACTATGGACCATCCTTCCAGAAAAATGTACACAGATATTTCAAGAAGTTTTACAGTCTTAACACTGTGAATTAAGACTGCTTTACTCTCGGCGAATCCCTTTCATTTTATAGCTGTATAATATGGGGCCCAATTAGCAAAAATTAAAAGATGAAATAGCTGTGATACTTTGATCATTTTCAAATTTACTGGGCATAAAAAGTATTACTCCCAAGGCATAAAAAGTATTTTTATTGTTGAAAACTATGAATAATCTATATGCTGAAGCTCCTTTGGGTAATGATAATGAAATGCCGTCACTGTGTTAAAAAAAAAAAAATGTTGGGACCACTGCTTTTATTTAGAAGTATTACGTTGTTTAAATACAGTTGGGAAAGGTGCAAAGAATTCTTTATACTTCATTAACTTTTCATACAAATTCAATTTTCCCACATAGGAATTATGTACTGGGAGGAATAAAAACATCAAATATTTGAGGTTCTGGATTTTGACTATTAAGCATGATATTATTAAATATATTAGTGAATTTAATCCAAGAGTTCATTAACATTAATGATTGATAGTGAGGGAAGATAAGCCCTTAACATTTACCTGAAAGTCTGAGGCTTAACTGAAAAGCAGAAATTCCCCTTATCTGAATATAAACAACACTTTCCTGTTTGAACACATTTTGAACATATCTGTTCAACTCTAACCAATATTCCAAGACATTTCAACTCTTACTAGACTGAAGATTTAGAAACCTAATCAAATGGATTAAAAATATTCACACACAACTCTGTTTTAAAAAAATCTTCCCATTGCCTGTACCTTCAGGCCATAGTATCTTTCTGGCAACTAAGTATCATTTGATGGGATCACTAAAGGATTATAGTCACTTCAAATTACATGTTTTATAACAAGGATGTTGTATTTTGCATTACAATTTGTGTATCAGTTTCGCTTTTAGGTCAAATAGTTTTCATGGATTAACTATAAGGAAACTTGAATTTGTATTGTCTTGTAGGGATCTGAGGTTGTGATAAGACAGTATCTCTATAAGAAATAAGAAATCTAATTTGAGGACATGCTAAACCACATCAATAGCTTTTTATTTAAATAGAAAAATCAAAACTTTAAAGTTGTACTTAAAAAAATCATCATGGAAGTAATTAAAAGTTTTACAGATTCTACATTCTCTTGTGAAACATCACTAGTATTTCTGCCAATATCATATGCAGATTTTACTCTGACTTCCATGTCAAGTGTCTGACATGATTAGCAATATTAACTATCATTACGAAGGGACCTCTGAAAATTAAGTCTAGGCAACTTCCCTGTTGCCAAAGCTGTTATATGTTTTGGTTCTAATATACAATAGGAGACTAACCTCAAGCAAGCAATTGGTTACTTCACATTTTCTAAAGATAGTCATTTTCACTTTCTACAAAGTCATGTCATATTTCACAGCAGAAAAATGACTTGGCAGCGAGAAAAGTTCAGGACCCCCTCCCCGCCCCCCCACCAACCTGCCTTGAGCCTTTCAATAGTGGATGCTAGATTTAATTGAAACAAAGGGGGCAGGGATGGAAAAAGAGTCATCCTGGTCAGTCCCACTTTCAAATTAGGATGGTGAAGGAAAAATAAAATAAACTTGTTGTTCTTCTGAATCCCAACCTGAAACAGGATTGCCCAAAGTGTCCAAAATAAAAAAATACCTAAGATAATACCAAAGACTATGTGCTATAATTTACTTATTTACTTAAAAAAATCTCCTGCACTGAAGGAAAATAGTATAAATTACATTACCAACCTTCAAAAGTTAGCATGTAAAGAGTATTCTAAACTTCAAACCATTGCCTTTCTTAGAGTATTCTGTAGGAAATTCATAGATCAAAAACAAATACAGGGGTCTCAAATGCACTGATTTATAATATTCTTAAATATTAAAAAAAAGGAAAGTAACTTAGCTATGTGGGTTAGCTAAAGCAAAATTTCAGGGATTTTAGTATCTTAACCCTTAAAGGATCATACAATTTTTTTAGAGCTGAGCAGTTTAAGTAGAAATAAATACTAGTACACACTAGAAGAGAAGATTTAATAATCGATAAAAATGTACAAAAATATTCAAATCAGAAATGCTTTAGAATGTGTACCACGAAGTCAGTACTTCTCAGTGAGGAGGGAAGGTAAAAGACTTCCTCAATGAAAAAAAGCAAGAGAAAGATCGGATTTAAAAAAAAAAAAAAAAAAAAAGACAACTGTTAAAGAAATCGTTTAAGTCAACATTGATTTGTTTTAGACAAGGATATTGCAACCATCACTTAAAGTTTGGTGGCACATTCTTTAGTAGGTCCTTAAGGCAATATATTTAAGCTAATTTACAATTTGATTTGATGTTAACTTTTTAAACATCACCTCAAAATAATGCCCTCACAATAGCCTTTTTAAAATGTATTTAGATGTTTCATAAAAAATAATGGTGGCTTTATTATAGTAGTGCTCGATAGCACCACTATAGTTAAGGGTCTACCAGGTTTCCAATAAGAACACCTATGTCTGAGTTCACCTTAAAAGATCATATCGGCTTCAACCAGTTGGATAGTGCACAAAAAAGCAGTTTTATCAGTTGCTGGTGCTTTTTTTTGTACTACTAGATATCAAAAAATTTTCATTATATGTTCAAAATCCAACTTCTATAAAGTAAATCAAATCACCTCATGACTTAGACTTTAGAACAAAGTAGAGACACCTGCAGTTATCAGTAAATTGCCACCTTTAATCCATTCTGCAGTGCCCTATGAAAGGGTCACAGAAAGACAGTTATGACTGTATGAAAATATGATTCTTGATACAGAATCAAAAGTTATTTTCAATTTCCTTTGCTTTTTATAAAGTCCACAATAACAATACTTAAATGCACTTTTTTTCCTGTGATATAATTAAAACCCAGTGTTATTTCAATTGAACTTAAAATAGAATCCCTGGTCTGAATTAGACTTTAAATCATACTGTAAACATATTTGGTATAATTTATTGATCATCATCCAGTTGCTCCAAAAGGGTCCTTCTACGCTTTTCCAATTCCCCTTCACTCAGTTCACTGCCAGAAGTATCCCAATTACCCTGAAAAGACAACGAATACAATTATATTTGTGTCAGGACTCAAAAGGTTAAGTAGTAATGAACCCTTGAAAAAAGAATCCACATCTATATGGATTCTCTTCCACAAAAACAAATGCATCATAGGGTATGAAGACTCATCTCTTTCCTAAAAGCCTACCAATGGGTTGTTAACTAAGTACTCCTTGGTTACATTATGGGAGACACTTAACTTAGAATGAGACTTTTATATGGTGTTTACTTTCAGTTTACATTAATATGTAGATCGGGGGAATAGTACGTACCAGTTTTTCTTCCTCTTATACAACTGAATATGAAACATCTTGTTTCCATTTAATGGAAGCTGGGTGTTCATTTCCTAAGTATTATACTCCTTGCTATTTTTTCCGATTCTAGGTTGTCCTATAAGTGTTTTATATTACAGAAAAGTATTAAGCTTTATGCATACTATTGTGCCCAGATAAACAAACATTCCAGATTTATGAGGACACTAGTTAGGCTGGAAAAAATTTAAAATAAACAAACAAAAAAACCAAAACAACTGTGAGAAGCAACTTTTCAAAAGTAGATTTTTCACCTATCTTCCTTCCCCCTTCAGGGATTTCATTTAACCTACTGTGAAGAAGAAACTATTAAGTTGCAAAGTAAGTATAGAGGAAATCATCATTCCTTACCAAGGATGTGCATCAGACTCACCAGTGCAGCTTTAAAAACAAAACAAGAACAAAAAAACCCCTCCACCCTATTCCCACTGAATGAGAATATCCAGAGGGAGACCAGGGCTTATCTACACAATTTAAACTCTCAATTGGTAACTCAGAGGCATTATACTTGGTAAGCCCACAACATCTGTGGAATGAACGGCAAGGTGAAGAAGACTTGTGTTACTGTGCTCTGGCATAACATACACAAACACACAGGGGAAACTGAAGGCGAATTATGTAATTTGATAATAAAACATTAGATTTGGCTTATAGTATCCTCCTATCTACTTGCCCTCACCTCTTCCCTCCCAATGATTAAAAGCTGCTGGAAAGCTACCTTTTGAAACTGGATTTAGTAACAATGACAACTGTGGACATGGTGGAGGGAAAACCTGATTTGAATCTCTTAAAGTTTATATTCTTAAATTAGGTAGACAGTGTTCATTGGTATTTCTTTGTGAGAATGTACAAAGCAAAAGAATATATCCTTTCTTAGTGGGTTAAACAACTATTAGAGAATGCCATGTTATTTTTTTAAGGAATATAAAATTTAGGATGCTTAAATCGGGTCATTCATGATCACATACGTTAGAAAACTGTGTGAAAAGTAGCTGACATTTTTGTACTTTGAAAATGCAGAGATGAAAGAATTCTAAATACTTACAGAATCCTTTCCAGTCTTTTTCTTAGGTGATTTGTGTTTTGACTCTGATCTTTGTCTAGTTCTGTCTTTTTCGCTTTCCCGGTCTTTTTCTTTTTTATCCTTCTCTCGTTCAGCATCTGACTCTGGAGAGTCCTGTGTAAATAAAAAACAATGTCAGCATTTTGATAAAGAAACCATTCCATTAGAAAAAAGTCCCTATATAGGTAATATTTAAGAACACCCACATATAACAGAGTATGTATGTGTTCCTAGAGTGGTGGAATCTGAATCGATAACCTCAAGGAATTTAAAACATTCTCAAGATTCATGAGATGAAGTTGGTCTTTCCTATGGGAAAGATGACATTCTGATAGGGTAAAATACCACTAAAAGAGCATCACTAAATTAAGTGTGCCTTCATCACTACGATTAGGTGTATCTTGATGTGTACCTAAGATTAAGAGCTGAGGGTAGAGGAAAAACTTTAAACATTTAAACTTGTGGTTCTCAACAACAGCTCAATATATACATACAAACACACACCTTTGGGTGGTCTTTCTCTAAGATTACTATAAATAACCAGAGTGGGGGTCTTAACACTGTGTTATTTTTTTTCAAAGTTCACTGAAAGATTTTAATGAAAGATTAAGGTGAACAACTATGAAACTCTTGAGTTTAGGTACACACCTAAACTCTGTTGACTGCATTGGACTAGACAGAAATTTCTACTGCCACTGAGAAAGTGAAGGGCAAAAGCCTAGGTACAGTGTAAAAATTAAGAGTTTGCTTACAGATTTATGTCTTCTCTTCTTGCTCTTCTTCTTATGTTTTTTTGATTTCTTGTAACTTCTCTCTAAGCAGCACATAAAGAAAAGTGTCAGAATTTGAGGACATCCAAGTGTCAATGATTTTAATCAAGTTAAAAGATATGTTTACCAGATTCAGCACTAGAAGAATGTTCTGAAGCAGAACGAGACTCTGATCGCTGTCTTTTTTTCTTTGAATGGCTGTCATCATCATCTGAATCTGATCCCTACACAATACAAATAATTTCATTCATAATGCTGCTAACAGATATTTCAATACACTTATGGTGCCATTTTTAATAAACTTCCTTACTGATCGAGAGCGGGAGCGTTTCCTGTGATGTTTTTTAGATTTCTTAGAGTGTTTCTTATTCTTTGAATGATGATGTTGACATTCATGCTACAGGGGCAAAAGTAAAAAATTTCAGAAGTTCACACTTTATAGACAGTAGATCATGGAGAATTTTAAAAAGCTTTACAAATAGGTTCTTAGAGTAAAACTGCATTCATTTTGCATATTTAGGATGTACTCCCCCCCTTGAAATGGTGCAAAGAGTTACTATCAATCACTTAACAAGAACAGAAGAGAACATTTTAACTATCCTGTACCCATTCATTTGGACATCTAAACACAACGTTTAAAAGTATTAATAAAATACTTTTTTTTAGCAATGAGAATGGTGTGGGTACAGTAGGGACAATTGATACCCTCCATAAAGGTATAATCTGCAGAACAGTTACACTACTTTCAAAAATAAAAAACCATAATTATATTCATACATGGCTTTTCTGATGAACGTGGCTCAGCACTGAAATAAAGAACTACCTCAGAATCATCCATAAGGAGGTTGGTCTCAGAAATTAAATGCAAAATCAGCTCTTTTCACCCAAGGAGCATTCCCTTCCTAGCCAAGCTTAAGATATCCAAAGGAAATCTACACATGAAATCAGAAAAGGAAATGTTGTCTCTGTGGATTTTAACTCTTTCATAAAATAATTATCAGGCTAGTAGGGAAGGAAAAATGCTGCAGTAAAATCTCCTTGCCCCCGAACATATATAAGCCTTTGAAAATAAATTCTGCTTCAGTTTACAAGTTAAGTGGAAACAGAACATCTGGTTCAGGGACACACTCTCTTCTCTGTCTGTCTGTCTGTCTCAATTGACTGACTGATTGTTCCCTGACCAAGGATCAAACTGGCACCCCCTGCAGTGGAAGCGCAGAGCCTTAACCATTGGACCACCAGGGCAGTCCTCATTCTTTTTTTATGTCACTGAATGTTAACTCTTCTTCCTTTTCTACTTCAAGGCCCACATTATTGGGGTCCAAATCCTATTCTGATATGTTCAGCTCTTCCCTATGCTGCCATCATTTTGCTCCATTTATAACCTCACCACTAATACCCCCCAGCACAGATCATAAAATAATCTTGGTGGAGATTCCTGAATTGGGGGAAAATGTTAAGATACTATCTGGAGCAGAGCTTCTCAAAATTAAATGTACATTCTAGTGCTCGAGAATCTTGTTAAAATGGTAATTCTGATACAGGATTTCTGCTGATGGGGCCTGAGGTTGTATATTTCTAACAAGTTTCCAGGTAATACAGATGCTGCTGGTCTGAAACACACTTTGAGTAGAAAAGATCTATAGGCCAACAGCACTAGACCTAGAGGCAGCTGGGAAACAATATATGGTACATGTGGGACATGTTAACAGAGCAAACTGTTGTCAACAATGATATTCATCAAGAACAGTAAATCCAATGCAACAGTCAACAGTCAATTAAGTGACCTGCTATGCTCAATGACCACGGACAGCACTATAATATTAAGTATGTGCTAACGTCGGCTTGCTGTAAAGTACTGGTTTGTCTAAACTGATAGCACAGCATATTTGTTAAAAGCACTGGCCCTGGAATCAAAAGCCTATGTTGGAATCCCTTCCATGCAAATTACTTTTTCTCTTTGCCTCAGTTTGCTCACCTGTAACTTCATAGGGTTGTTATGAGGATTAAGCTCATATATGAAATATCTGTAAAACAATTAGAACAGTGCCTGGCCCACATAGGCAGCAAATAATACTATTCAAAAATTATTGGTCAATTTAGCATATTTACTATCTACAAGTGCCCATCTGAAATCTTCATCAAAATACCCTCAATTCAGCTAGTGGAATAACTTGCAATTTTATCATTACTTATTATTTTAACAAAAACTTACTACCTTATTCCATTATTCCATTATTTTTCAGAACATCTCTGAGCTTCCAACACATCTAATGTAGTATAATATTTGAAATGTGCTTAAAAGCTGTTTTCTATGTTTTACAAGATTCTAATTTCTTTTTAGGTTTACTAAGTCACCCCATTTGACTGCTAAACTGATGAATTTCTGTAACACTGTATAAGTACGTAACAAATATGAAAAGTGTCCACTAAACAGATCTTTAAATTCCCATGTAAGCTTAGTTTGTTTCACTTAAAAGCAGTTTCTACAGAATAAACCATTCTCTAATCATCCCAGGTAGTAAGTACATTTGTATAAAATTACTTAAAAGTGTAATTTAAGAAACATACTTTGATCATTCTAAGTTCTTCAATTTAAAAAAATTTTTAATATATTTTGTAATATTTCAGCCACTTATGATAAAACTAAAATTACCTCAAGCACATGCATAAAATCTTTAAATATTCGTTTTCTTTCAGACTCTAGAGTTATATCCTCAAATGCTGGCTCTTTTACAAATCTCTCCCGGATCTGAAAAATTCAGATATGGAATAAATATATGAATACTGAGAAGAGTATACCAATATGACTAAAAGGAATCATAGCAGCAAGTGAAAACTGTGACAGCCCAGCCCCCTCAAAGTGTTTATTTCCTTTCCTGTAGTTATCTCTGTGGCTATGAGAAAGAAATTAAAAATTTTTATCTTCAGTTGTAAAGGAAAAAATTTACAAGTATACATACATCTTCCCAGACAGCATCCAATTCTATTGGAGGAGTAGCTTGTTTCAACATACTCTTAAATGCAGATTCTTTTCGTTTCATCTTCCGAGCCTCCTCTTTTTCTCTTTCGCGTTCACGGGCTTCTGCCTTTTCTAGTAACTTTGAAAAAACATATTTAATCAGTTATAATAGTATAATATAATCAGTGTTAACTGAAATAATTCATTATAATTATATCATCTCCTATCATCTATAAGTTAGAGAGCCAATTATTTTTAGGAAAGGAAGCTTACCATCAGCCATCATCTAAGTACATTATATTCTGTTACCTTACCCTGGAAGAGTGTCCACTACTCTGTAAAATACTATTCCTATTCCCTTATTTCAGTAGCTTACATACAACTTAAGTACTTTTGGCCAAATATATTAAAAACTATACTACTAATCTAGTTGTTCATAACAGTAAAGATGATAACTTACACTATTGAAAGCCAACTTAATATTTCCTGCATCTAATGTGGTTGATCTTTTAGTCGAACTGATTATTGCCACAAAGTCTTCAAAAGTAGTATTTACTTCAACTACAAATCCTTTATCCTAAAAAACAGAAATCTTGTTAATATTAATAACACTAATCAAAGGAACACAGTATCACTTTAAAATATATGGCACGGATTAACAGTTAACAGCAAGTATACTAGTTAATAATACCAAGTATATACTATCTACCTTTAGAATGTCTTTTATTATCTTCTTCTCATCATGATAACGTGCTTTAAGATCCTCAACATAAAACTTGAAAAGGTCAAGTGCAGTTGATCCTAATGAAAAAACTAAAGAAGTCAAAAGCTAGCTCTAATCAAAGAGCTGCAATTACTTTTTTGTTTATAAAACAAAAGAAAGCACCCCCCATGCCCCAACACAACCATCTTTCCCTCTGGCCCATTCCAACTATCATTAACTACAAATTAGGAAGGAGAAGAATCTCACCCGGCTGACCAAGCATATTAGTGAATCTAATGTCGGAACTAATTGTTGGATACAATTCCATCCAAGATGACATAGAATGCAGTTGTCCATGTTCGTGCAGTTCATCTAAAAATATCTGGGGGAAGGGGACAACAACAACGAACCCATTATATATTGAAAAGCCATCTTTAAGGACTTTAGAAATATTGGTATAACATGAATGAAAATACATGTTAAAAACAGCTATATTTAAAACTCTTCTACCAATGTTATCACAAATATGTTTAGGTGCAAAGCATATTTGCTCTTTGATGAAAGTAAAATCAGCTTTTAGGCAAAAAACTATTTTGGACTTCAGAGAAAAGGACTGTTGAAAAGCTACATTACATTTCCAGGCTTCAGTTTACTGTCCCTTAAGATCATCATTTCCAGTTTGCAAATAACATATACAAACAAAGTCAAAACACTGGATGTTATCTCAAATGATGAGGCTAAAGAATGTGCATGCACATTTACTGCAAAATATACTTTTTGTTTTTAAACGGAACGCCTAATGTGTTCTGAAGGATTTTTAAATTTAATTTTCTTTTCTAAGAGGAAGATATACAATTTTACTAAAGCAACATACATATAGTGTGGGGAACTAGGACTCAACCCCCATGTCTGATTTTAAAACCTATTTCCTTTCTTCCATATTACTGTTATAACTTAAATTTTTATATGCTCACTTTATCCTTTTTTTTTTTTTTTTTTTACTATTTGCCAACTTTCAGGGCAACATAGTGGGACTTTAGTACTCAGCAATTTCCACATTTCCTGCTTCCTGAAATCCTTAGGAAGTTTTAATTCTAAAAATGTCCCTAAATTAGGGGCCAAATTCTGCTCCTAAAATTCTTATATACCTGCACTGTTCAACGCCAGCAGTATATAACACACAATGATTTTGAAGCATTATTACCAAAATAAATAAATTTAAAAAATATATTGGTTGCATGTCAAAAGACAATATTTTAGATACATTGGGTGAAATAAAAGGTTACTAAAACTAAATTAGTAAGAAATTAAAATCATGTATGTGGCATACAAATTTTTATTGGGTAGCGCTGTCCTGAATGACACCAGACATGTATAATACCACTTCTCTCCAAATGGGAATAAGCATGTCAGTTCAGTCTCTATTTCCAAAAATTTTTCCTCAAACTTAATTTCTATCCTTTCGTCCTTACCCTTCAACATAAATGGGAACTCAACCCACCCCTGCTGTGTGATAACCAAGGTTCTTCACCTACTCCCTTTTGAGTCCCTAAAACATCTTCAATGATGCTCTCTAGGATCTTAAAATCTACTTCATCATACCTGCTTTGCTAGTATTTGTTTCACTTCTAGGTTGCTGACAAAGTCACAGAATTTTGACACTGAATCCAGTGTCCAATTTTGACACAGAATCCACCTGAGATTTTTTTTTTAAAGAAAATATGAATTAAAATAAAGATATTTGTAATTTATTTCTTAAAAACCACCAGGTAAGTTTTATGTGAATTCAGGTTTGAAAACCATTATGCTAAAACTGTATGGCTCTTTCTCTCTTTTATTTACTAACCCCACCTTGGGAAGGGGAGGAGAAGATGGAAACCAAGTTGCTTCAAAGATGGCTGAGGCTGGTTATTTCTCCTTCCCTTAGAGGAGAAGGCTCCCAACGTTGGCACTAATGACATCTTGGAGCTCGAAAAATTTTTGGTTTGTTTTGTTTCGTTTCGGCGGGGGGTGGTCCTGTACATTGGATGACGTTCAGCAATACCTCTGGTCTCTACCCAACTAGATGCTAGTAGCAACTTCTCCCCAAATCATGACCATCAACAAAAGCACTAGTTAAACACCACTCACTGCCTCAGGCCAACTCAATAATATGTCTTTTCCCTCATCTCCTTCCTTCTTTTAGTCTCCTTATATAAGGTTCATAATGTAACTACTCACATATGCTTGAATAAACCTTCAAAGATTTTATTTAGTAACAGAATACCCCTATCCTTCAATTCTTTCTTCATTCTCTCCTTCTTTGCGGTACGCGGGCCTCTCACTGTTGTGGCCTCTCCCGTTGCGGAGCACAGGCTCTAGACGCGCAGGCTCAGCGGCCGTGGCTCACGGGCCCAGCCGCTCCATGGCACGTGGGATCTTCCCGGACCGGGGCATGAACCCGTGTCCCCTGCATCGGCAGGCGGACTCTCAACCACTGCGCCACCAGGGAAGCCCCATTCTCTCCCTCTTGACTGGTTCTCTCTTATCAAAGAAAAGCCACACTCTTAACCCTGAGAGTACTCTTGAACTGTCTTATCAAAACATCAGAGAACGGTCTGATTTTGCCTCTATTTACCTTTAAACTATTTGGCAACTCTTTAACTTCCCCTAGATGTCGACAGTCACTGACCTTAAATGTTACATCTAACTATAATTCTTTCAGTCTTATTCATAAAGAATCTCAACATTTGCCACTTTTGGTAAATTACCTTAGGTGGTATCTCAATGAATCATGTGAAGAAATGGTAAAAACGAAACCACAGATTGTAGTCCCCCTCCCCGCCCCAATTTGATTCATTAGGTCTCAGTGGGGTTCTGAGAGTTTGCCTTTCTAATAAGTTTCCAAGAGACAGTGATACGCTGGCCCATACTTAGAGAACTGCCCGAGGCCATTAGCTTTCTCTGCATGATTAGGCTATGTTATCCCCATGACCACATTTCAGCTTGGAAGAAGCTGAAATGGTAGTTCTTTTAAAAACCAATGATGTGGGACATCCCTGGTGGTCCAGTGGTTAAGAATTTGCCTACCAATGCAGGTGACACGGGTTCAAGCCCTGGTCCGGGAAGACCCCACATGCCACGGAGCAACTAAGCCCGTGCGCCACAACTACTGAGCCCATGTGCCACAACTACTGAAGCCCACGTGCTTAGAGCCCGTGCTCCGCAACAAGAGAAGCCACCGCAATAAGAAGCCCGTGCACCGCAACGAAGAGTAGCCCCTGCTCGCCGCAACTAGAGAAAGCCTGCACACAGCAACAAAGACCCAATGCAGCCAAAAATTAAAAAAATAAAATAAAATTAATTAAAAAATGATGCTGTAGTTCTACTCATCTCCTTCACATTCAGTTGCTGAAAATTTAGTCACGTTACCACAAGTAGCTATAAACGAGGCTAGAAAACTTAGATTTTAACTAAGGAGCCATGTGCCTAGGAAGGGGAGAACAGATTTTCAGGAGGTTGATTAATACTCTTCTGCAACCACTTAGCTTTAATGTCTCTTATGAAGCTTTTGCAATGGTTTAAAATAAGGAGAACTATAGGGTAAAATATAACAAAAATAAGGATATCTGGGTCACAGAAAATATAAGAGAAAGTACAATGTCAATACTGAAACTGGAGAACGTGGATCAGAAATCCTAATATAAAGGCCACAGGCATCTTTTGCTAAGCCTAAAATATGGCTTTTATGTGTCTGGCATGGTTTCTGATTACTATTGATATAACTGGTATTAGCATGTTTTGCTTCAGATATTCAGCTCAGTCATTTTCCTCTGCTACTATACTTCCTTTAAAACGTATATTCACAACTTAAAAGCGACCCACTGAATCAAATTCTGGGGGTGAGGCTCAACAGTCCCTGGTTTTAACAATACTCCGAATGATCCTTTGGGAAACCACTAAGAGGAAACCACAGAGAGTAGTAAATGTTATGTTTTTATGGAATGAAGACTGCAATAATGCTATTGGCTGTGGCATTTAAGATGATTAGTGATCTCTGGCACCATGGGGAGTTTTCTAAAAGCCCTCTAAGTGATTCTGATGCATGCTAAGTTTTGAGAACCACTGCCTTAGGAGGTGGCAATGTGCTCTACCCTAAACCCAAACAACTGTTCTTTCAAGAAATAAAACCTCTTATTTAAGTCACTGTAACTTAGCACTTACCCTAATACAGTGTTTAATGAAAGAGGCCCAGAAATTAAAACACAGCATAGATTCAAAGTCTGGCTCCACTACTCAGTAGCTGAATTTGGGCAAGTCACTTCATCTCTCTAAGCCCATTTCCTTACCTATATAAATGGACATAACAAAAATAGTACCTACTATCATAAAATAAGGCTATCATAAAAATTAAGAGGTTATAAATTTTAAATGCATAGCAATAAGCAATCAACGCTAACTGCTATTATAATTATTATTGAAATGGAAATTTGGTGAAATATAAAATGCAAAAATTCATTGCTCTGTGATAGCCTCCATTACTGAGAGACTAAAAGTGATACTTGGAGGTCAAAATAAGCCACTGGCCTATATAAAGAACATGTAATTTTAGCTCCTCTGTATAGTGTTTAAAAATTATGGCCCATCCTCAAAACCATTCTCCAGAACCTAAAAATCAATTAGTACTAATAACTCATCACACGTATTTTATTTTCAGTCCCCCCTCATATCTATTCCTCTTTCCCAAGTGAAACCTTATCTATCAGTGCTCACTTTAAATACCAAATCTGCTATAGCCTTCTATGTTCCCCTAGCCTGAAATAGCTACTCTCCTTAAGTGGATTCAGAACTAACTATAGAACTTAAGAGTTAAATTTGTATGGATCCTCTGCAAAAGCCCAAGTTAATGATCTGAGATCAAGATTCTCAAAATTGTTTATGTCACTGTTACAGGTCATTAACCATATTATACAATTAAGCTGGAAAACAGAGCTTTTAAAATTACCTGAAAAGATTCTCTGTTTTTACGCTGTCGTCTCCTTTCCCGAAGCAAACTCTTCTGTTTTTCTTCTTCTTCTTCCTTTTCTAAAGCCCGAATGTGTTCTTCAAAGCAAATTAACGCATCTTCTTTATCCATGTCTAGAATATTTTTCAGTTAAAAAAAATTAAAACGTCAAATATCAGTAAAGAAAGCAATTTACTTATTTGCATTAACTCCCTACAAAGTTCAAATTCGTTTTACCAAAATATTTAAACTCAAATATGACTTCTAATTATCTAAATAGGAAGTGTTCAAGGAAAATTTATTTTCTTTTATTTATAATTTATTTATTTTTGGGGGGGCCACAGTGTGCAGCTTGTGGGATCTCAGTTCCCCGATCCAGGGATCAAACCTGTTGTGCCCCCTGCAGTGTAAGTGTGGAGTCCTAACCACTGGACCGCCAGGGAACTCCCATATGAAAAATTTCAAAAAGACCTCATTAAATCATAGCCCCCGAATCCGAGGATGAAACAGAGACAACACATATGACACAAGTAATAAAACGAAAATAAAACTGTTGTGATAAATTTGTCAGCAATATCAGAATTACCCAAGGAGTTTTTCAAAGTACAGAATTCTAGGCCCTCCCTCAAACTTACTGAAGTATGGTATTCAGAAGGATAATCAAGAAAGCTGTAATTTAAAAAGCAACTAGGTAGATCAGAAAAAGACAGAACTTGGGGAAGCTTACTGTAAAATAACGCTAATCCATTTTTTGCCTTTTGCAAGCAAATCTCTAAAGTCATTACCTTGAGAGGACAGCATGAGTAAAATGTGGTTATTAATTTGGTTCCCACTAAGTCACATATAAATGGCAAAGGACAATTTCAGGCTTGACCTAATAAACATATTTCAGGAACACCTGATAAAGCTAACTTGAGATTTTGGGGAAAATATTTTGTCCTGAATCACAAAACTCAATTAGAAAGAAATATCCTATTTGGAAACAAACAAAACAGCTTTTCAGGGATGGACAAACAATTATGTAAACTTCAGTTAGTGATCGCATTAAAAAAGTGACCATTTTTCACTGCTGGACAACTTTTAAAGAACTGGTCCTTCCACTTAGTCATCATTCTTACTCTGTAATTCTTCATCTTCTGCAAAAGTTGGATTATCCATCAGATACTGCTGGGCTTCAGACCAAGTAGTAGAGTATGTCACGTTAGCCATGTTGTCAAGTATGTTTTTTAAGGCTTCCCAATTTCTCTTTCGCAACTGCTTTGCTTGCTCCTAAATCAAAAATATGAATATATGTTTTGAATTTCAAATGAAATATGACATATAAACTGCAATTAGTGAAGGTTTCTTCACATTCTAACTGATGTCCAAATTTCAAATGTTACCCATTCACTTTAAATATCAACACTCTTTACCTTTCCAGTGCTCTTGCCTAACTGCTTGGCTCTTACCTTCAAATTTTTTTTTTAACCTCTCTTCTAAAGCTGGAATCCCACCTCCCTCACCCCCTCGCAAAATCTCTCCTCCCACAACTATGCATTGTAGACACTGTCCAAACGGAAGTTACAAATCACATAACAGGTAAATGATAATGTGTCCAATCACTTTCAGCTATGTTCAAATTTTTGTCAATAATACTTACATTTCTGTAAGTCTCTTGGAAGACTGGATAGCATACAATTTAGTGCATAACAAAACAGACACGAGCAAAACTAAATGTATTTGTAAGACAGTATTTTAGTGTTTTAAAACACTATCCTACAAATACATTTTAATGGTAGCAATTACACATTACTGCTGTTCTTGTAAAATAATCATAAATAAATGCCTTATAAGCAAAAACACTGAGTATTTTTTCAAACCAACAAGTAAGTATTTTTCAAAGTGGGCATAAGACAGCCAATTAATGACAATCTAAGTATCAGCTGCACAAACCTCTACCTACTATGTTCATATCAGTACTTATTATTATAGGAGCTATCTATTTTTTTTTTTTTTTTTTTTTTTTGTGGTACGCGGGCCTCTCACTGTTGTGGCCTCTCCCGTTGCGGAGCACAGGCTCCGGATGCGCAGGCTCAGCAGCCATGGCCCACAGGCCCAGCCGCTCCGCGGCATATGGGATCCTCCCAGACCGGGGCACGAACCCGTATCCCCTGCATCGGCAGGCGGACTCTCAACCACTGCGCCACCAGGGAGGCCCAGGAGCTATCTATTTTTAAATGTAACTTCTAATAAATAGATCTGTTGCACCATATAAACTAAATAAACCAACAAAAATGAAGATGTTATGAAGTAACTCCTCAACAGGATGAAGAAAATCTTGTTTTATCAATAAACACCAGTAAGAGTGAATAATACCTTTTCTTTTTTTGAAAGAAAGAATAAAACATCTTCATAGATTTCAAGACGATCACGTTCTGATATTGCATTCCAGACTTCCATCTCTCCAAACATTTGCTCTGCTTTTCTGTTTGTTAAGAAGATTAAATGTTACTCTATACTACACCATAAAAATTTTAAACCATTTTAATTTTATTTTAAATTTAACACCCCCAAATGAACCCTCTTTTCCACTCTTAAGTTCATGATCGTATTATAAGAGAAAACTTTTGTATAAATTTTGTTTATTTTGTTTCAAATAAACAAGATGTAGTTTCACTGGTTCAAAAAAAAAGAGAAAACTTTTGGATAATTAAGAAAAAGAACAGCTTAGGCCTTGATTTCTCCTTTAGAGATAGAAGAAATAATTCCAATTGAGCGATGTTTTGTAGTTAAGACTACCTCTATTTCTCAGGGTAGCGACAGAGACTACCAAACTGCCCATGGAACTAAATTACAGACTTCAATAAACTGTAAGAAATTTAGTTAACAGATAAAATAGGACTATTGAAAGAAATGGAAGAGTTCTTCACTAAGGCTTTTCTGGAAAAGTGAGGAAAATAAAACATACAGGGAAAATGAACGTAACGTAACAGCTTATTGCAAAGATGGTAATAATGAATTACTCACAATTTTAAATAACAAAGCACTCCAAAAAGAAGAACGCTATATAAATGTGAATTTTCAAAAATGCTATATACATAATGAAAATAACCTATTTCTATTCCACAAATACAAAAAAATCCGAATTCTTTAAAAAAAATTTTTTTTAACATCTGTTTTGGAGTATAATTGCTTTACAATGGTGTATTAGTTTCTGCTGTATAACAAAGTGAGTCAGCTATACATAAACATATATTCCCATATCTCTCCCCCCCTTGCATCTTGAATTCTTTTTTTTTTTTGCGGTACGAGGGCCTCTCACTGTTGTGGCCTCTCCCGTTGCGGAGCACAGGCTCCAGTTGCGCAGGCTCAGCGGCCATGGCTCACGGGCCCAGCCGCTTCGCGGCATGTGGGATCTTCCCGGACCGGGGCACGAACCCGTGTCCCCTGCATCAGCAGGAGGACTCTTAACCACTGCGCCACCAGGGAAGCCCCTTGAATTCTTATATTAAGGAGAAAGGAGTCAAGTTTTCATTATGAAATAAAGTCTTTCTCCCTTTTTTTATTGTAGTCCCTAATTAACAACTCAGTAAGTCTATAAATTCCACATTTAACTACTGATTTATCTTTTACCTTATAAAACTGTCACATTCACAATCATTTAGCTTTAATGAACATCTGGATTAGTTACTGCACTTGGTAAAAAGTCTGACACAGAAACAGTACAGTAAACATATACCATGATCAGTAAAAATCTTACTTGTATCTAGTTGTGGAAGTCATTTTTTCATGATTTTCAAGAAAACGCTGAAAGGATTCCTTAGCCTCTTTGTATTTGGATCTTGCTTCTTCTTTTTCTTCTTTCTCTGTCTGGACTTTATAAGCATTAAAGGCCTGCTTTTTTTCACTCAACTTTGCTAAAGCACTAAATAGAAAAATATCATATAAGAGTAAATGAAGGTAAGATGATCAAGTGTTAGTGCTTTGAAAAAACAATAAATTTCATTCACAAATTAAGAAAATGTAAGTTATTAAAGACAGCAAATAATTACAGAAAATAATTTCTACTTTAAAAATAATTCTAACATCTATAGCAGGGTGCCCAGACTATGACAAGCCTTTTAACTTTTTTGGTTCTTATCAGACATAAAGCAACTCAATTATTGGTATCCAAAATAACAGAAGACCATGGAGTGAAAAGTTGCATTATTTTACATAATTTAAATTTTCTAGGCTTGGTTTGCTCAAGGTGGAAAGTAAATTAAAAAATCAAACTGTTACCTGTATCGTGGATCATTAATGATCATTTTCATAGCTTGCTCCCATGAAGCATTAGATGGTACCCGCTGAAAATCATTTAATGAAAAGTTAAAATTTCACACAAATATAGTAAGTCATACAATACGGAACAAAGTATAATACTCACTGCAAACATCAACCACTTCCCTTTGCAGGAGTTTGAAAAAAGGTCTAAAAAATAATTCATTGAAGCAAGCAAATCTGTGTAATGTATCTATAGACTAAAAAGAAAAACTGAGGGCTTCCCTGGTAGCACAGTGGTTGAGAGTCCGCCTGCCGATGCAGGGGACACGGGTTTGTGCCCTGGTCCGGGAGGATCCCACATGCCGCAGAGCGGCTGGGCCTGTGAGCCATGGCCGCTGGGCCTGCGCGTCCGGAGCCTATGCTCCGCAACAGGAGAGGCCACAGCAGTGAGGCCCGCGTAACGCAAAAAAAAAAAGAAAAACTGAAATTTAAACAGACCATGAATACTTCTTCCTCAGACTACTGATTAGAAGACAGAACAATTTTTATGAATAAAAAACCTTATATTAAATACTGAGGTGGAATGTGCTGTGTAGTACCTTACACATTCTTTTTGGTTGAAAGTCAGTTTCTCAAAGTTAAAAAAAGAAAAAAGACAACTTTAGTTCATTTTCAGTCACAGCCGTTTATAAGATTAGTATTTTTAATAAAAGCATCAAGGTACAAGCTGCACTGAAGGATAATTTATTAGATACTTATAATAAAAATCTCTATTATAAATACCTTTTCCTTCAACAATTCTTTAAATGCTTGCTTTGCTTCCTCCTTTGTATTCCAAGTATATGTTTTTTTTGCTGGTTGGCTTTCTTCCTCCTCCTTTTTGGGAGTAAAACTAGAGAGAAATTTATACATTGTATTTACAATTTAAATACTTTGCTTCATTTAGGAAAATAATGTTTTATTATTATTTGTTTACTGTTGAGGTAAACAAATTAAACTTATTTGACAAGTTTAGAATAAAGTCTCCATGAGACGCATTTAAGGCAACATGAAGAAATAAAAGTACTATATAGTTTTTTCCTCTAACATTCGGTTATTAAGACCTTGTACGAAGGCTAAAATAAACATTTATACTACAACACTTGTTTCACTAGCCCACAAGTTAATACTTCCAAATGGCTTATAAAACTTATTCAGCGTCCTCATTTTAGTGTCTTAATAATAGGATTTGGACAAGTGTGCATAAAATATAAAAAAGATGTAGAGATCAATCTAAATCGGGATTGGCAAACTACAACCCATGGGTCAAATCCAGCCTGCTGCCAATTTCTGTAAATACAGCTTTACTGGAACATGGCCCTGCTCAAGAGTATGCATACTGATTATGGCTGACTGTGTACTACCACAGCAGAATTGAGTCATTGTGACAGACTGTATCACCAACAAAACCAAAAGTATTTACTCTTTGAAGGTTTATGAAAAAGTCTGCCTAACACTGATCTCAAACAGAAAGAATTACCCAAGAATTGTCAACTGTACTTGTTTGAGGGATCTTTATGAAAAAGTTGTATAATCTTAACATTTCTTCCTTTATAGAAGAGAATGCAGGAAAAGACAAATCAAAAAACAAACCCCATCCCCCACCTTTAAGTTGAATGCATATTCTGGAATACATACTAATTAAAAATACAATTAATTCTTACCCTCTGAATCAAGTAACCTTACTTTGGAATATTTATTTAAAATCATCAAAAATATTGTAAAGAGCACAGCCAAAAGTTACTAGTTGTAAATGATCTATGTTCAAAGTAATTAAAATCAAGTTTATTATACTGACTCAAGCACTATAATAAGGAAACAAAAAAGGAAGCAGAAAACAGTTCTTTGTTAAAAATGTGAAAAACAAATTATTGTGAAAAAATACAATAGGTATGAAAAGATGTAAAACAATATTATTCTAGAAGGGCTAAATGTCTATCAGTAGGAGAATACTTAAATTAATGTATATATAAATAATTAATATCATGTTGAATATTAATTATATAAATAATAATTAATATTCCACACGATAGGGTATGGATCTCTACTGATGTAGACATCTCTGATATATTTTTAAAATTTAAAATATGCACATATTTTTAAATGCACAGAAAAAGGAAGGATATAATTAAAATGTTAACTGTCACTCTTTTATGCCTTCAAATATACTATATAGATATCTTTTTAAACTTCTAAACATCAGAAAAAATTATAAAGCTATTTTCATACTTTGGAAAATGAACATTAAAAATAATCAAAAAAGGGGCTTCCCTGGTGGCGCAGTCGTTGAGAGTCCGCCTGCCGATGCAGGGGACACGGGTTCGTGCCCCGGTCCGGGAAGATCCCACATGCCGCGGAGCGGCTAGGCCCGTGAGCCATGGCCGCTGAGCCTGTGCGTCCGGAGCCTGTGCTCCGCAATGGGAGAGGCCACAACAGTGAGAGGCCCGCGTACCGCAAAAAAAAAAAAAAAAGACACAGTAAAAATAATCAAAAAAGTTTATAAAAGGGGGTAGGAAGATGAAAACAGTATACTTAAATATTAAGATGGGTGATCATGTTTGGATCTTGACATCATGATTAACACTTTTTTAAATATATGTGGATATCTTTAAAATCAAGAAGCACAGCTCAAGGTTACTTTTTATAGCTATAAAAAGCACAGCCATATGAAATATTACTAGATCATAGGGTACATACAAACTGTAAACTTAGAGATACAGCTATTGGCCTTATTAAAAAGTTGTACCAACTTAACCTCACTAACAGTTTTCCTGTACACTGTTAAGTATTATCTTGATTTTTCTCTACTTGATTTTTGCTTGTTTGTTCAATACTGAACTACAGCAACTTCCCTGCAGTGCTGTAGTAAGCCATATTTCAGAATGAAATAGAAAGAAAATCAATAATTCTGATCCTATCTTTACTTAAAATTTTATTAATCATGGGATTTTTGCATTGATTTTGATTTAAAATACTGCATTCTGATTACTAAGGTTTTTGGCACCCCTTCAAATTTGTCTCTTACCCTATCAGCAGCTCTGCTTCCTAAACTTGTGTGGATTAGTTTTGCAGCAGTTTGAAAGCATGACCCCACAAAACTCAATCTCAAAAATTATCCATTATCTAAAGGCTTATGTTTTGATTCTCAAAAAACTTTTATTAAACACTAATGGCCACTGACTAAATCAGCAATTTCTTATATTAATGAAGTCTGGTACTGATTTGCAGAAAACAAGTTACTAAACTTACTCAGCTACAGTTTCCTGCTTAGATGTTTCTTCTCCAGTATTACTAGACACTTCAACGCTTTGATCCTGAACAGCAGGGGTACTAGTAAGTTGTGCTTGTTCTTCAGTCGAAATTGTTACTGTATTTTCATTATCTACAACAGTAGCAACAATCGAAGTAACCTCAGGCTCAGGAACAACTGGAACAGTTCCACCGACAGTACTAGAAGCAGAGGTGGAAGCACTTGCATTGGCTGCAGCAGCAGCTGCAGCTGCTGCAGCTGCTGCTGCAACAACAGCAGCTGCTGCTTCTGCAGCAGCCATGGTGCTCATTGTGGTTGGAATTTCTGTTGTAGGAACTGGGGCTGTTGATGTGGTGCACTCTTCTTGTTTACTATATAATTAAAAAAGAGAAAGCTAGTCAGTTCATTATGAATAATCACAAAGCCAAATAAAGTTAGTTTTAAATTATCATAAAATCAAATGAATAAGAGAAACTACTATAAGGGAAAAACGGCAGTGCTGCCAAACTATTAAGCCATTCAAAAAGATTAAAACCACAGTATGAAACTGAATTACTTTGATTTAATTCAGCAAACATTCGTGATAATGTATGATAGGCACTCATGCAACAATCTGCATTTCCAAAAGTCCAATAACTGTTTTCATTTACAAAATGTCCTATCAGATTGTATTATGCCATAAAATTTGACCTATATCATTAATTTCATTTCACCCATTAAAAGGAAAACCTGAGCAAAGGAAGGGAGATATACCGATACAATACGTCATCTGTTCCCAAATTAATTCAAATCAAATTTTGGACTTTTCTGTAACAGTTTTTGTTAAGGATGCTGTCCAAATTCTAATAACTGTCTAGGAAAGCATCAAGTGTGTATCTTGAGTAAACATCTCTTTCCCTACCCCAAATCCTCTGAAGACATCAAACTATCAGGCCTACCATGTTAAATACTATTTATACAGACAGTTAAAACAAGGACGTTATAGGAGATACTAAATTTGTAAATATGTACTGATGTCCAAAACTGCTTACCTGCTTTCTTCAGCTTTGATCATTGCTATTAAAGAGAAAAAAAGAACAGTTATGTACTACATAGCTTTTAAATACAACCAATGAAAACAGACTTTAAAAGGAGATAAAAGTTCTATACAGTAAGATTTACCACTCTTAAAAAAAAAAAATCACTACATTTATAGAGCAAAGGTTCTGTAAATTCCAGGGCAGCAATTAAAGAATAAAAACAAACTTTAAATAACAGCAAGTTTTAGGAAAGCTTCTTCCCACAATGCTACTTTCTCAAAGGCTGTTGGCTACTGCAAAAACTCCCTGAAAGTATCAGCATAATTCTGGAATAAAATAGTTATTTTCCCCAGGGATAAAACTACTTGTTTTTTGTTTTTTTTAAAGATACTAAATTCAAAATGGGGTCGAATGTATGTTATGAAATTCCAGCACATATATACTAGCATTGACAGGTAGATAGATAGTTATGCACGCCAACTATTTGTAATAGGGTTATATCAGAAATGAGCTTGATATTTCTTACATGAATGAACTCAGAATCTACCTATCTACAATATTATTATTAGCCAATGCTAGTATAGAAGTATAAATTGAGCTTTAAAGATCTGCACTCAATATTTCAGCTTTCATTCTAGTTAAAGTAAATTTTTCTTTAGGGGTAACAAAGATATCTCATTTATTCAGCATTATTAGGGAAAGAGGTGCTCCATGTAAATGATAATATAAGCTTAACTCTATGAAAATATTTTTAAACTTATCCCCTTTTAAAGGAAATCTGTTTAGTATGACTGACAAAACATACTAAAGGGGTTATCATTACAAATTAACAAATATTTCGGATAATGACCATCCAAGCTAATGAGGTGACACAGGGAAAAGGTAAATAGACGTAAGACCACAGTGCCTTTAAGAAATTTTTACACTCACTTTCCTGTCAGGAGTCGTTACACGTTGCAGACTACTTTATTAGCCCCATTCTCCTATAATCTGTTGCTTCTAAGCCAATAGTTTATGACACCAGATTCTATTAGAAGAGTAAAAGAACCTAAATTCTCAATTCCTACTGTGAATCTCTGCTATTTTAAGTCCTAGGTTTTATATTAGGTAGTTATCTAGATTCTCAGGGATATTCTGAATAGTGGAGGATGTTGGAAAATTCTCCTTTTGTAAGTGAGGCATGACATTCTATTTACTTTCATTCTCCCATAATAAACATAAAGGCTATTCTGCAATGTTGTGCTAAAATAAAATCAGCATTAAATGTAGTCTCACAATATATTAACAAAATTTAAAATGATAAGAGTTCAAGGTTCTCTGCTATCTGCTAAGTCACATATTCCATGTGTGCACCAACACTCATGGCTGTCTTTAGAAATATCGTATATGATGTCTTTGTTCAATTTTCCAATGGTTAATTATGCTTTTTGTTTAAAAAAGAAAGTCAAAGTACAATGTTGAAAGCTACAAGCTCATTTATAATATAACCCTTAAATGAAAGGAATTCTTTGAATTAGAGATTTCTCACTGCAGATTTATCCAATTATGGTTAGTGAACATTCGTGACATACTCTTAAAATGTTAAATAATGACAGAAAATGAATTATCAAAGCAGCTCACCATGCAGGTTTGATTTTGTAATAAGACTTCCAGCAACAATGGTATTCTGGTATCCTAGTTTCAGTGGAATCAAATCAAATAAAAATCTATTTAAAATCTATAGAACTGAGTTCTAGAGCAACAAGAAAATAAGAGCCCATAAAACTGTTACACCATTTAAAACGTTCTAATCACTTAATTAAAAAATATAAGGCCTTTGTTTGAACAATCCTATTTATGAAGGACTGTTCCATTGTGAATGACATATATACATAAAAAAGTAACATTAAAAATTATCTTTCCCTGTTTTACCTTCAAGATCTTCAAGTTCTTTAGGTTTCGCCCAGCGGGATTCTTTCGTTTGAGAATTGTAATAGTAAGGCTTTCCAGAGTCAGATTTGTACTCCTTCCAAGGGCATTTAGATAAAAGTTGCTAAAGCAAAATAAAAACCTTCAGTTAACAGTAATATACTTAGTATCTTTCATCATTCACATCACTGTTTTTACTAGACATTATGAACCCATACAATTCTAAAGCTTGAGAGATGGTGATAATAATATAAGCTACCAACTACAGGACACTTACTAGCTAATGTTAAGTTATTTGAATATATTATGTTTGTCTAAGGTAATGTACCTATTAAGGGGCAAAGACAAGATTCAAAACCAGGTCTATCGGAATTTCAAATCCTATGTGCTCTTGCCATTTACATCCCACCATAGGTAAAAATTACCATCCATATTTCACAAACAGGCTTCTCAAATACTAATACAAGTAGGAAAAACATAAAATTTGGGAGAAACCAGAATCTGATTTGGTTATGCTTAGATTTCAGTTTCACAATTTATTACAAACCTATGTGAACTACCTTATGTAAGGAAGCATTGTTAACTATGATATACTTAAAACCTAATATACAGAACCTGTTAGGGTGGAATGAGAATGCTACTGAAAACTCAAATTTAATCAGTGTCTTGGGCAAATATCTATGTCAGTATTGGGATAAATAAAAAATTTTATCATCTGCCAACTTCCCCTCGCAAGTACTGCTGTTCTATAATTAGTGTGGTGGCCTGGAAAATATTTTTACCTCCTCAAATTCTTAATTAAGAGAAGGAAAAAAAGAATAGGCTGCCTACTAGGAAAAAGCTTCAAGTATAGCTTTGAAATGCCAGATCAGCTGTTACTTAGGACTCCAGACTTCCTAATTAAACCACAGGTAATACTGCTTACTTAGTTTATTCCTTCAATCTTATTTTCATATCTGTATATTTTGAATGGTAAAATTTACAACATAAAATGAAATATACATACTTTTGTGGGGGGGGATATTTTCCAAAGAGACAATTTCCCATTCTAAAAGATGGAAGTATTTGTATTTGTAATTTAACTTCATCTCCATTATCCTAGCCCCACTGGAAAAATGTAAGAGCCCA
This sequence comes from Hyperoodon ampullatus, assembly GCF_949752795.1. Classification (NCBI taxonomy): domain Eukaryota; kingdom Metazoa; phylum Chordata; class Mammalia; order Artiodactyla; family Ziphiidae; genus Hyperoodon; species Hyperoodon ampullatus. Next base: position 69,700,805 of record NC_136921.1, read on the forward strand.
GTAGAAGATATCTGAAATCACTCAGGTTTGCTATAAAGAGGAAAACAAATAAAGGGCAAGCAGAGAGTACTTTTTTCTTCCAATTTATTCTTTAAATACCTTTCTTAAATTGATACCACCTGACAAAGGTTCCTGAGCAGGGGTAAATATCAGTAAACAAAATTGGTCTGCCTATAAAAGGGAATGAATTTTATTTGTCTTTTTGCTGATTGGTGTAACTGTATAAACCCTTTTCTCCTCTGAATGCCTAAGTAGCATCCTTTTCTGATATAAGCAGAACTATTCTTTGGAAAGCCAAATACCCACCAAAATCCTAAAACAAAAAAAAAAACAAAAAAACCCCCCAAAACCAATCTATTTAATCTCTAAATTCCAGTCCTCAAACTTTTACCTCAGCAGGAGTTTTAAGATCATCTGGTTTCTCCCAAGTAGACTGTTTTGTTTCAGTATTATAGTAGTAGGTCCTTCCATCAGGTGATTTATGTTCAGTCCACATTGATTTCTAAAGAAAAATAATTATAAAAAGATTTAAATTATTTAACAGTGCCACTGACAGTAAATATCAGTATCATTAGTTTCAAAGCAATATATGAAGAAATTAAAAGTATAAAATGGGCATACTTTTGACAGTTATTTAGAATAATTGATCAATGCAAGTAGGGAGGTAACTGAAAATAGAATATTTTTAAAGTACCTCAAAAGCAGCATGGATCAGTTCAGGTTTTAGGATCTCTCTCCATTCTACAGTCTCAGAATTTTAAGGATATGACTGCTTATAACTATTACACATAAGAAAAACTTTCAGCAACACATATCTATGCCTTGTGGATAAAAAAGAATATATGAACGAGATGCTAATGTAGTATAGGTGGATTGATCATGAGCTCAACAACTCTAACCCAAAGAATATTTACATCAAGTTGGACAAAGTTCTAAATTGACATGTCCTAAAGATGCAGGCATCAAAATTAAAAAGGATACCTTTGCATGACAATCAGAACTTAATAAACAACAAGGTGAAATTTAGCAGGGATAAAATGTGAATACAAATGCCTCAACACAAGATGAGTAAGATAAAGTTTTACATGAAACTAGTTTGATACAGAATATAAATCCACTAATGGGGTCCAAAAGAACTACTAAGAAACTACTAAAAGTTGTTAGTAAGACCTCAAGTATCAACAGACATGATAGCTCAAATAAAGGTTGCTTAAGGGGCTTCCCTGGTGGTCCAGTGGTAAAGAATCCGCCTTCCAATGCAGGGGACAGAGGTTCTATCTTTGGTCGGGGAACTAAGATCCCACATGCTGCAGGGCAACTAAGCCCGCAGGCCACAACTAAAGAGCCTACATGCTGCAAACTACAGAGCCCACACGGCACAACTAGAGAGAGGCCCGCGCACTGCAACTAGAGAGAAGCCCACACGCCACAACGAAGACCTGACACAGCCAAAAAAATAAAGAAAATAAATAAATAAAAGGTTGATTAAGAGTTTTATAAGGTCACCATATATACACATGTGTACAAACACAAAATAATAATAATAATAAAAGGGGTTGGGAGGAACCTTTGAGAGATAATAGATGTCTATGGTCTTGGTGATAGTTTCATGGATGTGTATTTATTCACATTTAATATGTACAGCTTTTCATATGTCAATCATCCCTTAATAAAGTGGTTTTTAAAAAGCAGTTTTACAAAGAATCATGAATGAATGAATTACTGGATGAGATCAAAGGTACTAAGCCCACTTCTGGGCACCAGATTTTTCAGACTAACGTATGCTCAAAAAAGGGTTATAAAAATGATCTATACCAAATTTCTTCAAATCTAAAACAAAAGATTGTTGTACATTCCTCTAAGGAAGAAAAGGTAAAATCACTGTCAAACCATCACATTTTTTATCACTCAGATTTACATTAAACGTTTTGAAAGGACTTATTCTTACTTATTAGACTTAGGTTTTATCCCCTATCACTACTGTGAATACATAAAAAGGAAAATAGGCAAATAAAATAATTAATCTATTCCTTAAACTTTACACTCAGACCCCTTACTGTATCCAAGTTGCTAATGTCCATTATATTTCCACACAATACCATCCATCCCGTTGTGTACCAAGAATCCTACTAATAATGCAGCATTTCTTAAAAGCAAAATGAAACAAGCCATAAAATAACTGAAAACCACTGCTACTGGTTCTTACCTTTCTCTTTACATATTTAAAACTGGCTTACCTTTCTTCCCTCCTTATCAAGTTTACTGAGTAATGGAGCAAATCTACTTTTGATTTCTGCTTTGGGAATGTGGCTAAACACATGTGATTCATCGCTTTTCCTACTCTCTCACATAATCATTTTATTCCTAGCTGATAAAAGAGTTGTGCCATTATTTCTAGGATTTTCTTGCAAACCACTGACACTCAGTCTTCTGATGTTGGCACTTTTACTGTTCAGTCATGCACAACTAGGTGATAACTGCTGCCTGGAGAACGAAGATCATAGGACATCATGGATGATAGAATGCATTCCAATTTCAGATGTGTTAAATGTTGAAATAAGCTAACTGAAAACTATATAAGGAACATTTGCAAATTGTGGGGATGGAGAACAAGAAAAGACGACTTAAGGAGGACATAAATCAATGTAATTTTAACAAAAGTAGATGAGGTAAGATGATTATTTTCTGTAATTTCTGAGAAAAGAACTAGAGTTAAGTGAAGGAATTACAGACCGCCATTAGAATTCACAGAAAAGAACTTGACCAAATTTGGGTTGTTTAATACAAAATGGCCCTTCCTATAGAGATTTGTTAAATCCATTCTGTAAATAGTCTGACACGACCACTTACAGAATCTTACAGATTTCTGAATGATGTACCAGGATGATTAGGTAATTCCAAAGGTGTATTTAAATTCCTTAACTTGTTCTAGTACCTCTGCAGAATATGACAACTATAATCTCTCTGGAGCAAACATTAAATAACTGCTGAAAAATATTTAGCTTGCTGTTATTCACCTATTTTAACATCTTATAATGAAAAAGTGGTGCAGTAAGAGACCTATATGGAAGCTTCTTCAATTGTATGCATAATGCTTTATTTCATAAATTAAGTGATGTTATTAAGAGAGATAAAGAGGTCTGTATTTCTTATTTAAAAAAACAATGAACTCAGTACCAACTCAGGATTGCACTAAGAAGAAATCTATTAAGTTCCAAAATTATATTTAAACTTCCCAAGTCACATTTGCTAAAGGAATCAAGGAAAGAGGAAGTTCACCAGAAATAAAAATATGAGATAATGGAATGAAAAAGAAAGGGACTATGTACACTTGACCAAAAACGAGAAGAGAAGTATACAAACTAGTAAAACAAATAGTAAGCAATTTAGTATTCACTATCTATTACTTTATTTGAATTTTACAACTGTACTACAAAGCAGGTAAGACCATTATCCTCATTTTACAAATTAAAAAATCAAAGCTTAGGAGGGTTAACAACTTGCTCATAGTGATTCAGGAAATAAATGATAAAACTAGAACAATTCAGTAATTTCTGCCTCTAAAAAAACACATTTTACCCACCCTGAAATACTGTTTCAAGCTTGTATTCAGGGACAGTCTAATTATCAATAAGAACAGATGAATTCTGGCCAACTACTAAGTATTAAGCCCTGTACTAATTGCTTTGCATCAATTATCAGTTAATTCTTTTAATAACCCTATGAGACAGGTACCATTTATTATCCCCACTTTATAGAAGAGAAAATGGAGCACAAGAAAGTAAAGTAACATGACCATGATAACACAGCTAGCTTAAGTTCATTACAACATTGTCCTAGCCCAAACTAAGGTCCTACTATGGATCAAGGCTCCAACTGTTTGCATCAACAGAAATGAAATCATTTCAGACAGGAATATAAATTCTGTACAAATGTCTTAAGCAATACATCAAATTCACTTATAAAAGTCAAGTTTGGAGTGGAAAAAGTAATTTATCTGATAAATTTTTCGCTCTTTTTCCTTAGAAATATCTGATCTGCAACTTAAAGTAAAATTATAAAATGTCTTGCTTCTGGCCAAAACTAATAATGAATATTTTAAAAGAAAAATTTAAAAACAAATGTATCTGAATGTTGAGTGTAAGATGAAGAGTGGCATAAAGAATATATCAACAACTAACAACTGGAGAGTTATCTTCATAGTATAAAATATGACCTATGCAAGTAGTTATTAAGTACTGATAGTCATATTAGCATAGTCTATTAATAAGACTCATTATCCTGCAAAATTACTATTTTTTTTTTTAAACATAAGACCTCTCTAGAGCAATAAGCAAATGCTACCTATCAAAGACTCAGACTGCCTTTGCAAAACTGGGAAAAACCTAACAAAGACCTAAATGTACATTCTAAATGAGCTAAAGCCAGGACATTACTTTTAACCTTAAGGTTAGTTGCTTTGGGGCACTGCAGGAGTTATTAAGATATTCACTGCTTTGGAGCCTTAGTATTACTCTGCACTTTCATCACAGATGACACCATTCCCAAAACTATTTTCTTACTGACACACTTATTGTACTAATAAAAAACTGATGACACAAATGGCAGTTCTGGACAATCAACCGAAAGTAAACATTTTTACAAACGATAAACTGGGAGTATATATTTACAAAACACGGGATTAAAAAATCATTGCCCTTAACATACACAACTCTGTTACCATCAATAAGAAAAGACATTCTAATGGAAATATAAACATGGCCACTAACAGAACTCAATACAGATAACATAATGGGATGTTCAACTTCATTAGTAAATGAAGAAAGTGCACATTAAAATAAAACGTTCTGGGCTTCCCTGGTGGCGCAGTGGTTGAGAGTCTGCCTGCCGATGCAGGCGACACGGGTTCATGCCCCGGTGCGGGAGGATCCCACATGCCGCGGAGCGGCTAGGCCCCTGGGCCATGGCTGCTGGGCCTGCGCGTCCGGAGCCCGTGCTCCGCAGCGGGAGAGGCCACAGCAGTGAGAGGCCCGCGTACCGCAAAAAAAAAAAAAAAAAAAAATGAAACATTCTGCTCATCAGATGAATGACAAAGAGCAGCTGTACGCAATGTTAAAAGGGTGTGAAGAAAAGGGTACTCTCATGCTACTGTTGGGAACAGAAATAGTATTATTTCCCTGAAGGTCAATTTAGTAGTTCTTATCAAATCAAAAATGCAAACATAATCTCTTGATCCCGAAGTTTCACTCTACAAAATTCCATTTGTGTAGCTGCAAAGACTGTACAAGGATAGTCTCTACCAGATTACTAATAGTGGTGACAAGACAGAGATAATCAATAACCCCCCAATGACAGTTCAATTACGGTCCATTCATACTACAAACTCTCTTATACAGGTCTATTTTTAATATAATGAAAAATGTCTAAGATGCAGCACTAAATAAAAAAAGCAAAACACTGTAACAAATGATGTAGCAGCACAATACATACTGAAAATATCTGAAAGGCAAAAACAAAACAAAACAAACTCCAAAAACAAAAACCTGGGTATAAGGAAAACAAATGCACATATATAATTATCAAGAGAGCAATCATCAAGAGAGCTAATACACTTTTCAGATTCAAAAAAGCTAGTCAACCATTGGGTTGTGAATTAATTCAGTACATTCAAACTCAAAATGTAAACATTTATACAGTGTATAAGCTCAACTGAACAAAACTAAAAGAGAAAAAAATGACTAAATCCAAACACTAAGATTGATAGAAAAATCCCCTCACTACTCTAAATAAGGAAAATAACCACAGACATAGAACAGATTCACAACCAATTTCAAAATTTCCAGGAAATGATTTCCTCCCAAACTACTTCACCAAAATTCACCCAGAAGAAACATGTCACACGTGAATATTCCAATTACCATAGACGCAACTGAAATATAACTAACCAGATGATTTTATAGTAGAACCTTATGCAACCTTTAAAGAACAGAGGATTACAATATTATTTCAGATCATAGAAAGAGACGAAAAGCTCTTTTATCAGTTAACAAAACTCAACAGAAAAGGTATCAAAAAAAGTAAAGCAGGCAATGTTACTTATAAATATAAATGTAAGAATTTAAATAAAAGCCAAGAGAATCCTCAGTATATACACTCTGACAAAGTAGAATTTATTGTAGAAGTGCAAGGGTAGTTCAATATTGGGATATCTATAAAAGAAAGTATTTCTATTAACAAATTGAAAAAAGAAAACACCACATGATCACACTAACAGACTTGGTACGATCAAATTACATCCTGAATATCATGATAATTCATAAGTCTTTAAAAAAATAAAAACAAAAAATCCTCAAATAATACAATAATAAAGAGAAAAACATTTAAATGATAGTTTATCAAAGGCCAATAAAAATTATCCTAAAGCCACTTTCATTAAAATCATGACCAAAACATAAGTCTGCAATCACTATAATTTGACAAATACACTATGGCAATAAAATTAATGACTGGTATTAAGATTGGGAGAGATAAATTCTCTTGCCTTTACTGTTAAAGACTCAAAAAAACACGAAAAACAAGAACTAATTATCCAGTGCCTCTGGTAATCTAGCTGGCTATAAGATAAACATACAAAAATTTTTGAATGACAATAACTAGCTTGTAATAAAAATGGGAAAAATATTCTATTTACAACATAACAAGTTTTTACAAGGTAAAAAGAAATAAAAATAACTATAATAACTGTTTGTCCCACCTAAATAGAAAGAGGGACTTGTATATTGATAAAGATTTAACAGATAAAGAACTTATCCTCAACATATATGCATTTATTTGCAACTGAGCCTTGAAATACAGAGCAAAAACAGAAAAATATGGGAGAAAAAGATGACTCATCCCTTCAAGTTAAAGATTTTAATATACCCCTTTCCTTAGATGAAAGATATGTCAAGATCCAGAAAAACAAAATAACTTTAAATTATCAGCACAAAAAACTTCTAAAATTGGTCTTGACATAGAACATAAAGGAAGCTTTAATAAACTGCAAAGAATCAACATCTTATAGACTGTGCTTTCTGATCATAATGCAAAAAGGTATACCTTATAAAAAAATAAGTCTCTCAAAGGCATGATCAATGAAAGAAACAAGTGATAGGATGGACTTAATTAAAATTAAAGACCTCTGCTCTGCCAAATGCAGTTAAAAGAATGCAAAAAGCCACAAACAGAAATTATTTGCAAAAGACACATCTGTTAAACAAAATATATAAAAACTCTTTAAACTTATCATTAAGAAAAATGAGTAGGGACTTCCCTGGTGGTGCAGTGGATAAGGGTCCACCTGCCAGTGCAGGGGCCTCAGGTTCAATCCCTGGTCTGGGAGGATCCCACATGCCACAGAGCAATTAGGCCCATGCACCACAACTGCTGAGCCTGTGCTCTAGACCCCGTGAGCCACAACTACTGAAGCCTGCATGCCTTGAGATGGTGCTCCGCAACAGGAGAAGCCACTGCAAGGAGAGGTCCGCACGCTGCAATGGAGAGTAGCCCCCCACTCGACACAACTAGAGAAAGCCTGCGTGCAGCAACAAATACCCAACGCTGCCAAAAATAAATAAAATTAAATCTGTAAAAAGAGTAAAAGATCTGGGCACCTCAACAAAAAAAGACATAGATACAAGTAAGCATATGAAAAGATGCTCAACATCATACACTATTACAGAGTTGCAAATTAAAATAAGATGCACCACACACCTATTAAAACGCCAAAAAAATCTAGAACACCGACAATACCAAATGTTAGTGAGGATGTGAAGCGACAGGAACTCTCATTCATTGCTGGTGGGAAGTCAAAATGGTACAGCCACTTTGGAAGACAGTTTGGTAGTTTCTTACAAAAGCAAATATACTATTACTATATGATCAAGCAATCGTGCTCCTTTATGTTTACCCAAATGCGTTGAAAACTTAAGTCCACACAAAAACCTGCACGTTTTTAGCAGCTTTAGTCATAATTGCTAAAACCTAGAAGCAACCAAAATGTCTTTTAGTAGCTGGATGGATAAACAAACTGTGGCATGTCCAGACAACAATATATTATTCACCTCTATTATAATTATTTTGTTATTCAGTGCTAAAAAGAAATGAGCTATCAAAGAGAAGACATGGAGGAAAATTAGTGAATGAAGCCAATCTGAAAGGGTCACATACTGTATGATTCTAACTATATGACATCAGGAAAAGGTAAAACTATGGAGACAGTAAAAAGACCAGTGGCTGCAGGGGTTGTGGGTGGAGATGGGGAGAGGGATGAAGAGACAGAGCACAGAGGACTTTTAGTGCAGTGATACATGATACGTGTATCATGAGGGATACACGTCACTAAACATTTGTCAAACTCATAGAATGCATAACATCAAGAGTGAAACCTAATGCAAATTGGACTTTTGGTGATAATGATGTGTCAGTGTATGTTCATCAACTGTAGTAAATGTACCACTCTGGGGAGGGATGATGATAGAAGGGAAGGCTATATGTATGTGGGATAGTGGGTATTTGGGAACTCTCTACTTTGCACTCAAATCTAAAATTTCTCTAGAAAAAAAAAAGTCAATTTGGAAAAAAAAACATCTAACATCTGGAAACCAAAAAAACCAACCACTTAATACCGAATTAAAAAAGAAATCAAATGAGGAAAAAAGAAAACAAGATATTGAGAGCTGAATAACAACAAAAATTCTTTATGTCAAAACTTAAGGGACTTCCCTGGAGGCACCATGGTTAAGAATCTGCCTGCCGGGAATTCCCTGGTGGAGCAGTGATTAAGAATCCGCCTAGCAATGCAGGGGACAAAGGTTCGATCCCTGGTCCGAGAAGATCTCACATGCCATGGAGCAACTAAGCCCGTGCGCCACAACTACTAAGCCTGCGTGCCACAACTACTGAAGCCCGTGTGCCTAGAGCCTGTGCTCCTCAGCAAGATAAGCCACTGCAATGAGAAGCCCACGCACCACAACGAAGAGAAGCCCCCGCTCGCTGCAACTAGAGAAAGCCTGCACGCAGCAGCAAAGACCCAACAGAGCCATACATACATACATACATAAATAAGTTTATTAAAAAAAAAAAAACGTAAGCAGCACAGTTAAGGATGTCTGAAAACCAGCGAGCTAAGGACTCAAGATGCTAGAAAAAGAGCAAGAGAGTAAGTAATCAAGAAGGAAGTAAAGATGACAACAGAAATTGAATAGTTACCCTCTCCCCTCTTCAAAAAAACCCCCAAAACAAGAAAAGGACAATGATAGCTATTATGATTTCTAACTCTATGCTAAACAATTACTAAACCTCAATAACATAGATAAAAATCTGGAAAAAACATGAAATTATTAGAAGCAATTGAAAACTGGAATAGCCCAATAACCACTGAGGAAACTGAAATGGTAATCCAAAACCATTATCCTCAAAAACTATTAGCGCCAAACTAAACTTTAAAAGTTTTTGCACAGCAAAGGAAACCACTCACAAGGCGAAAAGACAATCTACTGAATAGAAGAAAATATTTGCAAATGATATGACCAATGAGGGGTTAATATCCAAAATATAAACAGTTCATACAACTCAACATCAAAAAACAAAAAATAAACAAAAAAACAAAAAACAACAACAGAAAACAACCCAATGAAAATTGGGCAGAAGACTCAAATAGACATTTTTCCAAAGAGGAAATGCAGATGGCCAACAGGCACATGAAAAGAGATGCTCAACATCAGTAATCAATCATCAGGGAAATGCAAATCAAAATCATAATGAGATATCATCTCACACATGTCAGATGGCTAGCATCAAAAACAATGCAAATAACAAATGTTGGCAAGAACATGGAGAAAAGGGAACCCTCCTAAATGTTGGTGGGAATGTAAACTGGTACAGCCACTGTGGAAACCAGTATGGAGGTTTCTCAAAAAAACTAAAAATAGAACTACCATATGACACAGCAATTCCACTCCTGGGTATATATCCAAAGAAAATAAAAACACTAATTTGAAAAAATACATGCACCCCTACGTTCACAGCAGCATTATTAACAATTGCCAAGATAAGGAAGGAACCTAAGTGTCTATAAACAAATGAATGGATAAAGAAGATGTGATTGATACACACACACACACACACACACACACACACACAGAGGAATACTACTCAGCCATAAAAAAGAATGAAATTTTGCCATTTGCAGCAACATGGATGGACTTCAAGGGCATTATGCTAAGTGAAATATGTCACACAGAGAAAGACAAATACTGTATGATATCACTTACATGTGGAATCTAAAAAATACAACTAGTGAATATAACAAAGAAGAAGCAGACTCACAGATACAGAGAACAAACTGGTGGTTACCAGTGGGGAGAGGGAAGGGGTGAGGGTCAGTACAGGTGTAGGGGATTAAGAGGTACAAACTGTTTTGTATAAAATAAACTACAAAGATATATTGTACAACATGGGGAATATAGCCAATATTTTACAATAACTAAATGGAGTATAAATTTTAAAAATTGTAAATCACTATATTGCACACTTGTAACATATATTATTATACAGCAACTATGATTTAATTAAAAAAAAAAAGTGTTAGGTCCAGTCAGTTTTTAGTTCTGTTCTACCAAGCATTAAGAAATAAGTTATTTATTAAGTTGTTCTAAGGACCAGAAAAGAGAGATTATTCTCCAGAAACAAGCAACCTAAAAAAGATACTAGCAAACTAAATTCAGAAGAAATTAAACACATGTGTATGCACATATACATACCGCTAAATACACATAATGAATAACTAGGGTTCATCTTAGTGATGTAAAGATGGCAATGTCAGAAAACCTATCCGTGTACTTTCACATTGACAGAGTAGAAAAGAAATATCGTATGATGATCTTAGTTGACATGGAAAAAAACACTGAAGAATTTAAAAAATAAGTACATATTGAACACTATCAGCAAACCAGGAATAGAAGAAAGCTTCAACTTAACATAGATTGCATACCAAAAAACTATAGTAAACATCATATTTAATGGAGAAATTTTAAACTTATTCCCTTTAGGAGAGGAAAGAAGACAAGATGCCAGTTTATCACTGCTACCACTCACCATAGCACTAGAGGTTCTGCCTGAAACAATAATAGTAGACACAAATATGAGGACCAGAAGAGAAGGAGCCAAAAGTGTCATTTGAGGGTAGTAGTATTACACAGAAAACTCACTAAGCAACAAGAGTTCAGCAAGCCTGCTGGATAAGCACATAGAAAAATGATAACATAAAGCACAACAAATTCAAAATGGCTCCAAATCTTATACAGTATCTGTAATCTAACAGAATGAAGAATGCACAAGCCTTTAATGGAAAATATTTAAAACTCTATCATAAAACAGACTTAAAAGACTGAACTATAGCAGTTGGCCCTCCATATCAGTGGATTCAACCAACCACAGATTGAAATTCCAGAAATCTCTAAAAAGCAAAACTTGAATTTGCTGTAATCTGGTAACTTTACACATTTACATGGTATTATTGCATTTAGCTTTACTGTGTTTCGCAGATTATTGCCTTTTTAAAAAATTGAATGTTTGTGGAAACACTCTGTGGAGCAAGTCTATTAGCGCCACTTTTCCAACAGCATTTGCTCACTTTGTTGTCTCTGTGCTACATTTTGGTTACTGTTACAATATTTCAAACTTTTTCATTATCATATTTGTTATAGTGATCTGTGATCAGTAATCTTTAGATTATGACTCGCTAAAGGCTCAGATGATTGGTTAGCATTTTCTCACAATAAAGTATTTTTAAATTAAGGTATATACATTGTTTTAGACATAATGCTATTGCACACTTAATAGCCTACAGTGTAGTGTAAACATAACTTTAATATGCACTGGGAAACCAAAAAATTCGTGACTGACATTCACTTTATTGCAGTGGTCTGGAACTGAACCAATAACTGAGATAGGCCTGCAGTGAGCACCTCAACCTGCACAGCACTGGCACCAGGTGCTATGCAGAAAAAGCTATTTCTGTTTAGAGAGCCTGTCAGAATGACTGATTAGAGAGATCCAAACAGTCAATTTCTTCTAATAAATGTCAAGGCAACTAATACCTGAATTTTTGACTCCAGAAGGCAAAAAGAATGGCGAGGACAGCAGAGGAAACCTAGGGAAGTGGCTCTCTTGGATCTGCTTGACCACAGATTAAATACACAGGAATTTCTCTTGCCAGGTACATATTCATGGCCTGAATTACACAGAATGTTCATTAGAGTTCTGGTTAGAACCATGTTTTGCTATCCTTAAACCACCACTCATTGTAAGGGAGTCTAAAAGGAAGTTAAAGTAATTCTGAACTAGTTCCTCATGCTTAGGAATAGAAAGCAAGTGGGACTACATCAAACTGAAAAGCTTCCACACAGTAAACAGAGTGAAAATATAACCTCTGAATGGAAGAAAATACTTGCAAACCATACATCTGATAAGGGGTTAATATCCACAATATAAAAGAAACTTCTACAAATCAACAGCAAAATACCACAAATAATCCAATTAAAGAATGGGCAAAAAAGACATACAAATGGCCAAGAGATATATAAAAAGATACTCAACATCACTAATCATCAGAGAAACATAAATCAAAACCATAATGAGATTTCACCTCACACTTGTCAGGATGGCCATTGTCAAAAAACCAAGAAAAACAAATGTTGGCAAGGATGTGTAGAAATTGGAACCCTCCTACACTGTTGGTGGGAATGTAAATTGTATAGCCACTATGGAACAGTATGGAAGTTCCTATAAAAAGTTCATTGGAACATCATTTTTAGTAGCTAAGATATGGAAATAACCTAAGTGTACATGGATGAATGAATAGATAAAGATACATATAAAATGCACATACACACAAGGAAAACTATTCAGCCATAAAAAAAGAATGAATGAAATCTTGCCATCTGCAACAGCACGGATGGACCTTGAAAGCATTATACTAAGTGAAATAAGCCAGAGAGAGAAAGACAAGTATCGTATGATCTCACTTACATGTAGATTCTGAAAAACGAAACAAAAAAACCAAGTTCCTAGAAACAGAGAACAGACTGATGATTGCCATAGGGGAGGATGGTTTGAAGGTGTGGGAGAAATGGGTGAAGAGAGTCAAAATCTACGAACTTTTAGCTATAAAATAAGTAGGTCATGAGGGATAAAATGTACAGCATGGTGACTATAGTTAATAATACTATATTACATCTTTGAAGAGTAAAGTCCTCCTCACACGCACACACACACAAAATTTTGTTACTATGTGTGGTGATGGGTGAACTACTTATTTTTGGTAAGCATTTTGTAATGTATACAAATATTGAACCATTGCATTATACACGTGATACTAATATAATACTGCATGTCAATTATAAAATAAGGATGAAGATCAAGAAAAAAAGAAAAAACACAGAAAAAAGCTACACAAAAAAATTTCATAAGCTTTTCCCAATATATATGTGTCTTAGACATATATCCAAGTAAGCACCTACTGGGGAGGGTGGACTGGAGTAAAGGGAAAAAGAATAAAGGAAAGAATAAAGGGAAAAAATATAAGGGAACCACCACGGATCAACAATAATGACCATAGCCTGAAAAGCACAAGTAACTGAAATTTGTGTACCCGAAATCAAAAAAGAATAAAACAACAGCAAGTTTTCAAATAAATACACAGTATTTTTGGATGGGAAAGTTTAGTTGAAAAGTATGAATATGTCAGTTCTCTTAAAATGGAAAGAATTAAATTAATCTCAGATAAAAACACAATTTTTGCCTTTTGAGCATGTCTCTGTGTGTGTATTTAAAGACTGCTTTTGTTGGGGGACAGGGAAATTCATATGCTAATATATGAAAATAGCAAAAGACATAATGAAAAGAGAAACCATGAAAGACTTGTCTTATTAAATATTAAATCTACTTTAATCAGAAAAAAGTGTAATATTGAATTAGAAATAGAGTGGAAAAGAAAACCCAGAAATGGATGTCAGAATGTGAGAATTTAATATATGACAAAAAAGATATTTCAATTAAGTGAGGAAAAAAAACAGTTTGACAGACAACTGACACAACCAAAATATTAATCATGGTGGTTCCCTCATGGTAGAAAAACTTAGGGTAATTTACTTTCTTCTTTTTAACTTATTAAGTCTGCTTCACTTTCCTGCCAGTGAGCCCATATTATTTAAGTAAGCAGGAAAAACATGAAGCTATTATTAGTCAAAAACAGAAAAGACACTTATAATGGAAGAATACCAAATGGATATTTTATAACCATTCAATTTTAAAGCAAAAGATAAAAGTTTAAAATATTTAAATACAGGTCACAATTAAATGTCCTTCACCCCAAATTTAAAATACTAACATACTTAAAATTCACTCACAGATTTCTACATTTTCTCAACCATATGAGGATAACAGCTACCTCTCAGGACTACTGTTTTGATGAAATGAGATTGCACACATAAACTCTTCACTGAGCTTTAAGGAATTAAAAAAAAAAAAAAAAACCTTGTTGATTCCCATACCGCTGATTAAGTCCCACAAAAATTAGATTTTAAAATAAATCATTCAAATAAATTTTCAACCTTTGGCATAGAAAATAAAGGAAAAGGGTTCAACTTAGTAGATAATCTTCAAAACAGAAATAAGCATCAAAGTAGTAGGCTAAAGAAGCATAATGAAATAAATATATTCCAAAGGTACTTACTGCACCAGATGTTGCACCTAAAAAAAAAAATTTTTTTGGAACAATATTACAATGTGATAAATCATGCTCTCCTTGAGTTAACAGTGTTAAAATATTTATTCATACTATTTTTTCCTCCTCATCCCATCACACTAAATATCCTAAGACTGTCCCATATCACCTATGTACTTGCTCTCTTTCCCACAAGAAAAACATGGATAGTGCAAAGCACTTTCAGAATTAAGTTGGCACTTTGAACTTTCAATCTGCAAACTCACTTGGGAGCTGTTTGAGAAGTATTCACACCCTTGCCTTTTCTTTCTCCTTTTCTTGCTAAATAGGTGTTTATCTTAACTAATTCCTGTTTCTCTGCTATACTGCTGAAATACAGTAATGTGTCAGAACTCTGATTCTATGCTTTAGATTTCTGACAAGTTTAATTATCTAGGTTCCAAACATGTGCTGTACAATACAGAATCCTTTAGCCACCACATATCCCTGTTTAAACTAACATTTAAATTAATTAAGATTAAATAAAATTTTAAAATTCAGTTCCTTCTTTGCACTAGCCACGTTTCAAGTACTCAATAATTACATGTGGCTGTGTTTACTGTATACAACACTACAGATTACAGAACATTTCTACACTTACAGAAAGTTCTATTAGATGGTACTGTCCTAAACTACTATCAAAGCCATCTTAAGACATAAGGGGAAATCCCTATTAGTCACAAAGTTCATATGAATAATCTTTAATTTAGGAAACTAGTAGCTTAAAACTATATGTAAAAAAAACAAGAGACTGTAAAAAGGAAATAGAACTAAGTACATATATACTGAGAACAATTAAAAAAAAAGCTAGTATGGAACATCAATAATAGAGTCAAAGCATTTAAAAGTAACTAAAAAAAACTTTAAGGTAATTTTCCAGGATTATTTAGGGTAATAGTAACCACCTCTAGATATCTAAATAGGCTAAAATACTATTCTAAAGTATTGATATATCAGAGGTATTGATATATCAGAACATCATTACAGCTTAAATAATGAAAGCTGTGAAACATCTTAGAAAGATCAATTATGGCCCATATAAACCTCCAGGAAAGCACATAGTGCATTTTAAACATATTTCGACCCATAATGTTCAAAAGAAAAAATGTTTTGGCATAATCATGGGACAAAGTTCAAGATGTGGAATACTAAATTATATGGAAAATCACTTACTCATGTATAATTGAAGCATTATTATATGTTAAAGTCACACTAGTCATAATAAACACTTATTGGTAACCAGCTGAAAAAAAATATTATCACAGGGCTTACAAACTGCAATGACTATAAGGACCAAGCAGGTACCAGAAAAATTACTGAAGTAGTCCAGAAGACTCAGAGTACATGCTAGATATCTGAAGTATGGAGTTGCTACCCATTCCACAATGTTTGCTGAGTGCAAATATGGACTCAACCAGAATTTTCCATTCAAATATTCTTTGAGTATCTACTGTGTTGAGAAAGACCACTGTAAATAATAAAAGTTCAGATCATCCAACTTTTCAAGATAAATTATATTTTTGTATAGAATGATAAATTCAATCTTTATGTAAGCCCGCAGACTTTAAATGTTAGCAACTAATTATAAAATTTAAAAACATCACGTGGGCCAAAGTATATCTGAAGACCAAATCTGGTCTCCGAACTCCTATATCTAAAATTATGATAATTTCTTATGGATTTCCATTTTCCACTGCTTAAAAAAAAAAAAAATCAGGAGCTGATTATAGTGCCCAAGAGACACTGTTTTATTCCTCACTATAATATGGTTGCTACTGTCCAAATTAAGTCTAATATATATATCACCATAAATGGTATACATACCTGCTGCTACATCCATATTATTTACTCCTGGCTGTAAGAAAAAAAATGAAATTAGTAACATTCACCTTGCTTAAACCGTATTTTATATACGATTCTCTTAAAGCATAATCAGTCCCCTCTATGTATCAATTCTCTAGCCACTGAATCAGATTCTTGGATAAGCTTTAGTGATCTCAGTTCCCTGAGCTTGCTATAAATTGTAAAAAAATAAAAATAAAAATAAAAATTGCACTAATCTGGGCCTACTGAAGCACTTTAATCTTAAGTGTTCTATTTATATAATTATCAGTTATATAAAGATCCACAACCCTCTACCCACAATTCTAAGATCCAAAAAGCTCTGAAAAACAAGGTTTTTTTTTTTTTTTAAGTTTGGCACCAAAACTCATCAGTGGCAAAACCTATCCTGAATGATATGAACTGTTTACAGTCTTATTTATCCCACATCAGAATGAGTATCTTTAAGTTCTGCTTTAGAAATATTGTGTTAGAAATTAAAGTGCACAGCCCAAGATCCCATGGGAAATTTTTACATAATTATTATATACTATATGCAATGTATTACTTTATAATATAAAAAAAATTTTGAAATGTATCTGGCCCTAGGAGTTTTGGATACGACACTGCAAACCTACCCCAGTGGAGTATGCCACATCTGTTCATTATAACTAACAAATAAATAAGTCATGTTAATTTGAATATAATAATGATTTCTATATTGCTATACCACCCAATAAGGAAGATAAGAGTATTCAAAGATTTTCTAAGTAATGTGCCACAGATGAAGTCTCATGAAATGTGGATTTCAAATGAAATCTTCTGATTTTTAAATTTAGGATCTAGTATTAAATCACATCCTATCAATTTTTAATTAGTATATGGTAAAGCAAGTGTCTGCCCTTTAAGATCAGAATGCTACAAGAGCAATAAAATGCTTCTGGCTAACGAATTATGCTTTTTAGAATTCTAGACTTGTTTAATGTAGAATTAATTTAATAACTAAGGATGTACAACAATTATAATATAAATATAGGAAAAAATGTAAATGTCTGGCTGGATTCAAGAAACTAAAAATAACAGTCCATGTAATTCCCATCATATAGTACTTGGGAGGCCCTTAAAAAGCTAACATGATTGCCTACAAAATACATATGTTACCTCATAGACAAAAGAAATCAAAACATCACAGAAAACAGTTACTT
This sequence comes from Hyperoodon ampullatus, assembly GCF_949752795.1. Classification (NCBI taxonomy): domain Eukaryota; kingdom Metazoa; phylum Chordata; class Mammalia; order Artiodactyla; family Ziphiidae; genus Hyperoodon; species Hyperoodon ampullatus. The sequence continues at coordinate 69,718,637 of NC_136921.1, forward strand.
TCACAAGATTACCGGTAGGGCAGGCTGCATGGAAGCCTGAGACATATGAGACATCATCATTCCAGGCATTACTGAAGACATCATTCCAGGCATCTAGAACAAAAGTAAAAAAAGATTACTATATAAGACCAAAGCACCTAATAGGATTTTAAGAATCTATCTGGTTATCAAAACTAATATGTACAACTTAGGATTAAAACCCAGTGAATACTATACTACATGAATAGTATGCTTAGTAAGTGCTTGTTGAATGAATGAAGTATTTTTTAATGACCTATTTTAATACTTATGTCATTATTTATATGTATTGTCATAATTATTTTAATACATTTAAAAGTTTAGACTATTGTATGTTATTTGTAACTTAAAATTTAAGACTATTAATTTCCTTTTAATTTTAACTCAACACCCATGTTTTTCTCTTCTTTGGAGCAAGGCAAAAAAAATTTTTTCAGTGTTTCTCACCTTTGATTTTTAATACCTGATTAAATAATTTTTATAGCCATCTGGTCTTTTTAAAACTTCTAGCTCAAAGGTGCTTATAATTCAGTGACTTTAAACAAATACATAAAAAACAGACTTTTCTAACTCAAATCATCTATGCTCTCTCTTATAAAGAAAAACTTAATAAAGCACATAAACACATGCATATCTGGGGAAAGAATATATTAGTTTGGGGGCTTAAACTCATCTACCAATAACTGTTATCCAAATCTATGAATCAATCTTCACTACTTAGTATGAATAAAAATCATGAAGATTAACATAAATTTCCAAAGGATTCTGATGCAATGTTCACATATATTAGTATAATCTCACATCATAACTTTAATCTTAATATGAACGAATGTAAGGAAAACGTGAAGGGAGATAAAATTATACAAAACAATCATAGGTACTGGAACAAGGTAACCAGTTATTCAACAGTTTTAAATTAAATGAACAATCTGTGAAATAGGAACAACAAAAAAGAAATAAGCATATTGGTCAACAGGAATATACAAAGCCTACTAAAGGTAGAAAACACTTGAATACTGACGTTTATTACTTGTTAAAGTCAACTCATGAAGCAAAACCAGGCTAAATTATCATTAAAATGAAGTAGCATGGTACTAATGGATGAAAAAAACAAAAGCCCTTTCCCACAAAACATTCAGTAAACTGTTTAAACATCACTAAACAAGAACTTGACTAGAAGTGTGACTAGAACCTGAAATACAGGTCAAATGATAGTTTAAAAAAATAAAGTACAGAATTTGAAAGCAAAGCAGTGACAAGCCTCTACAACTCAAACTAACAGAATGAGAACTAGGCTTTTTCCCCTTCTCCCCTCAACAGATATACCCTCACAATTAATTCTGCTTTAGGCTAATAGCAAATATGTTTCAATTCTTTTAAGAACTAAGTAATTATGGGGGGAAGCATGGTGGGCAACAGAGAGAAATGGCTTGCTATTAAAATGGTCTGCATATAAAATCAAAAGCTAATAACATGTCCAAAAACTAGACTTCTAATCTAAATGGAGAACCTGGAATTTGAAAACTTAAGAGAAAAATGAATCAAAGTATTTTCTCATAAGAATTAAAGACTGTGGGGGGAGGGATAAACCGGCAGTATGGGATTAACAGATGTACTCTACCATACATAAAATATATAAACAGTAAGGATTTACTGTATAGCACAGGGAACTATATTCAGTATCTTGTAATAAACTATGAGAAAGAATCCAAAAAATATAGATACATACATATATATATGTATAACCTAATCACTTTGCTGTACACCTGAAACTAACACAATATTGTAAATCAACTATACTCCAATTAAAAGAAAAAAAAGAAAAGGAAATTCCACATTAAGCAAATATCAAAACTATGGCTACAAAGACTTTGTGGCAACATGAAAAATGCTTCTGACTCCATGTTAAGAGAAAAAAGTCATAATCAAAATTGTGTGTACACTACAATTAAAAATTTTAAACACAGATGTACATACAATAAAATTTGGAATAAAATTTACCAAAAATGATAATAGTTACATTAGGGAGATGGAATATGGGTTATTTATTTTTCATTCTACTTTTCAAACTTTCTGGAATGATGTCTTTAAAACTAAACATGTAAATTAAAAGAATTGTGTGCTAAATCTTAAAAAAAAGAATTAAAGACATTTAAAAAGGGGGTAAAATCTCCATCATGCAACACAGCATTTCCACACGATAGCAGTACAAATGACTGTACAAATAAATGTAATTTCAAATTAAAGTACTCTACTTCATAAGACAGTGATCAAAGCCCATCCAAAACCAAAGCACAAAAGAGCTTACATATAACAAATGTTTACTAGACCAGGCAATGACACAGCAAACAATATTTGAAAATAGTTAAAGAACAGAATTTGACAGAGTTCTCTCAATTGTTCTTCCCACACTTCAAATTTTAAAACATCTCAAAAATTTGCCTTTAGACTAGAACTCATGGCATCAGTTATATAATGAGATTTAATGTCAAATAAAAAGCTAAATTCTCCCTCTGTATCTCTGTAAATTCTGAGGGGTAGCAACTAGTTAAGCTTGTTCAACCTGACGAAAATTGGCAAGATTCTTAAATTATGTACAACCGAATATTCTAAAAGTAAATAGATAATTCTAAAGCAAAACTGTGATGTTATTAACATGAAACCAAAGAACAAAAATATAAATACTATGTTTTTATGAAAAGCTATTACAAGAATTTGGCCTGTTTCCCAAAGCCTGAGGAATCTTTTGTGGAAATGTTATGATTTCCATTTTTCATTAATTCTAGGATACACCTAATATGGAGATGCATGTGTCAACCCGTCTGACTGAAGTTGAATTCTTTCAGAGGATTTGTGTTGACTTCAGCCAGTCACTTGGCAGCACCATCAACCTGAGACCATTAAAAATTTCTAAGTTATTTATTTACTTGTTTTAACACCACACTGATAATGGGAATACAGGCTGCAAGTTTATGAGAGAATTGGCGTGTGGTTTAAATCCTCAGAAGTGATTTTTCCCTCCTTTTGCCCAATAAACAAAGTTGAGACATTCAAGTTACTTTGCTGTCCTTTTTTCCATAGCAGATTTACTTCTTGCTTCACACGGAGGGAATAGCCCTTTGGCATCCCAGCTTTATTCGTAGACTTCTCATTTGTTTTTTCCCACGCAGGGCACCTAATATAATGGAGTGTCTCATCAATGATGACATCTTAAATTCAATGAAAACAGGATGTTGGTTCAAAATGGTTACAGGGACAAATTCTTAACATAGTTGCTACAGTAATGCCACAATAAATTCCACAAGCCAGATCATTCTTAAAGCTACAAAGTGGTAGCTCATACTAAGCTTATTGTGAAGCACGCTATAAAATTACAATAACCTTGTAGAGCTTCATAAATTTCCATTTAAGCTACTTTGGCAAATATATTAAGTGCTGTAATTAAGCATTTCAGTTGTTAGGAGACAGAGAAAGAATGGTTAAGGGTGAAAGACATGTATGTGAGATGTAAGCTAAATTGCCTAAAATATTAAACATCTAAATTTAATGGACACTTTGGCACCTTTAAAAAGTAACTCAGATATACAACTTGATATGCTTTATTCAGAGTGGCCAACGATTTGTGTGATATGTTTCTATTTCTCTTCTTTTAATGATAAAAGTTAAATCAAGAAGAATCTCTTGAAAATTCTGAGAGTCACCCATTTGAAGAAAATTAAAAATGAGTAAAAACTAGGGAGCACCACACAATCCGCTCAGTCATTCTTAGCATCCCAGTTTAGAAAATGTCTAATGTTAGATAAAAACAAGCATGATTCATTGATCACTCTAGATATCTGAATTATAAAAAAAGGTACAGTAATAAAAGCAATCCTATCAGTGCTACAGCAAATTAGTTATACAAAATGTAAATTAGCCCAATTTTATTAGGATATGAAAACAAAAGTGTACATCTTCATGTGGGCACCTCAAAAGTTCTTTTCTTCGTAATTATTTCCTGAAGTTTTTCCTGCTGGAAAGAAATCACAATCTAACCAATTTTTTGTCTAAATATTAACTCTTGAATTTGGTTGATTTTTTTTTTTTTTTTGGTGGTACGCAGGCCTCTCACTGTTGTGGCCTCTCCCGTTGCGGAGCACAGGCTCCAGACGCGCAGGCTCAGCGGCCATGGCTCACGGGCCCAGCCGCTCCGTGGCATGTGGGATCCTCCCAGACCAGGGCACGAAGGCATGTCCCCTGCATCGGCAGGCGGACTCTCAACCACTGCGCCACCAGGGAAGCCCGAATTTGGTTGATTTTTAAAAATCACTCTTGCTGCCAACCTGTAGCTACAAATTGATTACCTAAAAAGTTTGATTCTTGCCTTTATACTTGGTTCCTTTTAAATGTGCTAAGGTCAATTCCACAAATACACTCTACAGAGGCTATTAACATTAAGCACACAGTGTTTAAAAACAACTATTCCCTACACCACTAACTTACCTTATAAACAAATACATAAATGAATGCAAAAAATTGTTTTTAATAAATGCAAAAACTACATCTTTGAATGTAACTAAATATTCATTCAATTGGAAATAAATGGAAATACCTGTTTAAAGCATGTCCTTAACAACCCAAAGTGGCTGAATTTTGGGACAATCATTTAACCTTACTTCCTCTTCATCTACAGTTATATATAAACTCAAAACATGTCATTTTCTTATATAAGAAACATTTAGATAAAAAATAGACAATATTTGCACAAACTGCTCCCACAGGGAGTAGAACCTTACCATTTAATAAGTCAACTGCCAGTATTCAAAATTATTTAGTTTGCTAAATTCTCTCAACCTGGAGACTTTATAATTCACTGAAGTATACACTATTACTTCAAATTCTAAGGAGGTGTAACATGGCATAATCTCATACTGCTATACAGGGAAGCAGCCTAGTACAGCTATTGAGTATACTCTGGAATCAGACTGCCAGAATTCCTACCCCAGTTGACCACTCACCAGTTATGTGATCTTGGGCAACTTTACTTAACCCTCAATTTCCTCACCTGCAACATGGGGAAAAATAGTACTCATCTGATAGGACTGTTATAGGGATTAAATGGAATGATACATGAATACACACAGGCACTTAGAACAGTGCTCAATAAATGAAAGCTGTTTTATTACCACTGCTCTCCTTCAACTCATGTAATGAAAGTATCTCTCATGTTGCCCCTTCTCTCATCTATTCCCTAACTGTTAGTTAGGCACTTTGGTTCTTTAAAGGCATCTAGTAAATACTGTAAAACCATCACCTTCAGTAGGAATCAACACACGTAATGAGAAGTCAATCCCAGATTAAGGATTACATTTAGTGCTGGCTCTTCAATGTCGCTTTACAATTCACTCAACTCTCTAGGCCTTCCTATTCCTATCTATAAACTGGACATCTATCTAGCCAATCCACTTTTCAGTCAGGAAGATCAAATTCAATAGGGTATATGAATCAGTTATATACAAACATGATGATAAAAATTATAATTCTAACACAGATTAGGTATCACAGTTGTATTCCCTGAAACCTTAAAAAACAAAACTATGTGAAAAAAAAAAGGCAAATAAATAGTTTAAATTATTTAGTCCACTGTCTCTTGCTAAACCCCAAACTTCTTAAATAAGGGTACAGAAAATATAAAAAGAAAATCACTGGGTGTTGATATGTGACACAAAAACTTAGAAAAGGAGCTGAATAAAAATGAATTGTATCACTTGATTTTTAAAAAGCTCTAAATATAGTGGGGATACACACACAAATTGTGGTGTCTCAAGTCATAGAGAATTAAAGATTTTATAAAACTTACTCTAAAAATCATCTAAACCTCCTTTTGGACATGAGCCCTCTAGAACACAAGTACAGAAAAACACAAGACTATTACTATCTTCTTCCCCAATTCCTTTAAACTAGATTCAGTATTATATCTAGCTAAATCATTAAATATTTGTCCATATGAAAATTTTTAGCTCCTTCTCAATTGTGGGCACCTTTAGGAAAAGAGCATGTTTAATTTATGTAAGTATTACCTGTACAGAAGACAGTTACATAGACATAGCAGAGACTCAAACACTTGTAGTAGACAACTTTATGACTAGTCCTTATTTCTGTATAAGGAAAGAGAGGGTAATTTTCTATTATATTCAACAAATATATAATCATAGATATGTAATGATCTTAAAAAAAATCATCTTTCAGAGAATTAACAACTTTCTTGATACCCAATGACCAAAGAAAGTATACCAAGCCCACGTTCTCAAACAGAAACTTAATGCTCATTCATTAATCAAAAGGTAATTAAAAAAATCTTAACCCAAACAGATCAGGAGCTAATAAATAAGATTTGAGAATTTTGTTAAAAAAAAAAGTCTAAGATAAATGAGATGAAAATTTTGTTTTTTAAAAAAAATGAAAGCCTAAGATAAAGCAAACTATATTTCAACTCAGTTCTCACTTGCTGGCATGTTTAGTCCTTTAAGAGACATGGCTAACAGCAACACTCAGATTTGGAGAAGATTCAGATTTCCACTTTGAGTGTAGTGCCCCAAGTAAGAAAGAAGCAGATAGAAGGAGATTTTCTTTCAAGCCTGTCATGCAAAATACCACATCTTTAGTAACTGCTAACTATACTTAACTTTTTTTAATAAGTAGAAGAAACATGATGACTTGACCAGGGAGAAAAAGAAAACAAATATAAAAGATTCATCTTCACTAAATATTCGAATGTCTACAAGTATCGTGACAGTCAAATCAGCAGTTAAAAGATGAGAAAACAGTGTGGCCAGGCATCTGAGTGATACCTGTAAGTTCCCTGAGTGCATGGTATATAAAGTGTTCATCTTTGTACTAATACACAGTCAAGAAGAGGCTTAAATGTCTATTGACGAAAATGGGCAAAGTCTATTGGCTAAATTGACCTGACAATGGAAATATGAAGATATGGAAATATGAAGATATGGAAATAGGAAATAAGAATGAAAGACTAATGACAACTTCAAATGAGACAGTGTATATCTACTCATTCCAACTTACAAACCTTCACAACTTAGGCCAATTATTTCTCTAGGTAGAAAAACAAACAAAAGCTCTAGTACATAGCTATGGGTACAAGTAGATGCCAAATGTGTACTATCTACTGATATACCACTTGATAATGACTGGAAGTCATGTCATCAACATTTCTAACAAACCCAATCAAAAGCCAACAGGTTAACCGGTTGAGATCTTTTCTTTTCTTTTTTTGACCAGGCTGCGCGGCATGCAGGATCTTAGTTCCCCCACCAGGGATGGAACCCGTGCCCCCTGAGTGATATCTTAACCACTGGACTGCCAGGGAAGTCCCTTTTTTTTTTCTTTCCTTTCTGATTCCACCATTAATGAATACATTTGTTGCACTCTACAACTCTATGAGCTGCTACATTTATGTGTGTTAATACTGGTTTTCACATTGCCCTTTTCTCCTGAAGAGCAGACTAAATGGGTAAATGGTCCCAATTCAGCTTTTCTCGCAAAATGTTAATTACAGGCAATGTTAATCCTATGCAATGTGCTAGACAAAGCAAAATAAACAGGTAACAGGGGGGTAAGGTAGACTGTGGAAGTGTGGGAGGGGAGATGGCCAACTAAAACCGAAAAATTCTAAGTAACAAGTTTTAAAAGGCTTCTGCAAGACCTCTTAGCATCTTTAGAAAATACTGCACCCTGAGAATCTCAAAGGGGTGGAGGGGTACAGTTCATTCTTCCAAAGTGACATGGTCTTTTTACATCTCTCCAAGTAATCCAGATATACTCAGAAATACTACTCTAGCTGAAGTTTTTGAATAGATGAGTTCATATTTAAATGAGTTGCTATCTAAAGATAACGAAACTAAAACCTATCAAAATCTAACCATATACACAGCCCAAAAGTTATACCAACACATTAGGTATGGGTTAGTCTATGTTTTAAAATGCACTCACCTAGGCAATATAAATGCATAAAAAAAGTTACCTAGATTCAACAATCTACGAGCAGATAACCTAAAAAAAAATCTCTTTTTCACTGGCTAATGTCCAATTCAATGGCAAGGATCCTGTAACACGCAAAAGTGAGGATAACTCACAAGCAACAACAGCATATGAATTTATCAAATCAGTGAGATAAATCTAAGATACCAATGAATATATTGGATTTCTCTGGAAGGCCTATATTCCAAATCCTCATTTCTCCCTAGGGTATGGAAAAATCTGGTAAAACTTAAAGAGATGATCACCAATGAAGTCATATAGACAGAAATCCATTTGCCCGTAATTTAAAGTAAATGGAAGTAAGTTCTTTAGTTTTATTCCTCAAACAGAAATTACTTATTTCATCTTATTTATCTTCCATTTTTGTCAAATGAAAAATCAACAGTAGAGGCAGACCCTAAAAACAAGAATAAGTGGTAACAGTGTGAAGTCATAAGTAACCGCTGAAAAGTCACATGTAACAATGACTAACTTTCTGGCTTATATTGTAGGAAAGAGTATCTGCGTTTGTTTCATTCATTCAACAAGTAATTTACTGAGCACCCATGATGTGCCAAGAACTGTGCTCAGCACCTATAGACTTCTTAAAAGTTCAGAACATAGCCCCTGCCCCCTAAGAACTTACAACTGTTGGAAAGGCAAAGCAAATAAACCATAATAAAACAAAACAAGTGCTAAAATAAGTGAAATAGTAAGAGTTATGGGCGGATTACATAGGATTTTATTTTAATAATCTGAAGGGGAGGTATATGCTGGGAAAATATATTGCTGAGGACCTCTTGGAGAAGGCAGGACTTGAACTGGCAGAATTTAGGTAAATAAAGGAAAGTTCATGGTAGTAGAGAGCTGGGGGGCAGGAGAGCAAGAAAAACAGCACAAGCTTGGTCATGAACTAATATAGTTACTCAAAATACCACGAAAAGACCAGCCCGCGTTCATATTAGGGAATGTGAAGACATGCAGCTTAGAATCGTGCTCTGAATTATATACTATGGGAGATAACTGAAAGTTAAAATTGTGGAACGTAGATATTACGCTATAGGCACAGAAAAACAGTGGAAGTTCTAGGGCAAGGAGATAACTCATTGAAATCTAAAAAGAGTTTTTTTGGGGACAAGCTTGAAGCAAGAAAACCAGCTCAAAAGTTGTAAAGAGTATCCTAGGCATGAGAGTGTAATGACTTAAGCTCAGATAGCAGCAGGAATAGAAATAAGGTCTATAAAAACCTGCCTTACTCAGTACAAGAACATGAAAATCTGACTTATTTTTAAAGAGGAATTATTCATTTATCAGTTTATTGAACAAAGGCAACAAGAAAAAAATACTGAATAATTAGAATTAGGGAGGCATTACTAAAAGAATTTCCTATTTTTACTTGCATATCAACCCATAAAATCTTATACATATCACCTATCCTTATCAAATGATCTAAATTGAATCATAGGTTGTTAGAGCTGAAAGGGACCTTAATTCTTTTACTCTACTCTTCTCATTAAAAGAAGAAGAAAATTAAGAATTAAAGAAAGAAAAAAAAGTCAGGCAGGAAGACTCTCTTGGGCTTAAGTGAAGGCCAAATCGCCTGTGATAAGGATGGTTTATGTTGTAGAAAAGACAAAAGAATAAGACGCGAAAATATTTTAAAGCAAAACATTATTTACAATACACACAGAGAAAGAAGACAGCTTCATACATAATTATATCTTAATACAAATCTCTACTGCCACCAAGCAGGAAAATTATTTTATCATTAACATTTATGAACTTGTAAGGTCCCTTCCAACTGTAAGATCCTATAACTCTGTAAAAGTAGAAGCACAACTTTCCCATCTGAAGTTAATGTACAATAAGAAAGGCAAGTTTAACCTACAGGATAAACTTGAAAGAATATTATTAAGACCTATTTGATAATTTCCAAATATCTATTACTACTAATAGATTCATCCTAAATTCTAAAAAGGCATTCTAGGTTATCTCATGAACTAAAACAAAACATGCTACTCCTCTAATCTAAATCATTTGCTGCATTTCAAAAAGTACAAACTCCGGCTTCTGTAGACTGTTATGTCCAGTCTGCGTATTATTTTACAAACAAGTTTTAAAATTTCATGTCATGTTCAGTAACATCCCAAAGACCACAATCACTTAGCAAGTAAGACTGCCACCAATTTTAGTCCTCAGCTGGTCCCAGAATGAGATCTTAATGTGAACTAGGCAATATACATGAAGGTTCCATAACCTTCAGTTGCAAAGTCTAAAGAATTTGTGAATTAACTTTTTAAAATTGGATGACAGAACCCTACCAACTTTGTGTCACTGCAGTGAGCTATATAGGCACCCTGCTTCTTCTCATTATCTTCTGACCACTTACTGCTCACTTATACTTCTGAGGGCGGGTAGACAGAAGACATGATGCAGAAAAAAGGATCAAGTTTGCGAATTATCAACTTTTATTTTAAGGTAGTTGTTTATAGGGCTTTAAACTAGATTTCTGAATACATGACTGTTTATATTATCCATGCCCTTCCACTCTGTTATCAAAGCTAAAACAAGAATTTGTTTTACCAAGACTTGGGCCCCACATTTGTTAGATATCAAGAGGAAAAAAAGGAATAATCTAAGGCGGAAAAAATGGGGATTCTCTTGAGTTCCTCAGAGCTGTGTTCTTAAGTCACTCAATCATTATCCTAACAGGAGCCAACAGAGAGAGACTTCTAAACATCTAAATAGTCAGGTACGCTCAAAGGCACATAGCATATACTGGTCTAGGAAAGAAGCAGAAGAAAACCACAAGGTAAAATTAAGAGTATATGAATGGATGTGTACCAAGTAGCAAATAACCTTACTAGGAAGATGGTCACTACAGAGCTAAAGAGAAAGGGCCATAAAGCAAACTGTGACCAGCTTATGTCAATGAGATACATGAGTACTTAAAAAATAAAATCTGCATTTTACTCAAAATGACTAGCTGGTATCTTGGTTTTGGTAGTGCAACAGCACCAATACAGCAAGGGTAAGCAGGTCAATCCCTTGCAAAACTTACCTTGATTGGCCCAATGGAAACAGAAGGCCCCAGAAAAGAGAGAAGCATCTGGCAGTAGCAAATTGTTTTATTTTATCTTTCTGTGGAAAGAAACTAATTTTAAATAAGAACCAGAGCATTTAAAGAATAAATATTTTTTAAAGCTCATTATCTAGTTAGAGCAGCTCTACTGAGAAAACAAGAAGAGCTCCTTGCTGCTTAGAGATGGAAAGAAACAGAAGAGGAATCAGAGTTGTTTCTCCATCACCTAGGGAGTTTTAAAATTTGTGTTATCCTAGAATAACAGAATAAATAGTTCTTTTATTTAAAGAACTCCTACAGGCAGAATCTTTTGGGCCTGGTACCTTTGAATAAAGCTTTTTATACAAAATTAAGGGCTATACTCTTAAATACCTTAAATAAAAAAGAAGAAAACCACTTGACATTAAGCCCTTCTATTCTTAAAAAAAAAAAACACACACACACACAGAGCGAGCTCCTTTCTCCACTACAATTTCACCAATAATTCAAACCATCAAGGCTTCAATGATTATCAAAGCACATGATGCCCCCAACTGGCAGAAAGATCATACCTAATTGACTGGTTTTCCAAAATATTTTGTTAGCCTAAATACTTGATGATTTATTGAAACACTAAATGGAAAGACCCCAGCCACCAAAGGATATGTGTATTATAGAACCTAACAGGGGGCATAAAATTATTTACGGTAACTGAACCTGTTACCTTTCTTGGATGTTTTTCTAGGAATTAAGTTCTATTGAACTCGTTGAGTCAGCATTAAAACGTTTTGGTCCAAATCACTCCCACAAAATGTTTACAATTTATGCTGGAGATGGAAGGGACAGCTCAAAAGCAGAAGTGCAGAAGCAATAATCATTAAAAAAACCAAAAAAACAAAATAGTATAAGTGGAAAATAAACTACCTATTTGGCACCGTCCTATGAAGAACCAAATCAGAGTAGAACCTTCCCACCTCCACCCCCATTGCGCGCGCGCGCGCACGCGCACACACACACACACACACACACACACACACACACGGAAGCTTTTTCAGGAATAAAATTAATCCTAAGCCAAAGGCCTAAACAACTGCTGTTTTCAGATTCTATGCATGTACAAGGTCCACCAACAAAAATTATACTGACATAGCATATTTACTTCAATTGACATACTTGGGGGGAAAATCATTAAACTAAAAAGCCTACATGTACTTTGCTACTTTTAAATTAAACAAAACAAAACAAAAACAACTCAATTTTGTTGCTGTAGAAAGTAAATTTCTTATACAGATCTTTCATTACACCCAAAATTTGGTTACTCTCATGATTATACAACATTTCACTTAAAAACACTATTCTGGCATAAACTGAAACTTAAACAGCTGTAAGTACTGACCCAGATTTTGAAATTCTTTGACACAAGAATACCACGGGCAAAAGTAAACAAAGAAATACAAAACAAAACATTCTTACTTGTCCCATTGGTGGTCCTCCCATTGGGGGCATCATTTGCGGCATCATTCCATGAGGTACAGGAGGCATATTCGCTCTCTGACCCATAGGATGCATTCCCATTGGGGCATAATGCATGCCAGGGTGCCCCATCTGAAAAAGAGGGACAATTTAAAAATTAGCAAGTACCAATAAATGCTTCTCAAAAATCTGATTTCTACAAATCAGTTATATGTATGACATAATATCTGGCTAATGTGTGATTCAATTACTGGGTTAGTTTATACTTTCTTGTCTTAAATAAAATGTACAACACCAGTATTTATGAGCTTGCACCTGACCAAATTTCAGAACAAAATGGAAAAAATTAAAATCATCACTGGACTTCTAATTCGTAGTTTGTTTTTTTTTAAGCATGCTGATTTAATCAATTACCAACTGGCTTGCTAAACTGGGAGGAAATGCATGTGAAGGCCAACTTAACTGTTATGGTGAAAACCACAACTTTGTCCTACTTCACACAGATATCAGATAGTCAACTATTTTTATTTTATAACTTCATTTATTCTTAAATTCATTTCTAAGATGATTTTAAGCTTTAAAACGCTGAATTTACCCAATTAACTCAGATGAGGGCTGGTCTTACACAAAACAAACAGTATTGGATACCCGGGGACACTCCCCTCCTAACAAGCAAACATACTATTTCCTAAGAGAATCTCTAACACAGCTAAGTTACTCCTGCAAAACACAAAACAAAACAAAAAACCCAAAGAATGAGGTCTGTCACTCACGGACACTAAATGCACACAACTAATTCATCCATCTTAACGCGCTTTTGTAAGACAACTACTTTCTTTACCTGTGTGTCCATTGTTACAGGTCTTAAAAGCAGGAAATTATCTCCTGCCAATTCTCCCAGCTGTCCCCCCGCTGCAGACAACACTACTACTAGTGAAGAAATTCTGGCAGCCTCTGTTAAAGTCTACCGAATCAAGTCTCCGCCTTCCCCCCGCCTGCTTAATCGGGCCTACCTCTCCAAAACGCTCACCCCGCCTAGGGCCCAGCACCTCCACCGCGCATCTGCCTAGGCCAAACCCACTGGGAACTTCCACGGTCCCACTTCCTTTCCTTTGTGCATCCCCGCCCTCCTATTTCTCTCCCTCGGAACATATCCCACCATCTCGAGCTCTTCCTTCGTCCACTCTCATCTTCTCCTCCTTCTGGAGAAAGCTTCCTGTCTCTGACTCCGTTTTTCATTGTGCCGCTTTTCCCCTGCCCCACCGATCCCTTACCGAGGGCCGTCTCCTCAGGAAGCCGTCAGCAGAGACCCAAGAGCTGGAGCAGAGGCTTGAGCCGGACAATCTCCGCTCCCCGTCCCCGGGACCCCGCGAGGGAGGATGGCTCTCCATTTCACTCACCATGAGGCCTCCACGCTCGGCTCCTGTCCCCGGCCTCATCGTCGGACTCAGACTGCTCCGCCGGCGGCCACTGCCGCTACACATACCAACAAGAAGCGATCTGAGTGGCTGGCGCCCACTGGGGCTAAAGGTTAAAGGCTGCCCTGCGCTACGGGGCGGGATCAGCGGGGCCAATAAGCTGACAGGCTTCCCCGCTGTCCAATCAGACTGCGCCGCCGACACGCAGCTCTTCGGCGATTCGCCCCCAGCCTCAGCCTCACTCGGCGTCGCCTGCATGGAGGGGGGAATAGGGGGACGGAGGAAGTTTCTGCGCCGACTCCTCTGCCGGAAAAACTCCACCAACTTCCCCCGGGGAAGGGAAGGCAACTGTGTCCCAGCTTCCCGAACTTAGACAGCCTCACCCCGTAGGGGGTGGGACAGTGGGGGCCTGCCACCTTCACCCCCCGCCCGAGTCACGTACGCCCCACAAACCTGAGGCCGCCGGGGGTGGGGTAGGGTGGGGTGGGGGTGGAGTAAGCAGCTTCTAGCGTTAGCGGTGGCCGGGGCTGGACGCGCGGGCGCGCGGGGCTCGAGGTGGAGGGAGGGGGTGGGGAAGGCGAGAGGAGGGGTCGTGAGGAGCGGGTTCGAGCTCAGTACGCACCAGCTGGCGAGCGCGCGCCGGGGTGGGGGGAGGAGGCGTGCCGGGCGGTGTGGAGGGAAGTTGTGGTAGGGGCGGGGAGAACAATGCGACAGGGAAGGAGGAACGGGCAGTTAAGGGAGGCGAGGGCGCGGCGAGCTGAGCTGCCGTTAATGAGGGAAGCCGGGGCGAGTGCAGGCGTAGAGGGGAAGAAGAGAGAAAGCAAATAGGTTCGGAATGTGTATTAGAGGGGCATGGGCGGGCGCTAGGACCGAGCGTTGGGGAGGTGCGGCTTTGGGGCGGCCGGGGCGCGAGCTTGCATGGAGGTGACGCGGCGGTGGCGGAGATCGCTGGCCCGGAGTAAGCATAGCAGGGAGAGGACACTCGACTGCCTTGGGCCTCGGCTTGTCTCTCCCCGTGCACTTCACTGCGCGCCTTCCTTCGTACTACTTGAGGGTCATGCTTTGGTCCGGGGGCGCCCAGCCTTTTCTCGGGCCCCACGGCACTTCCCTCGCCCAGCCACGGACCCTTGTGCACCCCTGCGCGCCAGGGCCAAGTGGTGGAGGCCGTGGAAGGCCTGGCCGCTGATTGGCTGCTGCGACCGCGGGGCGGGGCAGGTGGGCGACGCTTGACCTCTGCGGACCTGACTGTCTTTCCCGCCATGTCGTTCGTGGAGAGTGGGAGGCGCTCAGCCCTTTCTCGCCGCCGTCTAGGCACTGCTGTCCCTTTTGCTCAACCGGCGTTTTCCGCTTTCACTCAGAGAGACAGCTGGGGTGAGGGTGAAGTCGACGAGGAGGAGGGATGCAACCGAGTGGCCCGTGACCTGCGGGCGGAGTTCTCGGCCGGGGCGTCATCGGCACCTAGAAAGGACTCGCTACTCCGGCCAGATGGGGACGGGTCTCCCGCCCTGCCCGATAAACGCAATGGCATTTTCTCGGCGGATGCGGGCGG
The DNA here is from genome assembly GCF_949752795.1 of Hyperoodon ampullatus. Lineage (NCBI taxonomy): Eukaryota > Metazoa > Chordata > Mammalia > Artiodactyla > Ziphiidae > Hyperoodon > Hyperoodon ampullatus. The sequence goes on from NC_136921.1 coordinate 69,734,172, forward strand.
CAGACCCCAAGCCCGGCGCTGGCCGGTCCAGGTCCTCTCAGTTCTCTGTTCGCTGCTGTTTGCCATCCTCCTCGCCTTCCTTCTCGCCATCACCTACCTGATCGTAAAAGGTACGGAATGAAGCCCGGGCCTTGAAAGTGTGTCCAGAGTCTACTTTAGTTGAGCCTGGACGTGGCTCTCCCCTTCGTCGCCCTCGCTCCATCAAAGGCCGGCAAGCTGGTAGCCACTTTCATCCGGAGTCCTCGTCCGCACCTTTCTTTGATCTTCTCCCTTGTCTTCTCTTTTCTTAAAGGTAGAGGACCTTGGTCCGTGATCAGGAGACCCATTTTAAGAAAGGGTCTTGATAAGTGGGCAGTCTGGAAGAAAAAATATCTTAAAGTCGTTTAACACTTGCGGTAAAATATTGGCAAAATCAAGCAAAATGCAAAACAACCGTCATTAAAGGAAGACAGTGCAAAGTGTAATTATTAGGCTATACACGTTCAAAGAGTTTAATCCACAAATGGTTAAAGATGTACAATCCACCGATTCCTCTGTACACGTTGAATTGCTGAAGGACAAGGATTTCCATCCCACAACCCAAATTTATACATGCATAGGTAAAATAGACACTCTTGGGTTTTGAATTAGGTTTGCAACCTAGTGTAGTGGTGAAGTTCTGTTGCAGGAGCAAGATAGTAGGTTCTTTCTCTGATTAATGGTGTTATTTTCCGCGTCTTAAGTTGAAATATTGGTCAGGTTGGAATAGAAAGAGATGTGCCTTGAAAGGTTTTCCAAAGCTTATACAGATGTATTATGTGGTTGGGTATCTTACGTTGCAGTGGAAAGAGTCAGACCTCAGTTTAAATTTCAGTTCTCAGTGGTGTGTGACTTTGGTTAAGTTATTGAAAAAAGAAAAATTTAAACAAGAAAAAAATACCTTAGTTTGTTGTATGAAAAGCACCCAACACATTGCCACTCGAGTATTTTACTTCACTAAGTAGAATTAAATCTATTTAATTCCAGTTTTTATTTTTCCTCATTGCTTCCAAGCCCCTAGTGGGCTGTACATGGCATCTAACACTTTACCATGCTTGATTTTCATGCACAAGACAGATTGGCAAGTTAACGTGAGCGCTTTACCTCTTCATACAATGATATTGGGTGTAAATTGTCAATGTTAAATATTCGGGTGCCAATGTTTCATTCTTCTATCACTTCCCTCCCCCATTTTTTCAAAGCAACTCAGAGTTTTGTCTTGTAGGTAGTTTAATTCTTTTGCTCTGAGATTGCCTTTGTTCATAAAGTCACAAAACCTGGTAAGTTGAAGTACATTGCAGAACACATTGAGCTGTGCTTATTTTGGAGGGTGGAGAAAGGAGATGAACTCAAAACCTAGTAATTCGCATTACATAAAATGTCTAGGGAATAAAAATTCCCATTTTATATACATGGCAGTTGACTCATAAAGACATCTTATTTGCTTACTGAAGGTCACTTAGCTAGTAAATGGAATCAGAATTTGAACCCAGTTGTTTCGGGCTCCAGAGCGCTTTCCACAACTCCACAATGCCTTTCTGGCCTTTGAGTTACTCTTCAAATTATAAAATCGTCTTTTTTACCCAAGCCCTTTTTGTACTTACAGAGTTACATGCTGAAAATTTGAAGAACGAAGATGATGCACACACTGGACTGTTAGGTATGGACTTTATTGTCACTTGATTTGATTTTTGAGCTCACTTTTGTTTTTCTAGATTATGCTTAAACTATACAGAATTTTGGTTAAATACTTAATATATTCCCTGTGCAATTTTGTTTTACTGTTTTTCATTTGCATTTGTGTGTGGTAACTTTTGTTAGATTTTCTTTTTACATGTGTATGGGGGTATCTCCGTGTGTATATGTATGTATACCAGACATACTAGGAATACATTTTGAATACAACTGTATGTAACAAAGACCTAGAGAATACTTAACGTTTCTTAGTTACCTTTTGGAAAAGTCTCTCTACACTTCTTCCCAGGAATTAAAACAAACAAAAAAACCTTACCTCACAAACTTAACAAAGATAACATCTTAAGCAGACCTCATGAGAAGTTTAAGTTCAGATCCCCTTATAAGCAACTTGGTTTTTCAAGAAATATGAAAATCATTGGGCATACTTAGGTTAATCATGACTAGGAAAGAGTCAACCTGAGTTTCTGTAGTATGTCTGTAGAATGCTGCAGTTTACAGGTTTGTAGTGAAAAATTCAGTTGTTATTTATCTTTATTTCTCTCTGCGCCAAAATGATTATGAAGACTTCGGAACTTGACCTGTCTGGCATATTTTGCTCCTGTTTGCTGTAATTTCTTTGGCTGACGACTCTGAATTGGGGTTGGGGGTGGGTGGGAAATGGTTGCAATCCTAGGCCGCATGTTGCTCCTTCCTCCAATCTTAGCTAACCTATTTAAACTGCCTCCTCAAGGCTAAGGTCCTCATGGTGATACAAGGTACAGTTCACCTGATTTTGCAGAAGGGGAACCTTTATCTTCAAATTACAAACAACTTAGTTTGCTTGTCCCATGAAAACTTGTCTATGCTTGTCTCAACTTCTTGCATGAGAAAACACGTACTTTTTAGTTATCCATTTTGTCAGTGTGTGTTGTACAACTGTTTCATCTCTGAAAAACAACCAAGATTTTAAGGCTTTTCATAGCATTTATTGATCTGTCAACTCTTGCTGCAGTAGAAACTGAATCTTAAGAACTAGACATGAATTCTAACTTGCTATTTAATAGTTGGCAAGGTTACCAAATTACAGCTGAGGAAATGCCTATAAAATTGTATCCTTACGTTTTTACAATTGATGTAAAAGTTTTCACATGAATCCAGAATCTGTAATAAACATTGTTGTTGAAATCATCCATTCAGAAAAATCAGAATGCAGCCTTTTATCAGATGACACTGTTTTTTTTTTTTACTGTCGTATTTCATTGTATTTATTTTGTCTTGTTTACTAGGAACCTCACAGCTAAATGTAATGTTGATTGTGTATTACCTTTTTTTGATCATAATTAGTACTGTCTATACATGTTGTTATCTTTACATTTCAGTGACTAATGTTTAAATTTTAATGCATACTGCCTCAATTCTCATTTGAAAGTGGGTTGGTTTTTAGAAACAAATAATGTGAGCCCAGTAACTACTCTCCATGAAACAGTTTTCTTTCTAGACAGACTGATAAAAATTTTGCACACTACAAATATTTTTTATTGCAGTTTAATCCTAGTCCAAGGTTGGCATAGCTCAGTAAGAGCAGATTATAGCGGTGATTCTCATTTTGGTATGTGTCAGAATCACCAGACTTTCTTTTAAAAAACATTTATAGACTTTGTTTCAGCCCCAGGGTAGGACCTAAGAATCCTCATTTTTTTTACATGTTCTGATAAACCACAGTTTGAGAAATACTTTTGCAGGGCCAGAATCGCAGTTTTTAAAAATGTATTCAAAAGTAGTTAAAAGTTCTTAGACTAAGGACTAACAGGCTAACAGGAAACAATATATAAGCCTAAATGCCTGTTAAGAAACTTAAGGAGCTGAGACACTGCTATTCTCTTGTCATCCTTGTTTCTCTGAAAGAAATATTCATGGGAAGCCCTGTTTATAGTTTTTAAAAAACGGTTCGTGATGAGCATTGTATAAGTGCCTTTGGGGAGTTAACTGATCCTAATGGCTAACAGGATTAGGCTGTCACAGTGTTCATCTTCACTAGTAAGGTAGTCCAGCCAGGGAGGTGTGATTAATACTATCAGCTGATTTTGGAACTCATCTCCCCAAATCTTCCCTGGGTGGCATGAGGGTCACACTGCAGAGTTCTTAGCGCTTTCCTTTTATAATTATCCTGCAAACCATCCACTACTGTAAGCCTGTTTTTCAGGGAGATTAATAAAATAAAACTTCGGATTATTTAGTTAAAATCACATTCCACTCATTCCTCCTTGAAGTTATTTTCCGGCCAAATGGATTGCACTAATCATATACGACATTGAGTTGTTTCTTTTTTGCACATTGGCTTTTGTATCTGTCACATTTTCCCAAATTTTATCACATTTCACATGGTCCTATTTCCAATTTTTGCGTTTTTTCCTAGTCAATATAAAGTATGATAAAATGACCTTTTATTTGAGGCAAACTTGAAATAAGTACATAAGAAAAATAGAAGGAATTGCCTTTAGCAGAAAGTACTTAATCTAAGAATATTGTTATCAAGTTAAATGTAGGCCTAGTACTTTTATAAACATTGTAAATAGCGTCATACAGAAATTGTAATCAGATTTGATGGAGTTTCTTCAATGTCTAAAATGGTTTTAAATTTGATCTTTGGTGCCTGTCATTTCTTGACACCTACTGGTTAATAGTTACCTTTAAGTCCCTTTTGTGGCTAGGAGCAGATTCCTAGCATCTTGCAGTGTCAAGGGCTATTCTCATTTTTTAGCTGCCCATTTACTGCCTGTTTTATGCCTGAGATGTTTCCAGGCTTCTACACATTTACAGAGAAGAGATGGCTGATATATACTGAGTTCAATCAGAGATGAAGCCAGCTCATTTAAAGAGTTGATGATTTATTACTTTTCTTCTGCAGAGTGATAAGTGAGACTTTACCATCCTAATTTCATGATACAGAACATTAGAAATATGGTAAAAATTTCCAAGAGAAAGGGTTTGTTGCGAAATGACCCATTCTCTTAGAAAGGCACAAGTTGGGAGCAACTCACTCAGTTTCTTCCTTGCAGTGAAAGATGATTGAAACCATGAACTTGAGCTTTTCAGGGAATGTACGAACCTTGTAATTTGAGCCCACAGTCTATTAAGGAAATGATACAGTGCTATCTGCAGCTGGGTGGAGTAACTCTAATATTTAATTTAAAAATTTACAAATATGTTATCCTATTCTGCAGCACAGTCTTTGTAAAATTGTATATATTGCTTACTCATATCAGTAAAAGAACCAAGGCAAAAAAGAAGAGAAAAACAAAAGCCCCAAAAGACTAGAAGGATACAACCAAAATGGGTTTTGGAATTATAGTTAATTTTTTTTTTTTTAATCTCTGTTGTTTATAATGAATGACTGTAACTCCCAATGAGAAAACTTTGTTTAAAAAGAAAGCACAAGTTTATGCAAGTGTGAAAAACACGTTCAACAATTAACAACACTGCTGAACTTTTACAGTATGCCAAAAACGTGTTGTTTCACCTGGTATTCCCAACTATCCTGCATCCATCAGTATAAAATATTCCCTTCTAAACCATGAGATAGTTTCGGCATGGTAGCAAGGCAGAAGCAGTACAGGTTATTAGCAAGAATTATCAGTGTGCAGCTAAATTATTAGTCATGAAATCACTGCAAATCTCCTCTTAACGCGTAAAAGCAGTAATGCGAACCAGACATTAAGACCTCTAAATCTCAAGAAATTGGTTTGTTATTGTTAGTGTGATACTGCCTTGCCCAACTTTGGTGATCAGGAGGGATGTTTCTGAGGCTAACAAAGCCAGACTTTAGCTAGCATCAGGATCACGTGGAAAACTAGTTAAAACTCATTTTACTGGGCTTCACCGGGTCCAGAGTTTCTGATTCAGTAGGTATGGGGTAGAGCCCAGAAATTTGCATTCCTATTAAGTTTCTAGGTTATGCTGATGCTGCTCGTTTACAAGAACCACTGGTCTAGTAGTTCCCATCCCCCAGGCGTATCAACTACAACAAACAAAAAAACCCCTGAAGATTTTCTTTTTTTGCATTTATAAAATTTCAGACCCTATCCTTATCTCCTGAATCAAAGTTAAAGTCACTTAATTGGCTGCATGCTCAGTATGCCATCAGGGTCCATTGGACCCAGTCTTCATTTTTAAATTTTCTTGAGCAGTTCTATTTGTAAGAATTGTTATTTCATGTCATTTACTCTTCCTTAGGGGACCTTCCAGAGAATAAAGAGAAAACTGAGTTATATTTTTTTCTATAGAATAAAGCATATTTGATCTTGAAATTACCATATTGGTGTATTGGCCCCTTTTATAAACCTAAGATACATTATAAGATTTTAATGACCTTATTTTCCTGTATCTGGAAACATTTTGCTATTTCATTATTTTAGGAATCATTTAATATTACTCATCAATTATTCTCAACTATGCTAAAAAGAATAACATGATGGAATCCTCCAGAGCAGTGGTCAGCAAACTGTGGCCCCTGGGCCAAATCTGATCTGCTACCTGTTTTTGTACATTAAGTTTTATCGTAGCATAGCCTTGCCTCTTGTTTTATATATTGACTATGGCTGCTTTCATGCTACAACAGCAGAGTTGAGTAGTTGTGAAAGAAACCCGATGGCAAGTGAAGCTGAAGATATTTTACTATCTGATTCTTTCAGAAAACTATAGTATTCTCATCCAGTTAGTCATTCAACAGAAAGGACTTCAGGCAAAGACACGAACCATCCCCTTTTTCTAAAAGAATGTATAACAGTCTTCATCTTTTATGAATCTGTGCACGCTAATTTATTTGATACCGTTTGTAAGTGGAGAAATGCTAATGGCAGGTGACTGGAAAGGAATGGAAAAAAAAATCATTGGATTGAGTATTCAAATTGTTTATAAATCTAAAAGTGAAAATGTTTTACAAATTATGGAGCAAAGATGGTTGTCTTCCATGTCTTATAAGACATGAAAGATTTTAAAAATTCCTTCAAGCATTGTGTTTTGATGATGCAAGCACATAAAGAAAAAGCAAAACTAATAATAAGCTATAACCAGAGATGTATCTGAAGTCTAAAATGAGTATTTACAAGATGGTTATGTTCCAGATACATGCATGCAGTTAGTAAGCAGTTATTTGCACTTAGAGGAAATGCCCATTTATAGTGTGTTTATTTGTTTGTTTTTAAATCAGGGAAACTCAGAATAAAAATCTGGGTTTACTATATCTTATTAAAATTTCTAACAGTTTTTTTCAGGCTTTTTATTCTTTTGTAAATTGTTCATTAAATGATTAAAAATAAGGGAAGATAGATCGCGAGAAGCCTCCACGAAGCTGGCTCGTGCACTTAATCCCTCTCTAGACCTTACCCCATCTGTACAGTGGGACCTAAGCGGTTTCAGAGAACCTTCCCATTTGTACGATGCATGGGGGGAGGGCCTTTGGGGAGACTGCCCTCACCCGTGAGTCTTTCAAGCCCAGCTTGGCCGCCAGCTTCTTGCAGTCGGGCTCGTTGATGTACTTCTGCTTCTGGAACATCTTCTCCAGCACCTTGCGCTGCACGTCGGAGGACATGTCTCTACGCAGCATGCCCCGACGAGGCTTGCTGCAGGTGGCCAGTGGCCAGGAGAAGGTCCCGGGATGGGCACGACGCTGGAGGACGCTGCAGAGGCCATGGGTGCGAGGACTGCTCTTGCTAGGATCTACCTTTGTCAGGTCCTTTGTGTGTTTTGACCAACCATCCATCCATGTAGGGTTCCTCGCTCTCTATCACCCGGCATCCTCCTAGCCTCAGGGTACCTGTGGTCCCAAGCAGACACCGCAGCCTCAGGTCTGCCTCAGGACCTTTCTGCTCAGCTCTAGCAGCTACTGTCTTGTTCTTGTTCCGAAAAGAAGAATCTGGATTAGCACAGCTCATGTCACAACTTACTGGACAGGCTGCTCTCCAGTCCAAGGCCATATCATTCACCTCAGCTGAGGCATAGAGTAGTGTGAGAAGCACCTGGTGCAGAACACAGCTCTTTAGAGCAGTGAGGACTGTAGCTCTTTCTGGGCTTGTCTGCACTCAGTTCTAACCTAGGTTGTGTCTAGGACTGCTCCACGTTCCTTGTCGTCTTAGCCAACAAGAATAAATGCTAGGGGACTTCCCTGGTGGCGCAGTGGTTAAGAATCTGCCTGCCAATGCAGGGGACGGGTTCGAGCCCTGGTCCAGGAAGATCCCACATGCCGCGGAGCAACTAAGCCTGTGTGCCACAACTACTGAGCCTGTGCTCTAGAGCCCGCGAGCCACAACTGCTGAGCCCATGCGCTGCAACCACTGAAGCCCGCATGCCTAGAGCCCGTGCTCTGCAATAGGAGAAGCCTGCGCACCGCAATGAGGAGTAGCTCCCGGTCGGCGCAACTAGAGAAAGGCCGCGTGCAGCAACGAAGACCCAACACAGCCAAATTAATTAATTGATTGATTAAAAAAAAAAGAATAAATGCTAGCCTCCTTAGCCATGCATTCAAGGCTGCACCCTCTTAAATGTGCCCACTTTGCTGATCATGCCTCCCACTCTCACCCTCTTTGCCAGACTCACTGAACTATTTACTGCAAAACCCAACATAGATATTTCCGCCTCCAGGCCTTGGTCACGCTGTGCCTACCTTCCCTCCCCCACCCCTACCATCCTTCAAAGGCCAGCTGAAGTTATTCTTCCTTTATACCAATAACAGCTACTCTTTGTTGAACATCTGCCATGAACCAGGTATTCTCCCAGATACTTTACATACATAACCTCATTTAATCCTTTCTACTTACCTTTCAACATCATTCCCATTCTACAGGTAGGCAAAAGGAGGCTTGGAGAAGTTAAAGTACTTACCCAAATTCATGGAGGGAGTAAATGTCAAAGTTGGAATTCTGGCCCCAGAGTCTGATGCAGAGTCTGTACTTTTTCTTAAACCATGCTTAGTCGTGAAGAATTTCCTGATGAGTTGAAACCCCAGTTTTCTTGCCCTTTTTTGAATAGTATTTGATGTCTATTCTGCATGACTGATTTGACATTTAATAAATGACTAGTTACGATACAATTGTCTTTTTTAAAATCAATTTATTTATTTAAAAAAAATAAGGGAAAATGTATGTTGGAACAAGATGATAGTGATAATTATTTTTCCTAGTATACTGAAGATTACAAGCTTCAGGGGAAAATACAGGTTTAACAAGATTTGCCATGAGTTAATTGTTGCAAGGTAAGTGATGGGTATATGGGGTTTCATTGTATTCTTCTTTCTACTTTTGTGTATGTTTGAAATTGTCCGTAATAAAAATGTTTTCTTTAAAGTTTCCCATGTGAATATGATGATTTAACATGGTTGGAAACTACAGATGTTACTTAGTTTTCAAGTTTCACCAGGTCCAGTCAGAATGTCCCCTTCTACTCTACCCTATTTAGTAGGAAGGGGAGTGGAGTTGCTACAAGCTGAGTGGCAGGTGGACAGGCAGTTGGGTGGGGACCTTTATCAGTGTAACTGCTGTACACCAACTGTGTTCAGGTGGCACTTGTAGGGGAGGAAGACCCCTTCCTCTGCTCCTGTACTTGGAAATAATAAGTTTGAAGATCCAAGGCCGTCTAGCTTTCTGACAAAGTTGCAAAAATTTGCTTAGATAAAATTTTTAAAAATTGTTGATTAGTTTTATGCATGAGTATGTCGAAACTTTTATTAGTAGCCAGCTGGTTATAGCTTTTACAACTCATAAAATGACCTATTTAATTTTCATTTTTAATTTCATAAGTTAGTTATGTAAGTTATAATATAGTCTCACTACAAAAAAAATTCCGACAATTAAAGCAAAGGTTACCACTAATCTGCTTGTACACAATATACAAGTATACAATATACTTGTGTATATTTTCAGGTCTTTTTCTATATATGGTATATAGAAATATGAATATATATGATAATTTAAAATATGTGGTTTTGTCGGTGTTATAGAAAAAAACAGTTGGAATCATGCATATGCTGTAGCTTTATTAAAGTACCTTGAAGTTCATTCTGTATCAGTATATATAGATCTACCTCATTCTTATTACTGCATTGTATTTCATAGTATACTACTTTGTTTAAACATTTCAAATGTCAAACTGTAAAACAGTCCTTGAAATTAGCAATGTGCTGTCACATTTTGTCCCATTGTTTATTTATGGCAGGAATACATCTTATGAAGAATGTGTAATTGATTGTTTAACATTATTTTAATAAGAAACCTTTCCCAGTATGGGAATATGGGAGGGTTTTGTTTTTCTGTTTTTTTCTGCTTACATGTAACATGTGCTGACCACCTTCCACATCTCTGACTTCATAAAACTTCTAAAAGTCATCTCATCCCTGTAAGCCTGAAACTGCTAAATAACATTAAAATATTTAGAACATATCATAATCTTTCTTTGCTAGAAGCTTTTATAGAAATACATAAAGTTGCTACCATATTTTTAGAAAAGTAACTATACTTTGAAACAAAAATCATATATTTTGAAAAATGATCTCCCCAATTAGATAAGTGAATATACAACTCCAGTAAAGGGATTAGAATAGGAGTTTCCCACGTACCCTTTTTTAAAAACATAAATTTATTTATTTTTGGCTGCATTGGGTCTTCCTTGTTGCACGTGGGCTTTCTCTAGTTGCAGCGAGCGGGGACTACTCTTCTTTGTGGTGCGTGGGCTTCTCATTGCGGTGGCTTCTCTTGTTGCGGAGTGTGGGCTTTAGGTGCATGGGCTTCAGTAGTTGTGGCTCGTGGGCTGTAGAGCACAGGCTCAATAGTTGTGGCACACAGGCTTAGTTGCTCCGCAGCATGTGGGATCTTCCTGCACCAGGGCTCGAACCTGTGTCCCTGCATTGGCAGGCGGATTCTTAACCGCTGGGCCACCAGGGAAGTCCCTCCCACCTACCCTTATGTTTGCTTTAGGTGAAAATACTGAGTCCAAGAGGATGGAAGAGATAAATTCCCATCATATCATCAACTGATTAAAATTGAACTGTAGAGAAGAAGGATGTGTGTATCTATTTAAAAGACCTATATCTTTGACACAGCAGTTCTTCCTTCAGAAATTTGTTACAGATATCCTTGTGTAACTATAGTTAAAGTACAAGAATGTTACTTGCAGTATTGTTTTTAATAGTGAAAAAGTGGAATAATAAAAATATTCAGTGGGGACTTCCCTGGTGGCACAGTGGTTAAGAATCCACCTGTCAGTGCAGGGGACACAGGTTTGAGCCCTAGTCTGGGAAGATCCCACATGCTGCAGAGCAATGAAGCCCATGCGCCACAACTACTGAGCCTGCACTCTAGAGCCCATGAGCCACAACTACTGAGCCCCCGTGCCACAACTACTGAAGCCCGCGTGCCTAGATCCCGTGGTCCACAACAAAGAGAAGCCACTGCAATGAGAAGCCCGTGCACTGCAATGAAGAGCAGCCCCTGCTCGCCTCAACTAGAGAAAAGCTGCACACAGCAACAAAGACCCAACACAGCCAAAATTAACTAATTAATTAATTTAAAAATATGCAGTGGAATTGTGGCTATGTGTAGTGATATGAAAGGTCTCCAAAATTGTTGTGTGAAAAAGTTCAGGACAATTTTTCTGCTGAGAATCTCATTTGCGAAAAATAAACTGAGAAAATACATACATAATATACATTTCTTGTATATAACTGGCCCCATTCTTGTACATGACTATCTACATTACCTATAAATTTACAAAAGATGAACAATAAACTCTTAAATGATTGCTTTCAGGAATGGAGTTGGTAAATTGGGGAAGGGAGACTAGCTTCATTTTTAGGTACCTTTTAAAAATTATGTTAACTCTTGGTAAAATGGGTTTACAGAACATAAGTTATCAAATTTTTAGCTTCAGGATTCTGAAGGTAGGGCCTTGTTAAAAATTTAGTTGCAAATTGCCAACTTCTGTGGCTTTTCTGCTTGTTCATACATGAGTTGAGTAATTTCAGAAGCATAAGCACTTCTAGACCACAATATTGCAATGTACTTTTTTAGCTCTGTCCTTGTGACCTGAGTTTTATTAGGGATATAACTGTTGATTAATTCAAAATGAATATAAAATAACTAAAATGTCCAAAGTAAGGCAAGCACTTAGATCATGGAATAGTAGTCATTTCTGAAAACTCAAGAATATTTTTGTACTAAATTTGGCAGGTGTTCTATTAAAGCACCTATGTGAAAAAGCTTGATGGGCTTTAGGGAACCTCACATTTTGTTATTTTGGGTTATTTTGTGTCTTTCTCACTTTTTTAGATACTGAGAAGTTTCCATCATTCCACAGCAGTCCCCAAACATAGTCTCTGGGTTGGCAGGAAGGTTGCACCTCAGTCTTTACTAAGGTTCTCTCTACTCAGTCACAGGTTGGGCCAGGTTCTAGAATCTGTGCAAGGATATTGGGATAGGAGTGCTATCTAGTCCTCAAGACATTTGCTCAAATGAGTTACTGCTGAAACATTTTGCATTCTGGTCAAGATGGCCTTTCAGGTGTAGCACCTTCCAGGCACATGACCATCTGCTGTTTCTATGCCCCATCTTAGAGGCATCTGCAAGCTTGGCTCTGGGTCCATCTGCCAGGATACTGTACACCACTCCAATTCCTCTCTGGTGTTGTGTGGTTTGATGGCTCCACCAGGAAGCCCCAGCGGCACTACCGACTCCCCATATACACACACGAGTGCAAACACACACATAACACTCTTCAAACTGGGGGAATCTTTCTCACCTGTAGATAAAACCCTCACTTTCTCTCCTTGTTCTACACAAATGTTTTTTCTACACCCCAGTCAATTGATTATCCTTGCTATCTATTCAGGACGTTTTGTCTTTATCTGCCTTCCTCCTGCTTCTATCTATCCTACTAGTTCCCTTAATTATTTTGCAACATAAAAACCAAAGAGGTACTGGGCTGTTTCTCCTTTCTTTGCCACATCCTTCTTCTGAGGCAGTGAACACAAAGTCCATTATCTTTTTAAAAGGGGGTAAGGGGGGCTTCCCTGGTGGCGCAGTGGTTGAGAGTCCGCCTGCCGATGCAGGGGACACGGGTTCGTGCCCCAGTCCGGGAAGATCCCACATGCCGCGGAGCGGCTGGGCCCATGAGCCATGGCCGCTGAGCCTGCGCGTCCAGAGCCTGTGCTCCGCAACGGGAGAGGCCACAACAGTGAGAGGCCCGCGTACCGCAAAAAAAAAAAAAAAAAAAAAAGGGGTAAGGGAAGGGGGCTATCAGGAGAAAAAAATTAGGTTCATCTTTCAAAAATACTTTGCTATAGTTTTTTGTTTGGCTTTGTTTTCTAATACTTCATTCCTCTGAGTGTGTCTTTTAGCAGCTCAGCCTGTTACTGAGCTTCAAATGGTTTACAGACGGTCCAATGCACATATTTCTTTCCTGCTTCTTGCTAGAATAAAGCTATCTTTGGTTGTGCATTTTGTGCAGCCAGGAAATCTGGTAATTCATAAGCCATTCTCTACTGTAGTCTTCTCAACCTTCCTTTCTCTGTGTACTACTGAGGCCTGGGACACACATACTTACCACTAGTAGTGTCTTAGTAAACTGTCTTGAGGCAGTTTGAATGTGTATCTAAAATCCTTCCAATTAAATTGTTCCCTCTGTTGTCACTTTGTTTATTCCCCACATTCTTCCATTTCTTAACCCTTTTCTCTCGCAGCTCCTGTAGTACTGTGCTTTTGACTTGATATCCCTTATAAAATGCAGCTCCAGTGTGACTGAAAATAAAATCTAGGATCCCAACTCATTTATAAATTGGACATTAACTCTTGTTTATATACTGAGCAAGGTTAAATAATCAGAATTGGTTTGTAATGTTTATAGGAAAGCTGTAAAGAGTAGACACTCTAAATTTGATTCATATGTCAATAGTGCATGGTATGGAAAGGGATCGCTTAGTACTAAGTAATAAAAGGCAGCAAGCTGTGATCACAAAGTTAAATGAAAAAGGTCAAGACATTTTAACAGTGAAGTGTTTTGCCATTTTTTCCACAGTTGAATTTTATAAAACTGAAGCTAAAAGTTACATTTTTAAGTTGAATTTGTACTCTTTTCCACATAGTAAATTATAATTGAATTAAAATATTCAATGATATGACTTCTAGTTGTGCTTTAATATTTTACACTTCCACATGGGAGAGCTTCTACTACGCTCATCTCTCTTTTATCACTTACATATAATTTAAAAGATCAGAAATACGTGTGATCTTCTGAACATGATCTACTGGGTTAATTTAAATTGCTTTGGTGTTAATAATTCAAGTTTTCCCCTTTCTTGTCTCATTAAGGATTCTGGACTCTACTTATAATATCCCTAACTGCCGGATTCTCCTGCTGCAGCTTTTCTTGGACAGTGACTTATTTTGATTCTTTTGAACCAGGAATGTTTCCTCCTACTCCTCTTTCACCTGCCAGGTTCAAGTAAGTATTCCTGTTTCTTCTTTTTTTTTTCCCAACCCATTCTGCTGAAACCTACTAAAATAGAAGCAAGAGGCTGCTTGCTTGTGAGATAATATGTTGAGGCCCCAGTCTTTAATCTATAAAATACAAATGACTCAAAGTTTTCAGCTTGGCTCAGCCTTTAGATGTGGAGAAGAATATTTTAAACTCTATGTAGATAATTCAGTGGTAGTCTAAAAAAATTAATTCAAGGAATAATCTAATAAGTAAGAGACTTTGATGGCTATTTGTCCTTTTGGGATGGAATTTCATTTGAAACAGTATGTGAAGGCTGAATTAATGTTAGCAGTATGAAAGTTTTACAAGATTCATGCACAGATAGTCAGACTTGTAACAGCTTAATAATTGGATTGAAATTTTCCTCAGATTTAAACTTTGTGTAATAATTAGCAAGCATTTATGGCACCCAGTTTATATGTCTAGACCAGATTAGATGCGTTTCATAGTGAAACATTATATTTCTTTGGTCTGTATTTTCTGTTTCAAAGAGTTTCAGAAAATTCAGTAATCAGCATTCTAATCTAGTTTATTTATATTGGGAAGACTCAGGTTTTATAAATTGCCAAATAAAAGCATCTAAGACCTCCAGTTTATTCTACAAACTAAGGGTGGAAGGAGTGGGGGGAGAGAATGAAGAGTAGAAAATAAATTCTGTTAATGATATGTATGTTATCAAGAGTATTATAGTTGTTACTGTTGTTGTTACTACCAGTTCCAGCCCACCCCATGGACAACTTGTGGAGAAAAAATAAAATCTATTTGAGGGACTCTGTAAATAAGTTTAATCACTTCAAATGATGAAATGCATAAGTGTATTTTAAACATCTTAATAAATCCCTATCTGTAAATGTAACATAAATCACATACTTGCCAATACATTTTTTATGTGTATTTTGAGTGGATAATGATTAATTAATAATCTAAATTGACTATACCTAACGGTGCAGCACCATCCCCATAGTTTACATGGGTACCATTCAGTTGGAAAGTTAATTTTGCTAAGTTAATTTTGCTCTCAGTTCAAATTTATATTCTATTGCTGCTCACTGACATCAATTAGTTACTTTAATAGGGGGTATGAGTCTAATATAGATGACATACTGAGACTACTTTCATAAGTCACAAAAAACCTTAATTTTATTTTTTTTCTTTTACTTATTTACATCTCACTTCTCCCCTGAATTCTAGTCGTACATTTCCAGGTATTAAGTAGATTTTGCAACCTGGATTCAGAAAGCACCTGGCACTTAGAATTGTTAAAGCTTCAATTTGTCTTAAAGACACAAGTATCCACTCACTTACCAAGGCTTGAAACCCTTTTTCACTGTATTTATAGCCCTTCGCCAAGTCTAGTCATTCTTGCCTTTTGAGGTGTTATTGGAATACTCTGTCTTAGCACCCACAGTGTTTTTGTTCTATTTAAGATCTTGGCTAGGGTACTTCACTCCTTGAAGTCCCGTACTACAAGCTTTCACTCTTCTCATTTGTCCTGTGTATTATAACCTTTCTAAAAACAGATCTTAGTCACAGCTCTCCCTGGTTTAAAAGTCTTCAGCAGCTTTCCCATTGCCTTCAAAATAAAGTCTGACTCCCAAGTATAGCTTAACAGTCCTTCCCCAAGTGACCTTACTCTACTTTTCCAACTTTATCTTCAGCTATTTCTCCAGTGTACCCTCTCCTGTAGCCACATATCAGATTATTCTGACATCCTCCAAATAAGCTACGAACTTTTGAGATGCCATGGCTTTACTCTTGCTGTTCTCTCTTCCTGGAATGTCATTTTCCCTCTCAGCTTCTCTTCCACTACTACCAGAATTCCTAAGACTCATATGTTAGAAGCTTTTGGAGTTAGAGAAAAGCATTTCTGTTCTCTTAAGGATCTGGAATTCTGAGGGTATTTAACTAATTTCTTAAAAATGATCTTTGTGTTTTTATTAGAATAGAACCAGATGGGCCTCAGTTTTCAATGCCTTTATTAGTCATTCAAATTTAATATGAGATGGTGTCAGATCAGAGACTTAAATATTTGTTAATACAATCCAAAAAATGCAGTTGTGAAATATGTACATTGTGTGTACATATGTATTTGAATTCCTTTCAGTATGTAAGTAGAGATAAGTTAATTTTATATATGATAAATCAGCTATTAAATATCTCATGGGAGTCAGACTGTAATTTAAAATGATCATATGCTTAATAGAAGTAGAGTCTAAAAAAGACATATAATAAATACAGTGATATTTGATCACATATTAACAGAAACCACAGACCCAGAAAGGCATATAATAGTGATAATTGGTACAATTGTTTTATAGTGAAAACCCTGCCTTCTAGTGTTTGTAGAAAATAATGCAATTACTTCAGAAATGGCAGAATATAAGCACATTCTCTATGTCACCAGTAGAGTGAGTGCTTGTACAGAGAAACAACTTCTCTACCTTTTGAGAAAGTTGAAATCTTCAGACTTTATTTTCTTAGAAATCAGATTGATATATTTTATTATTTTGCAGTATCACACTTTTATAAAAATATCTTTATAATAGGTTATGTACTCTTTTGTTATCTAAAATAAAGTGATGCTAATATAAATATTTTCTTTGATTGTATAGAAGTAATATAAGTTCTTTGTTGAAAATTCAAAAAACAAAAAGAAAAATAATGGAAAAACCCATAATTAGAGAAAGTGACACAACATTTTTATTTTTATTTATTTATTTATTTATTTTTTGTGCGGTACGTAGGCCTCTCACTGTTGTGGCCTCTCCCGTTGCGGAGCACGGGCTCCGGACGCGCAGGCTCAGCGGCCATGGCTCACGGACCCAGCTGCTCCACGGCACGTGGGATCTTCCCGGACCGGGGCACGAACCCGTGTCCCCTGCATCGGCAGGTGGACTCTGAACCACTGCGCCACCAGGGAAGCCCCACAACATTTTAATGTATATCTTTCCATTCTTAGCATATTCTTAAAAATTAAAACTGGGACCACAATATACATATTTGTAATCCATTTTTTATTTAACATTTTTTTGGAACATTTTCTATTCTATTGGAATATTTCTATTCTCTTTCTATTGGAATATTTCTTTGGAATTTTCAGTGTTTTAAATATATTTTTAAGACCAATCATTATATATATCTATCTTTTAAGGGAAATCTAATATAAATGATGATAAATTATAGTTTCCAGGAGTTAATGCATATAAATATGTGACCTACCCATGTAAAGATACTGCATTCAGAGAGAACCCAGAGCTTGAAAGAATCTTTGGGTTCTTTCCAGGCTGGGCCGATGGCAGCACCAGAACTTTTTTTTTTTAATATATATATATAGTTTTTAATAAATTTATTTTATTTATTTATTTTTGGCTGTGTTGTGTTTTTGTTGCTACGTGCGGGCTTTCTCTAGTTGCGGTGAACAGGGGGGCTACTCTTTGTTGCGGTGTGCAGGCTTCTCATTGCGATGGCTTCTTTTGTTGCAGAGCACAAGCCCTAGGCGCGCAGGCTTCAGTAGCTGTGGCTCGTGGGCTCTAGAGCACAGGCTCAGTAGTTGTGGCACACGGGCTTAGTTATTCCGAGGCATGTGGGATCTTCCCAGTCCAGGGCTCAAACACGTGTCCCCTGCATTGGCAGGCGGATTCTTAACCACTGCGCCACCAGGGAAGCCCAGCACCAGAACTGTTATTTAAGTCCTCCTGGTTGGGGATGAAGATAGGTATGGATAGGAGATGTGCACCAAAGTTGCATTTTTCCTAACAAGTACAACTTTTTAATGAATACTCTAGGATTGCTAGGGATGTCTTAGACATTCCTATTAAAGATTATGGGAGAACTGAGTCTCTGCTCAGTCATCCTTAGGGGTTATCATTTTTATTAACAGATGAAGAAACTGAGTCCCAAGGAATTTAAGTACCTTGCACAAAGCCAAATAGTTTGCATGTGTCATAGCCAGCACCTAACTCTATGTTTATTGTTTTTGTTTGCCCACCTCCTTTTTATTATGAAAAGGATCAACAGGAGGAATTTCACTAATTGAAACAGCATTTTATTGACAATTAAAGGCACTTGCTGTGGGCCTTTGCTCTATGACATTTTTGCCTATGCGATATTGCCAAATGCAATGAAAATCTGTTCCTAAAATCTCACTCTTTGTTCTCTCCTTCACTGTTTTCTCTCAGTGACCAGAGTTCTCCACTTCAGAAAGACTGCTCTCGCATTTCACATTACCTGTGCACAAGCCCCATCTAGTGGTGCAGTGATGTGGCTGCAGGTTTATAGTTATCAGCTTGCTAATACATAACTCAGTGATTATAATAGGTCCCGGCTAGGGTAAAAATGTTACTTTATAGTCTAAAAATAAATTTGTTGGGGAAATGATAATATATATGATGGGTCTAGCAAAAAGCACAATGTAGACAGCTCATTAGTTTTGTAATTGAGTCAAAATAGTCAATAAAAAGTGATATGAAAAATAGTTAAATAAGTCATTAAGTTTGTTTATCTTATAGTACTTTTATGTAGAGTCAGAGTTCAAGGACCAATTTTTTTAAGGGCCAGTATTCTTAAATAAGTTAAGGGTATTACTTCATTGTAGGGATAGGACTGTTATTTTGTGCTGGTAATACCCACAGAGACTCATTTCCAAGGAGGAAACACGAATGCTTGTATTTCAAGTTATTAAGGATATAGGAATACTTGTTAAAGGAAAAAGTAGACTTCATTTTAAGTTTTCTTAGATAGCTTTTAAAAGAGACCAAAACCCTCAAAATTATCCCTGAAGTAGCCATTTTGAATTATCAGAAATAAGCAAAATATTGTATTTTTGTTATAATTAGACTCAAAATCAGAGTTAGTATTTGTCCTTTGAGTGCCTCTGAGATGGTCACATCTGTGTATTTCCTAAAATGAGGCAGATTGGAAGGCATAGTTGGATATTCGTTTTATAGAACTAAGAGCATAAATTCACTTTTATATTGGTAGAGAAGTTTGGTATTTGCTTTTAAATGTATTATTTCTCGTATTTATGACTTATTTGATGTGGGACTTATGGTCAAAATGCAGGGAACCTTTACAATTATTGGTTATTATTATGTCATGATTTCTAGGGATGTGCTAAGGTAGAGAGTAGTGTCTTTATTAAAGCCTGCTTGATTGGCAATCTACAGTGTTTCATAGTAAATATACAAACCAGGGGTATCTACTGCTGATGCTCTTGGTCTTTTTGTCTAGATCACTCTGAGTTATTCACCTTTATGTTTCTTCTTCCAACCACTAATGGTATTTGGTAAATATCAGGACACTCAATGTCAATAAACACATGCTTTTACTTCAGTTTAAATTTAAATTTATTTTTATGCAGCTTTTTTTTAATTGTATTTTGTAACAGTGGTATTTGGTATTTGCAAAGTAAATCTGAAGTAAGAAAGAAAAGGGAACAGTTGATTTTCATTTGAATTGCTTTTTGGTAAACTGTTTTTGGTAACTATTTTACAGAATAAAAATTAACACGTGATCTGATACTGTTTCATGTGTTATTTTATGTGTAAAGTTCTGGATGTAATCAGATGCTAAAATATTTAAATCTCCATTACATTTGTATATGAATGTGTTTGTTGTTACTATTGTTGTAGGAGGGAAGCAGATTCAGGATTTAGGATTGGCATTGCTGTATTATAATAATACTCTTTTTCTACTCAACATTAAGTTTATTTTTCTATGTTATTAAAGGGTCTTCTCTGACTTCTTGCTCTTCTTGACATTAGGGGCTTTAATTATTGGGGGTTAAAATACAGTACAAAACAGAATAGTAAAATCATAATGGAGGGCTTCCCTGGTGACGCAGTGGTTGCGAGTCCGCCTGCCGATGCAGGGGACATGGGTTCGTGCCCCAGTCCGGGAAGATCCCACATGCCGCGGATCGGCTGGGCCCGTGAGCCATGGCCGCTGAGCCTGCGCGTCCGGAGCCTGTGCTCCGCAACGGGAGAGGCCGCAACGGGAGAGGCCACAACAGTGAGAGGCCCGCGTACCGCAAAAAAAAAAAAAAAAAATCATAATAGAAAAGGGGTTATGGGTTCTTGGGCAGTAATATAAGTCTTGAAGGACAGGAAAAGTGGGTGATTTAGTATTTAAATTAGAAGTTTCTTTTCTAAGCACACTAGATTTAACATTGAGCACAATAAATTGATGCTATGACTCTTTCATACAGACTTTGGAGGGCTGCCTCTTTGTCAAATCAGATTCTTTATTGCCATGGACTGATGAAACAGATGTCAGATGGCTAATTGCAGTAAGAGAGAAAAACTACTGACAAAAGAGACAGATCAAGAACTTGGCCTTGATATTTGAGTATTGTGAAGTTTCATTATCTAGGGACTGTTTGGAGCCATCAGTTGTAATGCTGTCACTATTAATGAATGTATTGATGGCACCACACTGTGGCTTATTGAAGTGAAGGGTTAAAATATATGCGTGTCTTATAAAATATATTCTATTAAAGTTCTGAATGGAGACTTAAATAGATGTAACAAAATCTTATAAGAACTCATTAAATATTCTTGGTTTCTTTGTTATTTTCATAAAGTAATATAGCTAGTAAGTGTTTGCACCTGTTTGCTATGGCTTTTGCTTATGCTAATTTACAATGTGTTATGTTTGGGCTGCTGAAAAGACACGGGTATCCATATGTACAGAATAGCACTGATAAGAAATACATAAGAGATAGCACGTGGCAGTGTTGAACTTGGAACCCTTTCTGTGTGTTCAACAATCTTTATAAATTACGAGTCAGCCTGGTATATTAAAAAGGGCTTATAAGTCAGGAAGTGACTTCCAAATACTGCCAGAAGAGCTTTTGAGAAAGTCAGTTGGTGTCTCTGAGCCTTAATTTCCTCTCTCCAAAATGGGTTAAAAACAATAACGTCTACCCTCATAGGCAATAAGTATAATTTACTAGTTAAAGCAACAGATACATCAGATGATAAAGCAGATATAGTCCCAGAGCTTTTCTTTCCTTTTTTTTTTTTTTTTTTTTTTGCGGTATGCGGGCCTCTCACTGTTGTGGCCTCTCCCGTTGCGGAGCACAGGCTCTGGACGCGCAGGCTCAGCGGCCATGGCTCACGGGCCCAGCCGCTCCGCGGCATGTGGGATCCTCCCGGACCGGGGCACGAACCCATGTCCCCTGCATCGGCAGGCGGACTCCCAACCACTGCGCCACCAGGGAAGCCCTCTTTCCTTTCCTTAATTGAGATTTTTCAGCTGGATATCTGACTATGGCCTACCACTGCTTGCCAATTATCTTTTCTTGAGTAATTGTTATTTATCTTGAGATCTTTATCCTTTTGGTTTTTCCCCTTTTTATTCTTTTGATAATAAGATGCTCTTTCTTATATGAAATTATGCTGATAGTAGATTGTAGTGATTTTCAAACCTGTTCCTGGCAAAACAAGTTTGAGAACAAAACATGGAGTCAGTTACTTCCTTTTTAAAAAAAAATCATTTTTAAACTGACTCATGAAATCTAAAGGCTTGGGAATCCCATTTTTCTTGGACTTTTTGGCCTAACTTTCTAATGAATAAGGACTTTGTCTAACCAAGGTAGTGTCCAGGACAGATAGATATCCTAAGGCATTTTGCTACATCGATATACTGGTGAATAAAGTTAACATGTCTGACATAATTCAGTTTGCAACCAAGTAGACTGCTGCATATAAGTAAAGTAGACTGTAGGTTAGTATGCAGATTCATCCAACCAGATATACATTTATTTCTCTCTGACTGATTTTCAGGGAATTGTAGTACAATGAGAGATATCTTAAATGTATACATTTTACTTCCATGTTAAAGAACTGTGTTCATTGTTAGCATCTTTCAGAGCCTGTACGTTATTAAGTTAGTTAATATCACACCAGCAAAGCATAGGGTTGTGATTCAGTTAAGAGTTCTAGTTGGTAAAATTCTAGATGAAGGATTTTAGTGTATATATGGAGGCATAATTATTGCAGAATTGAGATCCAGAGGAATTAAAGAGATCGTAAAGACTAACCTTATGCTTGAGAAGCAGAAGTAGGACCAGAGAAGTTGGCAGTATAGCTAGGAAACAGTGCTAAGGAAAAGAAAGCCTTTTAAAAATGAGGAAACCCTTCATGCATTGTTGGTGGGAATGTAAACTGATACAGTCACTATGGAGAACAGTATGGAGGTTCCTTTAAAAACTAAAAATAGAATTGCCATATGACCCAGCAATCCCACTACTGGGATATACCCAGAGAAAACCAGGATTCAAAAAGACACATGCACCCCATTCTTAATTGCAGCACTATTTATAATAGCCAGGACGTGGAAACAACCTAAATGTCCATCAGCAGACGAATGGAAAAAGAAGATGTGGTACATATATACAATGGAATATTACTCAGCCATAAAAAGGAATGAAATTGGGTCATTTGCAGAGACATGGATGGACCTAGAGACTGTCATACAGAGTGAAGTAAGTCAGAAAGAGAAAAACAAATATCATATATTAACACATATATGTGGAATCTGAAAAAATTGGTATAGACAATCTTATTTACAAAGCAGAAATAGAGACACAGTTGTAGAGAACAAACGTATGGATACCAAGGGGGAAAGTGGGGGGTAGGATGAATTGGGAGATTGGGATTGACATATATACACTACTGATACTATGTATAAGACAGATAACTAATGAGAACCTACTGTATAGAACAGGGAACTCTACTCAGTGCTCTGTGGTGACCTAAATGGGAAAGAAATCAAAAGAGAAGGGATATATGTATACATATTGCTGATTCACTTTGCTGTACAGTAGAAACTAACACACTTTATATTATAAAGCAACTATACTCCAATAAAAAAAAAAGAAATTAAAGAGGGGACATCACTACAGATCCCATGGACATTAAAAGGATAATAAAGGAGTATATGGGAAAAACAAAATAAAAATGAGATAATCCTTAAAGCTGAAATTTTGAATTCCATTATAACATATCATGTAGATTGATAAATCAACTTGCTCCATTAAAATGGTGGCTACTTTATAACTGATACTTATTCATAATGCACATCATTAGCCTAATTACAGGGCTAATGAGGCAATGGAGTAAATGCTCAAAATGTTCAACATCAGCTGCTAGGTATTAAGAATGATACATTATAGCTCAACATTAAGTGTATACATTTATACTTTTTCCTCACTTTTTATATCTTTTAAGTATATGTTTCTCCAGATAATCTTTGCCTCAGATTTATCATGAAACCTTGAAGCCAGTAGTCATTTTTCTAATGACTTTATATTTTAATAGCATTTTCTATTTTAAATAATAATTGAGAAATTTATTTGCTAGGACAGTGACTGATTTAAAATTTCCCCTTACTGTTTTTTTTAATGATTACAGAATTAATACATGCATCACAGAATTATATAACTCAGAAAGTTAAAGGCTGTAAAATCTTATTTTAAATAACTGAACTAACTAGTGTTAACAGACTGGAGATTATATCTCAGATTTTTAAAAAATCTATACACATGCAAATATTTCTGTTTTTATCATAGTATAATCATGTCACACATATTTTAAAATAATTCTATATTTGTAGTCTTGATTACTAAAACCTTATGACTGTGTGTGTGTATATATATACACACACATATGTATGTGTGTATATGGTTTGTGTGGTGTATGCATTTGAAATACATCACTCCACCCAAATATAACTATACCTTAAAATCTGGTAAACTAGCTAACATGATGGTTTTAGTCTTATTCTCTGGCATTTCATTCTAAAAAATATTTTGCTGTATTTTATCCTGACAGGTTACTTTGAAATACAAATGTATAAAAAAAAGACAGAAATACAAATGTATATATGCATACACACTTATACAATACATCCAATGTGTAGCCACTGTCCTAGCAAGGTAAATATATACAAAAAGAAGAGAGGGACAAATGGGAGAATTTTTTTTTTTAATTCCTGCATAGTCTCTTACCTGATTTCTTATTTGAGTTATCTGTCATATAACATTTTAAAGAAGTCAAAATCTGTATGGGAACATGATGATACAATGAAACAAACAAGTTTTTAAAGTGTTTGTTCAACTTATATTTTTTTTTGTTTAAAACTATAGTAGCTTTTGGAATTTTCATGTGGAAAGCAGTTGGGATAGATTTTTCAAGTGATGATCTCCTGGGAAATCTCTTTGCTAATTTATATATTTCCACATAGTGGTAGTATTCACTTTGAGGATCTTAGAATCACTGGAAGTTCTAGCTGAAGAGAGATTCTGATTCAGCATGTCTGGCGTGAGGTCTGAGATTCTGAATTTCTAAGAAAGTCCCAGGCAATGCCAATATATTGCTGATCTCTGGAGTACACTTTGAAGAGGAAGGCTTTAGGACAAAACTTGGCAAACTTTTTCTGTAAGGGTCCAACTGGTGTTTTTGGCTTTGTGGGCCATGTGGTCCCTGTTACAACTCTTCAACTCTGCCATTGTAGCACCAAAGCAGCCAAGGACAATACATAAAGGAATGAGTGAGACTATGTTCCAATAAAAAGAAATAGGTGGCAGGATAGGTGTACCTTCGTTTGCCAAGCCCTCCTTTAGGAGACGACTCTGAAATTAGATATTGCTTATAAAAAATTTCTAATTTTTGGTTAAAAAGTATATATATGTTTATATATATTCAATGTAAGATGGAGTGGGCTTGTTTGTTCAGGTTAGTTTTATAGTTGTTAGGATGTAACACACATTTGTAAAAATCTCATTTTACACTAATTTATAATAACTACTGCACACCTAAATGGTAAACATAATAACTTTTCCTGAATATCTGAGTTTTAATGAATAAATGATGATGATAAAGTAGTGATGAAAGGTTGGCTAAATAAAGGCTGTTTGAACGAACAGGAAAGCTTACAGTTTGAGGATGTTTAAAATTATAACAAAATAGGGCTTCCCTGGTGGCGCAGTGGTTGAGAGTCCACCTGCCAATGCAGGGGACACGGGTTCGTGCCCCGGTCCGGGAAGATCCCACATGCCGTGGAACGGCTGGGCCCGTGAGCCATGGCCGCTGAGCCTGCGCGTCCAGAGCCTGTGCTCCGCAAAGGGAGAGGCCACAACAGTGAGCCCCCGTACTGCAAAAAAAATTGTAACAAAATAAATGAGACAGTTATAAAAAAACCCATTGTATTAATTTTACTCACTTCTTTTAGATTGCGAGTCTACAAGTTACTTCCTTGCCAAGAATGGGAAGAATTTTTCAGGGTTAAGAAATAGACTAGGAACTATAAGTAAAACTAGCTTCCTTTTACCAGGCCCTGTACAGAGAAGGAAGGATGAAGTGCCTGCCCTGTAAAATTGCAACGTTATGGAGGTCAAAGAAAGGTCAGGTAGGAGAGAGCCTGGAACTAACGAAATGTTGAAATAGCAGAAGACCTCAAATCCATTCTAAAGTAGGCCAAGGGCTGTGATGTTCCATATAAAAAGGATCAAGAGGCAGAGATGAATCATCCAAAGTAAGATCTGAATAACTAGAGTTCACAACCTTTGTAGTCTGAACTAGAATCTTACTAGCTAGCCCTATCCATCATCCATCCGTCCGTCTTACATCCCTTTCCCATTTTTTTCTGTAGCTATTCCAAATCTTCACTTTGCATTTTAGTTTTCAGTGGACTTCACTTCCAGTTTCATGAAAGGTCATCATGAGAGAACTTCCTGCTTCTTCCCTCTCCCTTTCATGATTACGAACTTAAATTTACATGCACTTTCATCATACCACCCCTTCCTCTTATCTCAGAATAAAGTGTTCTTCTCCCAATTTTACTTCCTTTGTTGTAGATCCACCGCCCCCCCTTCCCACCGCACCTTCCTTTTTCATGTATCTTCAGCCTTTCCTTTTATATCCAATATTCTTGTTAGGATATTTTTTAAACATTCAAGTTTCTCCTGTGTTAGAGAAAAAAATCCTCATGCCCAGATCTCTCCATAGCTAAATATCTTACAAGACTAGAGAAGAGATAGTCCCTGTTTCACAGTGACTGTAGTTGCTACCACGTGTGTTGTGCGTTCACTCCTACACTACCATTTTTCTCCTTGAATTAACTGCAGAACTCTTAATTACAAAATTTAACATTCCTTTTTCAATCCATTATTTGAAACGGTTTATCATTACTTTTCAAAATGCTTTTCTTTCTTAATTTCTCTGGCATCACTCCCTCCTGTTTTGTTTTGTTTTCTGTCCAGCTTTCTGATCACTATTTCTCACTTGTGGAATCCCTTTTCGTAAGCTACTACTTTGAGTAGCAGAAGTCTGGCCAAAGATTTCTGAGTCTGTCTAGCCTGTCTTAAGCCTCTATCCTGAGAATCTTCCTTTTGGTTTTCATTTGTATTTCCTGTTGCTTACTGGGAGTTTTTACTTCAGTGTCCCACAGGTATTTGCAGTTTAGCACATCTAAAATTGACTTCATTATTTCCTACTTCCCACCGACCTGTATCTTCTCTTGGGTTCCCTATCATGGTGATTGGTGTTTCATCCAGCCAGTAACTCAAATGAGAAACCTGGCATCACCTTCAGTTCTTCCTTCTCCCCCAGTAACTCCAGCCAGTCAAGGATAAAAAATAATGGTTGACATTTATTGTGTTTATGATCGTGTGCTCAGTAAATGGGAGGCACTGCAGCAAGTGGTTAATAGTATCTCATTTAGTCTTCACAGGAACACTAAAGAGAGGAATTATTAACCTTATTTTAAAGATGGGGAATTAGATTTCCAGGTAGGCTAAAGTAGTCCTGTAAATAATAGAGCCATGTTTAAACACCCTGTGGAAGGAAAGTTAGCTTTCCAAGTCTTTCACTCTCACCATACCAAACTATTAACCATTTCCTGCATTCTCCATTGTGTGTTGCTTCTGCACATATTGTGTTTGTTTAGAACTCTAAATTCATCATACTCAGTTTTAGCTCAGGTGTTGACTCTTCTTTAAAATCTCTCCCCTTCTACAAATCGAATGGCTCCTTTGTCTTCCAAGTAATGCTGTCTGCACAACTTTACTTAGCACACTATGTCACTAGACACGTCTTTGAGGACAACACTGATTCTTGCTTACTTCTCTATCTCCCATATATAATGCCTGATATAGAGAATTCATACTGTAAATTTTGGTGAAGTAAAATAATGGAAAGAAAGTTAAGAAAATTATAAAATAAAGAACTTTAGAGTATAAAGGGTGAATGTAATATATGTTGTTTTTTTCTTAATGAGAGACATAGCATTTCCTCAGTGAAGAAAGCTTTCTCTTTGAAATTCTAACCCTTATTTCTTAAATAACACTGGTAAAGTTAATTGGAATACACACAGTTCCACAGCAATTTCTGTAAGTAATTTGTTGTATCATTTTGTGTTTCTGAAAGAAACATAAAAAATGCTTGGTAAGTGATTGAAATATGATGAGGTTTAGTATTTTCTTTCAGATTTTGGGTTTGGGTTAAGAACTTTTGACTCCAGATGAAGAACTGATAGTTACTCCAACCAAGCTCACACAGCTTAAAATTCTTTAGGAATTAGAGATTTCTTGGCTAGGTATAGAATGAGAAATAAAAGGCAGCTCAGGTGTGTGAAGAAGGAATGGATTAGTACCAGCTAGTTCATCCTGTCTCCTACTGAGCCAGTCAGACACAGAAACAAATAGCCAGCTGGTTCTTAATGTAGGACCTTAATATAATTTCTTATTCTGGCAAGCAGAGAGCTTTCTGCTTAGAGCAAAATCAGTTGGCAGTGATGCTACTGTATTAAATTGCAGGAGTTCTGTCATAAAAACATGTCTGAAATGTGGAACTATATGCGAGGGAAAGGAAATACAGGAATTAATATGGTAAGGATTGAAGATTTCAAGAAAGTGGAGTCTAGTATGTAGTACAGAGATTCAGTTTGGAGTCAGCCAAACCAAGGTTAGAGTAAAAACAATAAACAACATGAAATGAAAAAAGAGCCGCTAATCTGTTTGGTCTCTCTCTTAAATAAACAAAGGTAATTTATTTGAAACTTTTGACAGTGGCTTATTCAGTGCTTTTATTTGTGGTTCAAAAGTAAGAGCATAGTCACTTAAATTGCCAGAATCATTGAATTAATTTGAATCTTAAATTTGAAATGTATTCCATTCCTGAATAAATGAAAATAATTAAGGTATATGATGATTTATTCACTTTACAAGTTTCTGTTAAATATCAATGTAAATATATTGCTAGAAAGTACATTTCCAGACTACAAAATCTAGATATAAATAGTGGAAGTCTGAGTTCCCTAGTGAATTATAAAGGGAGGAGTGATTATGAACTTATAGGAAGAGGGTAATACCAAGCAGAAATGCACACAAACCTATAATTCTTCAGTCTCGTTCTTTGCTCCACCTCCTGAGTCTGCTTGTATGTTATTGTTTGTTTCTCTCTTTTGGATTGGGGATGGGTCTAGATTTAGGTGTTTTACTTAGAAGGAAGGAAGAGTTGAAGTAGAAGATGAAAAGAATTTTTAAAAATCTCATCTGTAGCTAAGCTTTCTTTTCTGTACTAGATAGTGGCTAACATTTATTGATCATTTGGTATGTGCCACACACCTGATTCTCATAACAACTTTATAAGGGTAGATTTTATTTTTATTTCCATTTTGGGAAATTGAGGCTCAGAGGTCAAACAATTCTTCTGGCTTCATACCCCTTTTAAGTGTCAAAGCTTGGCCCTCAAACCATCTCTGTTTAGCTACAGAGCTCGAACTCTTAACCACTAACAGGAACCACATGAGTACCTTTTTGTAGGATTCTTTATTATTAGAAGGGAGTTCTTTAGAACTAAAACAAAATAGTACCTTTTTATAACTAATCTTTTAGGATATGGAAATAGTTCTATTATAATGAGACTTTCTTTGTAACCATATTTTCTCTAGTAATTTTTTCTTATTGAACAATATCTCCCATTTCCATATTGATTTCAGAAATGTATTGCAGTGGACTAGAACTTTATCTCCGGATAATAAAATCCACATTTAGGAATCCTAACATTTACTTGGGAAACATTCTGGTTTTGTCATTGAGTTCTCTGTGTATTTTTCTACCTATTTTTAAATGGTCAACTGAATAGTCAGGCCTTAAAATTTTGGATTAGTATGTTAAATGAGGTCATATATTAATTTTCATTATATTTGTGTGTCTCCTTGATTGATTCTTTGTGACTAAAATATTTATGTATTGATAGTTATACTCCCTACATCATTGTTTCAGTTTAAGCACAGGTAATGTTGATGAATTAACCTATTTTAATAGGTAGGAAAAAACCTACATAATCTCATTCAAGTGTTTTTACTTATTCTGTCTTTGCAACTTGAATAGTCATAGAAATTTAAAACTGTTAGGGATCTTAAGTTTATCCGATCCAGCCCTTTACTTGATAACCATGAAATCTTAAGTGTGTAAGTTCACTTCTCCTGGTTTTGTCTTTTTCCCTTTATACCACAGTATCTCATTTGCTAGTCCATTGCCACATCTTTGAAAATTGACATTAAGGAAAGTTAACCTTGTTAACTCTTTTATTTGCTCTGCTCACTTGTATTTTATATCCAGTTGACAAAAAAGCATTTTGAGCAAAGGAGTATTTTAGGGAAATTAATCTGTACAATATGTTTTAGGTATAAGGAGAGAATGACTTGGAAAGAATTGCATCATGAATTTATTTTCTTGGTCACATTTATGTATGAAATAATAATTGGGCAATAAGTACATTAGTTATTAGAAAAATAACTGTTAAAACCACAGCAACAAAATCTGTAGGTCCATTAAAATTAAAAAAGACTGATAATATACTAAATGTTGGTGACACTGTGGAGCAACTGAAACTCTCATATGTTGGTAGAAGTGTAAAGGAATCAACTATTTGGGGGAAATGTTTGATGCTTTCTACTAAAGCCACATTTACCATACATCTACCTTATAACCCAGCAATTGCATTCCTAGGACTTCCCAAGAGAAATGAGTGCAGATGCTTACCACCCACCACAGGTGTGTACATAGTATCGTTCATAATAGCTCTCTTTATAGGAGCACCAAATTGGAAACAACCTGAATTCCCAGTAGTAGAATGGATAAATAAATTTTGGTATTTTTATACAATGGAGTACTAAACTGTAATACAGAACACACCAGTGCTACGTACAGCACCATGGATGAATTTCACAAACACTACTGAGAGAAAGAATGCAGACACAAAAGAATACATCATGATGCCATGTAAATGGAGTTTCAACAGCAGGTGAAACAAGTCATCATGATAGCAGTGTGGTAGTTATCTGAGGGTTTGAGGGAGGGAAGGTGGATATTGACAGGGAAGAGGAACAAAAGAGCTTTCTCTGGTGCTAGAAATGTTCTGTATTTGATCTGGGTGGTAGGTACATGAGGGTATACCATAATAAAGATTCATTGATCTGTATATATATTAGGCATTTGCACTTTACTGTGTATACTTTAAAAAGTAAAATGCATATATATAAAGAGAGATTGAGTAAAATAGGCACCATACTTAGTCATAATTTTTCAGTTCAAAATGTGCCCTCTACAAGAAATAAATGAAAGGCTTTGACAAAGGGGAATCAAGATACCTTCAGCTTTTTACAGGACTTCAAAGATCACAACAGGCATAGGAGGGAAAACTTACCAGGGGTTCTCTGTATCTTCCTTGGGAGGAAAATCACGGTGGGTGTTTGAAAAGGAGCTTTAAATCAAGCGATTTGTCAAAGATTTTTAGTCCCTTGCCTGGCAGTACATGTGTGACAATGGCTACAACGTTCCCAGTGGGAGTATGGTGCGTTTGAGATGGTAGAAAGACTAAGAACCACTGCTCTGGAGTATTTCTTCATTGCCATTAGAATTCCTTGTTGTGCCTGGTTTGTGACGGTCACTAAGCATTTGAGCTTGTATATCTCAGTAAAGTTCAATTATATCAACATTGTAGTTATTATAATTTCCTAAAGTTCAGTAAACTGTACTTTAGAGATTCTTCTATTTTTGTGGGAATGCAGGGTCTCAAACTAGTAGAAGAGAACAATTAACTCCTGAAATTCTGTTCCATGATTAACTTTGTTAGTATGAATTTAAATGTTCTCAGGTCAGTATTATTATTTTTTACAGTGAATGATAATGCTGATAGTTATGATTAGATTTCTTTTCACTAATCAATTTTTGGAGGAATTCTTTTCTTTTTAAAGGAGCAAAGCATTTAGTGTATCTATTTTATTTTACCGTACAGTAGGTAATACAGCTAGGTAGATTAGCCCTTAATGGCACATGAGAAGCATCTTAAACTAGTCCCAGTTGAGTAAGATTGAGTGGAGAGAGTAAATAATAACTCCCATGGACCAGAACAGGGGGCCATCAGGATACATCAGGGTCTTCTGTAGTCTCAGGTGAATGCAACGGGGTTGTTCTTCAAAGAGAGTATCTTCTTTACTCTCTGCCACTGATCTTACTGGACTGGAAATCATTATAATGAGGTGTCTTCAGATGTTAATTTTGATCTAAGTACTTCCCTGGCTTTGATCTGTGCTTAGGAAAGAAGAGGACAAGGGGAATGATAACCCTCTCAGCCCAGGGCCCTTATTACTTATGACTTTCCATTCTTACTACTGCTGGTGTGTACCTCCTCATATGTCCTTGATTTGGATTGCTCCCGTGAGAAGATTCTCTTCTGCCTCTGACACCAATTGGACCCTACCTTCTATTCTTTTTAGCATGTCTCATCCTTATTAGGATAAGCAAAGAGTATTACTGCAATACAATTAGTGCAAGGAGTGTTAAGAAAATATAGTAAAATAAGTAAAATTGCTGCTTGATAGAGGGAACAAATGTCACATGAGCTATTTGGCGCTCATAGTAACGATTAAACAGTGTCTTTGCTGACACCTAGGAACTCATTGAAAGCCACTTAAGTAACCTATTAAGTTGAGAACTGAAATGTCTATAAAAGACATAATCTGATTTGTGACTCACATATGGACAAGTGCTGTTTTTAGTGCTCAAAGAAAAAGTAGAATTCCTTCATGTAATCTAAAAAAATGGTACAAACAGGACAAATACTTGAAATAATATGTATTTTAAGTTATAAGTGAGTACAAGAGAGTGGGGAAACACAATGCTAATTTAAATGAAAGAACATGCTTGTAATGTAACAAGATAATGTACCTTAGAATTAGGTGATGGTACACACATGTGATTATGAGGCACAGTAAAGAAGTTATAGGGATCAAACTGAGCATTTTACTCTAAGTAATGAAATTGAAAAAATTATATTTGATAACCAAGACTTATATTTGACAGCTTAAGATCTATTACTAATTCTGAAGATGTCTGATACTCTTTTTTAACTTGTATATTAATGTATAAAAGATATTTGGGAAACATGTTTCCGGATTGTAAGCATATTCGGTAAAAACTGATGGTGTTTTTGTTATACCAAATTACATTTTCCTTTTCTCGTTTGTTTTTTTCTCCCTCTAGGAAACTGACTGGACATTCTTTCCACATGGGCTATAGTATGGCAATTTTGAATGGCATTGTAGCTGCTCTTACTGTAGCTTGGTGCCTCATGTAAACCCACACTGAAGCAATATTCTTGACAAAACTTAGTCATGATTGCTTTGTAATAACAGGGAAGAACATCATTGCCTACTCAGAAGACCAAGAAACCTGCTGCTCATTATGTGCTTCAGATACATGTCATATCATCATCATTATGGAGGACTTTTTAAGCATCGTTCTAGAGCCTAGGCATTGGGAATATCTACGTGTTAAGTTTCAAGTAATGCTTAAAAGTGTAAGATGTTTACCTCATCTTTTTACTTTTGTATGCATTGTCCTTATAAGTTGTAGAAAACATTTTAATGGAACTCAAACCCGAAAACTTGGATGCAGAACATCCTGTATCAATGCCTGCCTTTCCATGTATATGTATATACTACATTTTTGCTAAGAAATACTGATAGTACTGTTTTAGAAATATTTCTTATTTATTCATTATATTAGTAAAGCAAACAATGCCTACTACTTTGACATTTTACAGAAGCTACTTTTAAATCAGAATATTTAGTTTTCGATATATAGAAGGTGCAGTTATATTTTTTAATGGGCTATGGTTCTTTATGTGTTTTTTTTACATATTTTCCTACTATATCTTGAATTTGTATGTTTTTAAATTGTTACATCTAGGCAAATGTAAATGTTATTTTTTAGCTCGTGCAAACCTTAATACCTACCATTTTTAATAAGTATTTTGTCTTTTAAGAAAAGCACACTGGCCTGAGTTTAAAACTAAGTAAACTTATTTAAAAAAAAAACAACCAAAAAAACTGAAAAAAGTTTAATTATTTAAGCCATGAAAATATTCAGGAAATTTAAAGCTATTCACTATTTCCATTTTCACAATTGCAAATATTTATCATGGTGTATATATGATTACTTCAACAAAACTGATATTATCTTGTTTTTAATAAATATAAACCTGAAGTTTTTATGTTTAGAAATGCTTGAACTAGTTTGTTTTTCATCTCCAAAATTTGGTTACCAAAATAGAAAAGGTATTTTGATACAGTGTGTACATGTATAATTTTTTAATGTATAGTTTCCTTATTTTCCTATTTAAATGTTCTTTTGTAATTGTGCTGTTCTGTTTTTTCGTAGTAATTAAGCCTTAATTGTTCCCACTTCCCTTCTAAATACCTGTTTAGAATAGTCACTTCAATTCTAGAAAGATGGACTATTTTAAATACTGTTTTCCCTGGCCACAGAAAAACCTACATTAGGATAGCATTGTGTAGCAAAACTGCTTATTCAGGCCAAATGGGAAATGAGTATCTGCAGTGTGTTCCTGTTATCTGCTGATTGTTGTTACTGAGTAAATGATTTAATAATGTTTCTAAAAGTCTTAACATTTTTTTACTATTCAAAAACCTTTTATTGGAAATGCCAAATGCTGCTCTAATTTAAATTATCTGAAGTGTTTAGACTAATATGGGAGGAGGTATAAGATATACATACATACATACATATACACAAATCCCATGGCTTAAGTATTCCTTCCAGAGCGTTTGTCATATGAACCTATTTTCACTTCCTGCCTTCCTCGCCCAACCTCCTCCTTTCCCCCTAACCTTGGCTCTAAAGGGCTCTTCTCTCCACCTCCCAAGTCGTCCCCCCTCCCCCACCCGCATTATCAAATTTGGATAGCTTCTTCCAGATCTTTGTGTCTTATGACTAAGAAAAATATAGTAGACCCTTTACATGTAAATATCTGTAAGACATATCTATATATAATATAGATATATATCTGTAAGATACTTCTGGAACTCTCTTTCTTTTGGACTAGCACTCCTCTTTCTTGGGAAATTTCTCTCTCCAGTCTAACATAGAATCCAGATATAAACTATCCTGCTTCATTAGCAGAGTGATTGAGGATAAGTACCTAACCAAAGCTGGGCCAATTCTAGTTTCTTATCTTTTCTGGCCACAGTGATTGCAACAGGAATAGAGACATGACTTAAATTAGGCCAGTCCCTTCCCAGGATTTTTCAAGTTGAAATTAAGGTAAATTAAGCTGGGAAGATACAAGCCCAGGAGATGCTGGCAGCCAGGGTTTAGCCAAACTCAGTGGGAAAGAATAGGGTTGACACTGATGCTACTGATGACATTCCAGTAGTCCCTGAAGCCCAGTGGTGACCCTGCCATTCTTGAAATTTGCTTTTCTCACAGTTTTGAAAGCTGGAAGTCCAAGAATAGGGTGCCAGCGTGGTTGGGTTCTAGTGAAGATAGCTGTCTTCTCATTGTATCCTACTTGGGTGGGGAGAGAGAGGGCTAGCTCTCTTCCTCCTAGAAAGATTCTAATCCCACCATGGGGGCTTTACCATGCATTACCTAATTACCTCCCAAAGGCCTCACCTCCTAATACCATCCTGTGAGGAGTTAGTTTCAGCAAATGAATTTGGTGGGATTTGGGGGGCACAAACATGCAGTCCATAACAATATCCAGTACCAAAAGTGGGGTCTTTGAAAAGATAAGATAGACTTGGACTTTGCTGGTGGCGCAGTGGTTAAGAATCCACCTGGCAGTGCAGGAGACACGGGTTCGAGCCCTGGTCTGGGAAGATCCCACATGCTGCGGAGCAACTAAGTCCCTGCACCACAACTATGGAGCATGCGCTCTAGAGCCCATGAGCCACAACTCCTGAACCTGTGTGCCACAACTACTGAAGCCTGCATGCCTAGAGCCCGTGCCCTGCAACGAGAAGCCACTGCAATGAGAAGCCCGCACACCACAACGTAGTGTAGCCCCCGCTCGCCGCAACTAGAGAAAGCCCACGCTCAGCATCAAAGACCCAACACAGCCAAAAATAAAAATAAATTAATAAATTAAAAATAATTGTTTTTCAGGTTCTAAAACACCAAGATAATTACTTATTTAAAAAAAAAAGGACAGACTTCCAGTAAAACAGATCTTAAAAGAGATTTTTCCATATTTGTCCATTTTTCCATTTGTTTACTTCATTATATCAGGACCCTATGTTGCAAGCAACATATACCATCTGACTAACTTAAGGAAAAGGAATTTATTGGAAGGATATCCAGTGACTCTCAGAACTGGTAGGCAGGAATCAAAAAAGTATTAGAGGGTCAAGGAGGAGGAAGCAAGGGGACTGTTAGTGGGAAAGCCTGGTCAGGATGATAAAATGAATCCTTGTCATTTGTTCTTGTTCCTTGCAAGATCAGCTCAAGGTTCAGACAGCATCAAAAGTCAGTTGTTGGATAAAAATATACACTACATCCAGAAAGACCCGAACTTTATTTTTTTTAATTAATTAATTTTTATTGATGTATAGTTGATTTACAATATTAGTTTCAGGTATAAAACATAGTGATTCAAAATTTTTTATAGATTATACTCCATTTAAAGTTATGAAATATTGGCTGTATTCCCTGTGCTGCACAATATATCCTTGTGGCTTATTTTATACAAAGTAATTTGCACCTCTTAATCCCCTACTCCTATCCCTATCTTGCCACTCCCTGCTACCCTCTCCCCATTGGTAACCACTAGTTTGTTCTCTGTATCTATGAGTCTTCTTCTTCCTGTTATATTCATTTATTTATGTTTTAGATTCCACAAATAAATGATAACATACAGCATTTGTCTTTCTTCGTGTGAGTTATTTCACTAAACATAATACCCTCCAGGTCCATCCATGTTGTTGCAAATGGCAAAATTCCATTCCTTTTTGTGGCTGAGTATTCCATTTATATATTATATATATATATATAATGTATGTAAAACACTTCTTTATCCATTCATCCATTGATGGACACCTGGGTTGCTTCCATATCTTGACAATTTTAAATAATGCTACTGTGAACATTAGGGTGCATTTACCTTTTTGAATTAGTGTTTTTGTTTTCTTTGCATATATACCCAGGAGTGGAATTGCTGGATCATATATGGTAGTTTTAGTTTTGCGAGAAACCGCTGTACTGTTTTCCACAGTGGCTGTACCAGTTTACATTCCCACCAACAGTGTACTAGGATTCCCTTTTCTCTACACCCTTGTCAATATTTGTTATTTGTGTTCTTTTTGATGGTAGTCATTCTGACAGGTGTGAGGTGGTATCTCATGGTTTTGATTTGTATTTCTCTAATGATTAGCAATAATAAGCATCCTTTCATTTGCCTGTTGGCCATCTGTATATATTTTTTGGAAAAATGTCTATTCAGTTCTTCTGCCCCCCCACTTTTTTAAGATCTTTATTGGAGTATAATTGCTTTACTGAGTTGTGTTTCTGCTGTATAACAAAGTGAATCAGCCATATGTATACATATATCCCCATATCCACTCCCTCTTGCATCTCCCTCCCACCCTCCCTATCCCACCTCTAGGTGGTCACAAAGCACCGAGCTG
Organism: Hyperoodon ampullatus; assembly: GCF_949752795.1. Classification (NCBI taxonomy): domain Eukaryota; kingdom Metazoa; phylum Chordata; class Mammalia; order Artiodactyla; family Ziphiidae; genus Hyperoodon; species Hyperoodon ampullatus. The sequence goes on from NC_136921.1 coordinate 69,771,381, forward strand.
ATCTCCCTGTGCTATGAAGCTGCTTCCCACTAGCTATCTGTTTTATATTTGGTAGTGTATATATGTCAGTGCTACTCTCTCACTTCGTCCTAGCTTACCCTTACCCCTCCCCGTGTCCTCAAGTCCATTCTCTACGTCTGCATCTTTATTCCTGTCCTGCCCCTAGGTTCATCAGAATCATTTTCTTTTTTTTAGATTCCATATATATGTGTTAACATACGGTATTTGTTTTTCTCTTTCTGACTTAACTTCACTCTGTATGACAAAGACCCCAACTTTAAATGTGTCTCAACTGGCTTTATACCAAAGTCTTCAACAGATTATTCCAATGTTCAGAAACAGCAGCTAATGGGAATTCCCTGGTGGTCCAGTGGCTAGGACTCAGTGCTTTCACTGCTGGGGCCCAGGTTTGATCCCTGGTAGGGGAACTAAGATCCCACAAGCCACACGGCGTGGCAAAAAAAAAAAAAAAACCCAGCAGCTGATAAGCGATAGGTTAACAAAACAATAATTAAGTACATTATCTGACCTCTTCTGTGTAGTAAGTTTTTTTGACTAGAGCAGTGTTGTGTGAGAATCCATGATAATGTATACACTATTCAGTAAATCCATAAATGATGGTGCTGCTAGAAGTATCACAGACAAGAAAAGCAAATCTAAGACCATAATATGTCTACCAATGAGGACAAAACTGCTAAAATGTTACCCCTTCTAATGCAGTTAGTTGGCTACCAGGTCGCAGGGCTGACCCCTCAATATATGATACCATAAAAGGGCTCTTGGTAAAGTGGGGGTATGGGGTTGAAGATGGGGAGGGGATGTGAGAGTAGCCAGGAAAGCCTCTGAAAGTGCAGTTCTATCTGTAGACTCCATCCTTGCCATCCTGGCACTTTGTTTATCCTCCCATTAAGTACTGGCTTGACAGAAGGAGACTAACATTTACAGAATATGTTATCTTGTCTACCTGATTATTCAGAGCTTCTTTCACAGTGAGGGCTTTGCTGTGAGCATTAACATAGCTCAGACGTATTCTCACATTCTGGATCCATTTTAAGAGATCCATCTGTATACCCCTTCCCAACCTTTCTTAAGTTGGCACCAGTTCTTTTCTAAGCCCCTGACAATCCAGCCAAATTGCTAGTTCATGCTCCATGAATATGCATAATCCTTTTTTCACAGCATATCTCTTCAGGCCAAGGAGACAACAATATTAACTGCTTGAAGTTCTACTCCCTAGGAGGATTTTCCTTCCCTGTTCTTCACTGCCACCCATTAACAGGGGGTTTAATGCCCTCTACCACCTCATTTTTGACTGGTAGTAACATAATATCCGAACCACCTATGAGTCAAGCTTGGGTTTTTTTCCAAATCAGTCAGTTATCCATAAGGAACTCTCATGAGGCCATAGTTTTGAGTTGAATGAAAAGAGGCAGTGTGACAGGAGAACGCATACTGGGAATGTGATCATACAACTACTCAGGCCTTTAGGACTAGTTCTCCTGAATGATGGAATTCAAAATAGGGCCTAAGTCAGTAGTTCTCAACTGAGGGCAATTTTGCCTTCCAGGGGCAAAATTTATCAATTTAGCTAAATATTTAGCAGTGTTTAGAGACATTTTTTATTGTCATAATCGGGGGATGCCACTGGCAGCTAGTTGATAGAGGCCAGAGATGCTGCTGAACATCTGTAATGCCTGGGACAGCTCCCCACTAGAAAGAATAATCAGCCAAAACGTCAGTAGTGCCAAGGTTGAGAAACCATGATCTATATTCATGACTAAGTGAATCAGATAATATCCGGTTCAGAATGGATAGCTGGAGTCATAGGGTATTTGGAGTTCAAGATCAGGTGTTCATTCTCGAAAAAGGCCAAATACAAAGAGCCTATTTCTCAGAAGGAAGTTATTAGCCTAAGAGAACTTGTCTCTGTGCCAGAACCCCATGGACCTCTGATTGGCAAGGTCTGTCACAGACACCAGTCATTAACTACTATGGCCTTGTATATTATTAAAGATTCCCCACATGATACTACTCCTGGTCAAAGAATTCAGTTCATAAAAAAAACCTACCCACAAAACATTTTCTTCCTATCTCCATATGCTGCCTATTGTGCTCAAGGGAGAAATGCTTCCACAGATGTTATGTACAACAATGCTATTGTTGAATTGGAAGCTGAGGACATATTTGGCCATTTAAACTTCCTTAAGCATTGGGCACACAGGCAAAATGGATGTTAAGGTACTGACTGGAGTCACTGAGAACCCACCAAGGGGAAACTGAGTTACTGCTACACAACGGGAGCCAGGAGGAGTATGGAAAAAACCCCAAAGGCCCCGAGTTGCTTCCTTGTTAGACTCTCATATTAAGTTAGTGGAATATCACAACAGCCTTACACAGGTAGAGCCTCAAATCCCTCAAGAATGAGGTTTTGGTCATGCCACTGGATTGAAAACCTACACCTGTTGAGAGTTCTGGATGAAAGCAAGGGAAAATGAAATAGATATGAGACAAAGTAATACCAGCTAGGTATTATTTTGGGTCTCACAACCAGTTTCAAAAACAAAAAGCTAGAGCCTTCAGCCGTATTTCTTTCTTTCCTGTGGCATGTGTGTACTTTAACTAACTTCCTTTTTATTTTTTTTCTTTGTTTCTCCCATTATTGTATGAAAGATTTTGACAATGGCTATAACTACAATGCAGGGCATTGTTTGCAGAATATATTGTGATGGGATTACTGTAGGATTGGGGAGGAATGGACATTCCCTGCGATCCTGGATATGGAACTAAATATAGTAACCTATGAGACTTTTAATTGTCTTCCTGTGAAGAAAGATCAGTGTATTCTGAATTGAACGAGGAATGGTTGTACATTATGGTAGATGAGAAATTTTTTGAAGGGTAATCATGTGAAGTAGTGAGTATGTGTATATTGGGCAGGAAAAGGAGTGGATTTAGTGGGTATTTTGTCATTTATTGACTACTAAACCCCAAAACCCATTTTTATTTTGGGAGAATGTGAGTGTCTTTTAGAAGGCAAGGCTCCATGTTGTATTAGAAAAGGCTAAGAGAGTAGATATTTTCTTTCTCCCAAACTGATTGCTAATATGTAACCTTGGTGTCACAAATTGTACTGTTCCTGCCTGAGTTTTGAGTTGTGAATGGATGGCATCATAACTAACAGAAAACTTAGAATTCATTCGTAGTTGTGCCATTCTGTGGCATTGGCAATGGTTTCTAGCAGTGTTCTGCTGTGATTGGGCCAGTAATAGAATCCTAATCAGGCTGTTTTGATGCATAACTTTTGCTGTCTCTGCTACCAGGCTTTCCTTGATTTCTGTCATTTTATGATCCTGGTTTTCTGATCTTTTCTTCAATTCTGTGAGCTACTCCCTAACCTTAAAATAAAATTGTTTTCTTCCTAGCCAGCTAAAATTAGGTTCTGATGTTTAAAATCAAGTACTGAGAATTCATATATCTACTTTCCATCACTGCCTGTCCATGAAGCTTCTTGAAAAAACTTTGTTCCACCATGATTTCAGCCACCTAGACTCATTCTTTTACTAATTTAAAAAATTATCATATGCTATCCAGCCTTATTATTTTATAATGACTCATCTTCCTAAAGAGTCTTTTAGACTCTTTTTAAATGTATATAGTACTTAGGCTGAAGCTTACATACAGCAGGTGCTCAGTAATTGTGCATGACATGTTTTGAACACAATTTGTGCATAGAATTACAAAGTGGTAAAGGAAAAAAAAATTTTTAATTTTGGAAGAAATGACTTCAGATCTTACATATCTTACAAATACATGAATTGACAGTACGAAAACTCACTACAAACAACATAAATAAGTGTTCCTTATACTAGTACAAATATCTTTTTATACAATGCTAAATTTTTTTCAAAAATACAAAGGAAGGTAATAGGAATGTATAAATAGCATGATATTTGAAATAAAACATACCCTTGGATTTCCTTTAGGTCTAACCATTTGCAGTGACATAGGACTAAGCAGACAAGTAGTATAATTAAAGGAAAATCAGAATGCAATTAGATTTTCTTAAATTCATGTATCAGAACCAGCCTCCACAGTAAATTAGTCTTAAATATTAAGTCACTGGGATAAAGACCTGAATTGTACAGAACTACAGGTCACTTCTCTGAGTAAAGAAGTATCTATCCAGCAACGTAAGATGGTTAGTCAACCATCAGTGCTTAGAATGATAATGTTTTTACTTATAATCTGAAAAAGTTGTATACAACAAAACACCCAAATTTATGACACTAAACTCCCCTAGATACTGGAATTTGGAAAAGCTCTACACGAACAGCCCAGAAAGATGTACAAGGGGGCAGAAAAATGACAGATGTTTAACAGTGGACACCCTGGTAACATGGCGGGGGGGGGATCCAATGTGTTCATAAAGGACCACCAGGAGAAGTGTTAGAAACAAATTGAAATACATACTTTGAGCTAAAGTAGCCTCTGCTACTCAAGAAAAAGAAATGTTTCAAATCCATGCTGAAAAGATGGACCAAAATTTTAAGTTTAAGAGCATGTTTTGGGAGGGGGGGTCTGGGGGGGGAGTAGTCACTAGTGGTTTATTAAAACATCATAAAAGAAATTAATAGAATTAAAATGGACATGGACAAATTCCCAATATGTATATGAAATAATAAAGGATCCTTAGAGCTTGTAAGTGATAGTGTTAGAAGAAAAATCCTCAGTGCATTGCAAAGTTATGATAGTTTCCACCTATAGATAGTATGGCTTAAAAATCTAGATAGCTTTGATAAAAGTTTATAAAACCACAAAAGATGAATGCTGCAGTTTTTGAAGGTGGAATACTTCAGAGATATAATTAATCTTGTGGGGAAAAAAGGGTTCTGGAAAGTGAGAGCTGTTTTGTGTTACCACTGTGAAAGAGCATTAAACTGAATGAAAATCACTGCCATTTACCCTAACAGCCTTTTCTTTGCAACAAAACTTAATAAAACACAGTTTCCTTGCCACCTCTTCCAGCAACATACTCCCTGTTCCTCCCCCTATTCCCAGAAATCGGCATTGTTTTACAGCTGCTTACATGAAACTAACTGCTGAGATGGGCCCATCCTGGACTCAGTGAACTCATATTTTCCTTCTCTTTAGAGAAGACTGCAAGACCAGCCAGTTAGTGGCTTTGGGTCAGCTCCAGAAAGGACCTGGATATTCAGTTTATACTGTGATATGTCAGGAAAGACATGAATTCCTAAGACCAATTCAAAGTTAAAATCCTGACTCCCTCCAAACTTTTGCAAGTGTTCGCTTTGCTGCTGAAAGCTTAGCCTTTTGTTGTTGTTGTTGTTGTGTACTATCTTTATTGTAATCTCTTACCCAATTATCCTAGTTATTCTGTTGTTCTTAGTACTTTTAACATCTTTATTGGAGTATAATTGCTTTACAATGGTGTGTTAGTTTCTGCTTTATAACAAAGTGAATCAGCTATACATAAACATATGTTCCCATATCTCCTCCCTCTTGCTTCTCCCTCCCACCTGCCCTATCCCCACCCTTCTATGTGGTCACAAAGCACTGAGCTGATCTCCCTGTGCTATGCAGCTGCTTCCCATTAGCTATCTAGTTTACATTTGATAGTGTATATATGTCAATGCTACTCTCTCACTTCGTCCCAGCTTACCCTTCCTCCTTCCTGTGTCCTCAAGTCCATTCTCTAAGTCTGCGTCTTTATGCCTGTCCTGCCTCTAGGTTCTTCATAACCTTTTTTTTTTTTTTGATTCCATATATATGTGCTAGCATATGGTATTTATTTTTCTTTTTCTGGCTTCCTTCACTCTGTATGACAGTCTCTAGGTCCATCCACCTCACTACAAATAACTCAATTTCGTTTCTTTTCCTGGCTGAGTAGTATTCCACTGTATATATGTGCCACATCTTCCTTATCCATTCATCTGTCGATGAACACTTAGATTGCTTCCATGTCCTGGCTACTGTAAATAGTGCTGCAATGAACATTGGGGTGCATGACTCTTTTTGAATTATGGTTTTCTCAGGATATATACCCAGTAGTGGGACTGCTGGGTTGTATGGTAGTTCTATTTTTAGTTTTTTAAGGAACCTTCATACTGTTCTCCACAGTGGCTGTATCAATTGACATTCCCATCAACAGTGCAAGAGGGTTCCCTTTTCTTCACACCCTCTCCAGCATTTATTGTTTGTAGATTTTTTGATGATGGCCATTCTGACTGGTATGAGGTGATACCTCACTGTAGTTTTGATTTGCATTTCTCTAACGATTAGTGATGTTGAGCATCCTTACATATGTTTGTCGGCAATCTGTATATCTTCTTTGGAGAAATGTCTATTTAGGTCTTCTGCCCATTTTTGGATTGTGTTGTTGGTCTTTTTGATATTGAGCTGCATGTAAATTTTGGAGATTAATCCTTTGTCAGTTGCTTCATTTGCAAATAATTTCTCCCATTCTGAAGGTTGTCTTTTCGTCTTGTTCATGGTTTCCTTTGCTGTGCAAAAGCTTTTAAGTTTCATTAGATCCCATTTGTTTATTTTTGTTTTTATTTCCATTTCTCTAGGAGGTGGGTCAAAAACGATCGTGCTGTGATTTCTGTCATAGAGTGTTCTGCCTATGTTTTCCTCTAAGAGTTTTACAGTGTCTGGCCTTACATTTAGGTCTTTAATCCATTTTGAGTTTATTTTTGTGTATGGTGTTAGGGAGTATTCTAATTTCATTCTTTTACGTGTAGCTGTCTAGTTTTCCCAACACCACTTATTGAAGACGCTTTTTTCCATTGTATATTCTTGCCTCCTTTATCAAAGATCAGGTGACCATATGCACGTGGGTTTATCTCTGGGCTTGCTATCCTGCTCCATTGATCTATATTTCTGTTTTTGTGCCAGTACCATACTGTCTTGATTACTATAGCTTTGTAGTATAATCTGAAGTCAGGGAGCATGATTCCTCCAGCTCTGTTTTTCTTTCTCTAGCTTGCTTTAGCTATCCGGGGTCTTTTGTGTTTCTATACAAATTCTGAATTTTTTTGTTCTAGTTCTGTGAAAAATGCCATTGGTAGTTTGATAGGGATTGCATTGAATCTGTAGATTGTTTTGGGTAGTAGAGTCATTTTCACAATGTTGATTCTTCCAATCCAAGAACATGGTATATCTCTCCATCTGTTTCTTTCGTCTTCAATTTCTTTCATCAACGTCTTATAGTTTTCTGCATACAGGTCTTCTGTCTCCTTAGGTAGGTTTATTCCTAGGTATTTTATTCTTTTTGTTGCAGTGGTAATTGGGAGTGTTTCCTTATTTTCCCTTTCAGATTTTTCATCATTAGTGTATAGGAATGTAAGAGATTTCTGTGCATTAATTTTGTATCCTGCTACTTTACCAAATTCATTGATTAGCTCCAGTAGTTTTCTGGTAGCATTTTTAGGGTTCTCTATGTATAGTATCATGTCATCTTCAAACAGTGACAGTTTTACTTCTTCTTTTCCGATTTGGATTCCTTTTATTCTTTTCCTTCTCTGATTGCTGTGGCTAAAACTTCCAAAACTATATTGAACAATAGTGGTGAGAGTAGCCAACCTTGTCTTGTTCCTGATCTTAGTGGAAATGGTTTCAGTTTTTCACCATTGAGAATGATGTTGGCTGTGGGTCTGTCATATATGGCTTTTATTATGTTGAGGTAAGTTCCCTCTATGCCTACTTTCTGGAGGGTTTTTATATAAATGGGTGTTGAATTTTGTCGAAAGGTTTTTCTTCATCTTATTGAGATGATCATATGGTTTTTCTCCTTCAATTTGTTAATATGACTTATCACATTGATTGATTTGCGTATATTGAAGAATCCTTGCATTCCTGGAATAAACCCCACTTGATCATGGTGCATGATCCTTTTAATGTGCTGTTAGATTCTGTTGCCAGTATTTTGTTGAGGAGTTTTGCATCTATGTTCATCAGTGATATTGGCCTGTAGTTTTCTTTGTGACATCCTTGTCTGGTTTTGGTATCAGGGTGATGGCAGCCTTGTAGACTGAGTATGGGAGTGTTCCTCCCTCTGCTATATTTTGGAAGAGTTTGAGAAGGATAGGTGTTAGCTCTTCTCTAAATGTTTGATAGAATTCGCCTGTGAAGCTATCTGGTCCTGGGCTTTCGTTTGTTGGAAGATTTTAATCACAGTCTCAATTTCAGTGCTTGTGATTGGTCTGTTTATATTTTCTATTTCTTCCTGGTTCAGTCTCAGAAGGTTGTGCTTTTCTAAGAATTTGTCCATTTCTTCCAGGTTGTCCATTTTATTGGCATATAGTTGCTTGTAGTAATCTCTCATGATCCTTTGTATTTCTGCGGTGTCAGTTGTCACTTCTCCTTTTTTATTTCTAATTCTATTGATTTGAGTCTTCTCCCTTTTTTTCTTGATGAGTCTGGCTAATGGTTTATCAATTTTACCTTTTCAAAGAACCAGCTTTTAGTTTTGTTGATCTTTGATCGTTTCCTTCATTTCTTTTTCATTTATTTCTGATCTGATCTTTATGACTTCTTTTCTTCTGCTAACTATGTTATTTTTGTTTTTCTTTCTCTAATTGCTTTAGGTTTAAGGTCAGCTTGTTTATTTGAGATGTTTCTTGTTTCTTGAGGTAGGATTGTATTGCTATAAACTTCCCTCTTACAACTGGTTTTGCTGCATCCCATAGGTTTTGGGTTGTCTTGTTTTCATTGTCATTTGTTTCTGCGTATTTTTTGATTTCCTCAGTGATCTCTTGGTTATTAAGTACTGTACTGTTTAGCCTCCAGGCGTTTGTATTTTTTACAGATTTTTTTCCTGTAATTGATATGTAGTCTCATAGCATTGTGGTTGGAAAAGACACTTGATATGATTTCAATTTTCTTAAATTTACCAAGCCTTGATTTGTGACCCAAGATATGAGAATGTTCCATGAGCACTTGAGAAGAAAGTGTATTCTGTTGTTTTCGGATGGATTGGCCTATAAATATCAATTAAGTCCATATTGTTTAGTGTATCATGCAAAGCCTGTGTTTCCTTATTTATTTTCATTTTGGATGACCTGTCCACTGGTGAAAGTGGGGTATTAAAGTCCCCTACTACAATTGTGTTACTGTCAATTTCCCCTTTTATGGCTGTTAGCATTTGCCTTATGTATTGAGATGCTCCTTGTTGGGTGCATAAATATTTACAATTGTTATATCTTCTTCTTGGATTGATCCCATGATCATTATGTAGTGTCCATCTTTGTCTCTTGTAATAGTCTTTGTTTTAATGTCTATTTTGTCTGATATGAGAATTGGTACTCCAGCTTTCTTTTGATTTCCATTTGCATGGAATATCTTTTTCCATCCCCTCACTTTCAGTCTGTATGTGTCCCTAGGTCTGAAGTGGGTCTCTTGTAGACAACATATATATGCATCTTGTCTTTGTATCCATTCAACCAGTCTATATTTTTTGGTAGGAGCATTTAATCCATTTCCATTTAAGGTAATTATCAATATGTATGTTCCTATTACCATTTTCTTAATTGTTTTGGGTGTGTTGTTGTAGGTCTTTTCCTTCTCTTGTGTTTCCTGCCTAGAGAAGTTCCTTTAGCATTTGTTGTAAAGTTGGTTTAGTGGTGCTAAATTCTCTTAGCTTTTGCTCGTCTGTAAAAGTTTTAATTTCTCCGTCAAATCTGAATGATATCCTTGCTGGGTAGAGTAATCTTGGTTGTAGGTTTTTCCCTTTCATCACTTTAAATATGTCTTGCCACTCCCTTCTGGCTTGCAGAGTTTCTTCTGAAAGATCAGGTGTTAACCTTATGGTGATTCCCTTGCAAGTTATTTGTTGCTTTTCCCTTGCTGTTTTTAATATTTTTTTTATTTTGTTTTTGATAGTTTGATTAATATGTGTCTTGGAGTGTTTCTCCTTAGATTTATCCTGTATGGGACTATCTGAGCTTCCTGGACTTGACTATTTCCTTTCCCATGTTAGGGAAGTTTTGAAGTATAATCTCTTGAAATATTTTCTCAGTCCGTTTCTTTTTCTCTTCTTCTGGGACCCCTATAATTCTAATGTTGGTGCGTTTAATGTTGTTCCAGAGGTGTCTGAGACTGTCCTCAATTCTTTTCATTCTTTTTTTCTTTATTCTGCTCTGGGGTAGTTATTTCCACTATTTTATCTTCCAGGTCACTTATCTGTTCTTCTGCCTCAGTTATTCTGCTATTGATTGCTTCTTGAGATTTTTAAATTTCATTCATTGTGTTGTTCATCCTTTGTTTGCTCTTTAGTTCTTCTAGGTCTTTGTTAAATGTTTGTTGTATTTTTTCCATTCTATTTCCAAGATTTTGGATCATCTTTACTATCATTACTCTGAATTCTTTTTCAGGTAGACTGCCTATTTCCTTTTCATTTGTTTGGTGTGGTTTGTTTTTAGCTTGCTCCTTCATCTGCTGTGTGTTTCTCTGTCTTCTCATTTTGCTTAACTTACTGTGTTTGGGGTCTCCTTTTTGCAGGTAACAGGTTCATAGTTCCCGTTGATTTTGGTGTCTGCCCCAAGTAGTGAGGTTGGTTCAGTGGGTTGTGAAGGCTTCCTGGTGGAGGGGACTCGTGCCTGTGTTCTGGTGGATGAGGCTGGATCTTGTCTTTCTTGTGGATAGGACCAGGTCCAGTGGTGTGTTTTGGGGAGTCTGTGACCTTATTATTTTTAGGTAGCCTCTCTGCTAATGGTGGGGTTGTGTTTCTGTCTTGCTAGTTGTTTGACATAGGGTGTCCAGCACTGTAGCTTGGTGGTCTTTGAGTGGAGCTGGGTCTTAGCATTGAGATGGAGATCTCTGGAAGAGCTTTCACCGTTTGATATTACATGGAGCTGAGAGGTCTCTGGTGGACCAATGTCCTGAACTCGGCTCTCCCACCTCAGAGGCACAGGCCTGACCCCCGGCTGGAGCACCAAAACCCTTTCAGCCACACGGCCAGGTACATGGGGAGTTTCTTGACTTTTGGGAAGTCTGAGGTCTTCTGCCATCGTTCAGTAGGTGTCCTGTAGGAGTTGTTCCACATGTAGATGTATTTTTGTTGTATTTGTTGGGAGGAAGGTGATCTCCATGTCTTACTCCTCCGCCATCTTGAAGGTCTCCCTACCCGCTAGGAACCCGGTCCTCTCAGCTGGGACCTCCTGCCCCAGCTCCCCAAAGCCTCTCTAGCCTTTTTTTTTTTAAACTACCGTTTTAAATTCTATCAGCATAATTTGTATGTCAAAAGATATGACTTGTGTCTGTATTTTAGCTAGATACTGAGAAAGTAATTACTACAACTTCTAGGCAAGTTATAATCATTTATAATTCTTAGTGCTGTACAAATCTGCCTAAGGTGAAAGTCAGTATGCTGAGTCTAAAAGTGTAATCAGAGTATAATTTTCCATTTTGCCTTAAATACAGCTAGTGCTTACACTGTTGGATGTTACAAGTTCCTATTGATATAAAATACCTATTTCATGACATTTATTCTGTATCAGTTTTTATATAAAATTGTACTTTCAGATTGTGCAAATTTCCATTTGTATTCAGGTTTGGAGAAACAAATGAGAATTATGCTTTTAAATATCATGTAGGTATCCAATAAGAAACATTTTATAAAATTGATAGAATAAATTGTTTTAAATTAAAGGACCTACTAGAATGAATTTCAGAAAATATTTCTAAAAAACATATCTTGATAAACACATTTTTATACTAAGCCTAATGGCAGGTAGAAATCTACAGAGACAAACAATTAAAATGAATCAGAAGTGTATTTCATAAATCAAAATCATTAATAGTTTTTATTTCTCTGTTTCCCAGTTAGAATTGAATTTTTACTTTGTACAAGTTTTTCAGAAACAGCATCAGTGGTTAAAAGAAAAAAAGCTTATTGTAGTAATATAAACATCTGCATAAAAGGAAAATTAAGCAGTTTTTCATAGAAGAGCATCTTACATAATTTTTTTTAATTTTAGTAACTTATTGCTACCCGCAACAGGCAAAGACTACTCCAACCCAGCAATAAAAATCTTAAACAACTGGAAATTTCTTGGCATTTAAAAAATAAACCTTAAGGATATAGGTAATATAAAGAATATGACCCCACCATGAAATATGAATAGGAAAACCAAAGAACACACTTTTAAAGTATATTATAGCAAAGCTCTTACTATAATTGTTCTGTTTTTTCATATATTCTTGTATGAAGGATTTTTTTTGATAATACAAGAAGAAAAGATGTGTAGTAAATGGCTGATGTTGACAGCATGAAGCTAGAGGGGTATAGGAGTGCTAAAACTATAGGTTAAGACATCCTTCTTCCTGGTTGAATATCCAAAGGCTTGGTAGGAACAATTCAATGAGTAACTAATGAAACCTTCAGTTCAGCAGTATGCAATAAGAGCTTTGATCTCCTAATTTTACTTCTAGGGCTCTATCCTAAATCAGTAATATAAAACACAAAAGTCTCTATACACCAAAGATATCCTTCAAAGCAAATAATTTGTTATAGTAGGAAATAATGGAAGCAAACTAAAAGACCAATAACATATGGTACAGAAACGTAATAGAATATTACATAGCATTTTTAAAATGGTCATCAAGAGGAATAATATAGGAAATGTTATAATCTTAAATTTAAAAGCAGGATACAGAAGTGTATAAAGCTGAATTTCAACTATGTGAAATACTGCACAGAAAGAAGATATGAAAGAGGTTCACTGGAATATTGTCAGAGGTTTTCTCTGAGAAGCCGAATTATAGGTGGCATTTTCTTTATGGATTTCTACATTTTCTAAATTTCCTATAAGTGTATATCATTTCATAATCAGAAAAAATAAAAGAAATTTAAAAATAGGAATAGTAATTAACTGCATATAGTTCTTGTGAGGATTACATTACATAAGATCCTGGATGTGAAATTCTCTAGCATATACTGAGTATTTCCTTAGAAGCACAAATAAGAGAAGAGGTGGCTTCCCTATCTAGCAATCAGAGTTGCTTGCATTATTGTCAGAAAACAGTAACAAAAGTCCCTGCCTGCTGCATAGAATCAACTTCCGTTGCTCTACACATTTTCAGGGATATTAATTGAAGAATTGTTTTAATAGTGAACAGCAGAAAACAACCTAAATGATCACAACAGAGGATTGATTAAATATATTTGTTCATCCCACAGTGGGATATTAGACAGTCATTAAAAAGAATGAGGTAGATAATGGAGGCACTGCAAACCAAGAAATCCACAATATAGCTTTAAGTGAAAGCTAAGCTGCAAAACAGAATTACTGTATAATCCTGGCTTCATCAAAGGCAAAAACAGGAAAAACTCTTATATTTTATAGGTCTGATACAATATTTTTAAGGGACTAAACAGGTGATATAGCTGAATATCTGATTTAAATATCAGAAAAACACCTCTAGCTTACGTGTCCTACTATATTTAAGATTTTAACTTTAAAAACAGCATAATCTAGATATCTTAGTGTTGCAAGACACCAGTAACTTACTAAGATTAAGGTATCTGTCAAGGTTTTTGGGTGCAGGTAAAAAATATGTACTTGAGCTACTTTATTACATGGATGCTATGGAATCTCTCAGAAACAGGCTGAAGTACAAAGGTCTTCGCACATTCTCCCTGATAAGAGCATTTTCATATGTGTGAGGCCTTGGGCCTGCTGTACCAGTTTGATGAGAGAAATTCATCCTAACACTGTGATTTATGGTGAATGCCTGTTTTTGTTCTGGAGTGGAAGGGGTTGAAATCTGAGTAGCTGAGGTCAGTCACACAGGTACTACATGCATACATGACTGAATCCCAATAAAAGTCCTGCACACCAAGGCTCAAGTGAGCTTCCCTGGTTGGTAGCACTTCACATGTGTTGTTGGGAGAATTAAGTGTGTCTCCATGGGACTCCACTGGAAAGGGACACCTAGAAGCTTATTGCTGGTTTCTCCTGGACTTCACTCCATGTGCCTTTTCCCTTTATTGATTTCAATCTGTATCCTTTCACTGTAATAAACTGTAACCAAGAGTATAACATCTTTTGAGCCCTATGAGTCCTTCTAGCAAGTCACCAAGCCTAAGGGCAGTCTTGGAGGCCCTGATACAAGAATTAACTGAAAAATCGTCAAAAGATACAGATACTCTCCTCTTCCTAAGACCTACATAAATGTTAAACCACCCTCCCCCAAATAAGGAGCTCTGCTTGACCCACATATACTTGCCAACAGGTCCTTAATTAGATGATGCTACCACTGGAAGGTGATTTAACCCAACCTCATTCTATAACTGAGGAAATTAAGGAATTATATTCAGTGACCTCTAAGCATTTGGATGACAGCCATTTTGAGGTTGGTTGATTCTTCCTTTATATTCTCAGCACAGGAGCCTAGAATAATTCTCTGGCTTTGTAATTGGGTAAGGACAGTTTAACTTGCAGCTGTTCTGTGGGAGCTCTGTGCTTATCTCTCAGGCCACCTGGAGCCATGGTACTGACTCCTGACCAGCATGGGAATGGAATATGCTACCTAAAGGTCTATAATGTAATGACTTTAATGTCCAAAACTCCCCTGGGGTATCCTGTGCCAGTTTCTCTATCTTGTTTACTGACAACATACAGATTGGTGGTTTTTACTTTTTATATTTGGTCACACAGTCTGCTTTTTGCTGTGACCCCTCAGTAAACTTGTGCCTCAGCATATTAATTTCCTAGGTCTGGTGTAACAAGTTATCACAAACTTGCTGGCTTAGAGCAAAAGAAATTTCTTCTCTCACAGTTCTGGAGGCCAGATGTCCAAAATCAATGTCCTGGCAGGGTCATACTCTCTCTGAAGGCTCATGGGGGAATTCTTCCTTTCCTCTTCCAGCTTCTGGTGGTTCCTGGCATGTCTTAGCTTGTAGATGCATCATCACTCCAATCTCTTCTCTTCTGTGTGTCCTTAACTGTCTCTTATAAGGATATTTTCATTGGATTTAGAGCCTACCCTAACCCGGTATGATCTCATCTCAATCTTTACCTTTAATTACATCTGCAAAGGCCCTACTTCCAAATAAGGTGAAATTCAGAGGTTCCAGGTGGCCATGAGTGGGGTGGGGGGCACTGTTTAATGCACTATACTTAGATTCTGTGAGACTGAGATATCTCACACATACTTTGGTGGTTTGTGTTTTGGAGATGAAGTATATCTGTGTGGCTGAGACAGGACCTGAAACTGTGCTCGGATGTTTTGGGTGTTCGTATTGTTTTTCTTTGCTTTCTTGCTCCTGCCTCTGTGTTTGCTTTGTCTGTTATATTTTGCGAGCATACCTTGTTAGAGAGTCCCATGAGTCTTTCAGTGTTCTTGCCTAGTATAAATTGCTGCAATTTTGTTTTTATTACCTTCAGTTCTTTATTTTGCAATGAAGTCACCTTTACTTTGAATCTTTCCAATTTTGGTAGAAAAAGCATTTGACTGTGGATTGTGAAACCTATCACTAATCCTGGTCTACCGCACAGGAGCCTTGCGGCATTCAGCAAATCATTGGAACCTCAGATTCCTGAGCTAAGAAGTAATTTATATGAACCTAGAAGATCTTGGAGGTCCCATCCTGTGTCAGTTTGGGTTCTCTGAGAAGCAGATGCCAAGAAAGTATTGAGTACAAGAAATTTATCGGAGGAAATGCCTGTGAAAGGTGAAGGGGTGAAGGAGCAGGAGGACACAGAGACGGTGATACCATCTGAGCCCTGTGAAAAAGGAGGGGAAAGGAAGAAGGATTAGGCAATAAAAACCTCAGACTTCAGCACAGCTCTGAGAAGTTCTCAGGGGGTCTCAGAACAAAGATTGCCCATTAGAAGAGTCCTGCCATGGGTTGGTTTTGGTGCCTCTGCTGTGTCATTAGCTACAAGCAGCCCAGGAAGAACACAGTCTCAGTGTGGTCACTGCTGGGGATCCCAACGTTAACTAGTGGGAATCAGAGAACTCCAACTCTTATAGCAGTTTCTGTCTGGAAGGAAGATCTGAATGGCACACCTCTAGGACTGTCACAATGCCAATATCTAAAATCGTGAGCTTATGACCAGTATGGACTGCATGTTTGTGTCCATCCCCCTCTGCAATCATATGGTGAAGCTCTAACCACCAATGTGATGGTGTTAGGAGGTAGGGTCTTTGAAAGGTACTTAGGTTTAGATGAGACCATGAGGGTGTGGCCTCCATGTTGGGCTTAGTGTGCCTTCATAAGAAGAGAAAGACTGAGCTCACTCTCGGCCATGTGAGAATGCAAGAAGATGGCTATCTGCAAATGAGGAAGAGATCTCTCACTAGACACTGAATTTGCCAGCACCCTAATCTCGGACTTCCCAGTCTCCAGGACTGTAAGAAATAAATTTCCATTGTTTAAGCCTCCAAGTCATTGGTATCTTCTCATAGCAGCTTGAACTAAGATAATGAAGATTTCTCATTTTTATTCTCCAGAGAGAGAGAGAGAAGGAGAGAGATTCTCCTCAATTTCAATCCATCTCTCAATTTGAGAGCCAAAGGACAGGTTTGCTGGGAAGCTATATTGTGAGTGTGCCTGTGTTGTTTCAGCCTGCTCCCCACCATGTGATGCAGATTTATTTTTCTTCTTCCTCACGTTCCTTCAGTCCTCTCACCCTGAAACTCCATCTACCTTCTGCCTCCCTTTTCTTCTACTAGCGATGGGATAGGCAATTCTGTGAGGGCTGATGGCACCACTCCAGCTTCTCCTTTTGTAAAGGAGTGCTTCTCAACTTTGGCCGTACATTGGAATCATCTGGGGACCTTCAAAAAAGTCCTGTGCTCAGGATATGCCCCAGGGCAAGTAAACCAGAGCTCTGAGGGTGGAGGCAGACATAAATGTGTTTTAACGCTCTGCAGGAGACTTCCCTGGTGGTGCAGTGGTTAAGAATCTGCCTGCCAATGCAGGGGACACGGGTTCGAGCCCTGGTCCGGGAAGATCCCACATGCCATGGAGCAAGCTCCACAACAAGAGAAGCAACTGCAACGAGAAGCCCGCGCACCGCAACGAAGACCCAATGCAGCCAAAAATAAATAAATAAATTTATAAAAGGAAAAAAAAATGTTCTTCAGGTTGATCCAATGGGCCGGCAAGGTTAAAAGCACTGCACTAGCCCAGGGGAAAAAAGCAGAACAGGCTAAATTAATAAAAACAGCACAGTGGCAGTATTTCCTTTTTTAAAAAGAGACACATAACAGTTTTCTTACTTGCTTGTTGAATGAGAAATAAGGGACGTTAATTTTATTCAAAAAGAGTGACTCCACCATTTGTCATTTCAGAGTCCGCTGTGCAACATATTCATAACTCAATTCTTGTTTTCTTACCACATTAAATTAGTATTTCCTGCTGTTTCGTGTTTGAGGGGAAGTTATGTTTCAATAATAATGAAAAGAATTTTTTGATCTCTCGAGACAGAGTTGATTTCTGTAATGCTTCTGTGAGGTTGGAGGTCATAGTCATGGTGGAAGAGCTGAGTTAGAGTAGTTTTGCAGCAACACTGGGCAGTTTTACATGGGACTTGTTTGTTCAATTTTATACTCTCCAGTGCAAGATCACTGATGTCAGAAAAGAGATACATACTCATTGCTCTTCATTTAGTAAACAGGTATTTACTCTGGGCCTACTATGTAGTGGATATTGTGCTTGGGATCAGTGATATAAAGACGAATAAAAGAGGTTGGGTCTATCAATATGGAAACAGTTAACCAAATTATGGAGTATCCTTACAACGGATATGACCCTAACTTTCAAAAAGTAATAAGTTAGGTATGTACTTACATACCTGGGAAAATTATTCATGATAAGGCTGTTAGGTGTTTATAGTTTTTTATTTTAAACATTTTATTTAACAAATCGAATGTGTGTGTATAAGCATATTAAAAAATTTTAAGAATTAATAAAAAAACAGTGCTTATCAGTGGAGAGTGGGTTGAAGAAAGCAAAAGGAATCTTTCATACTTTTTTTTACAATTTTTAAAAAAGAATAGTTGTTTTTTTTTTTTGGCCGTGCCATGTGGCATGTGGGATCTTAGTTCCCAGACCAGGGATTGAACTAGTGCCCCTGCATTGGAAGCACCAAGTCCTAACCACTGGACCACCAGGGAATTCCCCAAAACAATAGGATTTTAAGTGACTATAGGCATGGGGTTTTCTTGTATTTTTGAAATTTGAAAGGTATCTGAAAAAGAAACAAGTCTTTTTCTTCAGGGAATTGAGAATAATTTCAAGATGTTTTAAAAGGACTTTGCCAATAAATCAAAGATATTTTCCTGGCTTCCTAGTAATAAAAGAAGCTGAAAAAATTTAATAGCCCTTATCCTTTTCTGGTAGTCCTGATTTGTTTTGAAAAGTTGTTACCTTCTTTACAACATTATGAAGCAAACTTTTAGCAATCAAAAAAACAAACATTTCTCTCAGATCATTTGCTGCAAATTAAACCCAAGACAGAAAAATTCTCTCTAAAAAACACTGTAACAGGATTCCAACAGAGAAACAAAACCAACAGGAGATAATACATAGATAGATGTAGATACCTATATATCTCATATATAAACCTACTCTTTGCAATAAATCTCTTTATATATATTATATATATAAAATGTAGTATATTATCATATAATAATAATGATATTGGCTAGTCAGCCATTGTGGAAGCTGACTAGGCAAGTTCAAATCTATAGGGCAGGACTTCCCTGATGGTGCAGTGGTTAAGAATCTGCCTGCCAATGCAGGGGACACTAGTTTGAGCCCTGGTCCAGGAAGATCCCACATGCTGTGGAGCAACTAAGCCCGTGTGCCACAACTACTGAGCCTGCTCTCTAGAGCCCACAAGCCACAACTACTGAAGCCCGTGCACCTAGAGCCCATGCTCGGCAACAAGAGAAGCCACCGCAATGAAGAGTAGCCCCCACTCGCCGCAACTAGAGAAAGCCCGCGAGCATCAATGAAGAACCAACACAGCTGCCCCCCCCAAAAAAAATCTATAGGGCAGGCTATCAGGAAAGGCAGGCTGGAAACTCTTGGACAGAAGCTGACACTGCAGTCCATAAATAGAATTTCTTCATGCTCAGGGAAGCCTCAATTCTGCTCTTAAGGCCTTTCAACTGATTGGATTAGGCCCACCCAGATTGCTGCACATAACCTCCTTAAGCCAACTGATTGTCAATATCAATGACATCTACAAAATACCTTTACAGCAATACCTAGATTAGCATTTGATTGAATAACTGGGAACTATAGCCTAGGCACTGACATCATGGTCCACCTTTTGTCAGCTTGGCAGCCATACACACCTCCTTCAACTGACACTTAATCTCCAAGACAATAACAAGGTCATAGGTCTGATTAATAAGATTCAACTATCCTGAATACAAGTTAAAATTCACCAACGATTTCCCTAGATAAGAATGCAAAATCATTGAGTGAACTTCACTTTTCTCCCTGATATTCTGTAACTTAAATATTATGATATAAAGTTAAATAGTATTAACACATATGAGATGATAGGGGATAAGAGAAGGAATAAAACTATTATATATATAAAAACATTCTTAACTATTACACGCTTCGTTTCAGTAGTGGTCACATGGTTTTAGCTGATATTTATAACTACCTTCTTCCACTACCCATTCCATATTCCCCTTTGTCCTCAGCAAGCACTTCAAATAGTTATGTTTGCCTTGTTGGGTGAACCAAATGTTCATTTCTGAAGGTTCTGGATCATTAGAAATCCTGCTTGAATTGGGTTGTTGTAGTTTTCCATTGGCATTAATCATAAGACATGATAGTACTAATAGATACCCTAAGGGATCTCCGGTATTCTAGCCATATTCTTCCTTACCTCCATTTTGTGGTAGCAGCCCAATTTCCCTTTGGTGATCAGGATCGATTTTCACAGCTAGTAACAACTCTCTTTTCCTGTTGATTCAGAAGCATGGGAAGCCTAAGGTGGCTGAGTGGCAGTCTTAACTTTTAGTTCAATGAAATCACTGTTTGGCTTCCTGGTAGAAGCATTCCTCTCACTGAGACTAAGACCTTGTGACCAACAGAGCATAAGGTCTTAGGAACAGGAAGCAAAAATTTTGCCAGTGGATTACTAGGAGTAATAGTGAATGGTGCCACTCCCATTCCTACTCCTTGATTCCTGGACCACTGAGTCTTGGCTATGAGAGAAACAGCACCTTATACTGGGTGCTTATTCAGAACATGTATAGCTTTCTGGAGAACGTTTGCTCCTGTCTTGCAAGGTACTGCCACCTAGCTGGCACTGTAACTGAGTCTTTAAAAGTTCATTCCATCATTCTATCAAGCCAGCTACTTCAGGATGATGGGAAATATGGTAAGACCAGTGAAGTCCATGAGTATGGGCCCATTACCACACATCACTTACTGTGAAGTTAGTATCTTGCTTAGAAGCAATACTGTACAGAATACCATGATGGTAGATAAGGCATTCTCTAAGTGCATAGGTGGTAGTTTTGGAAAAAGCGTTGTATGCAGGGAGGCAAATTTGTATCCACAGTTAGTATCTATTCCAGTAAAAACAAAATGCTGCCTCTTCAATGATGGAAGTGGTTCAATGTAAGCAACCTGGCACCAGTTAATGAGCTGATCACCTGGGGAATGGTACTATAATGAGGACTCTGTGTTGGTTCCTGCTGCTGGCAGATTGGGTACTCAGCAGTGGCTGTAACCAGGTCAGCCTTGGAGAGTAAAGTCCATACTGCTGAGCCCGTGTATAACTTCTGCCCCTGCTGCCCCCTGTTGTATTCATGAGCCTATTGAGCAATGACAGTATTGACTGGGGAAAGAGGATGACTGGTAGGCAGAGATGTGTCATCCTATCCACTGGATTATTAAAATTTTCTTCTGGACTCTCCCAGTATGGATGAGAGGTCTCACAAGACAAATCCACTCTAACATCTCAATCTTCTTAAGCCGTTTTTTTTTTTGTTTTTGTTTTTTTTTGTGGTACACGGGCCTCTCACTGTTGTGGCCCCTCCCATTGCGGAGCACAGGCTCCGGACGCGCAGGCTCAGCAGCCATGGCTTACGGGCCTAGCCACTCTGCGGCATGTGGGATCTTCCCGGACCGGGATACGAACCCGTGTCCCCTGCATCGGCAGGCGGACTCTCAACCCGTGCCACCAGGGAAGCCCTTCTTAAGCCTTTTGACTCCTTCCTCAACACTATACCAAGGCAGGTGTGGCATTTTAACTTAATTTAGTGTAGCACACCTTTTGGTCTGTGTATTAATCAACCAAACAAACTGCCAGAGCCTTTGTTTCACTCCTCAACCTAAATGACTGAATTCAGAATCTCTTGCTTCGGGGGCCCATATCAATAAATGTGGCCTAATCTAACTTTATATTCGCTACACCATTTACCCACATGCTTAATATCCACTACCCAGATTTCTGTCCTTATAAATTGGAAAATTCATGCACTTCTTGTATTGTGTAGAGAAACGACTCCTGTGTTAAACCTATATCTCAACCTTTAGGGCTTGTTAGGGCTTGAGTCTTGTTTTAGGTCTACAGGCAAAGGGAGTGGCAGTGGTAGGTCCTGAGGAGAATCAGCAGTGATTTACAAGGCAGCTACTTCAGGAGAGGCCATTATAGGTTCTTCAGACGAAGCAAGGTTCACCTCCACAGGCAGGGGTGGAAGTGAAACTGTGCACCTCAGATTAGGACTCGAACCTGGACAAAACCCACAGTCTTCCAACTAAGATCACACACCTGAGTTTCAGGTCTTAATGAAGCTCAGGTTCTTGATGTCTCACTGCAGAAAGAATTCAGTGAGAGACAAAGTGAGAGGTTAAGAAGTGGATTTATTTAGAGAGAAACATGCTCCACAGACAGAGCGTGGGCCATCTCAGGAGGCGAGAGGGCCTTGGGACAAACACACTCCACAGAGTGTGGGCCATCTCAGAAGGTGAGAAAGGCACCAGGGTATGGGTTGTCAGTTTTTAGAGTGGTGGGTAATTTCATAGGCTAATGAGTGGGAGGAATATTCCAGCTATTTTGGGAAGGGGCAGGGATTTCCAAGAACTGAGTCACTGACCACATTTTGATCCTTATGGTCACCTTAGAACTGTCATGGTGCCTGTGGGTGTGTTATTTAGCATGCTGATGTGTTACAATGACCGTATACTGAGGCTCAAGGTCTAGTGGAAGTCTACTTGTCCACCACCTTGGACCCATTTGGTTCTAATCTGTTTATGTCATGTCCTCGGGCTATGTCATTCTTTCAAAGGTTGTGCCCTGCCCCATTCCCTCCGGTTTCTTCAGGGCTGCTTCTACTGGCAGAATTTAAAAGTTCTGTGTCGAGAAGCAAGAAAAACTACAATCCTGCAGCCTGTGGAACAAAAACCACATTCACAGAAAGATAGACAAGGTGAAAAGGCAGAGGACTACGTACCAGATGAAGGAACAAGATAAAACCCCAGAAAAACAACTAAATGAAGTGGAGATAGGCAACCTTCCAGAAAAAGAATTCAGAATAATGATAGTGAAGATGATCCAGGACCTCGGAAAAAGAATGGAGGCAAAGATGGAGAAGATGCAAGAAATGTTTAACAAAGACCTAGAAGAATTAAAGAACAAACAAACAGAGATGAACAATACAATAACTGAAATGAAAACTACACTAGAAGGAATCAATAGCAGAATAACTGACGCAGAAGAATGGATAAGTGACATGGAAGACAGAATGGTGGAATTCACGGCTGTGGAACAGAATAAAGAAAAAAGAATGAAAAGAAATGAAGACAGCCTAAGAAACCTCTGGGACAACATTAAATGCAACAACATTCGCATTATAGGGGTCCCAGAAGGAGAAGAAAGAGAGAAAGGACCCAAGAAAATATTTGAAGAGATTATAGTCAAAAACTTCCCTAACATGGGAAAGGAAATAGCCACCCAAGTCCAGGAAGCGCAGGGAGTCCCATAAAGGATAAACCCAAGGAAAAACAAGCCAACAAACATAGTAATCAAACTGGCAAAAATTAAAGACAAAGAAAAATTATTGAAAGCAGCAAGGGAAAATGACAAATAACATACACGGGAACTCCCATAAGGTTAACAGCTGATTTCTAAGCAGAAACTCCACAAGCCAGAAGGGAGTGGCATGATATACTGAAAGTGATGGAAGGGAAGAACCTACAACCAAGATTACTCTACCTGGCAAGGATCTCATTCAGATTTGATGGAGAAATCAAAAGCTTTACAGACAAGCAAAAGCTAAAATAATTCAGCATCATCAAACCAGCTCTACAACAAATGCTGAAGGAACTTCTCTAAGTGGGAAACACAAGAGAGGAAAAGGACCTACAAAAACAAAGCCAAAACAATTAAGAAAATGGTCATAGGAACATACATATCGATAATTACCTTAAATGTGAATGGGTTAAATGCTCCAACCAAAAGACACAGTCTTGCTGAATGGATACAAAAACAAGACCCATATATATGCTGTCTAGAAGAGACCCACTTCAGACCTAGGGACACATACAGACTGAAAGTGAGGGGATGGAAACAGATATTCCATGGAAATGGAAATCAAAAGAAAGCTGGAGTAGCAATAATCACATCAGATAAAATAGACTTTAAAATAAAGAATGTTACAAGAGAGAAGAAAGGACATTACATAATGATCAAGGGATCAATCCAAGAAGAAGATATAACAATTATAAATATATATGCACCCAACATAGGAGCACCTCAATACATAAGGCAACTGCTAACAGCTATAAAAGAGGAAATCGATAGTAACACAATAATAGTGGGGGACTTTAACACCTCACTTACACCAATGGACAGATCATCCAAAATGAAAATAAAAAAGGAAACAGAAGCTTTAAATGACACAATAGACAAGACAGATTTAATTGATATTTATAGGACATTCCATCCAGAAATAGCAGACTACACTTTCTTCTCAAGTGTGCATGGAACATTCTCCAGGATAGATCACATCTTGGGTCACAAATCAAGCCACAGTAAATTTAAGAAAATTGAAATCGTATCAAGCATCTTTTCTGACCACAACGCTATGAGATTAGAAATCAATAACAGGGAAAAAAACGTAAAAAACACAAACACATGGAGGCTAAACAATACCTTACTAAATAACCAAGAGATCACTGAAGAAATCAAAGAGGAAATCAAAAAATACCTAGAGACAAATGACAATGAAAACACGACAATTCAAAAACCTATGGGATGCATCAAAAGCAGTTCTAAGACAGAAGTTTATAGCTATACAAGCCTACCTCAAGAAACAAGGAAAATCTCAAATAAACAATCTAACCTTACACCTAAAGGAACTAGAGAATGAAAAACAAACAAAACCCAAAGTTAGCAGAAGGAAAAAATCATAAAGATCAGAGCAGAAATAAATGAAATAGAAACAAAGAAAACAATAGCAAGGATCAATAAAACTAAAGGCTGGTTCTTTGAGAACATAAATAAAATTGATAAACATTTAGCCAGACTCATCAAGAAAAAGAGGGAGGGCCTCCCTGGTGGCGCAGTGGTTGAGAGTCTGCCTGCCGATGCAGGGGATACGGGTTCGTGCCCCGGCATGGGAGGATCCCATATGCCGCGGAGCGGCTGGGCCCGTGAGCCATGGCTGCTGAGCCTGCGCATCCGGAGCCTGTGCTCCGCAACGGGAGAGGCCACAACAGTGAGAGGCCCGCGTACCACAAAAAAAAAAAAAAAAAAAAAAGAAAAAGAGGGAGAGGACTCAAATCAATAAAATTAGAAATGAAAAAGGAAAAGTTACAACAGACACCGCAGAAATACAAAGCATCCTAAGAGAGTACTACAAGCAACTCTATGCCAATAAAATGGACAACCTGGAAGAAATGGGCAAATTCTTAGACAGGTATAACCTTCCAAGACTGAACCAGGAAGAAATAGAATATATGAACAGACCAATCACAAGTAATGAAATTGAAACTGTGATTAAAAATCTTCCAACAAGGGCTTCCCTGGTGGCGCAGTGGTTGAGAATCTGCCTGCCAATGCAGGGGACATGGGTTCGAGCCCTGGTCTGGGAGGATCCCAAATGCTGCGGAGCAACTAGGCCCGTGAGCCACAATTACTGTGCCTGCGCGTCTGGAGCTTGTGCTCCACAACGAAAGGCTGCGACAGTGAGAGGCCCGCGCACCCTGCTGAAGAGTGGCCTCCGCTTGCCACAATTAGAGAAAGCCCTCGCACAGAAACGAAGACCCAACACAGACATAAATAAATAAATAAATAAACCAAAACTATCAACAAGTAAAAATAAATAAACACTATTATATTAAAAAAAAAATGTTCCAACAAACTAAAGTCCAGGACCAGATGGCTTCACAGGTGAATTCTATCAAATATTTGGAGAGGAGCTAACACCCATCCTTCTCAAACTCTTCCAAAAAATTGAAGAGGAAGGAACACTCTCAAACTCATTCTATGAGGCCACCAACACCCTGATACCAAAACCAAAGATACTACAGAAAAAGAAAATTACAGACCAATATCACTGATGAATATAGATGCAAAAATCCTCAACAAAATACTAGCAAACAGAATCCAACAACACATTAAAAGAATCATGCGCCATGATCAAGTGGGATTTATCCCAGGGATGCAAGGATTCTTCAATATACGTAAATCAATCAATGTGATAAACCATAGTAACAAACTGAAGCATAAAATCCATATGATCATCTCAATAGATGCAGAGAAAGCTTTTGACAAAATTCAACACCCATTTATGATAAAAACTCTCCAGAGAGTGGGCATAGAGGGAACATACCTCAACATAATAAAGGCCATATATGACAAACCCACAGCAAACATCATTCTCAATGGTAAAAAACTGAAAGCATTTCCTGTAAGATCAGGAACAAGACAAGGATATCCACTTTCACCACTATTATTCAACATAGTTTTGGAAGTCCTAGCCACAGCAATCAGGGAAGAAAAAGAAATAAAAGGAATACAAATTGGAAAAGAAGTAAAACTGTCATTGTTTGCAGATAACATGATACTATACATAGAGAATCCTGAAGATGCCACCAGAAAACTGCTAGAGCTAATAAATGAATTTGGTAAAGTTGCAGGATACAAAATTACTGCACAGAAATCTCTTGCATTCCTATACACTAATTATGAAAAATCTGAAAGAGAAATTAAGGAAACACTCCCATTTACCATTGCAACAAAAAGAATAAAATAGGAATAAACCTAGGAATAAACCTACCTAGGGAGACAAAAGACCTGTATGCAGAAAATTATAAGACACTGGTGAAAGAAGTTAAAGATGATACAAACAGATGGAGAGATATACCATGTTCTTGGATTGGAAGAATCAATGTTGTGAAAATGACTATACTACCCAAAGCAATCTACAGATTGAATGCAATCCCTATCAAACTACCAATGGCATTTTTCACAGAACTAGAACAAAAAATCTTAAAATTTGTTTGGAGACACAAAACACTCCAAATAGCCAAAGCAGTCTTGAGGGAAAAAAACAAAGCTGGAGGATCAGACTCTCTGACTTCAGACTATACTACAAAGCTACAGTAATCAAGACAATATGGTACTGGCACAAAAACAGAAACATAGATCAATGGAACAAGATAGAAAGCCCAGAGATAAACCCAAACACCTATGGTCAACTAATCTATGACAAAGGTGGCAAGGATATGCAATGGAGAAAAGACAGTCTCTTCAATAAGTGGTGCTGGGAAAACTGGACAGCTACATGTAAAACAATGAAATTAGAACACTCCCTAACACCATACACAAAAATAAACTCAAAATGGATTAGAGACCTAAATGTAAGGCCAGACACTATAAAACTCTTAGAGGAAAACACAGGAAGAACACTCTTTGACATAAATCACAGCAAGATTTTTTCTGATCCACCTCCTAGAGTAATGGAAATAAAAACAAAAATAAACAAATGGGACCTAATGAAACTTCAAACCTTTTGCACAGCAAAGGAAACCATAAACAAGATGAAAAGACAACCCTCATAGTGGGAGAAAATATTTGCACACGAATCAACGGACAAAGGATTAATGTCCAAAATATATAAACAGCTCATGCAGCTCAATATTAAAAAACAAAAAACCCAATCCAAAAATGGGCAGAAGACCTAAATAGACATTTCTCTGAAGAAGACATACAGATGGCCAAGAAGCACATGAAAAGCTGCTCAACATCACTAATTATTAGAGAAATGCAAATCAAAATTATAATGAGGTATCACCTCACACCAGTTAGAATGGGCATCATCAGAAAAACTACAAACAACAAATGCTGGAGAGGGTGTGGAGAAAAGGGAACCTTCTTGCACTGTTGGTGGGAATGTAAATTGATACAGTTACTATGGAGAACAGTATGGAGGTTCCTTAAAAAACTAAAAATTGAATACCATCTGATCCAGCAATCCCACTATTGGGCATATACCCAGAGAAAACCATAATTCAAAAAGACACATGCACCCTAATGTTCACTGCAGCACTATTTACAATAGCCAAGTCATGGAAGCAGCCTACATGCCCACCGACAGACGACTGGATAAAGAAGATGTGGTACATATATACAATGGAATATTACTCAGCCATAAAAAGAATGAAATTGGGTCATTTGTAGAGATGTGGATGCATCTAGATACTGTCATACAGAGTGAAGTCAAAAAGAGAAAAACAAATATCGTATGTTAGAGCATATATGTGGAACCTAGAAAAATGGTAGAGATGAACCGGTTTGCAGGGCAGAAATTGAGACACAGATGTAGAGAACGAACGTATGGACACCAAGGGGGGAAAGCGGTGGGAGGTTGGGGGTGGTGGTGTGATGAATTGGGCAATTGGGATTGAGATGTATACACTGATGTGTATAAAATTGATGACTAATAAGGACCTGCTGTATAAAAAAATAAATAAAATTAAATGTAAAAAAAAAAAAAAGTTCTGTGTCCTCAGCTTCATTGGGATCTTTCCAAACGTCCTCATTGTAATTGTCAGGACCCACATTCCTTAGCGATCAATGCCTTCACTTTAACAGAAGATACGTGGTGAGACTGAGAATTCAATTGCACTGTAATTCCACCATTTTCAGGATGAAACTCTGGGTTTAGTCTTCAGAAATCTAAGTCTTGCAGCTAAAGGAAATAAGGTGTTTTGTTTTGTTTTCAGATCAGATATAGAGATTTTCAGGTCATTTAAGCAGAGCTTGAGCTGGGATTTTGAAGCCCTGAGGTCACTCTTTTCTTTGCCCATTTTCTCTAGTGCAGTTAGGAGCAACCAGTGAATCTCATTATACTCCTTAGTTTGACTAAAATGTTCTAAGTTATCAAGTATATAGTCACCTAGAACCTCAACTTTTATAGGTATTTGCTTAGGAGTAGTCAATGGTGATATTTTGCATATCTTTACTGCCACTTCACCCCGTGGACTACGAATGCCCTCTTTACTACTGGATACCCTTTAATATTTGAAATCAAATCAAATTAGAGACCCAATTCAGGAAAACTCTGAACCAATTTAGGCAATTCATTCTTATGATTCTGTTCCTCTACAAGGATTATAGTTACCAAAATCTGTATCAGTTAGAGTTCCACCAGAGAAACAGATATTTATTCCCCAAAGCTCATAATTACCTTATTTTATTTGCTTAGTTTCTATATATTTATCACTAATTTAACCTCAGGCTCTTCTCAATATATTCTGATATGGCAGATATTCTGTCTTCTTGAAGAGATGTCTCCTGGAGCCTTTGGACCTGCCCCAGTCTCTGCTGGCTGTTCTCTTTGCCTGGGACACAGTTGTCATCTTGGAATCTCTCCATCCTCACTATGGGGATTCTCCTTGCTTGTCCTTTTGGTTGGATATCCTATTTCCTTTTCCCATCTTCACTTTTCTTGTTTTATCCCCTCACTTTGGTAGAGAACATTTTCCAGTAATTTCTTGAGAAAGTGTGCTTCGGAGGTAATTTATATTTTAAAACATGCTTGTCTAAAAATGTCTACATGCTACTCTCACACCAACCAATAACCTGACAGAAGACTGAAAAACTTTTTTTCTCAGAAGATTTTGTACCAGTATTTTCTGGATTCTAGCATGGACATGGAAAACTCCAAAGCCCCTCTGAATCCTGAGACTTTGTATTTTACCTGGGTCCCACTCTCTTTTTTTTTTTTTTTATTATTAGTTTCTGCTTTATAACAAAGTGAATTAGTCATACATATACATCTGTTCCCACATCTCTTCCCTCATGCATCTCCCTCCCTCCCACCCTCCCCATCCCACCCCTCCAGGCGGTCACAGAGCACCGAGCTGATCTCCCTGTGCTCTGTGGCTGCTTCCCACTATCTATCTACCTTACGTTTGGTACTGTATATATGTCCATGCCTCTCTTTCGCTTTGTCACAGCTTACCCTTCCCCCTCCCCATATCCTCAAGTCCATTCTCAAGTAGGTCTGTGTCTTTATTCCCGTTTTACCCCTAGGTTCTTCATGACATTTTTTTTTAAATTCCATATATATGTGTTAGCATACGGTATTTGTCTTTCTCTTTCTGACTTACTTCACTCTGTATGACAGACTCTAGGTCTATCCACCTCATTACAAATAGCTCAGTTTCGTTTCTTTTTATGGCTGAGTAATATTCCATTGTATATATGTGCCACATCTTCTTTATCCATTCATCCGATGATGGACACTTAGGTTGTTTCCAGCTCCGGGCTATTGTGAATAGAGCTGCAATGAACATTTTGGTACATGTCTCTTTTTGAATTATGGTTTTCTCAGGGTATATGCCTAGTAGTGGGATTGCTGGGTCATATGGTAGTTCTATTTTTAGTTTTTTAAGGAACCTCCATACTGTTCTCCATAGTGGCTGTACCAATTCACATTCCCACCAGCAGTGCAAGAGTGTTCCCTTTTCTCCACACCCTCTCCAGCATTTATTGTTTCTAGATTTCTTGATGATGGCCATTCTGACTGGTGTGAGATGATATCTCATTGTACTTTTGATTTGCATTTCTCTAATGATTAATGATGTTGAGCATTCTTTCATGTGTTTGTTGGCAGTCTGTATATCTTCTTTGGAGAAATGCCTATTTAAGTCTTCTGCCCATTTTTGGATTGGGTTGTTTGTTTTTTTTTTTTTTTTTTTTTTTTTTTTTTTTTTTTTTTTTTTTTTTTTTGGTGGTACGCGGGCCTCTCACTGTTGTGGCCTCTCCCGTTGCGGAGCACAGGCTCCGGATGCGCAGGCTCAGCAGCCATGGCTCACGGGCCCAGCCACTCCGCGGCATATGGGATCCTCCCAGACCGGGGCACGAACCCGTATCCCCTGCATCGGCAGGCGGACTCTCAACCACTGCGCCACCAGGGAGGCCCTGTTTGTTTTTTTGCTATTGAGCTGCATGAGCTGTTTATAAATTTTGGAGATTAATCCTTTGTCAGTTGCTTCATTTGCAAATATTTTCTCCCATTCTGAGGGTTGTCTTTTGGTCTTGTTTATGGTTTCCTTTGCTGTGCAAAAGCTTTGAAGTTTCATTAGGTCCCATTTGTTTATCTTTGTTTTTAGTTCCATTTCTCTAGGAGGTGGGTCCAAAAGGATCTTACTGTGATTTATGTCATAGAGTGTTCTGCCTATGTTTTCCTCTAAGAGTTTGATAGTTTCTGGCCTTACATTTAGGTCTTTAATCCATTTTGAGCTTATTTTTGTGTATGGTGTTAGGGAATGATCTAATCTCATACTTTTACATGTCCCTGTCCAGTTTTCCCAGCACCACTTATTGAAGAGGCTGTCCTTTCTCCACTGTACATTCCTGCCTCCTTTATCAAAGATAAGTTGGCCATATGTGCGTGGGTTTATCTCTGGGCTTTCTATCCTGGTCCACTGATCTATCTTTCTGTTTTTATGCCAGTACCACACTGTCTTAATTACTGTAGCTTTGTAGTATAGTCTGAAGTCAGGGAGCCTGATTCCTCCAGCTCCATTTTTTGTTCTCAAGATTGCTTTGGCTATTCGGGGTCTTTTGTTTTTCCAAACAAATTCTGAAATTTTTTGTTCTAGTTCTGTGAAAAATGCCAGTGGTAGTTTGATAGGGATTGCATTGAATCTGTAGATTGCTTTGGGTAGTAGAGTCATTTTCACAATATTGATTCTTCCAATCCAGGAGCATGGTATATCTCTCCATCTATTTGTATCATCTGTAATTTCTTTCATCAGTGTCTTATAATTTTCTGCATACAGGTCTTTTGTCTCCTTAGGTAGGTTTATTCCTAGATATTTTATTCTTTTTGTTGCAATGGTAAATGGGAGTGTTTTCTTGATTTCATTTTCAGATTTTTCATCATTAGTGTACAGGAATGCCAGAGATTTCTGTACATTAATTTTGTATCCTGCTACTTTACCAAATTCATTGATTAGCTCTAGTAGTTTTTCGGTAGCATCTTTAGGATTCTCTATGTATAGTATCATGTCATCTGCAAACAGTGACAGCTTTACTTCTTCTTTTCCAATTTGGATTCCTTTTATTTCCTTTTCTTCTCTGATTGCTGTGGCTAAAACTTCCAAAACTAGGTTGAATAAGAGTGGTGAGAGTGGGCAGCCTTGTCTTGTTCCTGATCTTAGTGGAAATGGTTTCAGTTTTTCACCATTGAGGACAATGTTGGCTGTGGGTTTGTCATATATGGCCTTTATTATGTTGAGGAAAGTTCCCTCTATGCCTACTTTCTGCAGGGTTTTTATCATAAATGGGTGTTGAATTTTGTCGAAAGCTTTCTCTGCATCTATTGAGATGATCATATGGTTTTTCTCCTTCAACTTGTTAATATGGTGTATCACATTGATTGATTTGCGTATATTGAAGAATCCTTGCATTCCTGGAATAAACCCCACTTGATCATGGTGTATGATCCTTTTAATGTGCTGTTGGATTCTGTTTGCTAGTATTTTGTTGAGGATTTTTGCATCTATGTTCATCAGTGATATTGGCCTGTAGTTTTCTTTCTTTGTGACATCCTTGCCTGGTTTTGGTATCAAGGTGATGGTGGCCTCGTAGAATGAGTTTGGGAGTGTTCCTTCCTCTGATATTGTTTGGAAGAGTTTGAGAAGGATGGGTGTTAGCTCTTCTCTAAATGTTTGATAGAATTCGCCTGTGAAGCCATCTGGTCCTGGGCTTTTGTTTGATGGAAGATTTTTAATCACAGTTTCAATTTCAGTGCTTGTGATTGGTCTATTCATATTTTCTATTTCTTCCTGATTCAGTCTTGGCAGGTTGTGCATTTCTAAGAATTTGTCCATTTCTTCCAGGTTGTCCATTTTATTTGCATAGAGTTGCTTATAGTAATCTCTCATGATCTTTTGTATTTCTGCAGTGTCAGTTGTTACTTCTCCTTTTTCATTTCTAATTCTATTGATTTGAGTCTTCTCCCTTCTTTTCTTGATGAGTCTGGCTAATGGTTTGTCAATTTTGTTTATCTTCTCAAAGAACCAGCTTTTAGTTTGGTTGATCTTTGCTATCGTTTCCTTCATTTCTTTTTCATTTATTTCTGATCTGATCTTTATGATTTCTTTCCTTCTGCTAACTTTGGGGGTTTTTTGTTCTTCTTTCTCTAATTGCTTTAGGTGCAGGGTCAGGTTGTTTACTCGAAATGTTTCCTGTTTCTTAAGGTGGGATTGTATTGCTATAAACTTCCCCCTTAGAACTGCTTTTGCTGCGTCCCATAGGTTTTGGGTCGTCGTGTCTCCATTGTCATTTGTTTCTAGGTATTTTTTAATTTCCTCTTTGATTTCTTCAGTGATCACTTCGTTATTGAGTAGTGTATTGTTTAGCCTCCATGTGTTTGCATTTTTTACAGGTCTTTTCCTGTAATTGATGTCTAGTCTCATAGCATTGTGGTCGGAAAAGATACTTGATACAATTTCAATTTTCTTAAATTTACCAAGGCTTGATTTGTGTGGGTCCCACTCTCTTGAATATATACTCAAGATAATTGAAAACATATGCCCACAAAAAAACTTGTACACAAATGTTCATACCATTATTCATAATAATGCATTATTCACAATAGCCAAACAACCCACATCTTCATCAACTGATGAATGGGTAAGTAAATGTTGTATACCCATACAATGGAATATTATTCAGCCATAAAAATGAAAGAAATACTGGATGAACTTTCAAAACAGTATGCTAAGTGAAAGAATTTTAAAAATTTGTATGATTCCATTCATTTTAAATGCCTAGAACAGGCAAATTCATAAAGACAAAGAGTAGATTAGTGGTTGCCAGTTTGGGGGAGGGACAATGGGGAGTGACTGCTAATGGGTACAGGGCTTCCTTCTTGGGTGAAGAAAATGTTCTGCAAACAGTGCTTGTGGTGGCATAAAGCTGTGAATATACTAAAAGCCATGCAATTGTATATTTTAAAAAGGCTGCCTAGAAGCTCTGAGAGTGTGTGTGTGTGTGTCTTGTCAAATGTTGGTTCACTCTACAGTCATCAGATTTCATTAAGAAATGCCAAAATCAGTATTTTCAGGTCTTTCCTCTTGGGGCTAGTCAAATTCTGCAGAAAAGGATGCTTCCATCTCCTACCTAAAGAATAAAGGCTTGTCCACTAACATTCTAGGCCCAAATGAGAAAAAAAAAGAGCTAGAAATCTCAACATTGAGTATATAAAACTTTAGTTAATCATCTTTTATCCCTTACTATAACCCCGCCCTCACTCTGTCCGGTGTTCCTCAGCCCAGAAACCATCTTTTCTCCCTCTAGAGAGTAAGCTTTCAGTCTCCTGCCCAGTTTGGTGGGAAGTCAGGAAGTAATCTGGTTGTGTGATTGAAGAGGGTTTTTCTTTTTATTTTTTTTACGTCTTTCTTGGAGTATAATTGCTTTACAATGTTGTGTTAGTTTCTGCTGTACAACAAAGTGAATTAGTTATATGTATACATATATCCCCATATCCCCTCCCTCTTGAGGTTTCCCCCCAGCCTCCCTATCCCACCCCTCTAGGTCATCAAAGAGCACTGAGCTGATCTCCCTGTGCTATGCAGCAACTTCCCACTAGCTATTTTACATTTGGTAGTGTATATATGTCAATGCTAGTCTCTCACTTCGTCCCAGCTTCCCCTTCCCCCACTGTGTCCTCAAGTCCGTTCTCTACGTCTGTGTCTATATTCTTGCCCTACCATTAGGTTCATCAGTACCATTTTTTAGATTCCATATATATGCATTAGCACTTTGTCTTTCTCTTTCTGACTTACTTCACTCTGTATGACAGACTATAGGTCCATCCACCTCACTACAAATAACTCAATATTGTTCCTTTTCATGGCTGAGTAATATTCCATTGTGTATATGTGCCATATGAGGAGCGTTCTTCTTAAATGGATTCGTAAATAATCTTTTGGTTCTTAGTTTCACTTTCACCCTATCTTCAGAGGTTGCTGGTGCCCCAGATTCGAAGGCTTTTGGCAGTTCTATTATATACATCTGGTTGCCTCGCAGCTTTCTCCTGTTTGCTTAAAGCTCACCTTTCTCCAGTATGCTAAGTTAGTTACTGCTTGTCTATCTGCTTCCCAATTTCCATAATTTTATTGTTGTATCTCCCCTTCAGTTCTTATCTGAGTAATTACATTTTAAAAAAAAGAAAGAAAAAACCCAATAAGTAAGCAAACAAATCAAAAAACCTCTTTACTCTCATTTTACTGGGATCTTGAGAGATAATAAAAGCAAATGCATTTGTTTAATCCATCATCTTTACCTAGAACCCACTGATAGAATTTCTAAGGATGAGCTATCTTATATTCCTGGGGGTAATCTCTACTTGATCATATTGCAAGATTAGTTAAATACTATAATATTTAACTTGGTATATTAACACCTCATTTTGTAAGTGAGGTTTGCCTAAAATTTTTTTGTCCAGGAGTAGTTTTGGTATCAGTATCATTCTAGTCTCATAAAATTAGTTCAGGAACACCTCCTTTTTTTAATTCCATGAATTTGTTTACAGTAGGAATTATTCTTTCTTTGAAGGTTTGATAGGAGTTGATTGTAAAACCTTCTAGGTATGGTGCCTATGATTTGGCTTTGCTCTATCACTTTTGCCTAAAATTCTTAACTGATGTGAACTTTGATGTTTGTGGATTAAATAATGACCCAAGTCTATTACTCTAAATCTTATGCTTTGTGGTAGTTATATTACTAAAAACCCATAATATATTGAACTCAATCTTAATTGACTCCAGACTATATTCTAAGAACTTGCATTGAAAATCTACTTACTTAATGGTGCCTGGATTACAAATAGCCCTAAAATAATTAAACTACCTACTTGAAAAAATTAATTACATAGAATTTAACATGGTTCTTTCCAGATAATTCCATATATGTGGGTTTTGTCTTCTCAGGTAAATTGTAAAAGCTTATATATGTATAAAGCTTAACTCTAAGAGCCATGTTTTATACATCTTTGTATCCTTCATAGTGCTAAGAGCTGTGTTGGATAGACAGCATAACACATAAATACTGATTTTGACTGATTTTAGCATCTCCTTACC
This sequence comes from Hyperoodon ampullatus, assembly GCF_949752795.1. NCBI lineage: Eukaryota > Metazoa > Chordata > Mammalia > Artiodactyla > Ziphiidae > Hyperoodon > Hyperoodon ampullatus. Next base: position 69,806,989 of record NC_136921.1, read on the forward strand.
ATCTACATCTTTACTAATGAATAAATGTGGGAAAAATTCAGTTTGTTAAGGATTGTTTAGTTAAGTTCTAATAATTGATTAAATTTCTTTAAAAATTATACATTAAATATATAATAATTGATTAAATTTCTTTGGAAATTGTTGCCCAGCTTTACATTCAATCTTGACTTTTTATCATTTTGATTTAATGACTAGATTAAACTGCTCATAAAAGTAATGACCCATTCATTTACTTATCCATCTAAATATTGATGAGTTCATTGAATCCAGTGGTTCAGCTGGTGGGTTTGATATTGAAAGTAATTGTAGCTGAAATAAGTATGACAATCATTTAAGAGCCTTATTTGTCTACTGCAGTGTTGTGACCTCCAGAATAAAAGGGTTTCTGGGAAGCCCTCTCAGTGCCCAGAGACACCCAAACAGGAGTGGTCTGGGTACTTTATGCTCATTTCAGCCAAAGTAGTTCTTCTCTTTTACTAACTGAGATTTCCCACTAAGTTTTGTTTGAACAAAAGCCTTTTAGGCTAAAAACGAATTTTGAAAACTACTGGTCAACTGCGTAAATATGACCAATTGCATCATACACGTGCTAAATACTAACTTAGACTCTGAAGAGAAGCCCCTGTCCTCAACAGCATTGATAACCAGCTGTCCAGGATGCAATAATTTGTATCTAGTGAGAGAAAATAAAAAGGCAATTTGCAAGGTTTCTCTCTTATGCTCTTTTTCCAGCTTATACAGTTTTCTTTTCCCTTGTTCTCAAGATAACCAAATAAGTGAGAATAATTAATTTTGGAGAGGTTTGCAGTCATAATAAGGTGCAAAATATGGTTAATATTCAGAATTTGGTTAAGAGATCAAAAAATGTCACTCTGTGAAACTGGAGTTGACCTCTAACTCTGTCTTCTCCAATTACCCTGAGCCTAGTAGCTATTGGGGTCCAGAAGGTGCCCACTAAAGATTGTTACAGGGCTTTCTTCCCTCTGGGTCCAATGAGAGCCTTGAGATCAGCACAGCATGCTCCATGTTGGTATCCTGGAGAGAGCTGGCCTTAAGGATCTTTGACTTTCCAGGGGAGGGTCAACTGGTCATGGTCCAGGAAATGGAAGAGGAACTGAACAGTGGGTGGGATCATCCTCTCTACCTTGAGGTGGGAGAGAGAACAGCAGAGTAGTTTCATTCTGATGCCTTGAAAGAGGACAATCTTCTTGTGGATACAGTGCCAGCCCACAGGACCTTCCGCCTCTTGTGACCATCCTCACTTAAGGTGTCAGCCACACCAAAGTTCCCAAAGTCCCAATGGGCAGATGAAGAAAAATTGCAGCACATCTAAGCAGGCTTAATAGTAAAAAGAGATAAACAAAGGGAACAATCTGAATAGGCCTCTAAAGAAATAGATAGATGAGATAGAGAACAACTTGAACAAAGCAATGATTAGAACTCTTAAGTTTTCAAGTAAAGCACAAACTAGACTTCCTAGAAACCCAAAATCAAAAACCAAAAAAGCATAACTTCCAAATAAAAAATTCAGTATGGGACTTGTACGAGAAGATGGCTATTTATGTAATCAGGAAAGAATGATACATCTATATTTTTCTTTTGAAAAATATATATACTATGTGCCTGGCACAATGCTAAGTGCTGGAGATAAGTGGCAATAAGAAAATCATGACTTTGCCTTCCTGGAGCCAAAAGACTTAAGAATGATAAAAGGGAAGGCCATTCTGAAAAAGTGACTTGATAATGAGTGTGATTAAAATTTAAAATAGTGTATAAAGTTCATAAGAAAGAGAAAGGAAAATGGATGAGATTGTTCATCTCTTTGAAGTTACCTGGCTAAGATGAACTGAAAAAGTACCACTTATGTTGTCCAATGCTTATTAAGGAACTAAGGAGTCTTCAAAATTCTACCATGGAGAGTAAAGTATAAATGATACAATAAAGGCCATGATACAATTAATTTTATTACGGACAAGGATATGTCATAGTTGGAGTGCGATCGATAGCAACTAACATGTTTTGAACATATGTACCTTGCACTGTACTAAGCACTACAATTATTGTCTCATTCAGTCCCTATAAAGTGACTGCTATACCTTCTCCATTTGATGCATTAAAAACCTAGGGGGGCTGGGTCGTTGTTCAATTGCCCATTCACAAAGCTAGTAAGTAGTCGAGTCAGGATTCAAACACAGGTTTTACCTGTTTGCAATGAATTCTTTTCCATTACCTGTAAGCAGCTCTTTACAGGAAACTGCCCTCAGCAAGAAGCCCCTTTTCTTGTTCCTTTAGTAAAGCTATATTGTAACTAACTTTAAAAAAATTTGTTTTATAATTAATTTATTATTATTATTTTTATTTTTGGCTGTGTTGGGTCTTTGTTGCTGTGCGCGGGCTTTCTCTAGTTGAGGAGAGCAGGGCTACTCTTCGTTGTGGTGTGCGGGTTTCTCATTGCAGTGGCTTCTCTTGTTACAGAGCACGGGCTCTAGGTGCGTGGGCTTCAGTAGTTGTGGCACACAGGCTTAGTTGCTCTGTGGCGTGTGGGATCTTCCCGGACTAGGGCTCAAACCCGTGTCTCCTGCATTGGCAGGTGGATTCTTAACCACTGGACCACCTTTTAAACCTGGCACTCCCATGTTCTACTCATATCCGGCCCAAGCACACCTTTCAAATCTTTTTTTTCTTTCTTTTTTTTCCCACATCTTTATTGGAGTATAATTACTTTACAATGTTGTACAACACCTTGCCTAACTTGTCGGTTCTTTCTATAGATCAAAGAAGTAGAAAGGAAGAATAAGTAATTAACAAATGACTGGATCTCTTCTCCAGTTTCCCCTTAAGTAATCTCGCAAACACACTGTGTGACCAAACTGTGTGAACAAGAAGATCTAGAGGAAGATCATGAGGAGTCGACAAGCCTGCCTGCAGTGGGGGATGGCAACAACTCTGACCCCGTATCAGTGATTAACTGAGATTACTTCTGTTTCCCTTTAAAAACTTTCATGGCCGAGCAGAATCTTTGGAGGTGGTTTTTGGGGGACACTAAGTCCACCATCTCCCCAGATTGCCAGCATTCTGATTAAAGGCACCTTTCCTTTCTACCATTTGTGAGTATATAATAGATTTTGTAAGTGGCAAGCAGCGGGACCCGATTCATTAACATACCCTATTCTCCTCTAACCTGAAGTCTTAAGAATCAAAGATGTGTCCATTCTGTGTCTCTGCTACGGTTCTGGGAGAAGGGTGATCTGATTACCAGTCCTGTTTCTGGAGAAAGTATTCCTTGAGCCTACAAAGCAATTCATTAGCAGATTTAAGCAGATTGCTGTACTTTGCTGAAAATACCGCTTTTGCTCATTCAGTTCTCTTATGTTTAATTCTGGACTCTGAATCAGTGCATTAGTTTCTGATCTATAATGTGTTTTGCTGAGTGATCCTGGGCCTCGTGACAGACTTTTCTGACAGACATACTTTCCTTTATCAGCCCTGAAATTGGCCTCCTATGAATTTGGTTAATACAAATGATTTTCTCAGATCCAATCATGACTTTTAAAATGCAATTTATATTTCTTTTATTGATTTTTTTACTTTTAAAGCAATGACAGACACCCCGTGAAACTCAGTCCCAGAAGTTATCTCTTGGACTTTATTATATATTTATCTGTAATAAAGAAGGTATCTTCCACAAGTGGGTACTTTCAGATGAAATAGAAAGGGCCTATACATTCAGCATCAATACTATAAATGTTCTTTTTTAAAACAAACATAATAAAGTAAGTGTGCACAAAAACATCAGTGAATTATATGGACCCCACTGAAAATTGCACAATAGAGGCATATAAGGTTTATTTGCTATCCTCTCAGCTAATAAGTTTAAAATTTGCCTTCAAAATTTTGTTCTCTCTGGCATTACCTAAATTCTGGCCTCAAGAAGAGGAAAGTTTACAGTAAAGGGAGGTTTATATAGTACTTATTAAGGACTTTGTATGTTTGACTCTATTAGATGAAAACTATTAATACTCCCATTTTACAGATAAGGAAACTGAAGCCCAGGATGAGTAAGTAGCTTGCCCAAAATCACACGGCTAATTGGGGGTAAAGCTGAGCTTTAAACCCAGACTGTTAGAGGTTCACCATCATAGTCTTCTTTTCTGCTTTCCATTCTGGCAAGAACATTCAAACCCTCTGGCTTCTGTCTTCCTCCAGGGAATTCCCTGAATTTTCTCCAGGGAACTTCCCTTTTTCTCTCTCCTGTTATGCAGAAGAATCTCCTAATTCCCCATGAACGTACCTTAATATCTCATTAAAATATTTCTCTGAGTGAACTGTTCTACATCCAGTTCCCTAAATAAAATGGATACAAAGGAAGGTCTCTGTCACAGAAGAGGGGTAGTGAGAGGTAACAGAATATGCCCCCCAAAATATACCTCTTTGGCATGTGGATTATTTTGAGCTAAAGGCGGTGGAGAACCAGCAGGCTCAGCAAAACCTCTAAAACAGGGCACAAAGTTTCTTTTGTAAAGGAAATATACATAAGATATATAAACAAGATTTCCATTTGTAGAAATGTCTCTTTCTCGCCCATACAGGAAGAGGAGGACTTTTACCAACTCTTATATGAATGGAGAAGGCCAGACTTAAATCTGCACAACAAACCTTACTAAATGATTCTTGTTTACCATACTTTTCTTGGTCACCCTCCCCAAACTTGCTACCATGACCCTGAAAACCCAAACCCTTTTCCTTTGTTGGTATTTAAATCCAAGTTCTAACTCCCAATTTGGGTGACTCATCAATGGGTGCTCCCACGTGTACATGTTCAACATACATGTTCATGAACTTCTGTTGTTTTTCTCTTGTTAATCTAATTTCGGCCAGTCTAATTTACAGGGTAAGATTGGTAGAAGACGAGATTTTTTTCTCTCCTAAGATGAGAGAAGTAAGGCAACACCCCAGGATCACATAACTGGGCACGTGTCCTAAACAGGACTAGAACTGATGACTCATTCAATTCCATATGCCAAGTGGAGCCCACTACCATGAATGAAGGCTTGGAGCTTTGGGGCTTTTCAGCTTTGGGGCTCCCTATCCCAAGAGGTAGAAGTTGTATTTGTAGTTGAAGGGTAGCAGAATGTCACCCCAAAATATGACAGTAGGAGTTCAAGACATTCCCCTGCAAAATATGCCACTTTGGTATTTTGATTATTTTGAGCTATAGGTAATTGGAAAACCACAAACGCAGGGAGAGGATTTTTTCTAACTCCCCTTATCTGTCTAAAGATAAATCCTCCAAAAGGAACTTAATTGTCATAAATCCCCTCCCCAGGAAGGAGTTTCATCAACCAGGGAAGATTAATTTATCACAGGAGAGGAGACAAAAAATTGACACCACGCCCAGACAAACTTTGTCACAAACTATCATTCCTCCCATGTATTCTTCTGAGGGCCCATTCATCATTTTATCTTTTGTAAAAAGCATTTATTGTCCCCTAAGAGTTGTACATCCCTCCTAGGCTTTCCCTGTTAAGATGGTATTTAATCCTGAATTCTAAAGGCACCTAGGGGCGTGACTCATTTTTCCTGAGTATCTCCTATGAATACATGTTAATAAACTTCTAAGTTTTTCTCTGGCTAATCTTTTACTACAGGGTTTTCAGCTAAGAACTCAGAAGGGTAGAGGGAAAATTATTTTTCCCTCATACATAGTCAAGCTCTTCAGAAAATGTCCAATAAATTTTCTGATATGATAATTAATGGGAAGCAGCTGTCTTTTCCCTTTTATTTAAAAAGTAGAACTTATGGGAATGATATGGGGATTAATATTTATAAAGTGCTTTTTGAAAGGAAGAAGCACTGTGATTATTCAATAGAGTGTAGAGTTATTGGAGAATGAGATTAAGCTCTTGTAAATCTCTTTAACTAGGCAAAATGAATATGACAAAGAACCTGATCAAAAGCTCCAAAAAGACAACAGGTGCTCATCAATGCACACTGTACCAGTATTTCAGAAAAGTCTGCAGAGTATCACTCCTTCTGCTTGTCCCCTCCCAATGTAACTTATCACTAGTACATAACCTTGGTAAGGCTCATGGACATCTACTGCCCACACCCATTTAGCTGTTCTTTTTAGCAAGATGTCACATGATAAAAAAATAGGCCTTCTTCCCAGAATAATGTAGATTTTTACTGAAGATTTAATGGGGAATAGAGAAGAGAGTTTAGATTGCATATACCACAGTGATACTTAGTAAAATCTCTATAATACATTTTTGATCTATTCCCAAAGGTTCTTTCTGGCCGACAGTATCCTTATGTTCATGCCCTAATCTGTTCCACAGCCTCCAAAACCTTATCTGTTTTCTGGAGCCCTTCAGCTCTGTCCACACTTCACTTTGCGAAGCAAACCATGCTGGCTAGCCAGCTTTTAGCCCCTGAGAAATAAATTCAGGTTCAGGGATTATCTATTGTTACTCAAGTCTCTCCCTAAAACTTTAGTCCAGTATTCCCTTCCCGGAAGCAAATCCTGTACTCCAGGAAGCAAAGTATTAACACTCAAAAATAGTATGTGGGTGAGGGTGGGGGAGAAAGGAGAGAGGCAATTCTGCTTTAAAAGAAGCAAGATTTTCTCCTTTTTCTCCATGTGCTAACATCTGGATGTGTACTCCCATCTTTAGACTTAGCTGGTACCCAGAGTCAATCAATTAAACACAAGATCCCATTTGAGATAAATGATCACATGAGGAAATATAAAATCATAGTGCCTGAATTTCTGCACCACTCAGTGTGTCCCAATACATAGTTTTAATCTAATATAGTTTGTGAACAGAGTTAAGTTCAAGAAATTGGAAGTGAGTAATAGTTACTTTTTTAAATGATAAAAAACAGACAAAAAAAAACTGTATAGCCAGTAAAATATTATAAATATATTCAAGAAATTAGAGTACACAATAATAAAATAGAATATTAACACTAGTCTAAGAACTGTTAAAAAACAAAATTTACTGAGTAAATTTGAAGATCTAATTGCCTTTATCCAATGATTCATGAATTGGGCAAATAGAAAAGAACCCCAAGGAGCTCTACAAAATGGAAGACTTTTACAGACAGAAGGGGAAAAGAATGGATTGTTTCAGGCAAGGTCACCTTCCTTTGGTGGATGAAAGGGAGCTATCAGATGGGTTACCTCACTAGTGCTGACCAGGAAATTCCAGACTGACTGGTTAAGATTACTTTCCTGGCGGAGGTTGAAACTGTAATAGGTTAGGTATTAAGTCTTGGTTTGATGGCATGGACTTAGCACAAGTGACTCCATCTTGGGCCAGTTGCCTCTTTTTTTTTTTATCAATTCCCCCCTTTTGATCAGACTCTCAGCTTAACTGAGAGATGTGACCAAAATTTAAGGTGCTACTGCTCTGATGTTCTTGCAGGTTTTGTTGATCCTTCATGTGGTATTCACAGGTTATGATGTTTTTTGCTTAATCTCTATGATATTCACAGGCCACAACTTCAGGTTCAGAATTTTTAAGTCAGTCATTCTCTTTGTTCCTTTTCTGACGTTCCAGTCTTAGGGAGATCATTTGCTTGGTGGTTTGTGGCTGCAAGCATGCAGTTAAAGACTTTCAGATAATACAGTGTGTCAGGGAGACTATTACGATTATTGTAAGTGGGATAATTCCCAATATTTGGAGTGCTCTTTGGAACCATAGTCCCCAAGACCCAAACAAATCCGAGTCAAATAAGTCAAAGAATTACCCTGTTGAAGGAATCACCTTTGTAAGCCTAGTAGCTTGCTCAATGATTTTATGTAACTGAGTTTCAATTTCCCCAGAAGAGTTAATCCAGGTGCAGCAGAATGTTGTTGGACACAGTACAGACACATTGCTCAGCTAAAACATAATCAAGGGCTATCCTATTATCATGAACAACTTTGGCCAGAGAATCTAAGGATTTTTGTTGGGCAGCTATTGCTTTTACATCAAATTCCACAATACTTTCAAGAGTTAGGAAGCGGCTCCTGATGATGGCCTCATTTACATTTACTCCTAATTAGGGAAGTAGGGTCCTGCCAAAGGAAGCGAATCCCAGATGATGAATGCCTCTAGGTAATTCCCATTTGAATCTGTGGCTCAGGACTAGAAAGCTGACAGTCATGGAGGCCAGTAAAATTTTAAGGATTTGTAGGCCAAACAGGCAGTTTTATACTGGTTACTTTTGCCTGTGTCCCTTTCTTTGCACAGAGCCTGGATATAAAGTTCCTTAAGTTTGGGATTGTTAATCAAAGACAGGGAAATGGACAAGGGGGTCTCTACCATCTTGGACAGATCAGAATTTTTGATGACAAATCCAGCAGTCTGAAAGATTACCCACCTTGGCAATGGCCTGGGAGATGGCATTATCTTTCTAAGCCAATGCCAGAGTAAAGGAAAGAAACAGAAGAAGACAGGGTTTCATGTTTAGTTACAGTATGAAGTCTTTTTTTAAAAAATAAATTTATTTATTTTATTTATTTATTTTTGGCTGCATTGGGTCTTCATTGCTGCACGTGGGCTTTCTCTAGTTGCAGCGAGCAGGGGCTACTCTTCATTGTGGTGCGCGGGCTTCTCACTGCAGTGGCTTCTCTTGTTGCGGAGCACGGGCTCTATCACGTGGGCTTCAGTAATTGTGGCTCATGGGCTCTAGAATGCAGGCTCAGTAGTTGTGGCACACAGGCTTAGTTGATCCATGGCACATGGGATCTTCCCAGACCAGGGCTCAAACCCATGTTCCCTGCATTAGCAGGCGGATTCTTTTTTTTTTCTTTTTTTGGTAATTAATTAATTTATTTTTGGCTGTGTTGGGTCTTCATTGCTGCACGTGGGCTTTTTCCAGTTTTGGCGAGTGGGGGCTGCTCTTCGTTGTGATGCACAGGCTTCTCATTATGGTGGCTTCTCTTGTTGTGGAGCGTGGGCTCCAGGCGCGTGGACTTCAGTAGTTGTGGCACGTGGGCTTAGTAGTTGTGGCTCGCGGGCTGTAGAGCACAGGGTCAGTAGTTATGGTGCATGGGCTTAGTTGCTCTGCGGCATGTGGGATCTTCCTGGATCAGGACTCGAACCTGTGTCCCCTGCATTGGCAGGCAGATCCTTAACCACTGTGCCACCAGGGAAGCCCAGCAGGTGGATTCTTAACCACTGTGCCACTAGGGATGCCCCAGTATGAAGTCTTGATTCAGTGTCTTGGGAGGAAGCAGTCTACCTCGATGTTGACTACTTCTCTTCCTGGTCAATTTGATTAAGAGGTCTCCAACATTTGCTTAGGGCCAGATGTCAGGTGGAGCCTTTTTCCAAGGTTCCAGTCCCTGAAGTTTAGCTGCCATCTGGGTAGTAAGGAGGACTTGGTATAGTCCCTTGCAAGGGCAGACTTTGTTCTTAGTGATCCCAAGAGAAAAGGTGGGAGAAAATTGGAAATGTTAGTTTGGAGAGTCATAGCCAGATATTTGAGGAAACTGAAAGAATTCGGGATCCAATCCAATCTACAGGTATATAACAAAACTTCAAAATAGGATTGAATTTAATATCTACAAAGGTGCAAACATAATTTTTCTTCTACAATTATCCCCATTTCTTTTTTCCAAGGATAATCACAGTAAAACTAATTTATTTGTATTATACTTGGCCTGATTATTTATGAAAGTGCAGCAAAAACAGCGATTAACCATATAAACTTTAAGAGTGCTTCCCTGCAACCTTGTAAGCAAGGTACCAGGTCGGTTTTTCTAAGGGGTTTTATTGGCTCTGTAAAATCAACCTTAGTTCTTAAAACTGTCATATCTGAGTCTATGCACATCTCTCTCAAATATGACATTCCAGTCAAAGTCTTGGGAATACGGCCAAAGTTTTAAATTGTGTCCTAAGGAGAACAGATTCTTATTAAATTATGCAAATAACTAATAACTTATGCAAATAACTTTTCATGTATTGCCATGAAAAGAATATTTAAGAGTTTCCAAATTCTGGAGGGATCAGGTAGGGAGAAAAAGTAAATCTTTCACCTTTGCTTACAAATGTATACTTTACCAAATTGCTGCATGTCATAGATAGCTTAAGATAAAAGATTTCCTTAAATCTGGAAAAACAAAACATTAAGGAACTAGCAATTTTTCAAACAAAAAGTCATAAAAAATATAGTCATCCTCTTCAGTTCATTTAGTCCCATATAATTAATACTTGTTTTGCTTGAATCCAGTTTTTCCATTAGTTTTTTAAAAAATTTTATTGGAGTATAGTTGATTTAAAATCTTGCATTAGTTTCAGGTGTACAGCAAAGTAATTCAGTTATACATATACATATATTCACTCTTTTTTAGGTTCTTTTCTCATATAGGTTATCACAGAATACTGAGTAGAGTTCCCTGTGCTAAACAATAGGTCCTTATTGGTTACCTATCTTATATATAATAGTGTGTGTATGTTCATCCCAATCTCCTGATTTATCCCTCCCTTCCATGTTTCCCCTTTGGTAACCATAGGTTTGTTTTTGATATCTGCAAGCCAGTTTCTGTTTCTGTAAATAAGTTCATTTGTAGCATTTTTAAAAATTAGATTCCACATATGAGAGATATCATATGATATTTGTCTTTCTCTGTCTGAATTATTTCACTTAGTACGATAATCTGTAGGTCCATCCATGTTGCTGCAAATGGCATTATTTCATTCTTTTTTATGACTGAGTAATATTCCATTGTATATATGTACCACATCTTCTTTATCCATTCCTCTGTCGAAGGACATTGGGTTGCTTCCATGTCTTGGCTACTGTAAATAGTACTGTAGTGAACATTGAGGTGCATGTATCTTTTTGGATTATGCACCTCATATCATGCCAGGAGTGGGACTGCTAGATCATATGGTAGCTCTATTTTTAGTTTTTTAAGGAACCTCCATACTGTTCTCCATAGTGGTTGCACCAATTTACATTCCCACCAACAGTGTAGGAGGGTTCCCTTTTCTCTACACTCTCTCCAGCATTTATTGTTTGTGGACTTTTTGATGATGGCCATTCTGACCTGTGTGAGATGATACCTCATTGTAGTTTTGATTTGCATTTTTGTGATAATTAGTCATGTTGAGCATCTTTTCATGTGCTTTTTGGCCATCTGTATGTCTTCTCTGGAGAAATGTCTAGATCTTCTGCCCATTTTTTGATTGGGTTGTTTGTTTTTTTGACATAGAGCTGCATGAGCTGTTCGTATATTTTGGAGATTAATCCCTGTCGGTCCCTTCATTTGCACATATTTTCTTCCATTCTGTAGATTGTCTTTTCGTTTTATGGTTTTCTTTGCTGTGCAGAAGCTTTTAAGTTTAATTAGGCCCCATTTGTTTATTTTCTGTTTTATTTTCATTACTCTAGGAGGTGGATCCAAAAAGATACTGCTGCGATTTATGTCAAAGAGTGTTCTGCCTATGTTTTCCTCTAAGAATTTTATAGAGTCTGGCCTTACATTTAGGTCTTTGATCGATTTTGAGTTTATTTTTGTGTATGGTGTTAGAAAATGTTCTAATTTCATTCTTTTACATGTAGCTGTCCATTTTTCCAGTCCCACTTATTGAAGAGACTGTCTTTTCTCCATTGTATATTCTTGCCTCCTCTGTCATAGATTAATTGACCATAGATGCATGGGTTTATTTCTGGGCTTTCTATACTGTTCCATTGATCTATATTTCTGTTTTTGTGCCAGTACCATACTGTTTTGATTAATGTAGGTTTGTAGTTGAAATTCTTACCCTGTTCAGTTTTGTGGTCTTAAAGTTATCAGAAACCTGTACTTGTAAAGTCTTGTCACAAACCTCCTTGAAGATGACATAATTTTGCAGAAACACTTTTGAAAAGCATCAGAGTAAAACAGTAACTCTCTGTAAATAACGTAAGACTTAAAGGTGCCCATTGTTAAAGACCTGATGCGAGTTCATTATAATGGAATGGACAAGGAAATCTGGTTATTTCTGTAACATTTTAAGATAATAACTGGAATTATGACTGATAACAATATACCAGGACATATCAGATTCCCAGGAATTTCACATAATTTCTGAAATACATACAACATATACCAATATAAATACAACATAAAGAAGGCTTAGCATTACTTCTTATTTGACAATGCTTTCCATGTAATTTAACATGTCAAGTAAGCCTAATGAGTTTAACATCTCCCTTTTTAAAAGAAGAAATCACAAATCTTTTGAGATATTCCAGGGGCCCTCTGGAAAATCCCGAAGTTAGTTCAAGGCCAAATTCATTTAAAGTTTGATTTTTGGGAAATTTGTCAAAAATATCAAAATGGTTTTAAAGCCCTTGGTCAAACAGGATCATAGGTGAAATAATACTTAATTATCCATTTAACCATAGTGACAAAGACTTTGCAGGTAAATGCAGAAAGTTAAATAACTGTTAAAAAAAAAAAAACCTTAGCTTTTTTAAGAGAGAAGATTCGGCTTCCTTAAGTAATCAAAGACCTGGTAAAGATAACAAGGAGGTCTTCTCTGGTGGCACAGTGGTTAAGAATCCTCCTGCCAATGCAGGGGGACACAGGTTTGAGCCCTGGTCTGGGAAGATCCCACATGCCGCAGAACAACTAGGCCCATGTGCCACAACTACTAAGCCTGCGCTCTAGAGCCCACGAGACACAACTAATGAGCCCGCATGCCACAACTACTGAAGCCCAGGCACCTAGAGCCCGTGCTTCACAACAAGAGAAGCCACTGTAGTGAGAAGCCCACGCACTGCAACGAAGAGTAGCCCTGCTCACTGCAACTAGAGAAAGCCAGCGCACAGCAATGAAGACCCAATGCAGCCAAAAACAAATAAATAAATAAATAAACAAATTTAAGACAACACAGAAAATTATTTTTGACAAAACACAAAATCTTTGTTTTCTAGGCAGATTGATTGATTGATTGATTGATTGATTGGCTGTGCCATGTGGCATGTGGGATCTTAGTTCCCTGACCAGGGAGCAAACCCACACCCGCTGCATTGGAAGTGCGGAGTCTTAACCACTGGACTGCAAGGGAAGTCCCTAGGCAGATTATTTTAAAAAGTAAGGAATCTTTCACAATCTTTTATAAAGAGCAGAAAATATATTTTAAAGGAACATATGTGTTCTCACAGTAATTTTTTTTTCATTGGAGTATAATTGCTTTACAATGTTGTATTAGTTTCTGCCACACAGCGAAGCGAATCAGCCATATGCATACACACATCCCCTCCCTCCCCACACCCCCATCCCACCCAACTAGGCCATCACAGAGCACTGAGCTGATCTCTCTGTGCTATACAGCAGGTTCCCACTAGCTATCTATTCTACACATGGTAGTGTATTTATGTCAAACCTAATCTCCCAGTTCATCCCACCCTCCCCTTCCCCACTGTGTCCACAGGTCCGTTCTCTACATCAGCTCACAGTAAATTTCTCAGTGTGGCACAAAATATGTTTACTACTAGACCCAAATATATTTAGTTTCTCTGTAAAATTAACCCCAAAATGGATAAACCTATGTTCAGTAATTAATGTTTCAGTATTTTATCTTATTTCTAAATCATCTAGATATTTAATTACTATCTGTCATTTAATTTAAGGAAAATTTTAAGGTTTCAGGTTACCAAAAAGATTTGGGGAAACTATTTGAAAAGTTCACCTAAAAACCTCTTATTCTACTTACATATATTTGACTTATTCTTAACAATTATGTTAAACTACCCACAAAAACTTCATGTGACATTAGACAAAGTCAGCTATCATTTCAAGCTATTTTTTTTACTGACAAATTTTGTAATAGAGACAATTTGAACTTACTGGGCTTTCAGTAAACCTAGGTAGAATGCAGATAACCTGTTTTAATTAAACCAACAAACTTAAACTAGCTTCTATTTACTAAAGATTATTTTAAATCATGTGAACTGGAAAAAACATTTGGGTTAGTTTCTAAATTTCTGAGAGTCTTTGGAATAGTTAATTTGTACAATGCTTAGTTTTTTAAAAGACAAATAGCTCTTTTACAAATTAATTTTGGCAATAATATGTGGAGTTAAATATCACATATCTGCATAACACACACACACGTATATAATATATATACACATAAACATACAGATGTAAACAGAGACGTTATGGGTTCTGTTTTTAAATTATTGCCATGAATCAGGCATAAAACTCATTAGCTTTAAGAGAAGTTTGATCTAAATTGTCTTTCTGGTAGAAAGAATAAATTAAGTTTACTTGCTCAGAGAGAACCTTTAAAATATTCTTCAGTGGGCTTCCCTGGTGGTGCAGTGGTTGAGAGTCCACCTGCCGATGCAGGGGACACAGGTTCGTGCCCTGGTCCGGGAAGATCCCACATGCCGCGGAGCGGCTAGGCCTGTGAGCCATGGCCACTGAGACTGCGCGTCCGGAGCCTGTGCTCCGCAATGGGAGAGGCCACAACAGTGAGAGGCCCCCGTCCCGCCAAAAAAAAAAAAGAAGATTCTTCAGTAGCCTAGGTTTCAAATGACCTTTCCCACTTTGTTTTTTTCTGATAAGAGTTACCCCTTGAAGTTTGTAGAACATTTACGTCTTAAAGGCACAGGCTAAGAATGCAAGTTTCTGCTAGAAAGACTTTGGTTTTCTAAGGCCAGAATTTTTACAATACTCACAAGCCTTTTGAGATAACTAGGGAAGGTTTTCGAGTTGGTAAAAAGGAATCGGTGAACTTTGAACTGACTCTAGAGTTGCATTTCTAGTTTTGCAAAGATTTGTAAGATAAGACAGTTGCTCTCAATTCCTCAAAAAATTGGGTTGCGGCCTAAATGACATTGTAGGTTGATCCACCCACCCAACAACATTATCCTTAATTTGCTTTTTTATATTAGGGAGAAGAGTTCTAACTAAGATGGAAATCAAAAGATTTAGAAACTGTTTGCCTTTGGAATGTTTTAGTAAATCCGTTTATAAAGGCTGTAGAAGGTTTTTCTTTTTCTCTGGGTATGTAGTTTCATTTTAGCTAAAGGGACGAGGACAGAAAGAAATTCCTATCAGGCTGTGAATATCAGCTTCCAATTTCTGACCAACTTTTGACCACTGAGCTACTTAAAAACAAACAAACAAAAAAAACACCTTTAAAATATCTTGTCAGGTTTCAGCTGGGGCAGACAGTAAGTATTCCTGGAAGTATTGAACAACTCCTTGGACTCAAGAGACATCCCCAAAGAGGATGGATGCAGAAGATATTTCATTTTCCTCTTTCTATAGTGGTACTACACATTTAAGAGAGCTGACTATGGTAAGAATTCTCACCCTTAGTCAGCTTCTGCCAGTTTTCCGGGGTTCACATCTGCAGCTCTGGTATCTACCAGAAATTGTCAAGGTTTTCCTTTAATTTTAATTTTAGTTTCCCCTTGCCTGTTTAGGAGAATAACATTTCAGTTTACCATAAAATCCCACAGGGTCCCATCAAATTTGGGAGGAACTCATATGGGGGCCCTCCTTTGAGCGTAGATATGGAGATGGCTGTAAGGTCATTAACTTGGTGGACATTGTTTATGCTCGTGCAAAGACAATTCAGACAGGAGGTTACTAGAATGAATACTCAAAGGAGGACATAGGGAAGCAGTAGGAGTTATGTCAGTCTTACTGCTTTAGGTACCTCTTATGCCTATTTTTCATTAGCTTTTGCAATGAATTTTTTTTAACATCCTTATCAGAGTATAATTGCTTTAAAATGTTGTGTTAGTTTCTGCTGTATAACAAAGTGAATCAGCTATACTACACATAAATCCCCATATCCCCTCCCTCTTCTGTCTCCCTCCCACCCTCCGTATCCCACCCCTCCAGGTGGTCACAAAGCACCAAGCTGATCTCCCTGTGCTATGCAGCTGCTTCCCACTAGCTATATATTTTACATTTGGTACTGTATATATGTCAATGACACTCTGTCACTTCGTCCCAGCTTACCCCTCCCCCTCCCCATGTCCTCAATTTCATTCTCTATATCTGTGTCTTTATTCCTGTCTTGCCCCTACGTTCTTCAGAACCATTTTGTTTTTTTTAGATTCCATATACATGTGTTAGCATATGGTATTTTTTTTTCTCTTTCTGACTTACTTCACTCTGTATGACAGTCTCTAGGTCCATTCACCTCACTATAAATAACTCAATTTCGTTTCTTTTTATGGTTGAGTAATATTCCATCGTATATATGTGCCACATATTCTTTATCCATTCATCTGTCAATGGACACTTAGGTGGCTTCCATGTCCTGGCTATTGTAAATAGTGCTGCAATGAACATTGTGGTCCATGACTCTTTTTGAATTATGGTTCTCTCAGGGTATATGCTCAGTAGTGGGATTGCTGGGTCGTATGGTAGTACTATTTTTAGTTTTTTAAGGAACCTCCATACTGTTCTCCATAGTGGCTGTATCAATTTACATTCCCACCAACAGCGCAAGAGGATTCTCTGTTCTCCACACCCTCTCCAGCATTTATTGTTTGTAGATTTTTTGATGATGGCCATTCTGACTGGTGTGAGGTGATACCTCATGGTAGTTTTGATTTGCGTTTCTCTAATGATTAGAGATGTTGAGCATCCTTTCATGTGTTTTTTTGGCAATCTGTATATCTTCTTTGGAGAAATGTCTATTTAGGTCTTCTGTGCATTTTTGGATTGGGTTGTTTGTTTTTTTGATATTGAGCTACATGAGCTGATTGTAAATTTTGGAGATGAATCCTTTGCCAGTTGATTTGTTTGCAAATACTTTCTCCCATTCTGAGGGTTGTCTTTTCATCTTGTTTATGGTTTCCTTTGCTGTGCAAAAGCTTTTAAGTTTCATTAGGCCCCATTTGTTTATTTTGGTTTTTATTTCTATTTCCCTAGGAGGTGGGTCAAAAAGGATCTTGCTGTGATTTATGTCATAGAGTGTTCTGCCTATGTTTTCCTCTAAGAGTTTTATAGTGTCTGGCCTTACATTTAGGTCTTTAATACATTTTGAGTTTATTACTGTGTGTGGTGTTAGGGAGTGTTCTAATTTCATTCTTTTACATGTAGCTGTCCAGCTTTCCCAGCACCACTTATTGAAGAGGTTCTCTTTTCTCCATTGTATATTCTTGCCTCCTCTATCAAAGATAAGATGATGATATGTGCGTGGGTATTTCTCTGGTCTTTCTATCCTGTTCCATCGATCTGTATTTATTTTTGCATCAATACCATACTGTCTTGATTACTGTACCTTTGTAGTATAGTCTGAAGTCAGGGAGCCTAATTCCTCCATCTCCATTTTTCTTCCTCTAGATTGCTTTGGCTATTCGGGATCTTTTGTGTTTGTATACAAATTGTGAAATTTTTTGTTCTAGTTCTGTGAAAAATGCCATTGGTAGTTTGACAGGGATTGCACTGAATCTGTAGATTGTTTTGGGTAGTATAGTCATTTTCACAATGTTGATTCTTCCAATCCAAGAACATGGTATATCTCTCCATTTGTTTCTTTCATATTCAATTTCTTTCATCAGCGTCTTATAGTTTTCTGCATACAGCTCTTTGGTCTCCTTAGGTAGGTTTATTCCTAGGTATTTTATTCTTTTTGTTGCAGCGGTAAATAGGAGTGTTTCCTTAATTTCCCTTTTAGATTTTTCATCACTGGTGTATAGGAATGCAAGAGATTTCTGTGCATTAATTTGTATCCTGCTACTTTACCAAGTTCATTCATTAGCTCCAGTAGTTTTCTGGTAGCATCTTTAGGATTCTCCGTGTATAGTATCATGTCATCTTCAAACAGTGACAGTTTTACTTCTTCTTTTCCGATTTGGATTCCTTTTATTCTTTTCCTTCTCTGATTGCTGTGGCTAAAACTTCCAAAACTATATTGAATAATAGTGGTAAGAGTGGGCAACCTTGTCTTTTTCCTGACCTTAGTGGAAATGGTTTCGGTTTTCACCATTGAGAACGACGTAGGCTGTGGATTTGTCATATATGGCCTTTATTATGTTGAAGCAAATTCCCTCTATGCCTACTTTCTGCAGGGTTTTTATCATAAATGGGTAGTGAATTTTGTCAAAACTTTTTCTGCATCTATTGAGACGATCATATGGTTTTTATCCTTCAGTTTGTTAATATGGTGTATCACACTGATTGATTTGTGTATATTGAAGAATCCTTGCATTCCTGGGATAAACTCCACTTGATCATGGTGTATGATCCTTTTAATGTGTTGTTGGATTCTGTTTGCTAGTATTTTGTTGAGAATGTTTGCATCTATGTTCATCAGTGATATTGGCCTGTAGTTTTCTTTTTTTTGTGACATCTTTGTCTGTTTTCGGTATCAGGGTGATGGTGGCTTTGTAGAGTGAGTTTGGGAGTGTTCCTCCCTCTGCTATATTTTGGAAGAGTTTGAGAAGGATAGGTGTTAGCTCTTCTCTAAATGTTTGATAGAGTTCGCCTGTGAAGCCATGTGGTCCTGGGCTTTTGTTTGTTGGAAGATTTTTAATCACAGTCTCAATTTCAGTGCTTGTGATTGGTCTGTTTATATTTTCTATTTCTTCCTGGTTCAGTCCTGGAAGGTTTTGTTTTTCTAAGAATTTGTGCATTCTTCTTAAAAGGCTGTCCATTTTTTTGGCATATAGTTGCTTGTAGTAATCTCTCATGATCCTTTGTATTTCTGTGGTGTCAGTTGTTACTTCTTTTCATTTCTAATTCTGTTGATTTGAGTCTTCTTTTTTTCTTGATGATTCTGGCTAATGGTTTATCCATTTTGTTTATCTTCTCAAAGAACCAGCTTTTAGTTTTACTGATCTTTGCTATTGTTTTCATTTCTTTTCCATTTATTTCTGATCTGATCTTTATGGCTTCTTTCCTTCTGCTAACATTGGGTTATTTTTGTTCTTCTTCTCTGATTGCTTTAGGTTTAAGGTTAGCTTGTTTACTTGAGATGTTTCTTATTTCTTGAGGTAGGATTGTATTGCTACAAACTTCCCTCTTAGAACTGCTTTTGCTGCATCCCATAGGTTTTGGATCATCTTGTTTTCATTGTCATTTGTTTCCAGGTATTTTTTGATTTCCTCAGTGATCTCTTGGTTTTTTAGTAGCATATTGTTTAGTTCCCATGTGTTTGTGTTCTTTTACTGTTTTTTTCCTGTAATTGATATCTAGTCTCATAGCATTATGGCTGGAAAAGATACTTGATACGATTTCAATTTTCTTAAATTGACCAAGGCTTGATTTGTGACCCCAGATACGATCTATCCTGGAGAATGTTCCATGAGGACTTGAGAAGAAAGTGTAGTTGGTTTTTTTGGATAGAATGTCCAAAAAATATCAGTTAAATCCATCTTGCTTAATGTGTCCTGTAAAGCTTGTGTTTCCTTATTTATTTTTATTTTGGATGATCTGTCCATTGGTGAAAATGGGGTGTTAAAGTCCCCTACTATGATTGTGTTATTGTCTATTTCCCCTTCATGGCTGTTAGCATTTGCCTTATGTATTGGGGCGCTCCTATGTTGGATGCAGAGATAATTACAATTGTTATCTTCTCTTGAATTGACCTGTTGATCATTAAGTTGTGTCCATCTTTGTCTCTTGTAATAGTCTTTATTTTAAAGACTATTTTGTCTGATATGAGAATTGCTACGCCACTTTTCTTTAGATTCCCGTTTCCATGGAATATCTTTTTCTATCCCCTCACTTGCACTGTGTATGTGTCCCTAGGTCTGAGGTGGGCCTCTTGTAGACAGCATATATATGGGTCTTGTTTTTGTATCCATTCAGCCAGTCTATGTCTTTTGGTTAGAGCATTTAATCCATTTCCATTTAAGGTAATTATCGATATGCATGTTCCTATTACCATTTTCTTAATTGTTTTTGGGTTTGTTATTGTAGGTCTTTTCTTTCTTTTGTGTTTCCTGCCTAGAGAAGTTCCTTTAGCATTGTTGTAAAGCTGATTTGCTGGCGCTCAATTCTGTTACCTTTGCTTGTCTGTAAGGTTTTTAATTTCTCCATCAAATCTGAATGAGATCCTTGTTGGGTCGAGTAATCTTGGTTGTAGGTTTTTCCCTTTCATGACTTTAAATATGTCCTGCCACTCCCTTCTGGCTTGCAGAGTTTCTGCTGAAACATCAGCTGTTAACCTTATGACGATTCCCTTGTATGTTATTTGTTGCTTTTCCCTTGCTGCTTTTAATATTTTTTCTTTGTATTCAGTTTTTGGTAAGTTGATTAATATGTGTCTTGGCGTGTTTCTCCTTGGATTCATCCTGTATGGGACTCTCTGAGCTTCCTGAACTTGACTATTTCCTTTCCCATGTTAGGGAAGTTTTGAAGTATAATCTCTTCAAATATTTCCTCAGTTCGTTTCTTTTGCTCTTCTTCTTTTGAGACCCATATAATTCAAATGTTGGTGAGTTTAATGTTGTTCCAGAGGTCTCTGAGGCTGCCCTCAATTCTTTTCATTCTTTTTTCTTTATTCTGCTCTGCAGTAGTTATTTCCCCTGTTTTATCTTTCAGGTCACTTATCCATTCTTCTGCCTCTATTCTTCTGCTATTGATTCCTTCTAGAGAATTTTTAATTTCTTTTTTAGTGTTGTTCATCACTGTTTGTTTGCTCTTTAGTTTTTCTAGGTCCTTGTTAAACGTTTCTTGTATTTTTTCCACTCTACTTCCAAGATTTTGCATCATCTTTACTCTCATTACTCTGAATTCTTTTTCAGGTAGACTGCCTATTTCCTCGTCATTTGTTTGGCCTGGTGGATTTTTACCTTGCTCCTTCATCTGCTGCATATTTCTCTGTCTTCTCATTTAGCTTAACTTACTGTGTTTGGGGTCTCCTTTCCGCAGGCTGCAGGTTCGTAGTTCCTGTTGTTTTTGGTGTCTGCCCCCAGTGGCTAGGGTTGTTTCAGTGGGTTGTGTAGGCTTCCTGGTGGAGGGGCCTGGTGCCTGTGTTCTGGTGGATGAGTCTGAAGCTTGTCTTTCTGGTGGGCAGGGTCACGTCCGGTGGTGTGTTTTTGGGTGTCTGTGAACTTATTATGATTTTAGGCAGCCTCTCTGCTAATGGGTGGGGTTGTGTTCCTGTCTTGCTAGTTGTTTGGCATGGGGTATCCAGCACTGGAGCTTGCTGATCATTGAATGGAGCTGGGTCTTAGCATTGAGATGGAGATTTCTGAGAGAACTCTCACCGATTGATATAATATGGGGTCGGGAGGTCTGTGGTGGACCAGTGTTCTGAGCCCAGCTCTCCCACCTTGGAGGCCAGGCCTGACACTGGCCAGAGCACCAAGACCCTGTCGGCCACACGGCCAGGTACCTGGGGATTTTCTTGCCTTTTGCGAAGTCTGAGGTCTTCTGCCTGTGTTCGGTAGGTGTTCTGTAGGAATTGTTCCACATGTAGATCTATTTTTGATGTATTTGTGGGGAGAAAGGTGTATTCCGCATCTTACTCCTATGCCATCTTGAAGTTCCTCCTGCATTGAATCTTTTAATGAAGCTATTTTGGAATTCTGAAAACTTTTGGAATTTTCTGAATACCAATTAAAATAGGTATCCCATTCTGCTTGCTTAATTTGAGAAACTTTACTTTCCAGTCCATTTCTTAAATAATCTTATCTAATTGAATCATTCCTTAGAATAGCCATGGTGATTTCCTTGAGGGATTGGCAACAGTTTGATAGGACCCTCAGCTGCAAATGAAGTTTAACCGATGCTTCTGTCCTGCCATTCTAACCACAAATGGGATGCAACACCCATTTCTGCCTCACTAGTTTTGGAGGCCCCCAAACTAACAGTTACCAAGCTATGTTCTCCACACACAAATTAATGATCTTGCCTAATTCTAGGCTGTTTTAATTCTAGGCTGTAAGATTGTGCTGTTTTATAGATATTTATGGCTTCTAGGACTCTAGTTCTTAGACGTAAAATAAGCAAGTTTGCTGGAAGGATTCTTTCCTATCCTATTTGAGGATTCTATCTCTTTTAGCTAAGCCTTTGGGCCACCTGGAGCCAAACTAATACCTAAAAGGGATGTGCCAATGGTTTGGGAATTGTGCATGGCTTCACAGTGTATCGTGTTGCACAGAAATTTTCCTGAGGTTGGCAGGTGACCCAGTGTCAATTTAACCCATTCTGTAATGAACTTACCCTAACATAGGGGTGTCTTAGAGTTAGGTGGCAAGCACTCTAACAGCTTTTAAATGCTCAACCCATGCCCACCAATTTTGCACCTTTTTATTTGGCTTCTGATGTTCCCATTAGCAATAGCCTTTACTGGACCCACTCGAGCTCAAGTCAAACCTAATCTGACCCCAGTTTAGTTCTGGTCCCAGTCCAGTTTTTACGTTGGACCCAGTCCAATTTTTAAATCAGACCCAGTCTGACTCTGGCCAGTTATCACCAATAGTTTCCAAAGTGGAATCTGGGGATTGAGAAAAGAACTGAACCAGCACACCCCAAAGAATGGGGACTGTGGGCTGATTCCAAACGAATAGGGAACTGCAGCTGCCACCAGTAGTTCCCACTTTGGAATCTGGGACAGAACCAAGGACTTGGGTTTCCAAGAAATGGGGAACTGTGAAAAGTCAATTAGATTGGGAGCTATACACAGAGAGCTAAGCTCAGAACTGAGAGGAACTTAACACCCAGACCTCAGAAACAGCAAGAAAAACAGAACTCAAAATGGTTCATGGCTACCATGCCTGTGTTTTGCATTTTCCCAAAGCTAGCATAAGTCTCCTTTGATCCCACCACTGCCACTGAATCTGTTAAAAAATTCAACTGAGTAAATCTGAAGATCTAATTGGCTTTATTCAATGACTCAAGAATCAGGCAGCACCCTATGTAGCAAAAAGAAAGAAGTTCTGAGGACCCACACCAAATGGAAGGCTTTTATAAGCAGAAGAGGAAGAAGAAAGAGTGGACAGATTCAGACCAGGTCATATTCCTTTAGGGGATGAAAGAAGTCTATGAGGTGGATTGCCTCATAAGTGCGGGTTAAGATTACATTCCTGAGGGAGGTTGAATCTGTAGTTAGGTTAGGTATTACGTCTTGCTTTGGTGACATGGGCTTAGCACAAGTGACTCCACTTTGGGCGTGCTGTCTCTTTCTTTTATTTTTTATTAAAAAAAAATTTAATGATCACCTCCTTTTAAATTAATTAATTATTTATTTATTTGGCTGTGTTCAGTCTTCGTTACTGTGCATGGGCTTTCTCTAGTTGTGGGGGGTGAGGGCTACTCTTCATTGCAGTGCACGGGCTTCTCATTGTGGTGGCTTCTCTTGTTGCGGAGCACGGGCTCTAGGCACGCGGGCTTCAGTAGTTGTAGCATGCGGGCTCAGTAGTTGTGGCTCGAGGCTCAATAGTTGTGGTGCATGGGCTTAGTTCCTCCGCAGAATGTGGGATCTTCCTGGACAAAGGCGTGAACCCTTGTCCCCTGCATTGGCAGGCAGATTCTTAACCACTGCACCACCATGGAAGCCCCAGCACCCCCCATTCTTGGGGCTTTTTAAATCATTTCATTAACATAAACTCTGGTGTGGTTGAAAGGGGGCTTGTTATAAATAATAAAAGACCCTCCTTTCACCTTTAACACTCTGGAGCTATTTCAGGAACTGGGGACAAAACCCAGGTATTATAACAAAAGGTGCTCCTTTAACTCTTATCACTTAGGAAATTACATGTGTTGTAGGAGCTCTGGCCAGGAGCCTGGATAACCAAATATACATTTCTTATTATATCACAATATTACAGCCCCTTTATTTCCTAAATGATATAAGAATTATGGTGTGTCTTAGTCAAGGAAGCGAGTCATAATACAATAAACATTTGTTAAGCACCTAGTGTATGCTGAGATCTTGGCAAGTTGCTGTAATGTATAAGACAAGATGCTTTTCCTCAATGACTTTATGATCCAATTGGCAAGAAGAAATTGAAACTTATTGGGGCCCTATGGGGCTCCCAGGCACAGAGGCCTTTTTGTCCCCCATTTCTTATAGGCAAGACTCCAGCCACCATGACCGTCCCTGAGTTCCAAAGGGCAGATTCGAATAGTTGCAAATCAAGGGAGGAGCAGCCAGGAAACCACCTGAGGCAAGATTAAAGGGACCATCAAGGTTAGGAGACTGACTACCTGAGACCCTGCACACACCCTAATCTTGTCAGCAGCCCCACCCTTTTGAAACTCTGCAGAAGAAAGAAGAGTGCAGGACTGTTACTGCCTTGATCCTTATTGCATACCCCTGACAAGGAACCCTGATTATAAGACCTCTCCCTATTCCCCAGGGAGGGGGACACAGTTCTTGAGATGCTAGCCTGCTTGTGTTCCCCTCTTTGCCGGGCAAAGAATAAAGCCACCCTTTCTTTCTCCTCCAAAACTGTTTCCATATCTCATTTTGGCCTCGGTGTACAGGGAGCCAAGATTTTGGCAACAAAATTAAGGAGGAAGAAAATAGAAATCAATAAAAGACTAAGTTGCTGGATACTAAGAATGCAGTAGAAGTTTGGAGAAAGGAGTAATCAGCATGGGCTGCAGTATTAAGGGATGACTTCCTGTAGGAGTGATACTTAAGCTGGTATTGAAAGATGAACTGAAATTAGAAATCTGTGTCGTGGTGGGGGTTTAACATTTTACGTAAGGGTTTTTAGCCTGGGATCCATGCTTGAGCTTCAGAAAACCCCTGAAATTGTTTCCCAAATTTTGGGCATATTTGTGCTTGTGCATTTTTCTCATGAGTGGGTCCATAATGTTTATCAGCTTCTCAAAGGGGTCTGGTATCACTCAAAAGTCAAGAACTAGCACTTAAAATTGCATATTCAGGAACAGGGGACATTCAATCTTGATCTTGTCCCAGGAAGTGGCAAAATAGTACAGTTAACGTCATCTCAACACTTATAGTAATGAAATACCAGAGAGCAGTCTCTAACATGCAATGTGATTAAGCTTTGAGAGGGGGAATAAAGGGGCTAAACACATTCCTGACAGCAGCAGCAGGAGAAAAGCCACTTTCTCCAACTTTCTCTACTATAATCAGTTTTCTAGGCATGTGTAAGTCTTTCCTTTGGATCTTCTAACTTAAACTGAATACAGTATATACATACATATTAGATATATATGTGTGTGTGTATATATATATAAACTACATATATATGTAGTTTCTGCTCTTACATTGAAAAAGTGTTAAGTTTCTAGAAAATAAATAAATCTGATAAATTAAAACATGTTAGATTTTTCTTTTCTCAAACTTGAGAATGCTTATACTCTACTCCTGTGCAATCCCCACTCCCCCTCCATTGAACACAAAGGTGTTACCAAGCAAGGGCTTCTGTGCCCACAGTGCAGAAAGCCAAACTCTGACAGTGGGTATCCTCAGCAAAGTAAGTTTATTTGCAGGGCGCCAAGCAAGGATAACAGGCAGCTCATGCTCAAAAGACCCAAACTCCCCAATGGCTTACAGGTGAGGGTTTTTAAAGACAGTTTAAGGGAAGGGGGTTGTAGAATGCATGATCAGCTGGCGGACCTTCTTCTGATTGGTTGGTAGTGAGGTAACAGGGTGATGGTTAGGGAATGTCAATCATCAACCTTCTGGTTCCAGCTAGTCTGGGGTCACAAATAGTGCTTGTGGTCAGCATAGAGTCACCATCCTCTACCAGTGGGGGTCTTAGTTTCTGCAGAACAGCTCAGAGATGTGCATCAATTGTTATCTATATCCTTTCAGGAGGAACTAGGAGTCCTGTGACTCTATTGTCCTAATCATTAACTGCTTGAGCCTGCTCTTTGGAACTTGGGGAAGGCCTATGGGCTTTTGTACCCTGGAAGTCCCCCCAGGGTTCTGCTTGGTTTCAAAGGGACAGAAGGGTAAGCAATCCTGGGTAATCTGTACAAAATGTTTCTCTTTATTTCCCACATCTGTCTTGAAGGTAACAAAAACATCTTTCCTTTTCCTTAGAATTCTGTGTCTAATTTAAAGACATGCTTGATAAGCATAGAAATCTTAACTAAGATGCAAATTTCTATTTAAAAAGGGGCATGAAAAAATCGAATCCATTACTTAGAACTCTTTACCCAATTACTTTCACTCTATCATAGTTTCTGAGGGTGCCAGCTGTGTTTTCCTTATGATAAAGGCAGCAATTTGAGTAAATTAAAGAATGTTTGCAATTGATGTGTACAGAGCTGTCCTTGGAAGTGTACATGGTATTTTCAAGATGAAAGACTCTAATAAGTGTTTTGTCTTTTCAATGTTAGGACTAGTAAGATGCTGTCCCTTTTCTTTCTCAGTTATGATGAGAAAACTAACATGGCATGACATTTTATATAATAATATCTGTACCAGTTTCCTAGGGCTGCTATTGCAAAGTACCACAACCTGGTGGCCTAAAATAGCAGAAATTTATCATCTCACTGTTCTGGAGGTATAAGTCTGAGATAAGATGTTGGCAGGGTTAGTTCTTCCTGATGGTTATGAAGGAGAATCTGTTCCATATCTTTCTCTCACCTGGTGGTTGGCTGGCAATATTTGGCATTCCTTAGCTTGTGGACAGATCACCCCAGTCTCTGCCTTCATCTTCACATGGTGTTCTCTGTATATGCCTGTTTGTGCCCACATTTCTCCTTTTTATAAAAACACCAGTCATACTGGTCCAAAATGGCCTCACCCTAACTTAATTAACTATATCTGTGATGACCCTATTTCCAAATAACATCACATTCTCAGGTACTAGGGGTTAGGACTTTAACACATAAAATTTTGGGGGACACAATTCAGCCCAAAAGAATATCACTCATTAGACATCTTCTGTATGACTTGGTCAAAGCATAAACACATGATGACTGAAAGATGTTTTCAAAAAGTTTTTCACAGTATTGAACCAGCAGCACAATCATAAGATCTGACAGTTTACTGAGCTCATTACTCAATGTCAGAAAGAGCCTTACATTCTGATTGTTTATCAAATACAAGTGATTTTTGATGTCCTATGTGGATTGCTGGTATTGTGAATTATCTGCACATATTATAAGACTGTTATTCCTTGATATCACAGCATTTTTTTTTTTTGGTAAATACAATGAGAGCCTGTTTCTCCATACTTCTTGTGATAGTGGTTACTATTTCACATGGATTATGCCCATGAGTAGAATTGTGTCAGTACCACTGAAGCAGCTCCTGCCATGTCAGGCTGGGGGTGTCAAAGTCAAGGCTTGCTCTGGGGGGAGGTCAGAAGGCAAGATATCAGGTACAGCTTCTGTTTTCTTCTTTTCTCCCTCCACCTCCCTCGTTCCCTAGGTCAAGCGGAATAAGGAGGGATCGTCTCCTTGATAGTAGCCATGTTTAGATTCAGACCTAGGCAGAGATGGCACTTTGCCTGTGGCACCAAGTCTGTCTGACTTTTCCAAGTTGCTATCAGACAGTTATGGTACATGCAGAACTATATCCAGAGTGTAATACTAAAATAATATGTATAGCCAAGTTTATAAAATAAATTTCACTTTTACTAATTTATTCATTCATATGTCTATTCAACAGTCGCTGAGAACCTGTGCAAATTAAGGGTTAAGGCCAAGGGCTTAAGAGTCAGATATATATGAGTTATGATCTGGATTCTATTATTAACTAATTATGTGACCTTAGAAAGCATCTCTATATATATTTTTTTAATTAATTATTTTATGTTTGGCTGCGTTGGGTCTTTGTTGATGCATGCAGGCTTTCTCTAGTTGTGGCAAGCAGGGGCTACTCTTTGTTGCGGTGCGTGCGCTTCTCATTGTGGTGGCTTCTCTTGTTGCAGAGCACTGGCTCTAGGCATGCAGGCTTCAGTAGTTGTGGCGTGCGGGCTCAGTAGCTGCAGCTCGCGGGCTCTAGAGCGCAGGCTCAGTAGTTGTGGCCCACAGGCTTATTTGCTCCATGGCATGTGGCATCTTCCTGGACCAGGGCTTGAACCCGTGTCCCTTGCCTTGGCAGGTGGATTCTTAACCACTGCACCACCAGGGAAGCCCAGAAAGCTTCTTTATATTTCTGTTGGATATTTTTGCAACTCAATTTCATGATCTGTATATATTTGAAATGATAATACTGTCATGATAGATTACATTATACATTTGGGTGTAAGAACCCCCAAATCTCAGTCAGTAGCCTGAAATGACAAAAGTTTGTTTCCTGCTTATGCTACATGTCTGTCATTGCTGGCTGTGTTCTCTATACCACATGGGCTGTCCTCCAGAATGACAGAACATTTGGAACATTTCCCATTGCTATGCGAGAGGGAAAAAGAGATCTGGAGGGGCATTTTTATCATTTCTGCTCACAACGCATTGGCCAGAGCCAGCCACCGACCCCACCCAACCACAAGGGGCCGGGAATTGTGTTACTAACCAGGAGAGCTGGAAAGACCTGGTGAACAACACACAGACTGTCACAAATACCCTTCTATAGGTATAAAGAAGGATTTCATGAGATTATTTGTGTGTGAGTAAATATATAAAGTGACTGGTACAGTGACTGACAGGCACGTGGTAGACTCTCAATAATAGTATTTATTATTATTGTAGTACATTATTACTATTAAGCACCTACTACATTCCAAGCACTAAGCTAGGTACTGGGAAGCCATAGGCTATCAATGAAACTCCATCTAGGGGCAAGGAGTGAGAAAGGTGTGACTTAGGAGGCCTACTGCCGGTTACCGTGAATGAACAAATTAATAAATCCACTTTGTTAATTGGTCATAAGGGCAGTAGGCTAGAGCAGTGTCCAAATATTGTCTCATTTAACCCTCACACCATCCTATAAATTCAGAATTATTTATGCCAGTTCACAAATGAGGGAGTTAAAGCCCAGGAGGTTTATGTGACCTGCACAAAGTCACATTCCTAGCAGAGGTCAAACTGGTGTCCTGGGGACAATACCAGAAAATGCTCTAAGGACTGATATGCTACTACTTGCTCGGTGATATTAGGGGCCTGGGCTTGGGGTAGATTTAGTAGATTTGATAAATATGAATAAGTTGATTTAACTGTGGATTTGGGCTGGTATTGGTATGATTTTCTTTTGTTATTCAATTATCTCAATGTAAAAATGGGATAATAATAACAAACATTTGATAGGATCTTTTTGAGAAGTAATGTGATGATAGTTTTAAGTTTTAAAAATAATAATGTATGGACAGTAAACACTCAAAAAATGTTTGCTGTCATTAGTTTTCTTTCACATGCATTGCATTTAATTGATAATTAGAAAGTACAGATGAAGTAGTAAAAATAATTGGTTTCCTCTGTAATCTCTGGGCCTGGTTGCTACTTTGTAAGGAAGTAGCAAGGAAGTGAAGGGTTTTCCATAAACCCAGAGGGATTCATTGTAGCAGCCTATCCTGTATGTAGAATTCTCACCTGCTTAAAGTCCGAAGCCAGTTGAAGCCATCTGTCCCAGCCACTGGGCCTTGGGCCTCTTTCAGGGCTTAGGGACAGAAACACATCATTCCTCAGAGGGAGCAGGCTAACCAAGAAATTGTTATAAAGTTGCCTTTCCTGTTCCTCCTGCCCAATCTGAGTTAGGATGAAATCTAGGCATGGTAGCAATGATCATGTGTGAGTGTAACCTTCTCAGCAGGCAGCAGTATAAGGCAGTGGTTGAGACCATGGAACTAGATTTGTCTTGTTAGCTCTTTGTTGCTCCCTTCTTGTGTGATACCAGCCCTGGACACTGGTTTACTCAGCAGGAACATAGGTATGACCGAGAGTGTATAAAGCACTTAGGAATACTGTCTGGTAGATAACAAGCACTTGAAAGCTGCAGCTCCCCTAACACAGCTGGGATTCTAACCCAGGTGTTCACTGAGCATCTGCTGTGTGAAAAAGGCCCGTATGGTCTCTGTTCCCACACAATTATCATTCATGAACTGGCTCCAAGTCCAAAGTCTTTCACTAGACAGTTGTTATGCAGTAGGAGAAAGGGAATACATGATAACTAATGTCACATATGTGACTTTAACTAGTACTTCTTACATGTTATTTATTTTCCTCATTTGTAAAAGTGTCAAACAATAAAGAAGCATTTAGGATGTAATGTCAAAGCCCCTCTCTGTTCTCTTTGCTCTCAATACACACACATCTATATTATAAAAGAAATCATATATATATGTAAAAGCATATATATAAATATATATGTATATACGTATACATATATGTACACACACATCTATATTGTAAAAGAAAGAAACTATATTGCATACAAAATTGTGTGTTTTATACTTCATTTTCACTTAAGTATATGTATCAGGGATTTATCCATGTTGATACATGTACATCTAGTCCATTTTATGACTATAGCGTAAGTTTTTCAATACTCCCTAGGAACACAGTATTTTTCCTTCAAAAATTTGTTTTTCTTACAAACGGTGCTGCAGTGGACATTTTTTTTTTTTAGTACATATCAGAATATTTATTTAGATTAGAATCTTAGAAGTGGAATTGCTGGGTCTAAGTGTTTGTTCATTTATAAAGTTTTGCAGACACTAATAATTACCTTTTAAAAGGGCTTTACCAATTTTTACTCCCATCAACAGTATATAATAATGTATGTTTCCTTGCATCCTCTCCACAACTTCCAGTTACCAATCTTTTAAATGTTTGTTAATCTTAGGAAAATAAATAAAATTTTATGGCTGCTTTAGTATGTATTTCCCTGATTACTCAAGAAGCAGAGAATAATTTCTTATGTTCACTATTTGTACATTATTTTTCTATACTGATCGTTCATATTTTCTGCTCAATTTCCTGTTGGATTGTTGATTTTTTTCTTACTGATTTGCAAGAGCCCTTTAAATATTATAATAGCAATTATTTGCTATATATGTTGCAAGTATTTTCTCTAACTCTCTTGCTTCTCTTTTATATTATATATGGTATCTTTTACTAATACAGAATTTAAAATTTTATATATTCAAATTGGTCAGTCTTTTCTCATGGCTTCTAGATTTTGTATGTCAATTCAGAATATCTTTCCTATTGAAGTAAAAATAATTCTCTATATTTTATTCTATTAATTGTTAAGTTTCTTTTCATAGTTTATTTTTTAGACAAGGTGGAATTAACTTTTGCATAGGATCTAAGGTAGGGATCTAATTTTACCTTTCCCTAAAGGAGTAGTCACTTGGTCCAAATTCAATTATTGATTTGGAAATTTGACCTTAGTTACACACACACACACACACACACACAATTTTCTAGACTATTTTCTTCCCCATTGGCATTGCTACACTGTTTTAGTAACTATAGCTTTTTTGTATGACTTAATAGTAGTTAGGATTGATCCTCCCTCATTGTTCTTCTTTTCCAAATATTTTTGACAATATTGTGCTTTTTCACTGTGAACTTTTAAATCTGATTTTTAAGTTCCACAAACTATTCTATTAGTATTGCCCCAGATGTATTGATTAATTGGGGAAGAATTGACAACTTCATACTACTATAGTTTCACATTCAGGAACATGATATATCTTTTATTTATTTAGATCCACTTTTCTGTCCTGCAGTAAAGTTTGTTACTTTGCTTTATGTAAGTTTTACATATTTCTTTTTAGTGTTATTCTCAGGTATGAATGAGTTAATTACTATGATTTTGAATAGAATAAATGTTTCCATTACATTTTCTGATTTAATATTTTTTTAACATCTTTATTGGAGTATAATTGCTTTACAATGGTGTGTTAGTTTCTGCTTTATAACAAAGTGAATCAGCTGTACATATACATATATCCCCATATCTCCTCCCTTTTGCATCTCCCTCCCACCTTCCCTATCCCACCCCTCTAGGTGGTCACAAAGCACTGAGATGATCTCCCTGTGCTATGCGGCTGCTGCCCACTACCTAATATAAACTTTATTTTTGTTGTTGAGCTTGTATCACTGGCTTCCTAAATTTTCACACTGGTTTTAACAGTTTTTTCATTTGATTCATTTGGATAGTCTAGGAGAAAACTGTAGAGTTTACAAACACTAACAGTTTTCTGTATAGCCATTCTTAATGGGAAGATAGAAGCCACTTTAAGTATTTACCACAAAGGGAATTTAAAACAGGAAGGTGGTTACAGAGGTGATGGGCCCTTGAAAAACCACACCAGTAACAAGGAGATAACGCAGGGGTTATTAACAGCAGGAAGCCACAGCCCTAGACTCAAGAGATAAAGGGAGGAGGCAGGGTTACTACAGCCTAGGGACCAGGGTCACCCTAAAGAAACTGCAAGCTTGGTGGGAGTCATGTAGGAGTCAAAGCTGCTGCCAGAGAAGCTATACAAGGCTGAGAGGAAATGGGAGAAATACCTAGCCTTTTCCCTTTCCACCCTACCATCAGTCTCCTACCAGTACCTCCCACCTGTTGGATTTAGCTGGACACCAGCTGAAAAGGAAGCATAGGAAACGCACCCTGCAGGGGTTGGTCCACCTATGGCACAGAGAAAACACGAGGTGTTTCAGGAGTGGATCTGAGCACAGGTAGGTCTAGGATTGGGTCACTTTCCAATATTTATGCCTCTAAATTCTTTTTCTCATTTTATTTTACTGGTGAGGACCTGCAGCACAAATTTAAAGAGCAATGGGGGTAGGAAGTCTCTGTGCTTATTCTTGATTTTAGTAGGATTATTTCTAATATTTCAACCTTAAATAGGATGCTTATAATTGCTTATAATTACTATTTATCAAATTTAACAAAATCAAATCCTTTGTAGCATATACTGAGATGATTATATAAGAGTATATTATATATACATATATATACATTAATTTACTATATTAATATAGTGAATTGTACTGACAGGCTTGCTAATGAGCAAAGATGAATCAGCTTTCCAGTGTTTGGAAAGACCTTACTTTGTCAGTGTATTGTTCTTTTTAATAAAGTGATATATTAAATTTATTAATATCTTCTTTAGGACTTTTATATCTATATACATAGGTGTTATGAAACTAGAGGATTATGCTAGCCTTGAGAATAGGCTAAGACTCTATCTTTTCTTTTTTTCTTTTTTTTTTTTTTTGCGGTACGCGGGCCTCTCACTGCTGTGGCCTCTCCTGCTGCGGAGACACACAAGCTCAGCGGCCATGGCTCACGGGCCCAGCCGCTCCGTGGCATGTGGGATCCTCCCAGACTGGGGCACGAACCCGCGTCCCCTGCATCGGCAGGCGGACTCTCAACCACTGCGCCACCAGGGAAGCCCCTAAGACTCTATCTTTTCTATGCCTTGTATATATAATGTAAAGTTTTCCTAATCTTTGGATGTTTGAAAGAACATCCACTTAAAACCTGATATTTGTTTGATGCCTTTTTAAGGGGTAGAGCATTCACAACCTTTTCAAGTTCTTCTATGATCATGCTTTCTTTCCTTCGTGAGTCAATTGCTAAAAGTTGCTTTAACAAACTTTCATCTAGTCAGGAAGGCAGGAGAGTTTATGGGCATCCTGGTCTCTGACTCTTAGCCAGCTGCCTTGGAGACACAGTTCCTTGTACAGTTGAGGGAGGTTGCATAACCAGGATGCTTGTTCTAAAGCTGATGATTTGCTTCTATAGAAGAAATATGTATCTCATTAGGTGTCAATTTGGAGACCTGTATAAAGAAAGATTTTTCACCCTACAGGCCTCTTATTCCATTATTTTAGGGATACATGTATTTAACTAAAACTCACTCAGAAGAAAACAGTGATACCAAATTAGCCAAGGAAATGCTGTCTCAGGGAGTATCCCAGCAGTCTTTTCATGTGTGAGGCAGGAAAGTGCCCTCATATTGGGATAGAAAGAGGGCCATTCCCAGAGTGAGCTACTTCAGCTAATTAAATCCATTTGAAGACCAGAGGTCCTTTTGTAACCTCAGAACCAACCCCTAACTGGCCTGTTTCTAACAAGATACTGAGTTGTTTTTCAGAGACAACAGAACAAAACCACCAGTCACGCAGCCAAAGCATACACAGAAGAGAAAATTTTTACCTCAAACAACACCTGGAACCAGCATGTCTAAACCCCCAGAGCCAAAGGACTGGGACATGACCGGAACAAGCCGGAATGCTTTCAGAAGCGAAGGGTCCGCTGTCCAGGAAGATCCGGTGCTGAAGCCCCTTCACCATACCTTACCCTAAAGAGCCAAGTTCCAAAGCCCTCCAATGGAAACCTGCCCCACCAGCGCCTCCACATACCACTCCTCCTCCCCTAACTCAGAAAAGTTTGACTGAACCCCAGATCTGGGAGACAGATCTGAGCTGTGCCTCCTGTTTCTTTGCTGGTTGACCTAGCAATAAAGCTTTTTCTTTTCTCAAAAGCTGGTGCCATAGTATTGGTTTCTATGCATGTCAGGTAGCAAGCCCTTCGCTTGGTAACACTTCTACTTGTGTTCTTCATCAGTGTTGGGAAAAGAACTTATTAGTTTTCTCACACTCCACCCTGTAGAGCAAGAAACCTAGAAATGTTTGTATTTTAAAAGTGACTACAGATTATGAAATGTATTGTCTAACACAAACTCAAAGGCAACATGGGACATTATGAGGCATGGATGGAAAGTGATAGGTTTCTTCAAACCCCTGATTCTATTTTGATATAGGGGAAATTAGGTTAAAATTAACAGCCAGGGAAGACTTAAGAGAAGAAAGAGGTAAATTTCTATGTGAGTCTGTGGTTATATTTATGTAAGCATGGCCACTGGGAAGGTTAGCTTTGATGGGAAGTGTTTTGGGTTGATTATATGTGTGAACTCCCACCTCCCTCCACTATCACAAATGCCACTGCATTCTGTTTATGGTTCTACCACTTTTACTTCATTGCATATTAACCATATGTCTGGTTCCCACCTGCAATCCCTCTCATTCTTTCCCCCACCCCACATGGGATGGCAGAACAATTCTGATAAACCATATTAGGAGAAAAGAACTAAGAAATAGCTACTTTGTTCCAGTCTCTGTGCTACTGTGTTTTCCATATGTTAAATGAGGCAATTGCCCCTAACAATGGTTCTCAAGCCTAAAGATGAATCATGTGGTTATTATCTTTAATTTGATTTTTGGTATGGAAATTTGAGACCTGCTGACTTAGCTACAAGAGCTCAGCTTCTCTATTAGGCAAACTTTCATTGAATAGATGTTTGCTACTTATATGTATGTGGCATTGATAAGTGCATTAACCATTTTAAGCTTAGTCTCTTCATCAGAAAATGAGTATATTAATAACAATATTAAGAATAAATGAAATTAAATGTACGTATTGAGGGCTTAACATAATGCCTGAAACACTGTCAGCAATCAATGTCAGTTACCATTACTCGAGTCAGAAGACCTGGATTATTCCCCTAAGTAACGTGTTACTCTGGACAATTTATATCATTTCTTTGTGCTGATATTTAATCATCTGCAAAGTGCATTTAAATTTTTCTTTTTTTCTTTCTATTTATTAAAAATAATTTTGTGATGTGTTTTTACACCTCTTAATCCTCAAATAACTTTGTAGGATATTATTTATTGTTTGGAGGAGGAACTTTTAACAATGAATTAATAAATGATAGATGGGGATTTGAACACAAGTTCTCTGATACTAGTTCCTCATTCTGTTGTCTCTATATCACAGTGGTCCTCAAATAAAGGAGTTGAACACATGATCTCTATGGTCCCTTCTATCACTAAAATGTTTGCATCGAATGTTTTACTCTTAAGGACAGCTCTAAAAGAATTGGGTGCCCAGGGTGAAAATCTACATCTGAAATGGTCAAAACAACAACCATAACAAATAAAGAAGTATAATGGCTAACTGTGCAAAAAATACAGGAAAATTGAGACCCATTGTGAGGACCCCAGTTACCTTCAAATATGAGCTTAAAGTCCAAATTCCAGCTGACTCTGAGAAGCAGCCTCCTCACTACCTGTACTTCCACTGCCACCACTCGCCCACAGATAAGATATTCAAAGGAAGAGAGCTGAGGAACCCAATCACACTGGTGAGACCAAGAGTGGATTCAAATCTGGTTTCTGAACAGTGTTTTTGAGAGGTGAGGTATGACCTCTCAGTTGCTCCAGGGTACCTCCCTCCCTGTACAGTCACCAGAAACCTGGGAATAAAATGAGCATGCAGTCTACCAAACTGAAATGTCTTCACTTGAACTTTGGAGGCCATGGGTCTATACAAATAGAGTGGGTTTTTTTTCTGTTTCCTCAGACCCTTATGCATTCAGGTTTTGTTTTCAGCATTCTTATAGCATACCAAGGAAGGTGTGACAGAGCCCAGAATTTAAAGAAAGAGCAAGAGCTGTGGAACTGCTGGCTAAAAACTGGGATGTCCAAAGCTGATGACCAAAGATGGGAAGCAATGCATATTCCTAAAGAGTGCCAGCAATTAGGGTCAGTGTCTTGCCTGCAGGGCTTACAACCAGGGGACAGTGTATAACCAGCAGTACCACCAACTATCTGCCTTGCCCAGGTCTCCCAACTCAAAGTAAGTAGAACATGGAGGAAATGTTATGAGTGGTTCACTTTCCCTTCCTTCTTAGGGGGTAATGATCTCTTCTCTCTAAAGCCAAGGGATGGGGTCTCCTAGAGGGTTCCTCATAGTTGTTGGGAGTATCCTCCAAGCAAGGCAAGCTAGCATTTTGTTATCCACAGAATGCTTAATGTGCTGTAGAACCTTCAGGCACAACTTGAATGTCTTCAGAGTTATATGGAGAGAGAGTTCTTGGAAAATGTACCGTGAAACTAGGAATTCCCTTATATTATAGGGTGATTACAGTTTTTGCCCAACCTGAGACACTTTTGAAAGTGAAAGGGGATACTATAATTATCTCTGAACACCAGCTGTAAAATATGTCAACCAGGATGTCTGATTACTCTATCTAAATTTACTTTAATATACTTCATCACAAAGAGTGTGATATATGCATGCTAATTAGTTTTAATCTACTAACCCTATGGGTGATTAGTTAGTATTTGAAGTCCTCTAATTGGGCACACACACTCCCAGAGTAGTTAGTTAACATCTGAATGACTGACTTATCAGGAACCTACTCTCAGAAGGCACATTGGCTTCACTTATCTTTGTTAATTAGCATAATGAATATTAGAAAATTTTCATTAGTGAAATCAGTGGTGCTCAAGATATGTGGATAGACCAGTAATACTGTACAGCCAGTTTCCCCCTTGTATGAACAGGATATAACTACTCAGGAAATTCAAGAGCCTACACTATTTGGAATGGCCCCCTAGATTTAGGATTCCAAGGAAATAGACTGTTTACAATTTCATAATGGAAGATTTTGTTACTTGACTCTGACCAGAAGGCTAACTGATTATCATTGTGTCTGCTTCAAGAGAACCTTTCATGCATGGTTGGACAGAAAGCTAGAATTTTATTAGATTTGCAGTACAGGTTGTAAGACTGTTTTCCTGCCTTCTATAACACTTGCCTGTATGGGTAG
This sequence comes from Hyperoodon ampullatus, assembly GCF_949752795.1. Taxonomy (NCBI): domain Eukaryota; kingdom Metazoa; phylum Chordata; class Mammalia; order Artiodactyla; family Ziphiidae; genus Hyperoodon; species Hyperoodon ampullatus. The sequence goes on from NC_136921.1 coordinate 69,844,405, forward strand.
CAAATTTACTGTAGCATACCACATGGTAGCAAAGTTGAGGGGAAGGACCTATTTAGTGCTTACTTACCTCTAACCACAGGAGACTACAGATATCTTCTATGAAGATCCATATTGGCTTAGGCCAGTGTGTGACACTTGTCATTTTCAGGTTCTTCCCCACTATGAAAAAGAGAGGATGCTTGACATTAGTCCTCTGAGATCTGGGGGTACATTTGAACCTGGGGATAAATGCTCATTGGGGCCTGGAGATTTCTAACACAGGGAGGCCAATGGAGTAACATATGCTTCCTGAAGTAACTCTGCTACAATGCATCTAGGAAGTGGAGGTGGGCGGGTAACTGCTAAGACGTCCAATTATCCAAGATCCTTGGACAGTGTGGAAGAGGATTCCAAAGGAAGGAACCCAGAGATTACAGCAGGGGCAGGAGCTGTGGGCTAGAGAAGGGGTTGGGCATTGTATCCTTGGAAGGTCCATGAGAGACATGGCTATCATTTCTAAAAGGGGCCTCCTTGACAGAGGGGGCCAGAGTAAAGTTTTACATCATTCCAAGAAAACCACATACCATGATTATGCAGTGACTGCTGCATCAGCAGAGGCTTTCAGCCCTAGCTGGTAGAACCAGAGCCAGGTGGTGGGAAACCCCTTTCTAATATTGACAAGTAGTCTTCCCATAACTCTGCCTTCCCATCCCTCTTCCCTGTCCTCACAGCATAGGTCCTGGAAGAGGAAGAGGGAATGTAAGTCTCAGAGCCTCTTTCTCTCTCCTCACTTCAAGCTCTCAGAAACTGAGAAATGGATATTTTACTAAAGATTTTATAGGCTAACCAGTGGTTTCAGGATGTACCAAGAGAAGGAATTGATTAAATTCCAACTATTTATCTCTGTTCTTTCTCCAAACTCTTCCCTCATTTTCCCTAGAAAAACTCTCCTCTAACTTTCTCTTTATGTATGGTTTAAATTAGTAGCTTCAGTGAGACTGCTACCATCAATTAGGGGAAATCTGTGGAAGTGTTTTTAGACTGTTTCCATAGAGGGAGGTTACCACTGGTTTTGATGAGCTGGAGCCAGAGAAGCTAAATGTCCTACCATATGCAGCAAAGTCCCACATAACAAAGAATTGCACCATGTCTTCCATGACTCTTGACTGTCCTGCTGGATATTTATGTACGTGAGAAGCTCTAATTATCTGAGGCTGGAACTTACCTAAATGTGTATGTGCATATGTGTGTTTGTGTGTATGCTGTGTGGCATGATTTTAATACACACTATGTTTTTCAGGAATGCAACTACTATGCAAATCAAAAGAAGTTGGTGGCTTAGTCTTAAAATTTTCTAAGAGAGTGTTTGTCATTTCAGATAATCACATCATTAATGCCTATACCACTTATGACATTTGAGAACCTAATGAAACCTACCAATATCAGTCTGCATTTACAGCTACCGCAATCTGATGATTCCAACATTGGCACAAGCATCTGACTACCTCCTTAAGCGTTACAGTGTAGTCAAGTCTGGGCAGTTACACATTCAAATACTATTAAAATATTGTCTTTTCTATAATTAGCATTGCCACGTTTAACAAATAAAAATATAGGAAGCCCAGTTAAATTTCAGATAAGCAACAAATAAATTTTTAGTATAAATATGTCCTAAATATTGTCAATCTATTTGGCAGCCCTATTTATAGTTCAGTTAGGAAATTTTACTGAATTGCTTGAAATGTGTGTGGATTGGAAATATTATCTAATAATTTAATTTTTGAAGGTTAAAGGGATATTACCCAATGTTTAACATAAGAAGGGACCAGTGGAGCTAGACAGAATTTAAAACTACTGGTATAGTGCAAAACAGATATAGCAAAAACTACCTATTGTCTACAACATGCTCCTGGGGCAAAGGGTCTCACACTTACTATCCCCATCTCTACCCACTCAAATAGTTAAATAAATGTTCTCTCAATTAAAAAAAAAATCTTCCTTACAAAAAATTGTGCTGCTAAGAAACAGGTTTTCTTCATTTTTTTTACATCTAAATCCAGATTTAATCAAAGTACATGTTCTCCCTATGGGGAAGAGGAGATATACAGCACTGATGATCTAAAACACCTGAAACATTGTAACAATTCAGGTGTTGATATTAATAAGTACACCTTCTCTCCTCAAACCCAATAGTCATTTGTAATGCTTCCCAGACACTAAGATAACTTTTCTGTGTCTTTTGAGATAGATGTATAAATTTAATTTCTGCAACTTTAATATTTAATTAAAATATTGCTACCAAATGGATAAAATAATATTTTAAGGTAGTATGCTCTACTGGAAACAAAGATTGAATTATGGCTTTTTGATTAGATTCAGGGAAAATCTGAAGACCATAATTATCAGAATGCTCTAGCCAAGCTTTATAAGATTCAGGATAAATCACCAAGAAATTTACAAAGGACAGAGATATTTTATGGTTCAGAAAACTGCAGAAGAATAAACAAATAAAAATGAAATAATAATCATTAAGAGAAGGAAAGGCGTATCTGGTTTATTCTGACATATTTATAGTTACTGGAGTCAGGATGATCTTCCAGCATTGCCATCAGAACACCATGATTCCCCTGCTTAGAACTCCTTAGGGACTTTGCATTGAACTCAAAGTAAAGTTCAAAATTCTCTACAAGCTCCTGCATGACCTGTTTCCTGTTTCTTTCTCCAGCTTCATCTCACACATCTGCTCCAGCCCCACTGGACTCTGTTCACTCAGGTCTTTTTCCTTAGGCTCCTGCCATAAGGTCTTAGAACATGCTGTTCCCTCTGTCTGAAACCTCTATACCTGTCATCCTTTGCCTGGATCAATTATTGTTCAGATCTTAGTCCCAATGTATTTCCCTAGGGAAGCTTCCACTTCCCCTAGACTTGCTTTAGGGCCCTCATTATATGCTTCATAATACCCCGTTTAATTATTCAAAATTATTTGATTTAATGCATATCATTAATTATAAGAATTGGCTTAAATCAGTGTGTGATGTTTGTCATTTTCAGCCTCCTCCCCACTATGGAAAAGAAGAGGATGCTTGACGTAAGTCTCCTGAGATCTGCTTGGACCCTAAACCCTTGAATAACTGTATTCCCTACAATATTTGTTAGGTCTGGGGTCCTATCTATCTTTTTTACCATCAACTACTGACTGACAAAATAGGTGCCTAATATTTGACTTTTGATTACTATAGTAGTAATGTTGTTAAGTGTCATCTTTGAGATTAAAAAATAAGAATATATATTCCTTATATAGTTTAGAAATGTAGGAATCATGTTTCTTTAGTTTACTTGGCATTACACTGGCAAACTCAGATGCATATAAAAAAAGACTGATTTGTTTACTTAATATGAGTTCAGTTCTTATCATGTGCAGGGCACATGCTAGGCAGTGGGGATATAACAATGAACCAAGTGGGCAGGCATGATTCCAGCTGTAAAGGAAATCAGCAAAAGCAAACAGAGATTTACACATTTTGTTATTTAACTGGAATACTGATGAGCGTCATGAGGTAAAGATTAAGGTGCTAAGAGAGACTATAACAAAGGGGCTGCTATAGACCAAATGTTTGTGTCCCCTCATAATTCATGTGTTAAAACCTAACACCTGACGTGATGCTGTTGGAACTGGGGCCTTTGGGAAGTGATTACATCATGAGGGCTGAGCCCTCATGAATGGGATTAATACTCATAAAAAAAGGGGCCTGACAGAGCTCCCTCACTCCTTCCACTGTGTGAGGTTACAGGAAGTGGGCTCTCACCACTGAATCTGCTGGCACATTGATCTTGGACTTCCCAGCCTCCATAACTGTGAGAAGTATGTTTCTGTGGTTTATAAGCTACCTAGTCTACGGTATTTTTGTTACAGCAACCCAAATGGAATAAGACAGGGGTCTTATCCAAGCTGAGAGTATCTGAGGAAGCGACATTTAAACTGTGGTTTGAAAGAGTGGGGTGGGAGTGTTGGGTGAAGTGACTTAGTGGAGAAAGAAGTCTATATGAGGAGGTTTTCAGAGGAGAAAGAGGATGGCCTTGCTGGAGGTAGAACATGGGTATCAGCAGGTTAACAAGCTCCCCAGGTGATTCTGTTGTGGATCCTGGAATATGAATAACTGGGCTGGAGACTTTCTACTCAAAATGTGGTCCTAGTCTCTGCCATATTAGCATCACCAGAAGTTTGTTGGGACTTCCTTAAGTCTCAGTCAAAGTCTGTATAACAAAATCCCCAGATGATTTATATATTCATTACAGTTTGAGAAGAACTGGGTTAGAAGAACTTAAAAAAAGAAAAAGCCAACATGCACTAAGGATGGTGCACAGAGAATAAGGGTAAGAGTGATTGGATGAGGCTGTTGGAGCAAGCAGAGCTCAGATCATGTACAGCTAAGAACAGTGTCTCCAAAGAGGAGATGATTTAACTCAGTGAGTGTGCGAGGCAACATAACGGAGTTAAGAAACAAAATGTTAGTATTCTTATCTATCTACCTATTCATCCATCCATCTACATCTATCTATAATCTATTATCTATCTATTTAAAAATCTATCTATTATCTGTTTATCTACCTATATTTTTTTAACCCCAGAGGATAAGAAAATAGTATCCACCATGTTTTTGATTGTTCCATAGAGGGAGGATACTATCACTTTTAGTAAGCTGGAACAAGAGAAGCTAAATGTTCTACAATGTTGGTCAAAGCCTCACATGACATGGGCTTCCCTGGTGGCGCAGTGGTTGAGAGTCCACTGGGCCCGTGAGCCATGGCCGCTGAGCGGCTGGGCCCGTGAGCCATGGCCGCTGAGCCTGCGCGTCCAGAGCCTCTGCTCCGCAACGGGAGAGGCCACAACAGTGAGAGGCCCGCGTACCGCAAAAAAAAAAAAAAAAAAAGCTTCACATGACAAAGAATTTTACCATATTCTCCATAATCGCGGATATATGTCATTATACATTTGTCCAAACCCATAGCATGTACAACACCAGGAATTAACTGTAATGTAAGCTATGGACTTTGGGTGATTGTGAGGTATCACTGTAGTTTCATCAGTTGTGACAAATGCACCACTGTGGTGGGAAAGCCTGATAATGGAGGAGGCTATGCATGTATCAGGGCAGAAGGTATATGGGAAATCTCTGTACCTTCCTCTCAATTTTGCTGTGAACCTAAAATTGCTCTAAAAAAATGAAGTTTATTAAAAAATAAGAAAATATAGTACTTAATATGTGAATAACACCATCCTTCCTCAGTCTATCCAAGCACCAAGTGTTCCCATGTTGTGTATAGTATGTGAGTTATTTGGATGTGAGTGTCCCCAAGGCAGATAACAGAGGCACCCTCACTTGTTTGTTGGCTTTTTGAAAACTGCAGTTGTGTACCATGTATACTCAATTAAGTGAATTTAAAGATTATACCTTCTGGTTTTACCTAAACTAACTGCCTCAAATTTGGATTTCCCAGTGATGTGAATAAAAGGTTAGCAACACTTTTCTCCTTCTGCATAAGAACTTGCCCTTTTATTAGCTTTCCAGCTCCTCACTTAGAGTCCTGATAAAGGTAGTAAGTCAAATAGGTTGCTAGGCAACAATGCTTACTGGTAAAAACGACTAAGTAAAAGGCTACAGCTGGACTGGGGGAACTGTAAGTTCCTAATGGGGACACCATAGCTGTTGGTTGAGAGTGGCGATCTTAGAGCTGATTATGTCCTCATAAGAACCCCAGAAGCTACGCCTATGGAGTTGCTTCAAGAGATACTGGCTACCAGGGAAGATCCTGAAACAAGCCAATATAGAGGCTCTCACAAACTTGAACCTGAGCTATCATATAGGAAGGGCAGAGACCACCCCCTGGACTGGGGTAAGAAGTGTTGAAGGACTCTCACAGAAGAGGAGTGCTTAGCTCTGACCTCTGGCAAGCTGTATTCCTAGCCTATATCCTTCTGAATGAATCTGAAGCCAAGCGTGGCCTAAGTAGTTGAAGAATATGAATATTCAATGGAGCCTTAAGACCCCCTAGTAGGCATTGCAATAGCCTCAAAAGATTCCTGCAAAAAACTCACTGATTAGAAATAATACAAACATAAGCAGACAAGAAGAAAATGTCAGCATCAATACTTCTTTGACTCCTGGTACAAGCTCTTCATCAGCTACATTGCAAGATAAAAACAGTGACACTAGCCAGATCTAGTAAGTCTAGTAAGCAGTAAGTGAAAAAGATTAGAAAAATTATCAAGAAGACTCTTTGAAATATTAATTTAAATCTACTATTACTAATGATGTATGTTTTTCAGATACATGTTTCTATATTGAGCGTCTCTTGGGCCTTCAGCTATTCTGAGATGTAAGAGTATATATATATTATGCCATGAAATCATAGCTAGTGGTATGATAAAGCCATCATGGTTAGCAAACATTTAAGAAGTAAGGTTCTGGAACCTTATTAAAAATATTTAACTGATGGCAAAAGAGTTTTGATGCCATTTGTAAATAAAAACAAAGTTTAAGATATTTTTGTTCTATTGTATTTTTAAAATTTCCATTTTTGTATATTTTTAAAGTATATAATACATCATACAGTAAAATTGGCTTATATTTCATAAACAGATATACATATACTACAGATATATGCTGAATTTTTTTCCACTATGGACCTGGAGAAAAATATTTGGAGATCGCTGCTGTTAAGTAATGGTTCTCAACTCTGGCTAGTATTGGAATCATTTTTTCAAAACTTCCAGAATGCTTGGGCTCCTTGTCACACACACAGTGTTAGAATTTCTGGGAATGAAACCCAAGGATTAATAGTTTTAAAAGCTCCACAGGTAATTCTGAGATAGAGCTGTTACCTACCTCTGGAGTCCGTCCCCAGCAAGGGTTCTTCTTCCTGGGGTCACTCAAGCCAACAGAATGAGTTTTTGTTTCGGAAGCAAAGGAAAGCTTCATTCTTTGATCAAAAAACAGAAAGGTCACAGCTGGCTCATCCACGCTCTCCCCGCACAAACCGTGGTCACGGCTGTTTTATGGGGAACTCGCTGCAGGGGTGTGGGGTGTGATGGCTGCGGAGTTCTCGCGAGTTGCCTGCGGAGCTCTCGCGAGTTGCCTGCGGTGCTCTCGCGAGTTGCCTGTGGTGCTCACGTTCCAGATCGCGAGGCGGAGCGCAGGCCCTCTGCACACGGCCCGCCGCCGCCATCTTGAACTGTTGTGAGGTGCTCAGCGTGACTGCACGTGTCTCTGTACCTGCGTCTGCACATGGCCCTTGAAGCTACAGTGTCGGCAGAAGCCAGTTCGCACTAGGAACTCTGGTGTGAAGGGCTGGGCGCGAGGCCTCTGCACGCAGCCTCCTGTGAGCAAGTGCATCTAGACCAAGCACAAAGGGAAAAAAAAAAGGTTAGACTTAATTTTCTTACCCAGATTCTATTTTTCCTTCCCACGAACTGTTAATGGGCTTTGCTGGGGACAGAGCCACGCCAAGGGGTCACAGTTTAGAGACAAGGGAAGAGTTTCTCAAACTATACTCAGTTCCCAGACTACCTGCAGCAGAATTACCACAGGGAGGGGGGCTTATTGAATCAGAATCTTGGGACTATGAAGGTGTTCTATATTTGGTACCGTTCTAAGGCTTTTCTTTTAAACTCTCAAATACTTTTAATGTGACTGTAATTCCCATTTTATACAAGAGAATACCGAGGATTAGAGAGGATAAGGGACACTCGGGTAAGAGTCACAGAGGTGCCCAAAGGGGATCTGAATTGTTAACAAGCTCTATGGGGGAGTCCTATACACACCATAGTCTGAGAAGCATTAGTACAGAGTAGAGAAACTTCCCTCCGCATTCGTTATCTTCACACTAAGAAATTCCAAAGCAGTCACCAGGAGCAATTTTACCAGAGAAAAATTAACTTTCTGCCTTTAAGTGTGCACAGCAATTATAGGAGTTCATTGGTATGAAATATATTCATGTTAAAGCGTATCTGGGTTAGCATTTATATTATTTTGATAATTCCTTTTTTACAATATAGTAGTCGTTCACTGGAAAAGCTCAGAACAATAACTGTCTTCTGTTATTTCACATTATGCATACAAGCAGAATAAATAAAGTGTAATTTTTAAAATTTGAGTATAATCAAGGTTGACAGAAGCTAATTAAGTAGGACATACGCAGAAAAGCTCTTAATTAGCTTAAAAAAATTTTTCACTTACCTTGTTACTTCAACTCTTAAGAAGAAAGGAGCCAAGAAAAAAAATGGCAAAGCACGTATGTGTGGAAGGAAGGCTATGACTCAGACCACCTGGGCGCAAAGGCAGTTGTTAAAAACATGGGAGAGCGGCTAAGGCAGAATGACTCTGACCTTGTGTTTAAGAGTTGTTATCTAACTAAATGGAGGAGAAACTTAATATAATTATTCCCCCTGCTGGGGTTAGCTAAATTCATGTCATCTTGTTGGGAAATAATCAGAAGAGAAATAAAGTGAGGCAGGTGGTTTCTGACAATACGTCCCAAGAACCATGTGCATGCCACAAAATGTGTGTGTGTGCTCACATAGATACGAACTGTATTTGTTTATGCATACTAAATTCAGTTTGTCTCGCAGATGTTAGCATTTTTTTTGTCTTTTTGGATGAGTAAAGGTAGCACATTTGTGGCCTATTGCGTGGCACAGGATGGCAGACAAATTTTATTTGACCTCACAATATTGGTGAATACAGCGTTTGAATAATGTTGACTTCATTATTAACATTTAAAGGTGGAGAAATTCCACATAAAATCCCAGACTTCTGTTTCGCTTTCATCATGGGAAGAAATGGCAACATTTAATCTCTGTTCCTACATGGCACTCATACTGTCTTGTATGTTCAGGCCTTTTTATTCTTTTACCTGCATTTAATTTATGATGCCTATCCTGGGGGGATAAAATGAAGAAGTGATATGTGGGAGGGATAAATTTATCCCGTCTTTATTCTATTCTTGGTACCATAAGCCTTGACTGTTATGTATGAAGCTAAGACCTTTCCAGTCTTTATTTTATTTAAAACTGTCAAACCGTGTTTACTAGATGAGAATACTGGAATTCAGGAGGATAAGTAAGTCCACCAAGGTCATACAGCTCATGGCAGAGGCAGGAGGAAATCAAGATCTGTTTCGGCTCTTTCTGCTATTGTATGATCATGACTGGAGTTAAAATAATGTCTTCAGCACTCCTGCACGCTCACATATTTTCCTTCCTGTTTTGACTACTATCGGTAGTGAGTTTTGTTGTCAGATATCTTTCAGCTGCATCAGATCTATAAGTATCAGAGGAAACATCAACAAATGTTTATTAGCAGCTGTTACATGAAAGGTAATGAACTAGATTACATGTCTTAGATGTGGCCCCAGTTGAAAGTGGAGTAGAGGCATTAAGAGAAATGCACAAATAACTACAATACTAAATGCAGTATATGGAATGTATCATGAGTGTGGTAGAAAGAAATTGCTACAGAAGATGAGAGAAGGAAGAAATCTTTCAGGATGTGTGGCATGAACTCCTGGGTGGACTGTATGGTTATTGGCTTTCACCTTTTATCTTGCTTTCTTCCTGTGTTCTCAGGTCTCTAGCTGATACATATATTGTCCAAATGTGTATGTGTGTATAGAAATAGATTAAGATATAATTGTTTATACACACCTAAATGCACAGAATGGGCCTGGAGAGTAATCTAGAACTCATCTCAGAATTACACAAGTCAGAATCTAGATCCTTGCTTTTAATAGATGTCAAATGCTAGTATGATAAACATCAAGAGACCATGTAGAATATTGGGTAAGGGTTCAGATTTTGGGTCACACTATCTGGGTTTAAATCCAAGCTATGCTATTTATTATCTGTATAACCTTGGGCGAGTTACCTATTCTCTTGGTGCCTCAGTTTGCTTGTTTATAAAATGGGGATAAGAAGAGTGTACCTGCCTTCTGCGGTTATGGTGAGAATTAACATGAGTTAATATACATAAATTACTTAAAATAGTGTCTTTCTCATAGTAAGGATGATATTAAAGTTAGCTATTATTATTATTACAACAATGTAATACACTGATCTTTTCAATAGTCAAATAAAACCATGTTTAATGATATCCATTTTTCGGTGTCTCTCCATTTAGTAACATAAGTAATCATCTATTCAGAAGCTGCTGTTCTTAAGTCATTGCACAGTTTCCTCTCATTTCTGGGTTTGCTGTCAGGCCAGCTTGTTTCATGGTTAGCACCACTAGGAAAATTCTAAGAAAGGTAAGAAGAGGGAAGAATAAATCTTAAGTAGTATTGGTAGTTTGTGATGCATGAACCTAATGAAAAAATACCCTGCCTGCCATCCCTTCAATTTCTCTGGGATCTAAAGTACTGCAGTGTCAGGGGAAGACACCAAATGTGTTTCACAGCTCAGTGTAGAAAGTTATTCTTTCTCCCCAGGTCCTTTTAGATCACGTGCCCAATTTTTTATGTAAAGGAAGAATCAGGGACATATAAAAACACAGTTAAGGTTTTAAATTTCTATGTAGATAATTATTTTCTGTTTCATTTTATGGGAAAATATAGATTTTGCACTGAGGAAAAAATACCTTAGATATTTGAAGCTTTATCCATATGCAGTCAATGCTACATGTTAACATTATTATAGTTCATTAGGTTTTAAAAGTTAAATATCAAATCCCTAAATTTATCTTTTAAACTACTTTAATGATGTAAACATTCAAATAACTTTATTGAGGTAAATTTAACATAACAGTACAACATAACAGTAGAACAATAGAGCCTCATTTTTAAGTGTATAATTATTTGCATTTAAGATACAAAGTGTTCAAACTGAAAAAGTTTACTCATGTCACTTTGCAGTCAATTGCCTTTGCAACTCTTGGCCTCAGGGAACAACTCATTTGTTTTCTGAAATTATAGATTAGTTTTATCTGTTGTAGACTTTCACATAAATGGAATATGATATTTTGTGAGCATGGTTTCATGTGCTTATCAGTCATTTGTATATCTTATTTTATGTAGTGTCTGTGCAAATCTTTTGCCGATTTTTAGGTTGGGTTGATTATCTTCTTACTGGGTTGTAGGAGTTCTCAAAATATTCTGGACACCAATCCTTTGCCAAATATTATGTATTGTGAATATTTTTTCCCGGTTTGTGGCTTGTCTTTTTATTTTATTAATGCTATGTTTTAAAGAACAGAACTTTAATATTTTGATGGAGTCAGGTTGAAGCTGTATTTACCTTTTATGACCTACCTTCTGAGGTTACATAGCACCACTTCTGTGGTATTGTTAGTAAAAGCAGTTGCAAAGCTCTGCCAAGGTTCAGGATTATGAAACATGGACTCCATCTCTTGATGGGGGACAGGAAAGTTCTGAAAGAGCATGCGGATTGAGAATTACTGTTGTACCAATTTTGTAAAATACATAAAAGACAATCCGGTGTCTTTAAAAAATGTGTCTGTTTCATCTAAATAGTCGAATTAGGTGTGAAGTATTCATGATAATCATAGTATCCTTTTAATATTAGTAGGATCTGTAAAAACATCCCTTCTTTGATTCTTATTACTGTTGATGTGTGTCTTCTCTCTTTTTTCTTCATTAGACTAGCTAGAATTTTATAAAATTTATTGATTTTTATGAAAGAACCAGTTTATGCTCTCGCCAGTTTTCTCTATTTTTAAATTTTATTGATCTTCTTTATAATTTTCTTTATTCCCCTTACTATGGATTTAATATGTTCCTCTTATTCTAGCTTATTAAGTTAGAAGCTTAGATCATTGGTTCAGGCTTTTATTCTTTTTTAATTCAAGCATTTAAAATTATAAGTGTTATTCTAAGCACCTCTAGAGATGCATCTCATAAATTCTGATATGCTGTGTTTTTATTATCACTCAGTTAAAATATTTTTAATCTTCCTTTGAGTTCTTCTTTGACTCAGGGTTATTTAGAAGTGTTATGTTTAATTTCCAGATAAATGAGGATTTTCTACTTTTCTTTTTTCTATTGATTTATTATTGAAGTAAAATTCATAAACATAAAATCACTCAGTTTTAAGTGTACAATTCACTGACATTTAATACATTCAGAATTTTGTACAACCATCACTACTTCTAGTTCCAAAAGATTTTGATCATCCTGAAAGGAAGCCCTGCATCCTTAAAGCAGTCACTCCCCAATCTCCCCTCTTCCTGGCACCTGGCAACCCCTAATCTTTTCTCTCTCTATGGATTTGCCTATTCTGGATATTTCATATGAAAATTGAATCATACAATATGCAACCTCTTATGTCTGGCTCCTTTTACTTAGCACAATGATTCGGCTATTCATCCATGTTGTAGCATGTATCAGTACTTCATTTCTTCTTATGGCTGAATAATAATCCACTGTGTGAATGTAGTTTTGTTTATCCATTCAGCAGTTGAAGGACATTCGGGTGGTTTCCAACTTATAGCTCTTTGTGGGCAAGTTTTTTTTTTTGAATATCTGTTTTCAATTCTTGTGGGCATGTACCTAGTTGTGAAATTGCTGGGAACATGGTAATTCTATGTTTAACTTTTTGAGGACCTACACAACTGTTTTCCACAGTAGCTGCACTGTTTTACATTTCTACCAAGCAGTGTGTGCAATGTCTTCACATCTTGGCATCATTTATTTTCTATTTTTTTGATTATAGCCATCCTAGTTGATGAGTAGTGGTATCTCACTATGATTTTGATTTGCATTTCCCTAATGACTAATGATATTGAGCATCTTTTCATGTGCTTGTTGGCCATTTATATATCTTCTTGGTAAAAATACCTATTCAAGTCTTTTGCTCATTTTTTTTTTTTTTTTTTTGCGGTATGCGGGCCTCTCACTGTTGTGGCCTCTCCCATTGCGGAGCACAGGCTCCGGACGCGCAGGCTCAGCAGCCAAGGCTCATGGGCCCAGCCGCTCCGCGGCACGTGGGATCCTCCCAGACCGGGACACGAACCCGTGTCCCCTGCATCGGCAGGCGGACTCTCAACCACTGCGCCACCACGGAAGCCCCTGCTCATTTTTTAAATTGTGTTTTTTGTCTTTTTGTTGTTGAGTTGTAAGAGTCCTTTATACATTCTGGATACTAAACTTTTTTTTTTAGATTGATTGATTGATTGATTGATTGATTGATTTATGGCTGTGCTGGGTCTTCATTGCTGTGGGCAGGCTTTTTTCTCTAGTTGCAGTAAGCGGGAGCCACTCTTCGTTGTGGTGTGCAGGCTTCTCATTGTCGTGGCTTCTCGTTGCAGAGCATGGGCTCTAGGCATGCGGGCTTCAGTAGTTGTGGCACATGGGCTCAGTAGTTGTGGCTTACGGGCTCTAGAGCACAAGCTCAGTAGTCGTGGCACATGGGGCTTAGTTGCTCCGTGGCATGTGGGGTCCTCCTGGACCAGGGCTTGAACCCGTGTCCCCTGCATTGGCATGTGGATTCTTAACCACTGTGCCACCAGGGAAGTCCCTGGATACTAAACTCTTATGAGATATATGACTTGTAATTATTTTCTCCCATTATGTGGATTGTTTTTTCACTTTCTTGATAGTGTCTTTGGATGTACAAAAGTTTTACATTTTGTTGAAATTTAATTTACCTGTTTTTTTTTTCTCTTTTTGCTTGTGTCTTTAGTGTCATACATAAGAATCCTTTGCCAAATCTATGTTTATAAAGATTTACCAAATATTTTTCTTGTTTAAGATACTCTTCTTTCCTCATTGTATAGTCTTGGCACTCCTGTTGAAAATCAGTTGGCCATAGGTGTATGGCTTTATTTCTGGACTCGCAGTTCTATTCCATTGGTCTAAATGTCTATCCTTATGCCAGTATCCTTCTCTTGATCACTGAAGCTTTGTAGTAAATTTTGAAATCCAGAAGTTTTGGTGCTCCAACTTTATTATTCTTTTTCAAGAGTCTTTTTGGCCATATGGGTCCCTTAAAATCTCATATGAATTTTAGGATCTGCTTTTCCATCTGCCAAAAAAAATGCCATTGATATTTCAATAGTGATTGTATTGAATCTGTAGATTGCTTTGGGGAGTATTGCCATCTTAATGTTGTCTTCTAGCCCACGAACATAGACATCTTTCCATTTATTTAGGTCTTCTTTCATGTCTTTAAGCAATGTTATGTAGTTTCCAGTATACAGGTCTTGCAGCTTTTTGGTTAAATTTATTCCAAAACATTTTAATCTTTCTTGATGTTATCGTAAATGGAATTGTTTTCTTAATTCTTTTTTGAACTGTTTATTGCTATAGAAATACAATTGATTTTTGCATGTTGATCTGTATCCTGCAACTTTGATGAATTTACTTATTAACTCTAATAGATTTTTACAGGTTCTTTAAGATTTTCTAAATGTAAAATCATGTCATCTGTAATAGAGATAATTTTACTTATTAATTTCCAAAATGGATGCCTTTAACTTCTATTTTTGTTTTGTTTTTGGGAAAATTGCTCTAGTTAAAACTTCCAGAGCAATGTTGAATAGAAATGATGAAAGTGGGGGGCTTCCCTGGTGGCACAGTGGTTACGAATCTGCCTGCCAATGCAGGGGACACGGGTTCGAGCCCTGGTCTGGGACGATCCCCATGCCGTGGAGCAACTAAGCCTGTGTGCCACAACTACTGAGCCTGTGCTCTAGAGCCCGCGAGCCACAGCTACTGAAGCCCAGGTGCCTAGAGCCCATGCTCTGCAACAAGAGAAGCCACTGCAATGATAAGCCCGCGCACTGCAACGAAGAGGAGCCCCTGCTCGCCGCAGCTAGAGTAAGCCTGTGCGAAGCAACAAAGACCCAATGCAGCCAAAAAAAAAAAATGGGAATCCTTGTCTTGTTTCTGATATTAGTGGGAAAGCTTTCTGTCTCTCATCATTAAGTATAATATCAGCTGTGTTTTTTTCATAGATGGTCTCATCATGTTGAGGAAGTTCCCTTCTATTCCTAGTTTTTTGGGTGTTCTTATGTACTATTTTAAAAATATAATTCTGCTATGGTCAAAAAACATACTTTTATTACCTTTTAAATTTATTGAGACTTGTTTTATGACCTATTTATGGCTATTTGGTGAATCTTTATATGCACTTTAAGAGAATGTTCTGCAGATTTTCGCTATAGTGTCCTGTAAGTGTCAATTAAGAAAAGTTGATTGATAGTCTTGCTCAAGTCTTTTATATTTTTCTAATTTTCTATCTACTTGTTTTATCAACTATGAGACAGGAATGTTTAAATTTTCAACTGTAATTATGGATTTGTCTATTCCTATTTTCAGTTCTGTCAGTTTTATTCCATGTATTTTAAAGCTCTATAATTATGTACAGGCACATTTAGGATTACTATGTCTTCTTTGACAAATTAACCCCTTAATCATATGAAACAACCCTCTTTACCACTGGTAATATTTTGTCTCCTAAAGCCTAATTTGCTGATGCTAATGGAGTCACTCTAACTTTCTCATGATTATGGTAAAATAGCATATCACTTATGGTCCTTTTACTTTTAACCTGCATCTTTATATTTAAAGTGATTTATTATAGATAATGTAAAATTGAATATTGCTTTTAAGAAATCTTGCTAATCTCTTCTTTTAATGGAGTACTTAACCATTTATGTTTATTATATTTATCAATATGATTTATCAGTTTAAGTCTATAATCTTGTTACTGTTTTATATTTGCCCTTTCTGCTTTTTGTTCCTTCTATCGTCTTTTCCTAACTTCTTTTGGATTAAGTGACTATTTTTTAGTATTACGTTTTGTCTCCACTATTGGCTTATTAGCTGTCTCTTTGTTCTATTCTTTTACTGGTTCCCAAGATTTATAGTATGTACCTTTAACTCAGGGGTCCCCACCCCCTGGGCTATGGACTGGTACCGGTCCACAGCCTGTTAGGAACCAGGCTGCACAGTAGGAGGGGAGCAGTGGGCAAGCAAGTGAGCAAAGCTTCATCTACTGCTCCCCATCGCTCCCCACTGCTTGTATTACTGCTTGAACCATTCCCCCCCAACCCTGTGGAAAAATTGTCTTCCACGAAACCAGTCCCTGGTGCCAAAAATGTTGGGGACTGCTACTTTAACTTATCACACTTTGCCTTCAAATAGTATTATACCATGTCACATATAACATAAGAATCTTACAAAGGTATAATTCCAGTTACCCTCTCCCACCCTTTGTGTTGTTTTCTTGCATTTCTCTTCTACATTGTAGTATTATACTATATTGTATTATAAACTCCACAATACCTTTTCATTCTTATTGCTACTAGTCAGTAATCTTAAAAAATTTAAAAATGAGAAAAATATATTGCAGTATGATATATAAATGTCACCTTCGGCTTATATAATTTTGTATGTCAATTATATCTCAATTAAAGAAAGAAAAATAATTTTATTTTTACCCACATCGTACCATATCCAGCATGCTTTATTGCTCTTTGTATATCTGTGTTTCCATGTGGTGTTATTTTCCTACCACCTGAATCCTTCTTGACATGCAGATGTTTACAGTGAATTTTTTTCAGCTTTTGTTTGCATGAAAACAAAAATGAAAATAAAATGAATGAAATGTCTTTATTTCTCTATTTTTGAAGGATATTCTCAATAGATATAGAATGCTAGGTTGATGGGTCTTTTTTTTGTTTTGTGTTTCTATCAGTTTAAATACATTATTGCATATCTTCTCTCTTGCATATTTTCTGATGAAAAGTCCACTGTCACTCTTATATTTGTTTCTCCATCTTGTATGTCCCCCCTCTACCATTTTTTGTCCTCCTCCCCACTTTATTGAGGTATAATTGACAAATATAAATTGTATACACCACATACAAAAAATTGTAACTATGTGAGGTGATAGATGTGTTAACTAACCTTATTGTGGTAATCATTTCTCAATATATGTGTTTATCAAATCACCACATGTACACCTTAAATTTACATGACGTTACGTGTCAATTATATCTCAGTAAAGCTGAAAAAAGAGCTGAAGGAAAATATCCAATCCAATGTTATAACCCTAAAATAAATAAATACATACATAAATAAATAAAAATAAACAAACATATGTAAAATATATTTAAGGTGTATATGTCCTGTTTTCCTTTCTGGCTGCCTTTAAAAGCTTTTTTTTAATCCTTGATTTTCAGCAATTTGATTATAATGTGCCTTGAAATGGTTTTCTTTGTTTTTATCCTGCTTATAGTTTATTGAGTTTCTTGGTTCTGAGATTTATAGTTTTCATCAAGATTGGAAAAGTTTTTGCAATTATTTCATTCATTCATAAATATTTCTTCTGCTCCCCTCTTTCTTTTTTCCCCTCTGGGTCTCTAATTACACACATGTTAGACTGCTTGTTATTGTCCACAGGTCACTGAGATTTTGTTAATTTAAAAAATATGTATTTTTTACTCTGTGCTTCATTTTGGATAGTTTCTATTTTTATGTTCGCAAGTTCACTGATCTTTTCTCCTGCAGTACCTAATCTGCTGTCATTCATATCCAATGAATTTTTTTTCAGAAATTGTATCTTTCATCTTTAGAAGTTCCATTTAGCTTTTCAAAATAATTCCATTTCTCTTTTTATTGTCATCATGTTTTTCTTTAAATCCCTGTGAATATCTATAGTAGTTGTTTTAATATCTTTGCCTGATAATTTCATCATCTCTACCATTTTTGTGTCTGTAATTATTTACTGATTTGTCTCCTTGTTATGGGTAACACTTTTCTCTTTTTCACCACTCCAGGTATTTTATTTATTTATTTATTTATTTTATTTTTGGCTGCTTTGGGTCTTTGTTGCTACACATGGGCTTTCTCTAGTTGTGGCGAGCGGGGGCTACTCTTCATTGTGGTGCACGGGCTTCTCATCATGGTGGCTTCTCTTGTTGTGGAGCATGGGCTCTAGGCACATGGACTTCAGTAGTTGCGGCATGTGGGCTCTAGTGCGCAGGGCCAGTAGTTGTGGCACACGGGCTTAGTTGCTCCACGGCCTGTGGGATCTTCCCAGACCAGGGCTCGAGCCCATGTCCCCTGCATTGGCAGGTGGGTTCTTAACCACTGTGTCACCAGGGAAACCTGGTCCAGGTATTTTTGATTGAATCCAGGACATTGTGAATGTTAGTGTTGTGTTGGATTTTTGTCTTTCTTTAAAGAATGTCAAACTTCATTTTACTAGGAAGTTAAGTGACTGGTAGATTGGCATTGTCCTTTCTAGTCTTGTTTTAACGTTTTTTAGGGTACCTCTGGAGTAGTCTTTACATTAGGGTTGGGTTACTTTGGTAACAAATCGTGACCCTCCAGAGATTTCTACTCCATGTCCCAAGTGTTCAGCAAGGTTTTTCCACTCTGGCTGATTAGAACTTGACTATCTCTAAGTTCTGTGTAAGCTCTGGGAGTGGTTTAGCTGACAGCTTCTTGGTAGTTCTTTACCTGGCCTGATGGAGTTTGTACTCAGCAGCAGACTCAAGGGGATTTCTATGTCGATTTCTGGAGCACTTTCTTTGAAGTCCTCCCTCATATTGTACTCTGTCCCAAATATTTCAGCTGTGTCATTCTCAAAGTCCAAACTCTGTCTTATCAATTTATAATTTAACATGACTGCTATGATCTGCTTTGGTTTTTCCTTTTTGTCATGTTCAAAAAAGTACTCCTAGACAGACAGGCAGGGTGATCTTAGGGCTCATCTCATTTACCTCCTTTTTCTAAAAGATCTCAGCCCATGTTTCCAAAATTTGAAAACATCTGTTTCTTGTTTCAGTTTTTCTAGTTCTTTATGGTGGATGGATAACACTAGTACCAGTATATTTTTCAATATAAATAGAAGTAAATTAAAATTTATTAATTAAGCCTGATATTAATGAAGCAGATTCATGGAGAGAGTGCATGTTAGAAACTTTTTTTCTTGGAAGCTAGTTTTTATTTATTATTATTTTTAAAATTTTTTATTTTGTAGGCCAGGCCACATGGCTTGTGGGGTCTTAGTTCCCCAACCAAGGATGGAACCCGTGCCCCCTACATTGGGAACGCAGAGTCTTAACCACTGGACAGCCAGGGAAGTCTCTCTCTTTTTTTTTTTTTAAGTACCACATATAGCATTGTTCGGAAAACAGTCACATGCTTTTAGCAGGACTTAGTTGCATGGGGCAGAGCAGATTGGAAGAGACTCAGAACTAGAACCAGACCCAGTGGCAGGTTGACCACAGGCAGGGGAACAGTGCTAACTCTAGTGCTGGAAGAAATTTAGTCTGTAGCCACAGGTATTGCATGGTATCCAATACCATCGAGAAGTTTCAATATGTGGATGATAAGAGAAACAATAAGTCTTTACTATATCCAATCACTGTGCTAAGTGTTTTACAAATTATAATGGAAGTCCTTTTTTTTGGTTGTTTTTGTATGCCCTTTCCCTCCCTTTTCTGGTAACTTTCCTTGGGGAAGTGCTTCTCTCACAATCCATGTGCTTTTTTCCTCACTCCTCTCAGGCACAGGTATAGGCATATTAAACAGGATCTCATTTTGTTATTGATTGTTAAAAGGTGCATACGTGATCCAAGAAGAGCCAGTTAAATTGGGATTGATATAGAAATTCTTGAAGAAAGATAATCTCTAATTTTTACTGGGTTGTTAAATTGGAATAATTTAAGTTTGTAGCTGCCTGTGGCTATATTCCATAGGTAGATGGAGGAGACTCCTCTATAGTGAGAGAAATGAGGTTTGAGCTCAGAAAATCAGAGGCAAAAGGTGAGGAGAGAGCCTAGTGACATCTTTGAACTTTAGACCCACCTGTACCTAAAATCAGCAATTTTTATGGGTCACCTTTTTATTTCTTGAATTAGATTTCAAAGATTTCTGGCTAAGACACATTATTTCATATATTCTCATATTAACTTTGTGAAGAAGTTACTATTGTTACATTTGTATTTCAGAAAAGGAAACTAAGACACAGGTTAGATAAATTAGCAAGAAATTACACATACCCAGTAAGGACTTGAGTCAGGATTTGAAAGCAGGCAGTCTGACCTCAGAGCCTGAGTTCTTTCCTGCTAAATTAAACTACCTCTGAATAGTACCTTCAGGACAAGTAAAGGCAACTCAATAATGGGAAACCTAGAACCGAGGAATTCAGTAGTCCAGGCAGGCATTAAGCTGTCATTCCATGAGAAATCTGTCAGTAGGTTACAAGGCCCAGCCCCAGCCTGAGTTTCAATTATTATATGCTTTGGAGTAGAAAGTAATGCAAGACAGTCATTTTCTGTCTTTTTCCATCATCTGCCATTTCCTTTCAGCCGAATCATGTATTGAACCCCTACTTTGTGCTCAGGGCCAGTCACTTTCTCATTTCATTCCTTAACTATTTTTTTGCCAATTTAAAGATGCATAGCTTTGTAAGCCATATTTCTGATCATAATCAATAAAATAAATGTAAACAAAAAGACAAAAATGTCAAACTTGAAAATTAAGTTAAACAAGCCCCTGATTATAGACTACAGACCATAGGAAAAACAATGAAAAGGATAACAACCCCAAGTCTTTGGAATACAGCCAAACTCAGAAAAAATGTATATAATCTCAATAATGTTTACTATTAAAGAAGAAAGACTAAAAAACAAGGAATTCAGGATCTAAAGAAATTATAAAAGAACAATAATAAAATAAGAGAATGTGGAAAGAGGGAATTTATTATTGTGTGGCTGGAGCACACTGACTCCATTTTGTCAGCTCCATCTTAGGTCCATGGTCTTCCCCCCTGAGCATGTGCATTTCTAACAAATTCCTAGATGCTGCTGAGGTTCCTGTTTGGGGCCACACTTCAAGGACCACTGACTTCAAGGCTGGGGAGAGACAGGACCTGAGGCTGAAGGTCAGGTGGCTGCAGCTGTGAGGAGAGTGGGCTGCAGAGACTAGGAACCATGCAGGCCCTGATTACATGGTTTACCTTTTTGAGTTCTTTTCACTATCAATCCATCTACCTGCCAACTCCGTCTAAAGCCAGACAACCTCACCTACTTAAAAAGGGATTTAAGTATCATTAGTTGTAATGAGATTTTATACTAATAAGACTTTATTGCTACCTATAAAATATATACTCTGCTGGTATGCTACCAAGCAGTCTGTCCTAAATGAGAGGAACCCAACTTTGCCTGACAAAATAAATGGACGCAATACATTTTGTAAATCAGTATCTTTCATTTTTGTGTTGCGCGTTGACATTCTCATTTTCTGAATTCAACAGCACATCATTAGTGTGGTTTTTGGGTAATTTTTATGATGTAGCAAGATTGTAACTCTTTCTGAAACCACTGGATTAATTAATCCAGATTTATCTTCTCAGCATCCCTGGTTAGTAAGTAGCTGTATCAGTTCTACTGATAGAACCCCACTGACTTAGAAGGAGAAAGAGGAGCTTGTGACTCAGCATATGCTAGTAGTTAGGGATTACAGACTGCTGGACTCTTCCTTCTAGAGTCAGTTTCCTTTTCTTTTTAATTTTTTTTCTTTTTTTGGTCATTCTACTTTAACCCCAGTGCACAAATGAGTGTGATTCAAGAATGCAAAAATTACTGTGTATATTCCCCACCAACCTGCTACAGTTTCTTAATTCCTACTATGTTGGACATTCTCTTAGGTTATCTTAGGTAATGGAGGTTTAATGTAAGGATGAGCAGTAAGGAAACAAAGTCTCTTTGACCCCAGTTTTAAGAATTCATTTTTAGTGAAGATTATAGTGAAATCACAGGAAGCAATTTTCAGTGGTATCCAGTAAGAAGTTTTGACTAAAGAATTTGAGTAAAGGTTTACCCTCCCACCTGAAATAAGTCGGATAAAATATATGAAACAGCAATTTTCAAGTTTTCATGCAGGCAGTGAAGAAAAGTGATTTCTAAGAGTTGAAAAACAAGTAAGTTGTGATTTCTGAGAGTTGAAAAACAAGTAAGTTGAGCCCTATGATTTCCCCAGCTTACTGTGCTGAGAGAGTATCCAGGCGGCAGCACAGAGAGGGTGAACCCAGGTGGAGCCTGGCAGATAACCCAAGTTGAAGAAATGGAGCTGAATGTCCAGGGAGACCGAGGCAGTGGGAGTTCCAGGAGAGAGTACCAGGAAAGAGAGCCACACAGGGGTCAACATTATACTCATCAGCACATGTGTATGAGGAAACTACCTGAGACGTGAGAAAGAACCACCAAAAGGATTATGGGGAACAGCGCTAGGGCCTATTCTTATATTTTTATGTCCTCAACCCCCCACCCCCACCCCCCAACACACATTCAGAGAATTCTTGGGTAGATGGTCTTTCCTCTCTATCTTCTCTTTCCAGGATCTCTGCCTCCTTTGAGGAGAAGGTACAGGCTTGGAAATTAAGCCTGTTTACTTGTAGGGTCAGGACAGAATATCTCTGCTCCACTGCTCGTGTGTTCTGATCTTTCCCAGGCAAAATTTACTTAGCTGAATGTTGTGGACTGAATGTTTCTGTCTCCCCCAAATTCATATGTTGAGGTCTGTAAAAAAAGTTAATAAAGTAAAAAACCTCAGTTAAGAAGAGATGGGAGACCAGAAGGGGGAGCTCTCAAATCCTGTGATAATAGCCGACCAAGAAGAAAGACTTCTTTCCTGGCAAGAACTCAGCCAATAAAAAGCCATGGACTCTGTTTACTATGGCCCTCCCAACTTCCTTTTCTGCTCTGTAAAAGAATGCTCCTTTCCTTGCGGTGAGGGAGGGGACTTGCACGAGGCTCACCATGTTTATAGATTCTGAATTGTAATTCTCTACTGATCCTTAATAAACCCATCTTTGCTGGAGAAATATCTGGTAGTCTATTTATTCCAGGTCAACAAGTCCTCACAACCAATGTGATGATATTTAGAGATGGGGCCTTTGGGAAGTAATTAGGTTTAGAGGAGATTATGAGGGTGGGGTCTTCATGATGGAGTTAGTGTCCTTATAAGAAGAAGAAGAAACCAGAGCTCTTTCTCCACCATGTGAGGACACAGTGAGAGAGCAGCCATCTGCAAGCCAGGAAGCAGGCTCTTACCAGGAACTGAATCTGCCAGCACCTTGATCTTGGACTTACAAATAATTGTGTATAATCTTAGAAATAATCTTGGCCTCCAGAACTGTGAGAAATAAATTGTTTGTTGTTTAAGCCACCCAGGCTGTGGCATTTTATTAGAACAACCCAAGATGACTAACACTGAATTTCTAGCATGCGTATAGTTTGCAGTGTCCACAGCCGTATTAAATAGGTGGGCAGTTTTACTTCTCTGGGCTCCAGATGTCTGCCCCTGCTCAAGTTGAGGGGTGGACACTAGTGGAGTGCAGGGTCTGGAGAAGGTGGCTGGGATCTGTGTCTGACTCTACCTGTAAATAACTTTGTGACTGGGTAATCTAAGTAGGCTTTCTAAGCCTCAGTTTTTTCAAATTATGGAATGGAAGTTATAATTTTAGAGTCTTATAGGGTGAATTTAGAGCATTACATGATAATATGTGAATCACAGTGCCTGTCACATATCTGAAGGTATCCCCCAAGTCTAAATTCCTGGCAGCCTGTGGAACTGCCCCATAGAGACTATAGTTTGCTAGGTATCAGGGGGCAGTTTACAGGTTGATCATAGCTACTGCATTTATGGCCTTTGTCCTGCTGATTTAACAGACTGGTGGCCATGGTTGCCACTCAGGATGCAAGCTTGTTCTCCAGGACCAGCTTATTCCCACTCGGGGACCTGAGTGCCAGGAGCTCTGTCTCAGACAGCCAAGGTGACTCTAAATGTTAGTTTCTTCTCCATGGTGTCTTATTAGCCTTGCCAGTGGGGAGAATTTGGAAGTGTTCTTAAGAGCTTTTAGGCAGTTCAAGTGTTTCCAATATAAATAGCCCTAATAACTTACTCGAGTTCCACCAAAGTGACTGATTGTTCTGGATTATAGTTATGTACTTTTCGGCATTGCTCTTTCTAATAAGTTTCTAATCATGTAACCATTTTTATGCCATGGATCCCTTTGGTAGTCTGGAGAAGCCTATAGACTCCACAGAATAATGCTATAAATGCTTAAAATAAAATATCCAAGGTTACAAAAGAAACCAATTACATTGAAATATAGTTATCAAAATAAAAAAATTTATGTCCTTTATTAACACATTAAATAACAAGATGTAGCAGAAAATAATAACTACTCTAATTTTTCAGTAGTGATGAATATAAACAATATTTCTGGAAATCTGCAATAACGGTAATACACTATGAAACTACCCATGATTTCTATTGTTGACAAAGTTACAGATTCTCTTAATTTTATTGTAGTTCATTGCCTACATTTACAATAGAAGTACATGCTAAATAATCAATAAGGTATTTGTACAAATAAAGATGTAACTTCCCCCATCCAAGTTCATGGACCTGTGACTTCTTGAGCAGTTAAGGACCTCTGCTCTGCTCAGAGCACATATGCAGACTTCTTTTCTTCTTTATATGGATACATGGCCAAAAATCAGACAAACTTTAGAAGTCCAGATATTGTCTCAGTTCAAAATGTGCTGTTAGGGAATTTTTTTTAATACAATTTGTTTTTTTACAAAGACCTTATATTGGTCTTTATTTTTAAAATTCATTTTATTTATTTATTTACTTATTTATTGGCTGCGTTGGGTCTTTGTTGCTGCACGCGGGCTTTCTCTAGTTGCGGCAGACGGGGGCTACTCTTCGTGTTAGGCATTTTAAGTAGGAGGTATTTGTATAAGGGCACTGGGTGTCTACATGGATGTTAGATAAACAGCGTGTAGTTGAAAGTGTCTGAAGTATCAGGTGCATCATGGGGAGTGTTTGTTTCTCCTTTCTCCCTCTTCTCTCCCTTTTCCCTCTTCCCTGTCTTCCCCTACCCCCTCCTCCTCCTTCTCGTCCTCCTCCTCCTTCCCAGTCCCCTCCTCTTCTCCCTGCCTTCTCTTCTACTCTGCCTCCTTCTAATGGAAATGCCTGAAGTACAGAGAACCATGTCTTCTAAAGATTTGGTCATAGGCCTTCCCACCACTGTGCCTTGTAAGGTGTGCAGCCCACAAGGCACTTTCAGTCAGCTTGTGAATGGGCTGTATGTGAGAGTTGTGAAGATGAAATCCAGGCCCTGATATTCGTGTGGTGGCAAAGGGGTGAGGGTTAGTAGCTTATCCAAATTGATTTAGAGTGGCTTTTAATATTTTAAAATCAAGACCTTGAGTAATAAATACATTTTACATTGTTACCTAATATACACATATACTTATATACTCGCAGATTTCATACATACATACATGTATACTTATAACACAAACTGTTCAAGATGATACCTTACTGGGATGCATTCTGATATTTTTATTCTATCCTGCTTTATTCTATAATTTAATTAAAATATGCTAAATCGATTTCATGATCTACTAATAGGTTGTCATCTTCAGTTTGAAAAGAATAGATTCTGAGGATATGAGGTGAAATATATTACATTGAAAAATCACTATAATGCTCTTTTCACACAGTGAAACGTATTGGTCCCATGTAGGAAAAGGGAGCTGGATAGAAAATCCAGTAGTTCTCCTTTCTCATTGACTTCAGGCTCTCGTCTTTACAGTTTGTCTCTGTCTTAAATAAACATTTAGAAGGTTACCATGACTTCCTGCACAAAGAGTATGTACTTTTCTAAGAATGAATTTTGATTAAATAACTAGGTCTTTGATGCCTCTTGGTAGGGAGTGGCTCTTCAGATGTTTGTATTTGTTTTGGCATGAGTGTGGACTGCTGAAGCCTTTTGTCCTCTTGCTGTTTTATGTCAGTCTTCCCATCTCACAGCTCCTGGAATGGAAGAGCTGCCTGCCTTAGGATGCCATGACTTTATCCTTTGTGGATTGGGGTACTACTCCTTTTCAGTCATTTCCCTAGACAGTCAAGTCACATCATCCTCACCAACCATTTGGATTGTGCCTGAAAAGGAGGTTCTCTGTCTTGGGGACAAATGGATGACAGAGGCTCTCAAATGAAGAAGGAGTGATGACAATATCAAGGCATTTTGCCCATTCATGTCAGTGAGTTAGTTGCCATTGGGATGTCCCTAACTGGGCACTGAGGCTGTCTGCCCCTGAAAGTTGTCGAGAAAAGCTATTTATTGTTTCTTACTCATAGAGTACTTAACATTGTAGTTAACTTTATAAGGTTCTCCAAAAATGTACCAGTGTCAGCTCGAATGTACCAGTGTCAGCTCACTGTACCAGTGTCAGCTTCCTGGGACGTGCAAACCTGACATTAGTACCTTACACAGAGCACAAAACAGGAAAAAGCCCTGAGAAGGCACAATGCTTTTTTCACAAATAATTTGGCCTCTTTTCTTTTTATTTCTACTGTGAGAGATTAGTTTAGACTCTTGTGATTCATTCAGATTTGTTCTCAACTCAGTGATGAGAGAACAGCCGTAATATGCCATGTAACCAATTTATCTGTAAAGTCATCACCCATATAATTTGATTTTAATTAAAAAGTGCTTTCTGCATTTTCCTTTCCTTATCTAGCTTAATACCCACTGAAACATATTTTAAAATCTAATTGTCTCCTTGAATGGAGAAAGCTGTATTTTTTGATATTTTTTATTGTAGGGGATTCATAAGTAGGCCTTTAAATCTTTCACCCCTAGGTCATTGGACTGAACCTGGAAGAAATTTGCACTGAATATATACTGTACTCATCCAATGGTTGATTAGTAATTTGCTTCCCAGCGCAGTGTACCTAGCTAGGTATAGGACATGTGCAACCACAGTGTAACAACCTGGTGCCTATGGCATTCTAATGGATGGGAACCACTAGAAAGCCAAGGATTAGTTGCTGTAATTATTCTTATCAATTCTCTGTCGTTTATTTATAGAGTCCTGAAGCCAGACTCTGAGCTCTGTTAGCTATAAACTCATGAGGGTGCCTGTGGGGATTGTAACCTGGAGACAGACATTGTGAATAAAAACAAATGCTTTTATGTTGAGTGTGGCAACTGGGAAGGAAGATAAATAGCAGCAGGCCAAAGATCCCTTATTTCTTTGTGGCAGAAGGAAAGCTTTGACTAGAGTCCCCACATGGCAGGAAACTTGGGGCAGGTTCAGACTTCATTTCTGGAGTCTGGGCTACATTGAATGATTCTTAGGTCTTCTCCACATAGATCTGCAGAAGTGTGTAGAAGCCCTGAGAGGCACAAGCTACTTCTGAGCTGGCTGTTGAGAACATGTCAGTGCCTCCTTGAAGAATCTGGGGAATAAGGAAGGTGAGGAAATTTGGGCTCCTAGTTGATGTCATGGGTTGAATTCTTGAGTACTTAGCTGGTATTGCAGGTTGGCTCTCTGGATGAAGATGTTGAGATGGAATTTGGTTTGCAGGGTATTTATTAGGGATTAACACCTGAGGAAGGGAGGAGGCTTGGGGGGAAATAGGATTGCTTGGGCAGAGGGAGAAGCTGGTATGTGATAAAGGCACCGCTAAGCTGTGGCCAACACTAGGGGGAGCTCTGGAGCATATTCTACCCATCAGAGTAATAGCTCATGTTGGGATGAAATTGCTGAGCCTATATACTCAATCAGTCACAGAATATTGGCTGCCTTTTCAGGGTGTATCCTTAAGTAAGGTGACTTTCTGCAGCTGAGGCAAACCCTGAGGAGCTGACAGCTGGAATAACATGTTGCCCCTGGAAGGGGATCTGGGGGACACACCTCCCTGACTACCACAGCTAGTAGGTGACAAGAGTTAAAACTGAGCTTGGGTTCTACTGACTCCAAAGCTGATGGTATTCCTTCACACTTTCATTCAATTAATAAATATTTATTAAAGACTTTATTAGTGCCAGGCACTTTTTTAGGTGTTGAGGGTTCAGCATTGAAGGAAAAGAAAAAGAAAGTAAAAAATCCTTGCCCTTAAGGAATTACCTTTCAGTTGGGGGCCAAGCTGTAACAAAGAAATACAATATGTTGTATATTGGATGATGATAAGTGCTGTGGTGAAAATAAAATATAAAGGGTGGTGAAGACTGTGTGTGTATACAAGGGAGGGACAGGATAGAGGGTATTGCTATTAAAAACAGAATAGTTAGAGGAGGACTCACAAAGAAGAGGACATTTGAGCAATGACCCAAAGAAGAGACAGATGCGTGTCTTATGGGTGTGTGAGAAACCATTCCAAGTAGAGGAAACAACCAGTGCAAAGGTCTGAGGTGGGAGCATGCCCCAGGTATTCTTGTCATAGCATTTCCCTGCAAGTTTTTGTGCAGTGTAACATCTAGTATAAGCTTTGCATAGAAGGCAGTGTTTTCAAACTTCCTTCATTTATGTACCACTGCGATACTTTTTGTAATATTCATGTACCATCTGTACTATTATTTAATTATATTTTTATTTAATTAACTTCCCTTTTCACAGCTAAGTACATTTGTTTTAGAAGGAGACTTTTGTTTTGTGGAAATAAATGACGACCCCTCAAATGAGAACAAGCAAAGACTGTTTATTTGGAGCTTACTATAGCAAGGGAGTCAGCCACCATCACTTGTGTTTGGCACAGACTTAAAGTCAGACAGGGGAGTGGAAAAGTGGAAAAAATCAGATATGCGTTGATTGGAAGCTGTTGGCATGGGGAAGCTCTAGATAGACTAACTAGAATTGGGGTACTCTGTGCGATTGATCAGGGGTGTATATTTAGCTCTCCCTGGTTGGTCCTAAGTTGGAAATGGGGGCAAAAATGAGGGAAGCTCTCAGTTATTAATCAAGTTCTGGCCATTTTGGGCCCATTGTTTACAGGGGTTATTGTTTGGCTTCCTGGACTGGTTGATGCAAATAGTGGTCTGACTTTTTACAGTTTTGACTTGTAGATAATAAGCTGACTTCCTAGGCTGGTTACTGTAGACAATGGGTAGGCTTCTTGCGCTGGTTGGTACAGATTGTGGGTCAGAGTTTTATTTTATTTTATTTTATTTTTTATTTATTTATTTATTTATTTTTTTTGCGGTACGCGGGCCTCTCACTATTGTGGCCTCTCCCGTTGCAGAGCACAGGCTCCGGATGCGCAGGCTCAGCAGGCATGGCTCACGGGCCCAGCCGCTCCGCGGCACATGGGGTCCTCCGGAACCGGGGCACGAACCCGTATCCCCTGCATCGGCAGGCGGACTCTCAACCACTGCGCCACCAGGGAGGCCCCCAGAGTTTTATTTTTATATATGGTCTGGCCATTATCCATTTGTATATGCAGTTTCTCAGTTTTATTTCCCTAAAATACAAAGCTAGCATCATTTAGTGTGTTACTTCTATTTTCAACATAATTACATATAAGTATAGATAACAGCAGAAACATATACACATGTATACATGAACATACCTGTTAAAAATGTTTTCCATGTGACACCTGAAATAATTTTATGTACCATTAGGGTTATATCAAAAGGGATGTGTATCACACTTTGTGATATTTTAGATATTCAATATATATTTTATTTTGAACTATCAGTCTGTAGGGTAACCAATATTTCCACAGTTTTGAGTGTATTTCCATTGATTTAAATTTTTTTCTGCATTAATACTTCATCATCTCCTGAGAGGATTAACATGCCACATCACTAATTTAATCATTGGTGAGAATTGGTCTAAGGAGATTTGTTCTAATTGATTGATGTTAGTTTCCCTAAGCTCATGGGTTTTGATGCAATAGAGAAATGGAATGGGTTAATGCTTTGGGAATCCAGAGAGATTGCTTCAGGGCATTGGTATTGGGTATGAGGGAGAAAAGGATGACAATGAAGACAGAAGAAGGGTAGGTGACAAAAACTGATTTTTCACCGGTTACAGGGAACTCAGAGCCACATTCCTTGGGCCATATTCTTCAAACTGGGGAAGAAATTAGCACTTTTTCCAGCCTCATTTTGCCTGATCTTCACAAACACATCCTTTGTTTATGCACATCTAATGTGCTTATTCATTTAGTCTAATGTCATTTTGTGTTTATCTTCTCCAGTTGACTGTGAAATCCTTGAGGGTTTCTGGAATTAGTCTTCCACATGCTTGAGCTCCCCCCTATTAGTCCTGAGTTTGCCAAGTAGCAGCTGCTCAATAAATGTCAGTGAGATAAATTAGCAAACAGATCTTCAAGGGCCCTTGCATATTGTGATTGTCTTCCTGAGCCTGGTGAAAGTAATGGCCAGTAGGGTCTGTGTCTTTCTCGCCATAGAATTTCACAAATAGGTTCCTATCAAGTGCTTGATGATCAGGTGAAAAGAGAGCTTGGAGGAAGACCAGCTGTCTGACTCTTTGGTGCCCAAGCTCATGATTTAACAATATGCTTTGTAGACATTTGGCCAAATGAAAGACATTCTGTGCTCTCTGCTTGATGAATAACCCAGTCTTCAATTGTGGAGGTTTGCTTTTGTAAAGATAAGAAATGAGGTGTTTGATGGAGAATTTTGGGGAAGACTGCTAGTATCCATGATAGGGTAGCTTGGCAGTTCTCTGTCTATCTTATTTTCACATTCAGGAACAAAAAGGATCCTCCTATACTTCTTTTCTCTAGATTTTTTTTTCTTTTATTTCTGGTGGTTGAGGGTTGTCACACTAACTTTGTGTTTTGAGTATATATATATATATATATATATATATTCCCTAAGAACGTGAAATGGATCTAATTTAATAAATACATTTTCATTGGTTTACATATTCTCAAGTGAAAGAGTGCAAACTTCAAAAATGATATAAGTAGGGCTTCCCTGGTGGTGCAGTGGTTGAGAGTCCGCCTGCCGATGCAGAGGACAGGGGTTTGTGCCCCGGCCTGGGAAGATCCCACATGCCGCAGAGCGGCTGGGCCCGTGAGCCATGGCCTCTGAACCTGCGCGTCCGGAGCCTGTGCTCCGCAACGGGAGAGGCCACAACAGTGAGAGGCCCGCGTACCGCCAAAAAAAAAAAAAATGATATAAGTAAAACTCCACCCAAATGACAAGCTGAACTTGTTCAAAGGGAGAGAGAGCTGTGTCATCCTTACTTACCCAACCTATCAAGGTCCAGAAGTAGGAGTTTTCTTTTTTTTTCAAGAAATAATTAGATGTAGACAGGTTTCCCTATACATGCCAGCTTGCTAGTTAGTAATGTCTTTCACAACATGAAAGACACCAAAAGCAGCACAATATCTTAGGGAAACCTGGTTTCCCTTTTAGATATTTGGTTAAAGTACTTACTATGATATCTACAATTTAGTCCAAAATACTTCAGCATAGCAGTGTTTTTTTTTTTAATTAATTTTATTTTGTTTTTGGCTGCATTAGGTCTTCGTTGCTGTGCGTGCTTTCTCTAATTGTGGTGAGTGGGAGCTACTCTTTGTTGTGGTGCTCAGGCTTCTCATTGCGGTGGCTTCTCTTGTTGCAGAGCACGGGCTCTAGGCACACGGGCTTCAGTAGTTGTGGCCACGGGCTCAGTAGTTGTGTCACACAGGCTCAGTTGCTCCGTGGCATGTGGGATCTTCCCAGACCAGGGCTCGAAACTGTGTCCCCTGTATTGGCAGGTGGATTCTTAACCACTATGCCACCAGGGAAGCCCTTATTGTTGTTTTGGGCTTATGTTAGTTTAGGCTATGTTTCAGCAGTAGGTTGGTGAGTTAGCATTTAGTCAGAATGGCCACTCTCCATAGGTGGCTACTGCAAGCACTGCAACCTCTGGTCGACATTAGACATTTTGCTAATCAGCATTATGAATATTAGAAATCAGTGTTCATAGATAAAATTAGTATTTAGGGCTTCCCTGGTGGCGCAGTGGTTGGGAATCCGCCTGCCGATGCAGGGGACACGGGTTTGTGCCCTGGTCCGGGAAGATCCCACATGCCGCGAAGCAGCTGGGACCATGAGCCATGGCCGCTGAGCCTGCGCGTCTGGAGCCTGTGCTGCGCAATGGGAGAGGCCACAACAGTGAGAGGCCCGTGTACTGCAAAAAAAAAAAATTAGTATTTAATTAGTTAGCATACTGGATTTAACAATCAATCTCTCATTAGTGAAATTAGTGGTATTTAAGATTAGTATACGGCTTGGCTAAAGACAATTGCCATTATTGCATGAAGAAGGTATAAAAAAACTACCAACCATTATAGCTTCGGGCATGGTAGTTGCAGTCCTACTCTTAAGGTTTTCAACTGATTGAATCAGGCCCACTTAAATTATCCAGGATAATATCTTTCATTTAAAGTCAACTAATAGGGCTTCCCTGGTGGTGCAGTGGTTAATAATCCGCCTGCCAAAGCAGGGGACATGGGTGCGAGCCTTGGTCCGGGAAGATCCTACATGCCACGGAGCAACTAAGCGCGTGTACCACAACTACTGAAGCCTGTGCGCCACAACTACTGAAGCTTACGTGACCTAGAGCCTGTGCTTCCCAAGAAGAGATGCCACGGAAATGAGAAACCTGTGCACCAAACGAAGAGTAGCCCTTGCTCACCACATCTAGAAGCCCACACACAGCAACAAAGACCCAACGCAGACAAAAATAAATAAATAAATTAATTAAAAGAATAAAGTCAACTAATTATGGTCTTTAATCACATCTGCAAAATGCCTTCATAAGCAGCACCTAGACTAATGTTTGATTGAGAAACGGGGGACTGTAGCCTAGCCAAGTTGACATATCAAAAAAGAGCATCGTGTCCCTTCTTGGTTTTATAAGCAGCCAAGGCAGGCTTGGTGCCAATCATTCCCGTCCAGGCCCCCTTCATGGTCTAATTAGAAAAGGTCGCTAATTGTGTTTAGTCTCAAGGACCCCTTTGGTCTCTTTCATTATTCTTTTGCTCAAAATTCTGAAAATAAAAAGTAATGTTTCTAAAGAGATTATGTTAAATAGCTTATCTTAACTTTTGTGTTTTTTACCCCCTTGAAAACCTGTTTGGACTTTCAAAATGGGCTTCTCCAGTTCAGTTTTCTGATGGAAAGAGGCTTTCTCTCCAAACATATTTCACTAAACAGCTGACGTGCTCTTCTGTATTCCATCCAGAGCAGTGGTGGTATCCCATAGTGAATGGCAGTGGGACAGACATAGGATTTAGAGTCTCATGGAGTCCCATGAGTTCCATGAAGCCCAAGCTCCAGGTCCTTTCTAATGAAGTCTGGAACTGCAGGCAAATTACTTAATCTATTTGAAACCTTGATTCCTCATCTATAACATAGAGACACTGACTATAGTTCCCATCAAGAATTGTTATAAAGGTCAGAAATAGTATTGAGAAAATCACTGGAACGTGGTAGTTTCTTAATAGATGACTATAATCATCACTTAACCAACAACTGTACCATCTGCTATACTAAATGCTCTAATCAGTACCAGAACAACAACAGCAACAACAGCAAAACAAACACCACAGCACCAAGAGGAAGAAAAGCCTGGTGTTAATACTGCCAACATAAATATCCACATAAAACTGTCAAAGTTATAATATTGATAAAGAACAAATGGTGTTTATTATCCAGTTTGTAGTAATAAATTCTTCATGACATTGAATTTCCTTTCTACCTTCTTTCGAGTTGAGTCATGTGTATTTATGATATTTTCTAGCCTTTATTATTAGTCTCAAAGATGTCATTCTTTTTTTTTTTTAAGATTCCATATATATGTGTTAGCATATGGTATTTGTTTTTCTCTTTCTGACTTACTTCACTCTGTATGACAGACTCTAGGTCCATCCACCTCACTACAGATAACTCAGTTTCATTTCTTTTTATGGCTGAGTAATATTCCATTGTATATATGTGCCACATCTTCTTTATCCATTCATCTGTTGATGGACACTTAGGTTGCTTCCATGTCCTGGCTGTTGCAAATAGAGCTGCAATGAACATTTTGGTACGTGACTTTTTTTTTTTTTTTGCGGTATGCGGGCCTCTCACTGTTGTGGCCTCTCCCGTTGCGGAGCACAGGCTCTGGACGCGCAGGCTCAGCGGCCATGGCTCACGGGCCCAGCTGCTCTGTGGCGTGTGGGATCCTCCTGGACCGGGGCACGAACCCGTGTCCCCTGCATTGGCAGGCAGACTCGCAACCACTGCGCCACCAGGGAAGCCCTATGACTCTTTTTGAATTATGGTTTTCTCAGGGTATATGCCCAATAGTGGGATTGCTGGGTCATATGGTAGTTCTATGTTTAGTTTTTTAAGGAACCTCCATACTGTTCTCCATAGTGGCTGTATCAATTTACATTCCCACTAACAGTGCAAGAGAGTTCCCATTTCTCCACACCCTCTCCAGCATTTATTGTTTCTAGATTTTTGATGATGGCCATTCTGACTGGTGTGAGATGATATCTCATTGTAGTTTTGATTTGCATTTCTCTAATGATTAATGATGTTGAGCATTCTTACACGTGTTTGTTGGCAATCTGTATATCTTCTTTGGAGAAATGTCTATTTAGGTCTTCTGCCCATTTTTGGATTGGGTTGTTTGTTTTTTTGATATTGAGCTGCATGAGCTGCTTGTAAATTTTGGAGATGAATCCTTTGTCAGTTGCTTCATTTGCAAATATTTTCTCCCATTCTGAGGGTTGTATTTTTGTCTTGTTTATGGTTTCCTTTGCTGTGCAAAAGCTTTTAAGTTTCATTAGGTCCCATTTGTTTATTTTTGTTTTTATTTCCAAAAAATGTCATTCTTAAACAATGTCTCAGAGTCTGGATTTTGCCAGGGAAACCTGCTTTTACTATACTGTTATAAGTTTGTTGTCTTTTACTTACTCAGTATTACCACATTTCTGCTAATGTTATCCACATTTTATTTTAATATTAAACATTACAAATGGGAGGTAGTAAAATAAGCCAAGCCTTTAATAATTGGCAAAATGTAATTCCTCTTTCCTAGAACCAGAGGGTATAAGCATTTTTAATTTCTGATTTTCTTTAAATCTAATATATTTTGTGCTTTGGGTCCTAAGAAATATGTACTTGAGTTATTTGATTAGTGGCAGTAAGAAAAACCAGTTGACAAGACAATACCACATTCTTTGCAAAAGGCATGATTTTATATCTCAAAATATTTTGACTTGAAAAGAAACATACAAAACAATAAATTTAATGATTTTAGAGGTATCGCCATACTGTTGGGCTTGGAGATGAATCTTCCAGATAGGGACAGCTTGAGATAAAGTTGTATGTAAAAATTTGTCTTGCTGCCCTTTGCCTTCCCTGATTTTCTGTCTCCCTAATCATTGTTATTATGATTAGGGAGACATTACATAGTCCTTGAGTTAATTATGTCATGCAGTGTTCCAAACCTCACAACTGTCTTGCCCACCCCTGCCTCAAAGATTAAAATGCATTCACTACATAACTACTCCCAAAGGTTCCTCTTATCAACCAAATTAAGAGTCATTCCTCCTTCCCTTCCTCCTTTCCTTCCTTCTTTCTTATTTTGGACAAATACTGATTTCTTTAGGCTCACAGCACCAAACACTACTAAGTCCTGTGGTCATTGAGGTGAAAAGGCATGGTCCTTTCCTTTAGCAAGCTTACAAAAAAGCGAAGAAGTGGACAGTGAAAACACAATATAACATTTCTATAGTGGACATCTGTGTAAGGTGCAGAAAGCACTGAGTTCTCAGGAAATTCGTGGTTCCCAGGGAGGTGTTGCTTTGAGCTAATTTTTGAAGGAGGGTGTCTAAGTCAGGTTGGGCTGGTATAACAAAGTACCGTAGAGTAGGTGGCTTATAAAAAATAGACATTTATTTCTTACAGTTCGGGAGTCTGGAAGTTTGAGTTCATGGTGCCAATATGGTTGGGTTCTGATAAGGAACCTCTTCTGGGTTGTAAACTGCCAGCTTCTTGATGGAGAGCAGAAAGGAAGCAAACTCTCTTGTGACTCTTATAAGGGCACTGATCCCATTCATGAGGGCTCCACTCTCATAACCTCACCTAATCTTAATTATCTCCCTAAGACCCCACCTCCTAATACCATCACATTGGGGTGGGGTGGGGGAGAGTTTCAACATAAGAATGTTTTTTGGGGGGACACAAATATTCAGTTCATAAGAGGGTGACGGGTTTGCCAGGCAAATAAGGTGAGGGAGGAGTGTGTGTATGTGGTGGGGGGAGACTGTGGTCTTCCTGGTGGAGGAAATTGTATGCACAAAGGCTCAAATCTTTGAAACAAAAGCTCAAAGGTCTTTATTAGGAAAGCTGTCAATAACTCCAACTTCCATAATAATTCAGCAAAGGGGTGATGGTAGGTTGTATGCTGTGGGAAGGAGGGGGAAGAGATAAAACTCTTAGATAAGAGAAGAGAAACTTGCACTTTATCCTTTTCATGAGGGGACTATTGAGAAATTTTAAAATAATAGTGTGAAATTAATCATGTTTTGCTGTGGAATCTCAGAGGTGTCTCAAGAATAGAGGTGAATAGGCCATTTTAGAGGTTTTGGCACTATTCTGGCTCAGGATAAAGAAGAGAGGTGGGTATTAATTTAAAAATTCATTCATCCTTCAACAAATGCTTATTGAGTATTTACAGTATGCCAGGCATGGGGGCTACAGAAGTGAATATGAATTATCTCTTCACTCACATTACTTATAAGCCAGTGGGAAATTAGACAAGCAAACAGACTCTTTTCATATTGTGTTTCCGATTTTCTCCTTTGGGGATACAATGTATTGTATATGAAAGAATCTTTGGATGAGACCATCTGGGGTTCAAATTCTGCCTCTGTAGCTTTCTACTTAAGAGACCTTGGACAAGTTACTTGTCCTCATCAGTAATATGGCCAGGATTTGTGAAGATGAGAGAAGAAAGATGTATACAAAGGATTGAGAACAGTGCTGGTACATCTCTTAGCTCTCAGTTTAGAGCTAAAGGAAGAAAGAGGAGAGGGCTGGAGCCAGGCAGGTGATGGAAAGTGAGAGTACCATGTAGCCTAGGATTTACAACTTGCTAAGGAGGCCAACACAAAAACAGTGTTTCCTTAAGCAAGAGTCTGTCATTTTCTCCTTATTTCTTTCTAGCTCCTGACCTAGTAGCAGTCTGGGAGGGAGGGCGAGGTACATCCAACATAGAAGTTACTGTAATTTGTCTGCCATGACATGGATTGTCCCTGCTTCTCGATTTCTCCACTCCCAAAGTTGGTGACTTTTCACTTCAGCTGTTTCCCCTGATGCATACAGACATGCTTGACACAGGGGCCAATGGACTCTTCTTCAATTCAGGTCAGACAGTGAGTTCACAGAGACAGGAGTCTATTGTTAAGAATATATAAAGTGGAAAAAAGAAAGCAGAAAAGACCACAATGGTCAGAGAAAAGGAAATGATAAGAGAATACTATCCATTTAGAGAGAGAGTTTTAGACTGGCCACTCTTTTGCAACATTTTACATAATAAAGGCTCGGTAATTGATAATTGTCAAAATTCATGATTCTGAGGCAGTAGAATGGTCCTGGCATTTAGCAGAATGAGAGGCAACTGAGCACAAAATGGTCTGCAAGTGAACAGTACCCACCTGACAAACATCTCTGGGCCAGGGACAATCCATAATTGTCCTTCAAATATGGGTCTCACATTAAAGAAAGAAATCCTATATAAAACAATATCAGGTCTCTTACCTGAGGATAGATTAAGATCTGAAAGACAGTTCTTTTTGGAGATTGCAGTCCAGAAAGTCAAGAACGTTTCTTCCAGAGTTGCCACGGCAACATCTCCTTCTTATAACATGGAGGAAGATAAAGGTCATGTTGGTGGGCTGTTTAAACGTTGCTCTGATCATGTCTTTTATTTCCATGGGGGAAAGGGGAAAAAGGGCAATAGGCAGGAACAAAATAAGAATGGAAAATAAAATAAAAGAGATAAAGGGATTCCTGTGAGTGATTTTCCAAATAGACTTTGTTATTGAAGGATTCATATTAATTCAATTGGATTTAAAGTCTAATAGGAGAATCTAAAATGAAATCTCTGACACTTCAAGGTGTAATAAGTGTTTAAGTATAAGATGATGCAAAGGCTACTTTTGTGTTGTGGAGAGGTACTTTAAACTAGATTTGTAGGAAGAGAAGAGGCTACAAAAGCCATCACTTAAGATGTAGACCAAGTGAAAAAACAGGTTTTCTTTAAATTAATACAGCTTCTTTTGGTGATTTCTACTCAATATTTCAACCCACACTTTAGAATTATAAAAAAACCTCTGTTAAATTAGAGAATGGGGTGATACCCAGCCAGGAAAATAGAAACACAGAGGTAGTTTAACAGAATTTAGTATTGGAGACTAGTTTTCAGATATGCAGTTATTGAAAAAGTTAAATAAAGCAGACATTATGTTCTGTATATTTTACCCCTGTGCTCCCTAAACACACACAGAGTGGAGGGGACAGAGAGTCAAGCCAGAGATTAGCAAAAACAGGAGCTGTATCCTGGTCACCCCACTGCTGGAGGGACAAAGGGAGAAGGTAGTGGGTACAGGACTCCAGGGGCCAGGCAACCTGGTGGGAGCAGTAACCACGGTAAGGCAGACTGGCAGGCTCTAGGACCACGGAAGGGACAAGTTACTGCTGGAAATATGATCCAAATCAGAGAGAGGGAAAAGGAGGGAGAGAAGAAAAGAAGGAGGGGAGAGAGAGAGAGAGAGAGAGAGAGAAAGTTTTTTCCATTTTCCCACCAGTGCCTCCCATTGGCCAAACCTAACAAGAACCTTGTCAAGGGAGCCTGGGAAGTACTATTGCATGGATCAGCCTCCATGCAGGGTAGAGGAAGGGTGCTGAATGGATCTTAGAGACAGGCAAATAAATCAGCAAAGAGAGTGTGGGAACATGAGAGAAGGCTAAAATTATGGACTAGTGAAAAGTCTGAATTATAAAGTACTTGAAAAGAAATGCTAATTTATTACTTCAGAATGCATATTATATTAGACATTTTGTTTAGGGGGTCTGAGATTGTCCTAAAAAGGCCAATATCTTGGGTTTGAAGTCCAGAGATCCTGGGTGCTGCTTTCTAAAGTATAGAATCTGTGGCATCAAAGACAGCATCATTTAAGTTAGAGCAACTCTTTTCTAGTATCAGAATGAGATTCACCAGGATAAAAAATTTGGAGAATAGAGTGAATCTCTTTGCTGAATAACTAATTATACTTCTAAATTATTGCAAATAAATATACACAATATCTGATTCAATTTGAAGAATTGATCAGAAAAGTGATTGCAGTTGAGCTACAAGAAAAATTAGTGGAATGTTGATGCCAGCTCTATGCTAGAATCCCAGAATATCATCTTTGAATCTAGAGCAGTGTCTCTGGACAACCTCTATGGTTACTATCTTTTCACTGCCTCTCCTTGGACTATTCTAGAGGTAGATGTCTTCTTGAGGCAACTCGTGACATTTCCAGACTGTTCTGTGTCAAAGAAAATCATCTGAACAGAAATTAAACTGGTGAAGGCAAATTTTATTCAGGAACTATTGTGATAGGGAAAGACAGACCTCAGTATAGAATTGTGCTCTATTCCAAATATAAGAAGGAATAGAGCACACCCACAAAGGAAGTGGGTGTTACAGACAAGGAGCAGAGTGGGGGTCAGTGGATAAAAGTTACCAACAGGGAACATCAAGGATAAGGGGGATTCTGGCTAAACTGACTTGATAGGATTCTTGCTGCAGGCAAGGCAGGGTGATAAGATATCGAGGGCAAAGGGGAGTAGAATATGCCACTCCAAAATATGTCATTTTTGGCATATTGATCGTTTTGAATTAAAGTTACTTGAGAAACAGTTGGTGCAAGAAACACACTCTGACCCTTCTTTGTCCCCCTGAAGAAAGGAAATAAATCTCGCATGTGAAAGGTGCCCTTCCTGTACCAGGAGGGTAAAGGCATCCTCATCACCAGAGAGAGGGAATTAAGGGTGGAGAAGACTATAAAAGCAAACTGTTACTTCTTCACTAATTGACTACCCCAAGCCCATACTTTGTTTTTTCAATTCTTCACAGATTTACTGTTTCTTTGTCTAAAAGGTATAAAAAAGTTGTCTGCTTTGGTCCCATCTTAGTGTCTCATATTTTTATGGGGCTCTTGTATGTGCAAAATTAGAATTGTCTTTCTCCTGTTAATCTGTCTTATGTCAATTTTATTATTAGACCAGCCAACAAACCTAGAAGGGAAGAAGGGAAAAGTTTTCCACCCCTACAGGGGTGATGGGTGAGGAATTTGATCAGCTATCAAGGGTGGGGAATTTTCACTAAACAGACCCAGCACTATTTTTGCTAACACTGGACTAAATGGGCCAAGGACAGAGCCCAAGTTTGGATCTAGACAAAAAGAAAACGCAGAGAAGCCAGACCAAAGTTCAGTCAAGGAGAGAATCCTGTCATCTGCTAGCAAAATTTTCATTGTGTAGAACTATCTAGGGTCATATACAGTAAGATTGGTCTTTTTGCTCCATGATGTTCCTTCATACGTTGAAAGATAGAAGTCATGTGCTCCTCACCTTGACTTTTTTCAGGCTAAACATCTCCCAATTCCTCACAAATTCCTTCTGTTAGCATTCCATTGACCATTCTGCTTGGTTTTTTTCCCCTGCCATCCTTATTAGTGTCTTATACTTGATACAAACCTAAAGCTTACTTAATCTGAGGCTTTATCACATTCCAATGATTTAGAGGCTCAATCCGTGATCTCTCAGGGTAATTTGTAACTCTAGTATCTCAACCAGCCTGGTTGTATATTTGTTAGTCTCTTGTATTACATTATGTGTTTGTGAAAAGCAGGGATTGTGTCTTTTTTTTTTTTTTTTTTTAGGGATTGTGTCTTGATCGTTTGTTTTATCTTACCTTCCACAATGCTTAGGATAATGTGTGTATATAGTATAGCAGTATGTAGCATACAGAAGGAACACAAAAAGTAATCTACTGAAGGTCATGATCCCATGCTCTACCCACAACTCTTGGGCCCTTCAACAGCTCTGTGTCTTTTCCTCATGCTGTTCCCCATTGCCTTGAACGGTCTTTTCCTTTTATCTTTATAGACAACTCCTTCTCTTTCAAGATTCAGCTTAAATATCACTTATCCTCCCTAGCTATCTTTGGCTCTCCCTATCCCAGAAGTCTGACCCTCTAAAAGCAGAATACATTTCTCCCTTATTTGTATTCCTACGATATATAATTCATTCTTTGTTATGTAGAAAGAACCTTTGGTGTGAGAGTCAGGCAGATTTATGTTTGAAACTCAATTATCACTTGTGGTCTTGCATATTTCGTCTTTTTTAGTGCTCAGTGTTTTGTTAAAATATGAAATTTAGGATGATAATTATTTATTTCTCTGATTTCTTGAAGGGTTAAATAAAATAGTAAGTGTTCAGAACTTTGCCTAAATCCTGGCACATACTGGGTGCTCAATTTTTATCTATCATAATGGCATTTATATTCTTGTATTTTAGTTTTGTGGGCATCTATATACCTGCTATATTTTAATTGAATCTTACTTTTGTATCCCCAGAACAAAGGACTGAAAAGGTCTATTGAATTAAATTGTTTTCTTTTTATTACACAAGTACTTTTGTGACGCTGAACACTTTATATCTGCACTATCCAATATGGTAGCCACTAGTCACATGTGATTATATTTAAATTAGTTAAAATTAAATAGAATTAAAATTCAGTTCCTTATTTAAACAATGTCCACAGGTGGCTGGCAGTTACTGTATTGGACAGTGCAGATTTAAGAACATTTTCATCTTTGCAGAAAGTTCTTTTGGACTGTGCTGCTCTAGATTGCAGTAGTACTGCTTCTACCTCAGCATAATATTTCCAGCTTGGTCACCTATCTCCTCCATCATTCTGGATCCTATATTTGTAGCAATCCAACTATGGTTTAATTTCACTTTTGAGCAGCCAAACCATACAACTAATTTATGTAGAATTTACAATAAATTAAATTACCAAGTGCTTTAACTTTTTTCTTTATAGTGCTTTCATAATATTTTGAAAGTATTGACTATACCAAGTGTTGGCAACTTTTTCTGTAAAGGGCCAGATACTAAATACTTTAGGCTTTGCGGGCCATACCGTCTCTGTTGCAACTACTCAACCCTGCTATTGTAGCATGAAATCAGCCATAGACACTACATGATAGTATGGGTGTGGCTGTTTTATTTATAAACTAGGTTGTGGGCCACAGGTAGTTTCCAAGGCCAGGTCTATTTTCACAGACTTCACTGCTTCCTTTAGTGACATAGCCAGTCCTCTCTACCCTTCCCCCCTTTTTCTTTTGGATCAAAATAAGTCTACCTCTAAACACTTTTTAAATTTTTTTTGCCAGATTGGAGAGAATCCAATGTCAGTTGGTACTAGGGGCTCACCTTCTCAAAGATTTCATCAGAATTCTGAAGGTTTACAGAGACCCCAGAAAATAGAGATATTAAGAGGCGCTAACGTAGTATGCTTACTGTGTACCAAGCATTGTTTAAATCCATTACACCAATTAGCTCTTTTAAACCTCACAACAACCTGCTTTATCGATGAGGCAAAGAAGGTAAACCCAATCTAGACAGCCGCACAGTATTAGTCTCTACACAAGCTTGCTTCCAGGCAGTGCTTGTGTCCTCGCTTTGACCTCCAAACTCTTTTTTTTTTTTTTAAACAGGACAGTGGCTCAAGAACCACTTTTCTAAATATATTTCCCATACAAAATAATTTAAAGATATAATAATTATTAGCTCCTTGTACAGTACTCCATTTAAACAAGAATTAATCAAATAGTATGTGAAAACAGCAACACCACGAAGATTGAGCCATATTACTAGTGTAATCAAACATTAGAACAGTCTTGGAACAGGCAAGCAAAGTATTCAGAAGGCTGAATCGTGGCTGCACGCCTAACTGATTTCAACCATGACTTGTACACTGTGAGACAGCACAGATACCTTATGCAGATGGTTCAGTAGCAGAATGGCACTTGGTTTGCTCTTAATAGAAACAACATAAATGCAACTGACAATCTAGAGACAGACAACGGCCTTATTCATATGCTGAAAATCTGGTTGTATCCCTCCAGTCCACACACCATTCACTGTGCAGTCTGTCGATGAGTAAACACATAGTGCAGGATTCATTCAGTGGGATCTAGGCCTCGTGGTCTAACCAAAATCAATTGTTGGTCGATACTGCAATACCATGGGGTATGGGGGTATGACTGATACAAAGGGCCATCCTGAGGGCAGACTTGTGAAGCTGAGCAGTCAGACATCGAAAGTTTTTGCCTCTTAGTCTCCATCTTGTCATGTAGATGAACTCCATAGTATGGTCCTTCCCCATAATTTCACCATTGCACAGCACATCCAGCTCATAAGAACTTGGAAGTTTTAGTTTTAAACTTAGAAATTCTTTAATAGTTCCCACAGTTATACGTGTAGAACACCAAATGAATTTCTTCATTAAACCCTTTACTACATTGTCCCCTGATTGTCCATTATTTCATAAACAATCTAGACATATAGCAATCTGTGGGTCACTTCTG
This sequence comes from Hyperoodon ampullatus, assembly GCF_949752795.1. Taxonomy (NCBI): domain Eukaryota; kingdom Metazoa; phylum Chordata; class Mammalia; order Artiodactyla; family Ziphiidae; genus Hyperoodon; species Hyperoodon ampullatus. Next base: position 69,887,881 of record NC_136921.1, read on the forward strand.
TGATAGTCTTTATCATCTTGATTTTCATCACCTTCATCTACTTTAGGCTTGGCAACTTTTGAAGTATCATCTTGTCCATTTTCTTGAGGCTTGTTTTTCTTCCAAAATTCAGACTCCCACTCAAGTTCTTATTCTCGTAGTCCAGGGACAAACTTAAATATAATTTCCTCTAATGTGTTATCCAGCTTCAACATTTCTAACGGGTTTGTCTCATAAACCTGGTTGCCACACCTTGGACAATCATTGCTGTCTTCAAAGTGCTGGACAATACAAGTCTTACAGAAGGTATGGAGGCATTCCGTCACTGTAGTTGGCTTGATCAGATACAGATATAGCAGGTAAAGATTGAAATGTAAGGATTGATGTAAGGATTGAAATCTTTCACCAGGTGTTTCCTCTGGGTAGCCATTCGTGGTTAGCTAGGACTGGCTCTAGTAGTTCAGGCAAACCAGGGGTATTAAGTGGATGAAAGTATGATTCCCAGGAGCTGGTGTGGAGTTCCCAATTGGATGTCTTGAGGCATGAGAACTAAAATCCAGACTTCTCATGAGATCGCTGGTCATCACTCCTTTTGGTGATTCTGCTTTCCCATATAGTTCTGGAGGCAGGAAGTCTGAAATCAGGAAGGCACCATGGTTGGGTGCTGGCGAGAGCCTTCTTCTGGTTTGCAGGTGGCTGACCACGGTTGTATCCTCACACATGTGAAGAGCAGAGTAGAGGAAGCAAGCTGTCTCGTGATTCTTTGGCTGCACTGCAAGACGTGGGATCTTGATTCCTTGACCAGGGACCACTGGACCACCTCCAAACTCTTTCTTTTTCTTTCTTTCTTTTTTTTTTTTTTTGCGGTACGCGGGCCTCTCACCGTTGTGGCCTCTCCCGTTGCGGAGCACAGGCTCCGGACGTGCAGGCTCAGCGGCCATGGCTTACGGGCCTAGCTGCTCTGCAGCATGTGGGATCTTCCCGGACCGGGGCACGAGCCCGTGTCCCCTGCATCGGCAGGCGGACTCTGAACCACTGCGCCACCAGGGAAGCCTCAAACTCTTTTTTAATCTGAATACTCTCACTCCCTCCTCTCGTTGCTCCCTGAGGCCTTCACTCATACACATCCCCCAAACTCAGGAGATTAGCATAAATTCTTCAAAGCTCTGTAAAAGATAGGAGTGTAGTTGTCTTCTAGCAGCTTCTTCTAAGCTACAAAAATCTATTCTTTTGGTGAACCCACTGGACATAATTTTAGTCCTCTTTTACTTGTCCTTTCAGCATTTGACATGGTGGTCACTCCTTCCTTCTTGAAGTCTTTTCTCCTGACCCCTGTGATGCCCACATCTGGCTTTCCTCCCATCCTTCAGGCCAGTCTTTCTCAGTCTCTTGGAAATCTTCTCTTTTAACCTTTAAGGACTGGTCTCCCATTCTTACTTTCCTCCCTCCTCTGCACACTTTCTCTGGGTGATCTCATAAGCCCTAATGCTTTAACTATTATTTGCATGAGGATGGTTCCCACATCTTTATCTCCAGAACTTCCTGAGCTCCAGTCTTACCATCCACGCAAGCAACTTGTCCATCTGGTTGTCTCATGAGTACATACAGCTCAGCATTTCTCAAACAAATAATTATTTTCCCTCTTAAGCCTGCTGTTTCTCTTATATTGCCTTCCTTTTTTTTTTTTTTTTTTTTGCGTTACACGGGCCTCTCACTGCGGGCCTCTCTCCCGTTGCGGAGCACAGGCTCCGGACGCGCAGGCTCAGCGGCCATGGCTCACGGGCCCAGCCACCCCGCGGCACGTGGGATCTTCCCGGACCGGGGCATGAACCCGCGTCCCCTGCATCGGCAGGCGGACTCTCAACCACTGTGCCACCAGGGAAGCCCCCATTCAGCAACTTTTTGATCACAGGTTGTTGTTAACTTTCTATCATATTTCTCACAGTGATTGTTTAAAATCTTCTCCAAGTTCCTCAAGCCTCCAATTCTATACTAGCCTCTCTGGTTTGAAGTCATCAGTAGAAGCCCACAGTTCATTCCACTGAGGTTCATCCTCTTTCTCTTTCTTCTTTCTTTCAGGATGCAATACCTTCCAAGCCTAGACCTTCCATCTATGGTATGACCCCACCTCTTCTTCCAGGACATCACTTCATTAATTGTGCCCCCCTCTTACTTCTTTAACCATAAACAATCCTCTCTTTAATGGCACATTAAAAAATTACTCTTACTCTTGTAACTGCCAAGGCTTTATTTGCATTTTACTTTCTTGTATTTGGATTTCACTCCCTTCACTCACTCAAATGTGGGTCTCAGAAATACTGGTCACAAAAATCAGTAAGTATTTTATAAACACTCAGTTTAATCCCCTTCTGTTAGTTATCATTTTCACTACTTCTCTATAGCTTTTGATACTCCTTGTTTCCAAGTAAAAGCAAATGGCCAGAACTCCAAGCAAGGTCTCTGAATTTAGAACCAGCTTTGAACTTGGACTCTTCAACTAAACTAGCTATGAAATCTTGTATTTTAACCTCTCTGAGCCTTAGTTTCCACATCTCCAAATGAGAACTTTTATATATACCTTCATGTTTCTTAGGAAGATAAAATGAAATTATTACTATAAAGTTCTGAGCATGTTTCTGATGAATAAGGAATCTTCAATAAATGACAGCTATCTCTGTTATATCATTAACACAGTGTCTGATACATAGTAATTTGTTTCTGTTTTCCTCCCCCAACTTCTCTTATTTTATGTGATGTTTCATATTATTTGTTTTCCATTTACTTTTTGGACAGATATTTTCTTCTTTCATTGGTCTTGTCTTCTAACTCTATGTTTCCAAACTTAATCCTTAGACCACTTATTTTATCTTTTTATAGTTGTGTCTTTGTCCAGTTGTATCCTCTCCTGCATTTTCTACTATCATATTTATGCCAGGGATATCACGATCTATGTCTCTAGTGCCAAGTATTTTAAATCAAAGATTATAAAATTACAGAATATTTGAACACATGATCATTATAAAAATTCAAATAACAAATATATAAAGAGTAAAACATGAAATTTCCTCTCCCCACCAACATCTACTCTTAGAACATCTGCTATGTCTTTTGGGTTTAGAGGGTGGGACATGTGTTATTATTATACAGATTTTTCTGTGTATTTTTATCCAACCAATAAGCAACAACATAGAGGATTTGATTTTTTAACATAATGTAATCCTAAATTCTTAATCTGCATTTCCATTTTCGTGTTATAAACTTTCACCTGGGTATCCCAGTGTAAAATTGACGTGCACGCTGTACAAAAGTACACTCACGTCCCTTCCTGAACAGCATCTACTCCTGACTTCTCTGTCTGCTTGGTCCTTGCGGATAAACTTAGTCACTTTGCCCTCTCCCTCTCCTTTATCCCCCACCACATCAAACCGTTTGCCAAGTTGTATAAATTCCAACTCTACAGTGTCTCTTTTGTCCTGTTTCTTAAATTCTCTGAGATATTTTGGATCACACTGATAGTGTGATTCAGACTACCAATTTGTATAAGAATTGCTTTGTATTTCAGTTTTGTAGGAAAGGTTTTTCTCCCTTCCTAGACCAGTGCCAAGTTTTAGACTCTTGTTTGTTCTTCCATTCTGTGTTTCCCCCATCACACTTTAATTCTTTATCACACTCTCTGCTTTTGCTACTGCAGTAGAAGCTCCTCAAGAGCAGAGACCACATTCCTCACTTTCAGTTTCTTAATAGGTTCTCCATCTTGGACATTTATGTTCCCTTTTCAGTGCTAAATCAAACAATGGTGCTTCTTACCATTGATTTTTAAAAATTTTTATTGGGATATAGTTGATTTACAATGTTGTGTTAGTTTCAGGTGTACAGCAAAGTGAATCAGTTATACATATACATACATCTACTCTTTTTTAGATTCTTTTCCCATATAGGTCATTACAGAGTATTGAGTAGAGTTCCCTGTGCTATACAGTAGGTCCATATTAGTTATCTATTTTATATATAGTAGTGTATGAATGTCAATCCCAGTCTTCCAATTTATCCCTCCCCCTCTTACTCCCCCAGTAACCATAAGTTTATTTTCTACGTCTGTAACTCCATTTCTGTTTTGTAGGTAAGTTCATTTGTAGCCTTCTTTTCGATTCTACCTATAAGTGATATCATGATTTTATATTTTTTGCTATACAGTAGGTTCTCATTAGTTATCTACTTTATATATAGTAGTGTATATATGTTAATCCCAATCTCTCAATTCATCACCCCCCCCCCCACCATTGATTTTTGAACTTGATTTGATGAAATGTGGGTGTCTTCCTGCCTTAGTCTGTTCTGCACATCTTGGGAGAAAATATTCATAAAACCCAGCTCCAATCATGTCATTCTTTTGCTGAAACTGTTTGTTGGCTCCCCACTGACTACTGAATATGTATACAGTTCTTCTCTTGGTGTCAAGGCCTTTCATGATATGATTCCAAAATATCTTTCTGGTTTATCTACTCCCGGTTGTCATTCCCTAAGCTCTAGATTACTCATATTCCTCCCAGTCCTTGCTAGTCAAGTTTTCATAGGCCTTATTCTCTAGCTTTGCTGTCTTTCTAAGACTCTGTCTATATTTAGGAGCCCTGCCTCCATCTCCATTTATAGATATTCTACCCATCTTAAAGCTTCATTTCAAATGACACCACCCATAATCCTGCTGGAATTAATCATATTTTATCTTTTTTCCCAGCTGTTTGGGACTTTGTCAGCAGCGACCCTATCTTGGTCGTCTGTGTACTTCTTGCAATGTCTTGCACAGTGCATGGATATATGGAAAATTAGGTGTCAAGAGTTGCTGATGGAGGCAAACACATAACTTTTGGGGGGTGGGTAACTACTTCTGGAGGGAGAAAATAGGGAATAATAGCAATTAATGAATTTTTAATTTATCCAATACATATTTATTGGATAGATACTCTGTACTGGGCACTGTGCTAGGCACTGAAATGTCATGGAAAATGGGCAACATTACCTCTGTCCTCAAAGAGTTTAAAATTAAGAAAAGAGAACAATTGTAATAAATAATTAAAGAGTAGAGGAAGTATAAGGTACAGTGGGGACACATAGCTGAAGAGTCTGACCTGCCTGCTGAGGATGGGGGAAGTGACAAACTGAAGGAAATACAGGATCTAGCCACAGACAATGGGGTAGGTGTGGCAGATTGTTTTATACAGAGAAAATAGTAAGTCTAATGGCCTTGTGGTTAGAATTCACGGGACGCATGAAACAAGTTTGGTGCAGCTGGTGTATAGAGTAAGCAGAGTGGCAAGAGACATAGTGAAGAGGTCCAATCACAGAACCATGTAAACCATGGTAAGGAGTTTGAATTTTTCCACTAAAGGACAATAAAAAACCATTAAAAGATTTTGAAGCAGGGAATGACTTGATTAGATTTATGTTTTGCCAGTTTCCTTTTGGTGTGGAAATAGAGGTAGAATAAATTCAAGGAGATATATTAAAAGTTGTTTTAGAAATCCAAGCAAGGTGGAGAGAGAGAAAGAATATGAATGAATGATGACAATAACTTATCTTAGGGATGTAGCTGTGCAGATTTGAAAAATGTTTAGGAGACTGCACAGCATAGTAGTTAAAAACTATGGCTTTCTAAATTTTCACTTCATATTTTTTAGGTGAACAACTTGGCAAGTTAGCTAACATCCCTAAGGTCAAGTTTCCTCATCTCTAAAAATGGGAATAATAAAGAATTCAACTACATAATGCACGTAAAAGCTTTTTGCACAGCCCTTGGCACATAGTAATCACTCAGTAAAATATTACTTGTTATTATTAGAATTAACACAACTTGAGTGACTGGGAAGGATGAGGGAGAAGATGGAGATGATGAGATCATTCAGACTGTGGTTTCCTTATTGAGTGGATAGTGATGTCATTCATTGAAATTTGGAAGCAAGTGTTGAGGAGGGGTGGGAAGACAATGAGTTTGAGTGAAGATGTAGTAATTAGCTTAACAGGACTGAAATTCAGGAGAGAGATTTGAAAGTTACTTACATAGGGTATTTCTTGAAAAGATTGGCAGGTTTCTATCTTCTCATGTCCCTATTACCTCGCAATCCATGTTGCATTTGTCCCCACTGCTCTATGGGAAGTGGAGTGCTCTAGTTGCTAATTTAATTCATGTGAGTGGATGGGAATGTCTGGGGAGTAGGTGTGGTGTGAGAATAGAAGAAGGTGCAGGGAACCCTGGGAACATCAACTTCTAAGGGGGGGGGGTAGAGGAACAGGAGGCTGTGAAGGAAAAGGGAGTGTGTAACCAGAAGGAAAAAACAGGAGACAGTCATGCCACAAAGCCAGGCAGAACAAGTATTTCCAGAGGAGGGAATGCTCAGTTGTTCTGTAGAGTGTAAAGAAATGTAAGGTCTAAAAATTATTAACTGGATTTAGCAATGATGATGTTAATGATGAACATTGTCATAGAGTGAAACTTTGCATAGAATGGTGAGGACAGAAGAAAGATCTGAGTAGACTGAGACCTGATTAGGAAGTGAGAAAATAGAATCCTGGCAGCCCTTTCAAGAAATTTGGCCATGGAAGGGTGAGAGAGAACAGGAGCTGAAGAAGGAGATGAGGGTAGAGAATTTGTTTTATTTTGAAAAATGGGGTTTATATTAGCATATTTAAGTGAAGATAAGAAGGAGCTGGTAGAAAGGTAGAAGTGTAGAGAGCCAGGAAATTAGAGAGAAACAGGTGAAGGTAGAGCAGAGCAGAGAGGCCCATGAAAACACTCTGGAGTTGAAAGATGACAAATTAGGGATTCCAGCATGATGAGCCAAAGTAAGTCCATCATGGCATTTTGGTACACAATCTTTCCAAAGATAAAAGGGCTTTGGACTAAAGAAAAGCAATTTCTGTGGCTCTGTTTTATAGTAGGTGATTTCACGAAGTTCATGGGGTGAGACTCACATTTATAAGAGAAGATGAAAAGAGGAAGCTTTTAGAGAGGTTATGTTTGTACTTACAGAAGCAAAGAGTTTCTTCAGAAATGGCAATAGAGAATGAAGAGACATCAAGCATCTGAAGAACTGAACTGACTTGCTTGATCATCTAGGAGACTGGTCTTGGACACTTTTTATGGCAAAAAATGTTGCATATGAAAGAATGTCTAGATGTGTAATCAGTAATCAGACTTTGAGGAAGGAGGGTCATAAAGGAACTTCTCTTGAAGAACAATAACTGAAGCTGAGTAGGATTGATATACGTACATTTTTTACATGACATATCCCAGGGGAAAGCAAATTATTTTGTAAGAATTTTAGAGAAATACAGTGTCTGTTTTCTCTTAGATTAATGTGAGGCAGCACAGACATATCTGTGCTAATTTCAGAGAATGTTTTTTTTATCTGCCACTTCTTTAAAACCTTCTATCCCAACCATGTACATTCTATATTTCTGACAAATGGGCCTTTTGTGCACAAACTTCATAATCAAATTGGTTCAAGAATAAATTGCTGAAAGTGGAACTTTCTTACATTAGCCCTTGTGACAGCTAATGAAGATGAATGGGATAAAGCAGGACTTCCCTTTATGAAGGAGGAGCTCTCATTCCCCACTGTGTTGGCTAAAGGCAAATTTGTTTGCAAAGGAAAAAAATAGAATAATCTAATTGCTTAATTCTTGTGGAAAGCCATTGTCGGACAGCCTGCTCAAATACACAGACATTTGCTAAAGAAGCAAGTGTAAAACTCTTGCATACACATCGAATAGAAACCTCATTTTTTTCTCCATTGGACGTTTGATCAGAAAATGTTTATATTTGATCTGAAGAAAAAAGAATTCTCTCGATTTCACTCATGTTCAGATTAACTATCTGAACAAACATTTCTGGTTGCTTTAATTCTGGGAAATAAAGACCATAGTTGGAATTGTGGAATGACTGGAACTATGGAGGTCATAAGCAAATTTGAGAATGGTACTTGTCCTCAGCTAATTTTAAAATCAGTACACCAGCCAAGTATATGAAGCAATTGGAACTCTTATACACTGCTGGTAGGCATCAAATCGGCACAATTACTTTGGAAAATTGTTTGGCAATATCTACTAAAGGCAAATATATACCTACACTATGGTCCAGCGATTTCAGTCCTGGCCATTACCCAACAGAAATTATTTGTATGAGAATGTTCATTATTGCCATTATTCAGCATAGCCCCAAACTAGAAACAACTTAAATATTCTTCTACAGAATAGAATAGAATACCTGCATAACAATCAAAAAGAATGAGCTATCGACCAAGGAACAACATAGCTGAATCTTAAAAACAATGTTGAGTAAAAGAAGTTAGAGGCAAAAGAATACACACTATATCTGTATGGGTTCCATATTTTTAAAAGTTAAAAGACAAGCAAGATGGATGCATGAGGGTAAAGGTTAGAATGGTGGTTATCCTTGGTGGCGGACATTGACCTGGAGGGGCACAAGAGAACCTTCTGTAGTGCTGGAGATGTCCTAGACTCCAGTGTGATTATAAGAGTAGCAATTAAAAGAGGGTTATACATATGTAAAGATCCACTGAGCTGTATATTTCAAATTTGTACACTTTACAATATGTTATACTTCAATTTTAAAAATGGACCATTTCTCCACATCAGTGACTTTTTTAAGCCTTTTTATCTACAGAGAGGGCAAAAGAAGGCAATTATCAGGGCTTGTCTCCTTGACCATGACTTTGCTGGCCTTGTATGTTTTCAGGTAGATCAGACCAAGTGACAAAACCTCAGTAAACTGCGTAATTGATTTTCGGTTAGGAGGTAACAACTGAAACAACTGAATATTTATTGGATTTAAAGTAGTTATTAAAGATAAATTTGATTTACAGAGCCACAGAGGCTTTGAGAGCATTCTGTAAAATAACTCTTTTTGAATTTGTTCTATCCATGAATCAATAGTCACAGGCCTATGACCTTGACCACCTCTTTATCTCTTAGTTTGTGGCCTTATTTACCCTTATCTAAGCCTTCTAGAGGTCCTTCATAGGCTCTGTCAATGGCCAGATTTCACCTTCCTTACAGTTTGACCCATGAACTTTGGAAATACACAAGGAGATAGTATTGCACTTTAGAAAACACAAGAAAATTAAAATGTCTGGAATTTTAGAAAATATTGCAGTGTAGGGGAGGCAGCTAATTTTCACAACAGCAGTCTATTCTATCAATAGATGATGAAGCCTGCATGGAGCAGGATGATGGCTCTCTGTTTCTGTTGTGGTTGAAGAAATTGACTTGCTTATAGCAAAACACACTCAGGATGAAAGTCAGGAAGAATTGGAGAACTGGAAAGGACCTTAGAGATCAACTTAATCTCATTATTCCAAGAGCATGAAAACCATGCAATTGAGTAAGGATATTTATTACACCTGTTTATATTTAATCTGTTGAGAAGGACAAAGCACATGCCCTGACATCACTAGAAGGAATAATACTTTTTACCCCTATTACATTTTAATGATTATCTGTGCAATACAGTTATATATTATGATAGCAAGGAAGACAGACTTTGGAGTTGGAGCAGTGATGCTGAATCCAGCCTCAGTACCCCGACACTGAATTAAATCTTGGAGACAGAGTTTTGGGTGAAGTAGAAAAGAATAGCTTTATTACTTTGCCAGGCAAAGGGAGCCACAGCAGGCTAATGCCCTCAAAACTGTGTATCTTGACCTGGAGGGGATAGTGAGGAGTTTTATAGTAATGGTTCAAAGAGGGTGTCATCAGCTCATGGACATTCTTCTGATTGGTTGGGGGTGAAGTAACTGGGAGTCATCATCATCAACCTCTGGTTCCAACGGGTCTGGGGTCTGCGTGCTTGTGGGCAGCATACAGTTAACTTTTCCCACTTAGGGGGTGGTTCAGTATCTTCGAAACAGCTCAAAGATATTCTTATGTATATCCCTTGAGGGGGAACCAGGACCCTGCCCCAAGGCTGCACTATTGTTTCTTGACTATTCCTCCCTTGTCTTTGCATCCCCTCCCTTGTTTAATTAGCAACTGTTTGAACCTGCCTGTTGGAACTCAGGGAAGGTCATGGAGGCTGAATGAAGCCTGTTTCCTGTAATCAAGAAATGGGGGGACATAGAAAGGCTTTTGTGCCTAGGAGCTCCACAGAGTCCAGCTCAGTTTCAGCAGGGAGTTCAGGGTTTGCTGTTTATTGGTTATGTGATCCCTTGCAAGTTACTTAACTTCTTCAAATCCCGTCTCCTTTATTGCTAACGTGGAGCTTATAGTAGTGAGTTGACAAACGTAGCACTTAGCACTTAGTAGAACAAAGCCTGATACATCTTAGCAGCATAAGCATTACTTATCATCATCATCAAATAATAATAATAACAACCACAACATAATTATAACAACTACTATTTATTAGCTTATATTTGTGTAGTGGATCTAGTGTAAACAAGAAGTATGTGAGACTGCCAGTGTGTGTTAACGCCAAGCTCTCCCTGTCCTTTTTTATCCTTTAGCCCACTAACTGTGTTTATCCTCCATACAGAATTGAACCAATTTATATAATGGTTTTAGAAGTGAGGTAAATAGGATGAGATTCATTAGTGTTGGACTGATTTGTGCCTAGCAACCCCATGGGAAATTTCTTGACAGCTAAGTCATCTAGTCCCCATGGTACCAGTTAATAGAAAATGCTTCATCTATAGTGAATTCATTTGTCATTGTAGTTGGGAACATTCAATTTTCTAATCTTTTTTATTTGCAGCTGCACTAGGCTCAGAGTGTTCCAATATTTTTATTTTAAAGGTATTGTTTACATTTGAAATTATCATTCAGAGAAGCAAAGTCTCTTCCTAGTTGCGAGGCAAGGTAATGACTTTGTAGCTCCATTAAAATATGACAGTAGCGCAGCTATGGGAGCTGCTGGTGGGGCTTAATGCTCCTGCTGAGCTAGAATAAAGTACGTGTGTACCTGAACTTTTGTATATTAATTAGATAGAAGTATTCATCTGTATTAAATTTGAACATTATAATCATGACTCATATTATTCAGTGATGTTAGGTGAATGAACAAATGTACCAACTAAAACTAGTGCCCATATCTATGACTGTGATTGTAGCTGTATGACACCAACCTAAATAATAACTTTAATTAAAAAATTAAAAAATATATTCATATCATTTGTTCCTTGTAGACCAAAATACCCATTTGTCTGGTTCAAATGCTTATGGCATAATTAGTGATTTTGTTATTATGGAAAAACTATCTAAATGTGAATTTCAACTAAAGCATAGTTTTGATTTTACAGATCTAGAATAGAGATAATTCTTTTCTCTGGAGAATCATTATTTGAAACTGGAGCTTGGATATGGAAAAAAGGGGAAAATTTGAATTTTATGGTATATTTAAAAGAATAATCCTAGAGACTAAAATTTACTTTCATTTATTTTATGCCAGTAATAGACATAAGACTCTATGGACATGAAAGTACTCTGAATATGGATATTAAGATCCTTCAATCTGTTATCTAGTATCCCTTCTGAAGCAAGTGTTTCCACTAGAACATACCGTACTCAAATTGTTTGAGTCACTAAGGCATCCATTGACTCAACTCTACTTGTTTTTATACCATCGCCTTTAGATGATGCAGATTTTTAAAAAACAACAAAGCTAACAGGGAAGAAAAAAAAGAATGTTCCATAAAAAGACACAGAAAACAAAAAGAACTTTAAATTATGGTAGGTCTGTTCATCTATATGCATTGAGAGCCAATCAGATGGTGAGCACAGAAACACAGGGGAGAAAAAAAGCAAATTGACTAGATTCAACTATTGAGGGGTTATTTTAAGTGGCCAGGGGAAAATCTCTTAATTTGTCAATTAGTATTTTTTCTTCTATTATGTCATGTAATCAAGAAATATTTTTGTAGTGCATCCTAGAAGCCAAGGTCTTCTAGAGGTTGGGGATTTATCAAGGAACTAGCAGGAGTAGGGTGTGGCCTGAGATAAACTAGGAGACTGGTTGTTCCTCTGAAATTTTCAGCGAATGGCTATGGCTGTGATAAGAAGCTGTAAGGGAAAGCAGTATGAAATGAGACTAGAAACGTAGGTACTTAGGCTGTGGATTATATGTGGTAGGGCCTTCTCACTATGCCCATTCCTCCAGCTGTGAGCACCCTAGTCTCCTGCTTCATCTCTCTAGTCAAAAAGGCAGATGTAGTCCAGGCTTTCATGGGTCCAACTAGCCAAAAACAAAAATCAGGAAATGTTAAGTGTTAGGACGGCAATGAAAAAGAGAAATGTGATAGAATAGAAGTTTGGGAGAGTATAGCCTTAGTAAGGTGATCAGGAAAGATTTCTCCCAGAGAGTGACCTTTGAGCTGATATTTAAATGACAAGGAAGAGAATATCTACAGAAACCCTGAGTTGGGCATGATTTTTCTAGAAATAGGAAACAAGTCTAAGTGAGAGCAAATGGAAGGGTGAGGAGGATATTGGAGTCATTCAAGCCATAACAGAGCTAAACTCCCAACTCCTCTCTTCCGCCAACATCCTTGGGTTAGAGAAACAACCTAACAACAGCCTGTATAATCAAAACATATTACTCATTCATTCACTTAAGAGAGTAATTTATAACTGCAGGAGTTTTTATAGGACATGAACTTTATGTTCCTGGAAAACCTCTATTAGGAAAAATTGTGTGCTAAAAATAACAAGGTTTATGGGAAAATAAAATTGAGGCAGACCACTTAAAACTTATGTTTGTTACCAGAACTTTAACCAAGACAGTAATGGTGTCTGAAGGCAAAACAGCTGTGGGGGTGTTGCCTCATGGGATATTAAAAATACACAAGCAAAATAAAATGAAAATGCTGGCTTGTTAACATAGAGACAATGCAACTGGAACTGGAGTTCTGAGCAAAGTAAGAGCACTTAAAGGCTGGGGTGCACGTCTTTGGAGAACGGATCCTGGGTGCAGACTCATTTGAAATAATATAGAACCAAAAGGGCTCCTGTCTGTGCAGCTACCAAGCAGAGACCATTGTCCTTTCCTGCTGAAGAGTTTACTTTTCCTCCACTATTATGGCTCCCCTTGGAAAATATTGCGTTTCAATTAACACAACTTCTGCATTCTACACCGATAGAATTTCTCTACTTACCAACTGCAAATGTACTAATTGGTCTATAACACACGTTGTGGGCAGAAGACTTTACCTCATTTGTTTTTAGATTTTGTCCCAATAAGCATACTGTGATTCAATTCAATTCAATTCAACTAGAATTTATTGAGTGCTTAGTTTGTGCATGTTACTTTAATAAATGTGTTTAATAAAAGACCTGGTTAGTTAATGTGTCATTGAATTCTGGAGTCTTCACTTTTTATGGCCATATCATGTGTGATTGGGAAGAATTATTTTGACATTGGATGGTTTTAAGAAGACCAGTTATTATTTTCTCCAAAAGAATTGCATATAAGTTAACTAAGCAAAACAAACTGAAAGTTTATTAGTTCATTTTAAATGTATAAGGGGAGTTTTTTAAAAATATAATTCTATGGTATGCTCATGAAAATTGAATAATCCATCATTTATCTGTTTTGTAAAGTAAGAATTTCTGTTTAAAATGGGAGACACATTTTCAAAAATAACTTCTCTGCTTTTCTTTGGTGCAGCATTTTCTATAGTGTGTTCTAAAAAATAGTCATTCTCATTGGTTGCTAGTAAGCATTAAATAAAATGGGTTGTATAGTGGTGGCAAAAATTTTACCCCTAGCTTTTAGGGTCTCCAACTGGGCTTGAGAATTCAATTGATATAAGACAGATTAACAGGTGAGAAATACATTTATTTAGTGTAAGTTTTACATGACACAGGAACCCTCGTAAGGAAACAAAGACCCAAAAGAATAGGCAAAATCTAAATGTTTTTATACTAGGTTGAACAAAGAGAGGTAATTGTGGAAAATAATTAAAATAAATGGGAAGAATAAAGGGAGATAATTACTTTAACAAGGTCTGTCTGTATAGAATTCTTTCAGCCTCAACTCCCATCTCTGGTGGTAAGGATGTTTCTTTCCTCCTGGCATAGGGAGAGCAGCTCTCACATGAGTTTCATTTTCTGTTTTCAGGAAGAAAAAAGGGACGGTAGAGCACCCTGCTGTTCTTCAAGTGCCTTTAACTCAAAATGATCCTTATGCCCAAGTGATATATTTTGGGATAGCATATACTGCCACCCTTCACTTCCATAATCAAGTTAAATCTGGGCACACTGGTTAAACAGAGTGAAACACATATCTTCCCTATTAAACTTCTAAGAGTTGTCTAATATTTTAATGTGCCTTGTGAATCTCTAAGAAGGGGACATGCTACCTGTCATTTACCAAAGTCATTTGTCCATTGAACTCTTCATGGAATATCCTGTGAGAGTGATGTTTTAACAACACAGTTTGGGAAATCCTCATCTATTTTGCAAGACTTGAAAGCAAATAAACAATCCCTGTCTTCCTCATTTCCTTCCTTGACCATAAAAATAAGGAGAAACCAGGCTCCATACTGACATTCTAACTTCAACATGTTGCCATCTAAATAGTCACGGCACCCACATGTCTGTAGGGAATTTCATGATGTGCAAAGCAAGTATTATCAACTAATTGCCATCAAAAAAGTAGTGTAGACATGACTGAAGTTGAAGTGTGCTGTACAGAAATTTAGGGAGCAGTGATGCCAGGACATAGATGAAATTTAGCACTTCTGTATGCAGTATCATAGTGTTTGGGGAATGGTAACTTGAATGTAATTTTCTACCTTTCCATTTCTGTCAATGGTAAGTCAACATTTGTGTTCATGTCAAAACTCCTTTTAACTTACTTATTCACTAGTTTCAATTTTATGTATAAATATTTTAAGCAGTGACACATTAGTGATGAGAATTTTTTTGGTAACATGTCACATTTTATGCATTTTCCTGTCAGATTATATGGGATACTTGAATCCCAATCTAAGCATGAAATCACATATTTCAAAAGATTTGAGTGAGTTTATTTTAAATTTAAATTAAAACAATTTATTTTATCTTGTTAGATTCTGTTCGACTGTCAACATCCTCTGGGAAAATACCTAAAACAAATTAGTAGACGCCTAAGAGAACACCATGTGAAGCCAGTAAATTGTGTGGTCAAAAGAACCCTAGAAAATTCTGAAGCTTAGCTACAAAATATGTTATACATTAACCCTGTATGCTATTTCTTATATATCCTAAAGATTGAGAACCACTGAGCTGTATTAAAGGGAAAAAATATAAGGACAGTCTACATGGAAATGTCTGGGAATTAAAACCATTTGTTTTTAAGGTAACACTTGCATCCCTAGAAGGGCAAGAATCTAGGTGGATAATTCTAAAGTACTAACTTACCTTTAGTTTTTTTTTTCCTTTTTCATGTTACTATTAAACCTCTGTAAATTTTGTACAAATTAACATATTCATTTGTTGTAGTAATACCTCATCTTCACAGATGGTAGCTCCCATAGTTCAGCAGATAAATTAAATGTTGAAACTCTGCTATATCTCCTTTCTCTGTGTTCCATAGTACTTTGCACATATCTTTATTATAGAATTTCTCATAACACGTTATAATTATGTGATTATATCCTCACGCCATTTGGTAGGATCTAGGTCTCATATATTTTATATTCCTAGTAGCCTGGAGAGTGCCTCCTATCTGGTAGATGCTCATTTCTTTTTTTTTTTGAATTAAGGAATCTGTATTCTAGTGTCTGTGGAGGATGTGTGCTTGCCTGATAAATTTTAATTGTCTTTGCATTATTATTCATTTTTTAATTAATAAGCTTTATTTTACAGCAGTTTTAAGTTCACAGCAAAACTGAGTGGAAATTGCAGAGTCCCACATACTCCTTATCCCTACACATGCACAACATCCTGGTACAACAGTGGTGCATTTGTTTCAATCTATGAACTTACAGTGATATATCATTATCACCCAAAGTCCATAGTTTACCTTAGGGTTTACTTTTGGTGCTGTACATTCTGTGGGTTTTGAAAAATGTATAATGACATGTATCCATCACTGTAGTTTGTACAGAATAGTTTCATTGCCCTAAAAATCCTCTGTGGTGTGCCCACTCATCTCTCTCTACTCCCTAACCCCTGGCAACCACTGATATTTCTACTGTCTCTAAAGTTTTGCCTTTTTTCAGAATATCATATAGTTGGAATCATACAGTATGTAGCCTTTCAGATTGGCTTCTTTCACTTAATAATAAGCATTTAAGTTTCCTCCATGTCTCTTTATCGCCTCTTAGTTCATTTCTTTTCAGTGCTGAATAATATCCCTTTGTCTGGAGGTACCACAGTTTATTTATTCTTTCACCTACTGAAGGACAACTTGATTGCTTCCAAGTTTTAACAATTGTGGATAAAGCTTCCATAAACATCTGTGTGCAAGTTTTTGTGTGGACTGGTAAATGCCTTGGAGTGCTGTTGCTGGATTGTATGGTTGGATTATGTTTAGTTTAGTAAGACACTGTCAAACTGTCTTTCAGACAAGATTGGGTGCATTCAGTGTGGTAAGGCTGTAGACTCGAACTGTCTTTCAAAGTGGATGTACCATTTTGTACTCTCACCAGCTATGTTGCTCCACATCCTCACCGGCGTTTCATGGTGTCAGAGTTTTGGATATGGACCATTGTAATAGGTGTGTATTGATATCTTGCTGTTTTAACTTGCATTTCCCTGATGACATATGATGCTGAACATCTTTTCATATTCTTCCTTGCCATCTGGATAACATCTTTGTTGATATGTCTGTTTAGACCTTTTGCCCTCTTTTAAATTGAGTTGCTTTCTTATTGTCTGGTTTTAAGAGTTCTGTGTATATTTTGGATAATAGTCCTTTATCAGATG
The DNA here is from genome assembly GCF_949752795.1 of Hyperoodon ampullatus. NCBI lineage: Eukaryota > Metazoa > Chordata > Mammalia > Artiodactyla > Ziphiidae > Hyperoodon > Hyperoodon ampullatus. The sequence goes on from NC_136921.1 coordinate 69,904,777, forward strand.
TGTTCTTTGCAAATACTTGCCTTAGGTTGTGGCTTATCTTCTCATTCTCTTGGCAGTGTCTTTTACAGAACCAAAGTTTTAAATTTTAATGAAGGCCAGTTTATCAATTATTTCTTTCTTGGATTGTGCCTTCAGTGTTGTATACATTGGTAAAATATCATCACCATACCCAAGGTCATCTAGATTTTCTCCTCACTTTTCTTCTAGGCATTTTATAGTTTTGTGTTTTATATTTAGTTTTATGATCCACCGCTTTTGCTGCATCCCACAAATTTTGATAAGTTGTGTTTTCATTTCCATTTAGTTAAAAATATTTTAAAACTTCTCCTGAGATTCTTCTTTGATCGATGTATTATTTAAAAGTATGTTGTTTAGTATTCACATATTCTGGGATTTCCTAGTTATCTTTCTGTTATTGATTTCTAGTTTAATTTTATTGTGGTCTGAGAGCAGCCTTTTTATGTGTTCTATTCTTTTAAATTTGTTAAGGTATGTCTTTTTAAAAAATATATTTATTTATTTATTTGGTTGCACTGGGCCTTAGTTGTGGCAGGTGGGTTCCTTAGTTGCGGCTCACCAGCTCCTTAGTTGCGACACATGGACTCCTTTAGTTGCAGCAGGTGGGCTCCTCAATTGTGGCATGTGAACTCTTATTTGCGGCATGCATGTGGGATCTAGTTCCCTGACCAGGGATTGAATCTGGGCCCCTTGCATTGTGAGTGTGGAGTCTTATGCACTGTGCCACCAGGGAAGTTCCCTGTTAAGGTGTGTCATATGGCACAGAATATGATACATATTGGTGAATGTTCCATGTGAGCTTGAGGAGAATGTATATTATGCTACTGTTGGATGAAGTGGTCTATAGATGTCAATTATGCCCAGTGATTGATGGTGCTCTTGAGTTTAACTATGTCCTTACTGATTTTTCTGCCTGCTGGATCTGTCCATTTCTAATAGATGGGTTTAAGGTCTCTAACTGTAATAGAGATTCATCTGTTTCTCCTTGCAGTTCCAAAAGTTTGGCCATACATATTTGGATGTTCTGTTAGGTGCATACACACTAAGAACTGCTGTGCCTTCTTGGAGAATTGACTTCTTTACCATTATGTAAAGCCCCTCTGCTTCCCTGATGATTTTCCTTGCTCTGAAGTCAGCTCTTTGTGAAATTAATATAGCTACTCCTTCTTTCTTTTGATGAGTATTGGCATGGTATATTTTCTCCATCCCTTTACTTTTTAAAAGATATTTTAGCTTTTATTAAAATTTTTAAAAAGAATTGTATTTAAACTAAAAAAAAATTCACCCATTTCTCACCCATCACCCTTTTAATCTATATGTTTCTTTATATTTAGAGTAGATTTCTTGTAGATAACATACAGTTGGGTCTTATTTTTTGATTCACTGTGGCAACCTCTGTCTTTCAATTGGTGTATTTAGACCACTGCTGTGTAAAGTGATTGTTGATGTAGTTGGACTAATATCTACCATATGCTACTGTTTTCTATTGTTAGACCTTGTTTTTTGTTTCTATTTTTGTTTTTCACTCTTTTTCTGCCTTTTATAGTTTTAATTGGTAATTTTATATGATTCTAGTTTCTCTCCTTTCTTGGCATGTCAATTATACCTCTCTTTTTACTTTTTTTCAGTGGTTGTCCTGGAGTTTGCATTATACATTTACAACAAATCCAAGTCCACTTTCAAATAACACTATACTGCTTCATGGGTAGTGCCAGTAACTTATAACAAAATATTCCTAATATCTCCTTCTCATTTCTTGTATCATCACTGTCATTCATTTCACTTATACATTAGCATAAATATAAGTATATATATACACACATACATAAGTATACATAATCTAATACATTGTTGTTATTACTTTGAACAAGCTATTATCAGATCATTTAAGAATAAGAAAATGAATATGTAATTTTACCTTCACTTATTTATTCTCTAATATTCTTCCTCTCTTTATGTATTTCTGAATTTCTGATCTCTATCATTTTCCTTCTCTCTGAAGAACTTCTTTTAAATTTTCTTGCAAGGCAGGCCTACTGGCAACAAATTACCTCATTTTTTTTTTGTTTGTTTGTTTGAGAAAGTCTTTATTTCTCCTTCATGTTTGAAGGTTAATTTTGCAGCGTACAGAATTCTAGCTTGGTGGTTTTGTTCTCTCAACAGTTTAAATGTTTCACTCTACTCTCTTCTCACTTGCATGATTTCTGAGGAAGAGTTGTATGTAACTCTTATCTTGTTCATCTACAGCTAGGATTTATTTCTTCTGGCTTCTTTCAAGATTTTTAATTTATATTTGATTTTCTAAAGTTTAACATGATATGTGTAGGTGTAGTTTTGGGGGGCATTTATCCTGCTTGGTGTTCTCTGAGTTTCCTGGATCTGTGTTTTGATGTCTGACTGACGTTAATTTGGGGGAGATTCTAAGTCATTATTGCTTTAAATATTGCTTTTGTTTCTTTCTATTTCTTTCCTTTCTGGTCTTGCCATTATGTGTATGTTACACTTTCTGTAGTTGTCCCACAGTTCTTGGATATTCTGTTCCTTTTTTTAAAAGTATATGTGTGTGTGTATACACACACACACACACACACACACATATATATTTTTTATTTTTATTTTTATTTTTATTTTTTTTACTTTTTTCTTTTCGGTTTGGGAAGTTTCAATTGTTGTATCCTCAAGCCCAGAGATTCTTTCCTCAGCCATGTTTAGTCTACTATTGAGCTCATCAAAGCATTCTTCATTTCTGTCACAGTGTTTTTCATCTCTAGGATTTCTTTTTGATTTTTTTTCAGAGTTACCATTTCTGTACTTACATTACGTACCTATTCTTACATGTCTACTTTTCCACTAAAGTCCTTAGAATATTAATCATAGTTTAAAAAAAAGTTCCTAGTCTGATGACTCCAACATTCTTGCCATATCTGACTATTTCTGATGCTTATTCAGTCTCATCAAACTGTGTTTTTTTTTTTTTTTTTTTTTTTTTTTTTTTTTTGTGGTACGTGGGCCTCTCACTGTTGTGGTCTCTCCCATTGCAGAGCACAGGCTCCGGACGCGCAGGCTCAGTGGCCATGGCTCACGGGCCCAGCTGCTCCGCGGCATGTGGGATCTTCCCGGACCGGGGCACGAACCCGTATCCCCTGCATTGGCAGGCGGACTCTCAACCACTGCGCCACCAGGGAAGCCCTCAAACTGTGTTTTGCCTTTTAGTATGCCTTGTAATATTTTGATGAGAGGTGGACATGTTGTACTGGGTAAAGGGAACTTTGATAAATAGGTCATTAGCAATGTAGTGGGAAGATGTGGGGAGAAAGGAAGTGTTCTATAGTCCCATTATTATGTCTCAGTCTTTTAGTGAGCCTTTGTTTTTGGACTGTGAACTTCACTGGTGCTTCTCAGTTTACCCCCACCCCTTAATTAGAACAGGATGGCTAGAGGGGACTGGAGTTGGGTATTTTTCCTCTCCCATGTGGAAGGTGAGATACTTAATGGAGTTGAATATTTTGTTTCTTCCAGGTGGGTTAGACTCTGATAAAACCCCAGCAGGTTAAAATTATAAGTTTTCATTTTTTTTCTGGTAAAATGGTTTCTCCTGAGGGCAGGCCTTATTAAGAAGGACGGAATACTCTGATGTATCTCAAAGTGCTTCCTCTTCCCCTCTTCCTGCCAGAAGCAAGAGGGACTTTTTCCTTTAATATTCATTGTGGGCACCTGGTAGAGCTCCTGGAAGTAAAACTCACAAAAGCTTTACACCATTGACTGAGTCCCCTTGGAATGTTTTACTCACAGATTGGTCCACACTGAGCCTTTAGCAACTTGTGAATTACAGCTCAAGTTTTCCTACCTTGGCAGTGGTTCCCATGGCAGTTTCTGCTGGTGGATTTCTGTTATATAAGTTGTGATTCTCTGTATTCTTCATCAGTCTCTCCCATTTTCAGGGCAGTGGTTTGCCCTGTGATACCACTTCTCTGACAGATCTATGAAGAGTTGTTGATTTTTCAGTTTTTTCAGATTTTTACTTGTTGTTAAGGTGCCTTGGCAACTAAGTTCCTTACATGCTAGACAAACAGTTCCTTTTTTCTTGTTCATTTTTCAAGGCACGTGCACCCTTTGGTTTCAGCTCCTCTTAAGTTTCTCATTGTTGCTATAGAATAATTGTTGAAAAGTTGTGAATGAATTCATACATATGTCTTATAATACACAGCTTTTCCTGAAGTTTATTTCTGTACTTTCACATTGTTATGCTTAACCTATAAAATTTTAGATGACTTGGGCTTCCTTTATATTAGATATTGTCTGCATGAGATAAGGAGAGAAACAGATGGCTGACAAACTTCAAATCTGACCTTTTAAAGCCAAATTCAGAAAATGAACTGATCAGAATGTTTGCCACTGCTACTTGTATTCTCCAAAGTCTGAAACTCACATTTCTTCCTAATATCTTTTTTTCCAGAAACTCGAGATATCACATTTTTCTTTACATTTAAAAGGTAGCTGGATTTCCTCTAATAATGTCAATTCTTTGACAAAGTACATTCTTTTTCTCCTTAAAAGAAGGTAACCTTTTAAAGAAAAACATGTTATAGGATATAGAGGCAGTCAAATTTCTGTGAGTACATTATGGTTCCTGCCTTAGCTTGGACTAGGAAGTTCAGCATGGAATTATGGACAAAAATTCTCCTCAAAAAAATTCTTTAGAAAAAGGACTCTGCAAAAACCACTTTATAGCCATACCCTCATGGAATATTTAGACATTTCTGTTTTCTTGAGCTCTAGCATATCCATATTTTCTGGAGCAATTCAGTTCTTGTATAATTTTGTCCCTTCTTAGTGGAAGTGATGCATTAAGTGATGTACTTAATAAAAAGATCTAATATTTATACCATTGAATAATTTAAATATAAATAAATTAATAAATTAATAAGTCAGGATAAAATATATTAATAGTCTGATTTTTTCCTTTAGAAAGTATAAGTGGTATTTTTTTTACATGAAACGTGAGGAATATTGAATTTTTTACTTTTTCTCCCTTGCCTTCCCTCCTTCCCTTCCTCCCTCCCATTATCTCTCCTTCCTCCTTTCCTTCCTCTCTCCCTTCTTCTTCCCTTACTCCCTTCTTCTTTCCTTCTTTTATTTTTCCCATCAATGGCTATTTGTTAAATACATATGCCAGACACCTGCAAAATGTGGATTTTGTTCTTTTATTTTTAAGATTTACTTTTTGTTATATTAAAAGAGGAAAGGGGGAGGATTAAGATGCAGAGATAATGAAGAATAAAGAAGGCAGCAAACTCACTCAATAAACCAGGTAAGCAGACCATCCCTGGTTACTTTTCTCCATGCCTCCCTCAAAGAATGAACTCTGAATGCTTTGTGACTCCAACACAAATTTCCACCCTCATATAGATCTGTCTGGTACTCCCTGGGAAGACTTTGAACCATAGGTCATTGTGAGGACTCAGTTAATCTTTCCCAAGTTAAAACCTGGGTTCTGTAACTAGCCCTATCAAACATTTGATCTAGTTCTGTTTAGGGTTCCTGTTCTTTAATTTTAATTTTCATGGAATCTCCATTTCTAATTGCATTAAAATATATTACTTCTCAGCCACCAAAGATTTGCTGCATGATTCTTGCCTGCCAGGTTTCCCAGGTGAATTCTAACAAGGCACTGTGGATGAGATATTAAATAACTGTAACTCTGTAGCATACATTTCATTAGAACATTGTCAAGTAGAGAATGAGAGCTCTGGGAAGCTGTTTCTAGCTTAATTCAGTTCATTGGAGGGAAGAGAAAGTAAGTTGATCTCTAATTTCTACACCTTATCTGTCACTTTCTCTCAAAAGAATAATGTGCCTTTCAGGTGAGAGCTTCTCTAGTTTGTTTGTTTGTTTGTTTTGACTTTAATATGCTTGGAGCAGGTGTTGTATCTCTGTGCTCTGCACAGTGTCTGGCTGCCTAGCCTATGTTGAAGTTCATTTTACTGCTGCTCCTTATTTAGTGCTGTGCTACAAGTTTCCACTCATCTTATACGATTCATGGGTGAACTATAGCCCTGTGCTTTCCATAGTATATTTGATCCATGCTACACAGGTTATGTAGGCTGTTCTAAGGTCTACTTGTTCTTTGAGTCTGAGCCTTATTTTCCTTGTTTGATGAGCTTTTAGGCCAAAACCTTCAAAGGTATGTGCTGATGAAACTGCATTGAGGAAATTAGTGATGTTCACTTTGGTGCTTTGCAACTACATACTTTAAAAGTTGGGTAAGGAGAAAGAGATATAGAGATGTGGAAATAAAGATGATAATCTGGGCTGGGACTCTGGACCCAAAGAGAAGAAAAATATACTCAAGACTAAAAATCATGAAAAAAGGACAAAATAATGATTTTAAAAAAGCATTTATCTGGGCAAAATGCAGTCTGACACTTCTGGTGGTAAATAATTGTTGCCTCATATAGTTAATGGATGAGATACTTTAGAAGACAATCAGAGCCATTAAGTGTTTTATGGGGAGGCAAGAAATCTGGGAAGACCCTGTATCAAAATATCATAACTCCAAAGACACCTTTCATGCACAGCTAGGAGCTGGTTTGTTATTTGCCAGGGCTTAGCAGAGATCCTGGCTTGGGTCTCAGTTGGTGTTAATAAGTGTCTGGGAAAGTTTAGTCATCTGGTAAGAGAATGGAGGGTGGATCTTTCTGAATAAACTTGCTCCAAGAGTTTTGCTTGATCAAGGAACGGGAAATTTTTCTTGAAGAGCTTAGGGTAGGCAGGAGGACAGAGTGGCATTTGCCTCAGCTGTTGTCCTCCTGCTAGCTTTAAGGACTTGAGTTTGAACCCTGTGGAGAGAGGGGCTTTAGGGGGAAGGGAAGCTAAATGGCTGTTTCCAGAGTTGCTGATAGGACCTGAGACATTCCCGTCACTGTGTTAGTGGGGAGAGGGGTGTGCACTGAGACTCCAGGGACATCCTGGGTCTTCTCTGAAGACTTGGGAAATCCAAGAGACAGCTTCCTTGACACTAGCAGATGGAGTATCACAGCCAGTACCCACAGGCCAATGAGATCTGGAACACTTGCCTTAAACCGTTTGCCTTTGTTGGTGCATAGAAAGATGCTAGGGGTAGAAGTCAGGGTGAGACAAAGATTGTACCAAGTGAAAAGGAAGCACAGGCTGTGTAGTGACTTCACCATGAGAACATAAACATCTCAGGAATTCACAGTAATCATCTTACAATTTAAGGCACAGAGCTTAGAGTCTTCCTTTTTTTAAATCCTAAGGTGGTACTTCAGTCCCTCTCTCCCTCCCTCCTTATCCCCTCTCTCCTTTTTCCTTCCTCCAACCATTGTTCCCTCCCTATCTCCCTTTTTCCTTCCATGCTATTAAAAAGGAAGCAGACTGTAATTATTTTCCCTTTACTATATCCTCAGTTTATGTTTTGCCACATTTTGATGTTACTGAATAGGACCCAGGGATTGACTAGACATTGCCTGAGAACTCTCAGTGTAAGCTGCATCCTTAAATCATCCATCCTAGAACTGGGTAAGTATTGATTTTTTTGCTTGTGTATCCATTCCCTGCATTCATTCCCTGATTTTTCTTTGTACACTTCCCCCTTCATCACTGTCAGCCCAAATGGTGTTGGTAAGGCTAGAAGGGAGGCGTAAGAGGAGTCAAGACCCTGGCTCCTCATATGGCTCAGGGTTTGGCCACGAGGGACATGTTCCCCTGTACTTTTGTCAGAGTTGTTGTGAAAGAGATGTGCTCTCTTCTGCTGGGACCCCTAACCTGGAAGAAGAGCCTGTCTGAGCATGAGGCCAAGAAGAGGAGAGCAGGTCCGAGAGGAGCAAAGCCGGTTTTCTGAATACGTTGTTGAACCTTTGGGTCCAGTCATGCCAGATGAACTTTCAGGTTTGTGAGTCAAAATGGACTTTTTCTGCTTAAGCAGTGTGAACTGGATTTCTGGCACCTGGAGTTTCCAGAGTCTGTCTAAACACAGCACCCAAACCACACCTGCTGATGCTGTGTGGGGAAGATGATTAATTGAAAAGAGATGATGCCATGGAACAAATGCCTCTAAAATAGGCATCTAAAAGGAAACCTGACTACTACAGTGATCTGGCTTTACTAGGGGTGGAGTTGGGGGGATGCCAGGAAGTGCTGAGGTCCCTCTAGTCATTATATCCCCTCCTCCATAAAGTCTTCTTTCTCTTTCAAGTCTACATATAGGCTCAGGGTAGGATTTGAGGGTTTAACACTGTGAGCTTGAGAGAGGGCCATTTCAAGGTGTTTTGGCATACCATGACTATCTGACTGCTCATTCACAGGTCCTGAGCTAACAAACACACTTGCCTGAGCTAGACCTTGGCTCTTCCAGATTGTCTTATTGTCTATATGCTAGCTAAAAAGTAGAAGAAGGGGGTGGGACAGTAGATCTCATGATTGGAAAATGAAAGCCTTTCCACATTTCTTTCTGCCTCTTCTAAGAGACTTATTTTTAGAAGTGTAAAACTGGCAGGTATGTACTGTCTTCCATTCTGTGTACCTGACTGCTTCAAGGATACAGGCCAAACTTGAAAGTGTTTGGAGAAGAAAAATGCAAATCTGTGCATCAAAAATTAATCACATGGAGGAGAGATTTGGAGATTCAAATGTGTGACTCTTGTCTCATTAAAGATAAAGGTGAAATAAGATTACTGGACATAACCAATTAGAAAAGTGTGGCCTCTTGGAGATTCAAGAAGCAACTCATGGCCACAGTTGGGGGAAATAAGGTAGGAGGGTTAGGTAAGGAGGCTGGCTGATCCACCACCCAGTAACCACTGCTAAGCAGTAGAAATTGGCACTTGAAATTAAACCAATTTGAATTGTTGGCCTAATTCAGCCTCGTTCACTGCAGCCCTGTGATGGGGCACAACATTGGGACTCAGATTTTTCTGTGTCAAAGGCAATCCTTCTAGCATTTTCACACTGTTTTCTTTAAATCTGATAAAAATGTCTTTAAAATTATCAACATGTCTTCCTTTAGTGCTGCAGCCTAGGGGACAGAATTTTAAATGTAATGTTGCAGATACACAATCTAAGTAATTAGCTGTTTTGGAGACTCACTGTGACTCCCACAAAACACTTAGGTGTAGCATGACAAGGTGTTAAAGTGTATGCATATATATATAAAGTGTGTGTGTGTATATATATATGTATGTGTGTATTTACTTCAGGTGCCAAGGATTGGATTAATTGTAATTCTTGGTTTATGACACATTCTCATTACTAGTCCCATGAATGGACCATTTTTATTAATTTTTTTGGCCTTTTGGGCATGTAGTTAGATGGCACTTCCTACACCCTCTGAAAATCAATATGGTCATGTGACCTGCTTTGGCCAACAAAACATGACCAACAAAAGTGACATGTAGCATTTCTGAGCAGAAGCATTAAAAGCAAGAGTACTATTTATACACCTTTCCCACTGCTCTGATGGTTATGGAAACTTCCATAAGCCTGAGCCCCTTGCTGACCTGCACTGGACATGGAGACTGGGCAGGAAATACACTTTTATTGTGTTAGATATTTTAGGTTGTCAGGACAGTATAACCTAGCCTACCTGTCTGTGCAGTTAATCAGCTACTGTTTCTTAGTGCCAAACCCACCATTCTCTACCTTGTTTCTGAGGCTGGGATTTTGCTAACCATATTCCTCCTTGCCCAGCTGGCTTCCTGTTATATTCTACCAATAGGGGGCTGCAGAGAGAGACTGGAAGGCAGCAGGAGGTGAAGGGACTTCTTCCTGTGTTGCTCATTATTCCTGTCAGTATGGCTTCAGCAATGACCTCTTGCCCTGACAAAGTCAGTTGATTCCAGTTTCCAGCTTCTTCTAGCATTCTCAGGACTAGCTTTATTATGCCCCTTCCCAGGTAGAGCACATGTCAGGTAGAGTCCCTTCCTCAGACTCCATGAGGCCCCTCCTCTAAGTTTCTGAGATTTGATAATCTTGACGTCTTCTGTTTGTTCTTCCAGCCCTAAGGATGGCAGCTAGTTCCTGTAGTTACTATATCTGTGCTACTTTCATGTTCTATTTTAGCTTTTTTTTTTTTTTAATGTGGACCATTTTTAAAGTCTTTATTGAATTTGTTAAAATATTGCTTCTGTTTTATGTTTTGGTTTTTTGGCTGCACGGCATGTGGGATCTTAGCTCCCTGACCAGGAATGGAAGGCGAAGTCTTAACCACTGGGCTGCTAGGGAAGTCCCTCTTTTAGCTTTTTAATTTCTCAAATACTCATTTAACCAGTTCCCCATATTAAATTCTCTCTGTTAAAATAATTTGTATGGTTTCTGTTTTCCTGAATGGATCCTAGCTGATACACAGACTGATACAGTTATTTTTAACAGTGTAATAAGCACCCATGAATTTGCTACCCAAAGCCAAAGTTAGGACCTTGATAAACTTTATCTAATTGTGTAAAGTCTAATCTAACCATATCTCTCCTCTCCATTCCATCTTCCAACCTCTTCCCACAAATGGTAGTCAGTGGCTTTGATCCTGTGTTCATCACTTCCTTTCTGTCCCTTTTATGTAGTTTTATTGCATCTGGATGTATACCTAACCCTAAAAATTATAAATTGTAGTTATAGTTGTTTTAGCTTTATAAAAAGGGGTAATATATAGTATGTAATTTTTCAGGATTTACTGTTTAATTTATCATATTGCTAGGATTTATCTATATTGTTGTTTGTTGCTTTGCTTGTTTTTTATTGCTATATAATGTACCAATGGGTGAAGAGCCTGAAGTATATAATTTGAAGTAAATTAGAAAAATCAAAGTCTAGGTTTTATGTGATTTGGAAACAAAGATTTGATATTGAAAAGTGGTACTGTTGGTCTGCCTAATATAGTTTCTGGACATACACTCTGGGCTCATAGATCAGGTAGTGAGTAAAGAAAATACACATCTCACTAAGCATTTACATTTGCTAAACATGCAGAGTCTCAGGAGCCTTTGGGTGAAATGTGGAATGGGGTTTTTGTCTTTATATAATTTAACGTTTTAATTTAACAACTAATCCCAGGGTAGAAAGAGAGTCAACACAGAAGTAAAATAACATGAACCATATAATCAGATGCCTTACTGTTTAAAGTTGTCTCTATAAATGTTGTTTTTAAAAGAAGAGCCATTTTCAGTGAAGTATCTTGGCAAGCATTTCCTATGGGTTAGAAATGGGTAGAGATACAAGGAGCTGATAAACTGTGAAACTCTGTAAGATACTGTTAATTACAATTAACAGCAATTACAAAAGCAACAAAGAATTGAAAAGTGGTCATTCTCAAAACAATTCTAAAGGCTTCCTAGTTTGTCTGAAGGTATTTCTGTGGCAGAGCTTCCGTGCCTAATAGCAGCCAGTGATTCCAGTGTTCTGAGAAAAAACCACCCAAGAGATACCTAGCAAATACTGGGTAATGAAAATAATAGAAACTAACATTTATTGAACATTTACTGGGGACTTGGGCCTGCTAAATGATTTACATGCATCATTTCATTTCATCCATACAAGAAGGAGGTACTATCATTGTCTCCATTTTTATGGATGAGGAAATTAAGATCTAGAGAGAATAAGCCACTTGTTCAAATTCACACAGCTATTAAATGATGAAATTGAAATTGAAACCCAGATCTGTCTCTCTGCAACCTAAGTTCCTTATCTCACTGTTCTTCTCAACTTCAGCCAAGCACAGCCTCTCTATTTGTGTTGTATTTGATCTTTACTTTTATAGTCATGTAAACTTCAAACTGTCGCTCTTAAATGCTAGAGAGGCAGGGAGTAGAGCTTACATAGACAGGACCACAGAAAACAAAGCTACCTGAATTTTAAACTTATTTCTATATTCAGTCATTTATTCATTCACAGAATTATCCATTAAACATTTAATGCTGTGCCAGAAATGGTATCACTCCAAAGATAAGAAAGATAGTCTCTGCCTTGAAGGAACAAATAAGTGAAGTTATACCTTTTCTTATTCTTAGGATACCTTTCCTCATTTGAACATGTGCTAAACCACGCTTTACTTTGAGTTAATGGAAAGACATTGAAGAGTTTTATAAAGAGAAGTAAAGCAGTCAGTGTTATATTTTTACTTCACTGGAGATTACTTCTCTAGCAGCTGTCTGGAGGGAAAAAGTTTGCAGAAGTCCCAAACTAAAGGCAAGGGATCACTAAAGAGCTATTGAAATTAAAGGGGTCCAGCAAAAGATGAGGAGGGTTCACATTAGGATGGAGCAATGAGGATAGAGTTCAGAAATACTACTCGTAGGAGGTGGTGGAGAAAAGTAGTCAGGCTCTCAGGTTCCTGACTTGGATAAGTGGATAAACAGTTGTGTTAATTACTGACATAGACAATATGGAGCAAAAGAACAGATTATAAGTGGAGAGAGACGTTAATGAGCTGAGTTGGGATATGTTGAATTTGAGGTACCTAAAGCCCATCCAGATGAATGTGTCCATCAGGCACCAGGTTGTATTATCTTATATATCTCTATATTCTCTCTCTCTCTATTAGATAGAAGTCTTTTCTGGAGATAAAATTTTGAAACTCATCAGCAGAAATTTAAAAACTTTTGAAGAGGGTGTGATTGCAAAGGAGAGCAGGTAAAATGAAAAGGCCAGAAGTCCAAGGGAGAGAAACCTTGGGGAGAACAGAGATTCAAGGGTACATTCCCCAGCAGTGGTTCAATAACTAATTCTTTAACTGGGTTCAGTCTAAAGTTTTATCTTTTCTAAATTCTTTCCTTGAGATATATATATATATATATATATATATATATATATATATATATATATATATATATATATATATATATATATTCATTTCTAGCATTTTTAACTTTATCATATCAAGCTGTTTTTATTTCTTATCTACCTACTTTTTCCCGTAATCCCCTAGTTTTTTATAATGGAAACATTTTTTTTTTATCAGTTTGAGGATATTAAAATACTTATTTTTAAAACTTTTCATATGCTTTATTGTTTCCATTTCTTTGAGAATCAGTACTCCCTTTTGTTGAGTTTGTGGGCTTTCATTTAATGGGTTGGCTTTCTTTGTCAGGGTTTAAATTCTAACTTTCAAGTTCATCTTAAGTAAGAGATTCTCTTTTCTCTCCTGACACCATCCTTGTACTTGGTGATTTGGCATTGCTTCCCTTTGGATTCTCAGAGTTCCCAGTTCAAAAATATTTCTTACATTGGCCCGGGGATAATGTACATCCAGTCCTAGAAGTCTTCATTTTTTCTTGTGATTCAAGGGCAACAGTTTTCCATTTCAGCCTCTGTTCACAGATAGGAATAACCTTTTTCCAGCACATATTTTCAACATTTGAGCCTGAATGTGGGCTGACACACATGGAGTGTTTTGTCCTTAGTCTCCTGCAGCAGTGTACCTTTCAGAGACCAACACTTTTTTTTTTTTTTAATCCTGGTGCATAGCATGTTTAGAGCTGCAACTTGTTTTCATTATTATGGATTTCTTTCTATATATGAACCATGAAGATACTTACATTATTTTTCATTGTACCTATGTCTTTTAAAAACATTGAAAAAATTTAAGCTATTATTAAGTGTTTGGAGTAACGGAGGGATGGGGATTTGCAGGAGAACTCACTCTACCAGCTCAATAAGCTTGCTTTTGCTTTTGTTTTTTCAGGGTAGCATAAGAGAGATTTAAGCGTAATTATACCTACAGAGATATTCTGGCCAATGAAAGGCAGGTATATAAAAGTATAGACAAATTTGCTACCAGATGTGGAGATGAGGTAATTTTAAAAATAAATGTAAACTTTCATGTTATGTATATGCTCTCTAACCAGTTTTCTAAAAACTTAGTTGATGAACATAACCTTGGTAAGAAGGACCACTTTGAGCAGTGGTGACCAAGAAATCTTGTGTTTATTTAAAACTTTTGTTTCCCACTTCTCAAAGAGAGGCTATCTGGGGGAAGGTGAGGCAACATAACAGTGGTAATAATGTCACTGCTATAGTTATTGGGGGGAGGATAGGATTGGAGGGAAAGCAGAGGAAAGAGGAAGATTGATCATGGCTGTAAGTCCATGCTTTTCTTATCTGTAGTGAATTTGTTTTATTTCTTCTTTTGGAAAGATTTTCTTCCAATAGAAAAATTACTTTGATACTCTTATTTCCTGTATCAAAAACTTATTTCCTCTGAACTTAAAAAAAAGATCTTTCTGTGCACTCTCTTTTGTGGTATAGTGATATCCTAATCTGAATGCAGTCTTCTGAAGTACTTCCATTAATCTTTAGAGAGGTGTTCTAGTCCCCTTGACTATAACAGAATGCCTTTTTTATGCAGCCTAAAACAGTAGTGTTCTTTTTGTGAATGCTAAATTACATCGTAGGCTTATTCTTTTTTTTTTTTTTTTTTTTTTTTTTGCGGTACGCGGGCCTCTCACTGTTGTGGCCTCTCCCATTGCGGAGCACAGGCTCTGGACGCGCAGGCTCAGCGGCCATGGCTCACGGGCCCAGCCACTCTGCAGCATGTGGGATCTTCCCGGATCAGGGCACGAACCCATGTCCCCTGAATCGGCAGACGGACTCTCAACCACTGTGCCACCAGGGAAGCCCTGTAGGCTTATTCTTAATGTCTCTTGCTAACAGGAGTCAGTCTCTCTTTAATGTCAGACTTCATGCAGTTCACATTCATTTTTTACTTTTTAAACTGTTTATTGAAGATAACACACATAAGGAAAAGTACATAAATCCTAAGCTTGATAATTTTTTATGAAGTAAATATACTTGTGTAACTACTCCCCAGATCATGAAGCAGAAAATTACCAGCACCCAGAGACACTTCTTGTGCTCTTTCCCAGTTATTACTTTTCTTTCCCAAAGGTAAAGATAACCTGGCTTCTATAACCATCTCTAAGTTCTGTCTGATTTGAATTTTATATAAAAGGAATCATATTATATGTCCTCCCTTTTGTCTGATGTCTTTCACTCAACATTATATTTGGAAAACTCTTCCATGTTGTTGTCGTGGCAGTAATTTATTCATTTTCACAGCTGTTTAATATTCTATTGTATGAATATAACACAATTTGTCATATTTGTTTGCTTATTATGAACATTTGTGTAGTTTCCAGTTTTTGACTATCACAAATAGTGCTGCTATGAACACTCATGTATGTTCATATAAGGTATTCTTGTGAGTCTTTTGTTGAGTATGTATATACACATATGTATCTATCTAGGGGTGGAATTTCTAAGTCATAGGAAATGCATATGTTCAGTTGTTGTAGATAGCAGTGAATAGTTTTCCCAAAATGGTTGTACCAATTTACTCCATCTCTATTAGTGTACCAAGAGTTCCAGGTGCTTCCCATCCTTGCCAACATGTGGTATTGTTAGTCATTTAATAATAACTATTCTGGTCTTGTATAATGAAATCTCATTGTGGTTTTAAGTAACATATCCTTGGAGACTAATGAAGTTGAACAACTTTTCATATGTTTATTGGCCTTTTGGAGAACCTCTTCTGTGCAGTGTCCATTATCCTAATAAGTTGTTTTTTCTCATTCATCTGTAGTTCTTTTAAATTCTGCATATGAATTGTTTGATTGATATACAGTTGTAAATTTCTCCTTTCACTTTGTTGCATGATCTTCTATTGTCATAATAGTATCTTTGGATGCACAGAATTTCACTTTTTTAATGTAGTGTTATCTATTAATCTTTTACTCTATGCTTAGTGCTTTTTATGTCCTATTTGAAAAATCTTTGCTTACCACAAGATAAGAATATTATCTTTATTCATTTTCTAAAAGTTTTATTGTTTGATGTTCTACATTTAGATCTACATTCTATGTAGAATTGATATTTATATCAATAGATGTAGATGGAGTCAAAATTTATTCAATTTTTATGCAAGTATATAATTAACAGAACACCCTTTATTGAAAAAACATTTCTTTTCCCTGTATCACAGTGTTTCCTTCATAAGGAAGGCTGGATCTCTTTCTGGACTCACTTTTGTTCTATTGGTCTGTGTTCTAAATACAGTATCTTAAGTACTGGAGCTTTATATCTTGACTCTTGATAACAGTGTAGTAAGTTCTCCAGCTCTATTTTTCTTCAGTATTCTTGAAGAAAGGACTCTACTTGGTCCTACTAGGAGAGCCTAGGGTATTTCCCAGGGCTGTTCTTTTTGGCAGATCCTGAACTCTAATTTTTATTTCATTTGCACTGTGAGACTGTAGAAAGCTCCACTGAGGTTTCCTGTAGATTTTTGCTCTGCTTCTTATCTACTTTTCCCTGTGCAATTTAAGAATTGGAAAATGCCATGAGGGGAAAACTTAACGTGAGTTTGGGCTTACTTCTTTATACTTCCCTTCTGTTGATGATCTCAGCTCCTCTGGCCCCTCTTGCTACCTTAGCAGACCCAAAGTGCCTTTTTTATCTTCTTAGTTCTATGAGAAAAGCTCCATTGGCTTCTTTGCCTCTTAGAATTTTCATTCTGCAAAATTTTTTAGCCTCTGTCTTCAGCCTCTTCTCTCTTGCTTAAGACTCAACAAATGACCCAAGGGGAAAATACTTATAGAGTATTGGGTTCACCTCAAAGAATTTCTCTCCTTTCTGAGATCTTGACCCTCAGTTCCTGGATGCCCCAAAGACTCTCCAATGCCAACAGATATATTTTAAAAACTATTTTATATAGATTTACTAGTTACTTTTGGAGGGAGTGTTGGACTATGAAAGCTATTCTGTTTTGGCTGCACAGAATATGTCCACATTCATCTTTGATACATTAAATTTTTTGAAAACAAGTTTTTAAAAAAGATACTAAGTTTATGGAGACCTTATTAATCTACTTTATTGAAGGTTATTTTTTAGAAAATTTATTAATTAAAAACTTTTTTTCACAAGTGACCCAGTCCCTTTTTATGATGTATGCACTCTAATAAATACTTCGTATCTCCACCTACCAAGGTGGACAAATAGAAGTTGTTTGTGGCAGGGGATCTTTCTTCAGGTATTTGATTGATTGAAGTTTTCATATTGAATATTGTTCTCTATCCATAAGTCAGACACTCAAGAGTAGCACCTTCCACATCAGCAAGTGCCTTGGATGAAACAGGCTGTCAGTAACATTAATGATAACTGACAGCTCCAGGGAAAGGAAGGAGGTTAATGAAAGGACTGGTGCCCTTGTAGAGTACATCCATTTGGCAGTTACTTCAAGAACGTATTGCCTTAGCTTAAAGTGGAAGATAGGCTTGCCACGAAATAAAGGGTTTCATATTTTGTAATTTGCCATGATTTTTCTTTTTTTGTCATCTCAAGCAAATAACAAATAAGTAATTTAAAAATGATCCTGCCTGTCTGAAGCCTAGTTAACAGATAGGCTGTCCTTTCAAGATCTCTCTCAATTTAGTTCTATGTTATTATTAAAAAGAAAGTTAATATGATCTTACGGAGAATTAGACAATAGTTTATAATTTCCAAGATGAATATAATGAAATGCTTTTCTTGAAAATTTCCATTTCCATTTCTCTGCTCATGTCCTTACCTGGAATGTATTCTGTTTTCCTCTTTGCATTTTACTTTGGGAGCTGGCTCAGATTTCACCATCTTGAGGAAGCCATCCCCGGTTTCCACACTGAGTCTTACTATGTCTTTACTCATATTTACTAATGCTTGTCATGCATTAAGTACTGAATAAGTACTCTAACTGAATTATCACATTAAATAATAAAAATCACAATGGAGAGAGGTAACCATTTTAGAAATATGGAGAATAAGTTTCAGAGAAGTTAAGATATTTGCTCGGTCACACCATTAGTGAATGATGTTGCATTTTTTAACCTTTACATTTCCAATTTGCACTATTTGTTGATATTAAATTCTATATTTTGTTATTGCTCATCTGTAAATTTTTTATACAGTCTTATATAGTCAATTATTCTTCACTCATTGTATCTAGTAGAAGACTGTATAGAGGTAAGTGCTTACTAGTGTCTGCTGGATTAACTGGAATATAAAGAACTGTCATTGTGCTGGAAAGATCATCACGAGCACAGTTCTGGCTCACATACTGACTATGAGTAGAGAGATCAAGGTATATTGTCAGAAAACACTAGAGATGTATAATCTTAAAACATGATTCAACCCTGGATATTTGAGGGGAAATTAAAATTGAGCAAGCCCTTGAAAATAGTGAGAAATACTTCTGGAGGCCTCTGTAATCTTTTAAATTCATGAATTCCATCTGTTCTTTAGAATCTCTATTTTCTCTTTATTTTTATTATTAAGCAGTAATAATTTTCCTTTTGGGGACAATAAAAAATACAATTATAAAAATTACTTCTTAAGAATTATTGTTTATGCAGTGATGAGGATGGCAAAAATAAATTGAGATATAGATCTCTGAAGGTTTGCCAGACTCCCTCACTAAAAAGTGACATATTCTTATACTCCAACCAAGTGTCCAATTCAAATTTGTGTCTCACGTGATTCAAAAATTATCATAGCCTTAGATCTTGAGAGTTTCTTTCAAAATAGTGGAAAATGCACGTGTAATTTCCTGAGAGGAAAGTAAATTCTCCTGTATGCAACAATAGTATTTTCATGAAGGATATTAATTTATTGGACTAAGACCTCTTTGTTTTTGAAGACAAAGATGTCTTATATCTAAAATTAAAAAAATAAAATATTACATTTTGAATGCTAAATTAATACCCATAAAGAATTAAACTTAGGAAACATTTTATTCATTCTTACAAAATTTCAAATTAAATTTATACTTTTTTCAGAGAAAAAGTTATTATTAAAAATGGCATGCTTGTCAATTAAATTTTTCTTCTTCCTGGATTTAAGTGTTTGTTCTTTCTTACCTCTTTGGACATACATATTTATTCTTTCACTCTTGTTTCAATTTATTAAGATTTCACTGAATTTTGATGCTGTCCTTATGGCTTTAGCACATATACACTCTATTCCATCCCAGTTATTGTCATTTTCAAATGCCATTTGCTTAGAAGGCAGCCAGTTCAATTATTCTTGTTGAAATTAATCTCTTCCATACCATCCATGAAGTCCAGCCTAGCCAACCATAGACCCTGAGTGGCTTTTGGATCTAGGGCAGAATCAGAAAAGACATGGCATGGTGCTGTCATTCAGTTGTTCTCTCCATAACAAACATTGCTCATGAATGATGATACTCTGATCTGCTGGGCCTGGATAAGATTTCATAGTCCTCTCAATATGTTGCTCTAGGCTATAATTAACCAACTGATAGACTTTGGCAAATCAGACCAAGCCTCCATGCCAAGGAATGGTATGTTATGCTAGATGGAATTTAAAAGTACCACCAGCACCAAAATTTACCACAGCTAGTACATTTTTTAGGTATGGAAAAATTTTAAAGGCTTCACACTCCCAGGAAAAAGCTGACATGATAACCAGCAAACATCATTACTGGTTTTAAACCTGTCCAATTGATTAATGAGAGTTTGCTTCTGTGAATTCCTCTCTGAAAGCCAACCAGTCAGTTGGCTCATGCTCTGAAAGTCAGCCATTCAGCAGTGAAGTCACTCCAGTGAACTTGAGTCAAAGGCTGACGTCAACCAAACCTTGTTTCTGTAACCAAGCACAAGCATGTTTCTTTATCCAACATAAGCCACCGTTTAAGACTGATGTAAACCTACTGTTGACTCTTTAACTAACACAATCTCCTCTTCCACCACCAGTATTTCTTAAAATCCTATGTAATATCAGCAGTTTGCTTAATTCACTGAGACTGTGCCTAACCAGCATAGCTCTCTCCCTTACCTAGGTGAGCAATCAGTCAAACTTTGCCACTTTGGGTTTTGCTTCATAGTTTGAATGGTGGTCTCATCCTTTGACAGATGACAGTAATGTCAGCACTCCCCACCCTGCCTTTTTTTTTTTTTTTTTCAGTAAAGGTAACATATTTGCTCAACTTCTCAAATGAATCATTTTTTGGGAATAAAGTCTCATTCCAAAGGGTGGATTGGCCACATGACTGAACCCTCCTTACCAAAAATAGATTTCATTGGGCTATCACATTAATGAGCATTGAGAAATTCAAAGCTTTTTTTTTCATTTTAACTGCATGCAATGTATTTCATTGTTTTATAGTATCCATTTTATATAACTTTCATGTGAAATCAGCCTCTTGAATTAGAACATGAGCAAATCTGACATGCTTGAAGTGTGAAGAGTTGGGGGCTTAAGGAGAGAAATTCTGGGAAATCCCTGGGAGTAAGCTAAGCGTTGATGAGTGATAGAAAATAAGTCTATTTGGAGTTCCCCAAGATGAGACTGCACTGCACCATTTCTGCATCTTTTCTAGACATCTCAATCAGTCTAGAAACAGAGAAACTAGAGTGGAAGAACATGTATATGTAGGAAACTAATTTGGATATTAGCTTGCCAGTAGGTCCTAGGGTGAGGCTTTTGATGGTGGTGATGAGGCTGGCAGAGAAGTGACTCAACAGCAGTCCAGGACTGAGTAGGGATCATACTGCCAGCGGGGAGATCAGTGATGGACTGGAAGAAATGTAAAAGACTTGATTGTTAAGTATCTTTTATAAGAATGAAGTGCAGATGTGATTGGAGATGGGGAGGAAGACAGATGGCAGGATTGTGACCAGGCAGGGGAGAATGCTGTGGTAAGAATCTCAGATATATTCCATTTTCAAGCCTCAGTGGTATATTACGTGCTGTCATTTTGCCAAATTCTGTGGGAGCTGCAAAAATTAGCAAGCTGTAGCTTTTGCTCTCATGGAACTTACAGTTTATTAGGACCAGACCTTTACAACGAGGTTGTTCAGACATGTTTGTGGCTGGCTGGTTTGGGAAGGAGGCCATCAAAGCCATTGAAAAATACAGGCTGTGGGGCTTCCCTGGTGGCGCAGTGGTTGAGAGTCCGCCTGCCGATGCAGAGGACACGGGTTCGTGCCCCTGTCTGGGAAGATCCCACATGCCGCGGAGCAGCTGGGCCCGTGAGCCATGGCCACTGAGCCTGCGCGTCCTGAGCCTGTGCTCCGCAACGGGAGAGGCCACAACAGTGAGAGGCCCGCGTACCGCAAAAAAAAAAAAAAGAAAAGAAAAATACAGGCTGTGAAGTCCATGTGCCAGATGGTCATCAACGTAAGTGCTAAATAAAGGCTGAGGATAAAGGCAAGGAATGGACTGAAGGGAAATGAAAATGCTGCACATCCCCAAGGTGTGTAGGTCAATTATGATTGCTTCTGTTTTTTGATTTCTTCCTTTTGGATTATCTAGTAAGGGATAGAGAACCAAGAACTCCATGGGAACCCAGAGCAGATGATATAAATTTACAGAGATGTCAGATATACATTTATGAGAGGAGGTGGCCCTGGCTAATTATGAAACCATTACATTATTACTTGAGATATTAAGTGCTACATAAATTGCCTGAAAACATGAATTCACACCTGAAAATTTGAAACCTTCTTTTATAGGAAATGTATACATGTGGGAAAATTGTTAGTAGCTGCATAATTCCTGTGATCATTTTTCAGTCTCTAACATCAAGGCTTTAGCACTCAGTGTTTGAAGAATAATGCAGCTTTGATGATTACTTGTTTACCTCAATTCTAGAAGAAAATATAATTTTGTAAGATTAGATGATAATATTAAGGATAAATCAATAGAATCAAAGCTAGAGGCCTAATCACAGACTGAATTTGGGGTAAAGTCAAATTCAAGGCTTCTTGTTGTACTTAATCCTCTTAAGCCAAACTGTTACACTTTGTACCCAGCTTCACCAGTAATTTATCCACAGTGTCCTCATGTCTGTAATTTATGTTGCAAACCTTGTCTGCAGCACTTTTTTTTTTTCTTAAATCCTTCTTTCAATGAATGGTAGTTGGGTTTAATATGGTTATTAGAGAGAAGCTTGTTAGTGGTAAGGGAGTTCAGAGATGAAAGTCGGTGTTCTCAGATGGCCTGTCTGTTCTGAATTCCGTTTGCTGGGAGGTAGCAGTTATCAAAGGAAACATTGGCTGCTGCTGGTGAGTCTGAGGGGTCTGAGGAGTTTTCAGAGCACAGGCTGATGGACTTGGGGTGAATAATTGCCAGAGGTTTAATCCTGGCTTGTCGCCAACTCAGTGCCTGGGAAGCTCACAATAGGAAATGACAGGTGTGTTAAAGCATGGGGCCAGTGTGTGACATGGTTTTGGACAGAAGCCACAGAGTGCTGGTTACCTTAGGTGTTGCTGTGTCTTTTCTTTTACCTTACCACTTGTTTTTCTTCACAAGGTAAACATCCTCATGCGGATCCAGTCCTTGAAAACGATTTTTAAGGGGTGTATTTATATCTTTCCTTTGGACTTACATGAATCATGTGTGCTGGCTTCTGTTGGCTGCATTTGTGATGGGGCCAAGCGGGAGACAATATACCCACAGTTTTCTCATTTAATTATAAGGGAAAGAGCAGATCATCCTTGTGTCACATGCTTTGGTATCATGGCATTTCTAGCATCTGGCACTGCATGTGGTGCAGTTAGGCTCATATGGATATGTGGCAGGAGGAAGATGCCCAAGGCAGATAGAAATTGAAAACAAGATTACAGGCAGGGCCAAACAAGTAGTGTGTCATTTTTGGAAACACTGAAATATTGAACAAATACTTAACTTGGGCAGCAGATTGGCTGCAAATGATCTTTTCTGATGCTGGTGGTTAATGTAGCATTAAAAAAAAAGAAGAAGAAGACATATTGAGCAAGTACCCTGAAAAGAGGCAAAAATTAGCCCCAAAAGGAGGTGGCTTTGTTCATATATCTGTTTAATTGTATAACAGTATTTGGAAGCACATCTGGCTTCCTGTGGGAATACTGATACCATCATTTAAAGCTTGGATTGCCTATGCCAAATACTAGGGATGCAAATGTATTCTTTTCCTTTCATGTAGGTACCTGTACAAGAAATGGTAACTACACCTAGAAGAGGCATGAAACCACATGAAGAGAAATGAATTGTCATTTACAAACTTTTGTTTGTAAATATTGTTGTTCTCATATAGAGACAATATATGTTGCATGTTCTTGGCAAAGCACCCAATTCTGTCTCAAGGGGAACATCACAGAAAGGAGGCGCTTTGGAAAAGAGAGTAGTTTTCCATCTTTAAATGGTACTCTTCAAATCCTGCCTGGGCCAGAAAGGAGACAAATTCCCTTTGATTTCTATTCCTGTAAAGTGTTGAAAACATGAAAGTAGTTTCCCAACAAATTGGCCTGCTCCCTAATTTTCACCCACTGTCTTTCAACCAAAGAAATATCAGTAAAAACATAAATGGTTTCATATTTTCTCCTTAGAGCAATCTGTGGCAATCAGCTCTGTTTCTTGTTTTCTTTCTTTGGCATCTCTTATTTTGTATACCATCTAGCTAATACCAGATGTTTAGCAAGGAAACATCACTAAGATATTTTTCTCCCTTCCTGAGGAATATATGAGATATGTCATACTTACTTTGCAAGCCACAAAGGGGTAGAAGAATGGTTACTTCTTGGAATTAGGTTTTTCAGCAAACAGTAGAGTTTTTATTAAATACTGACATAACACAATTTAATCTATGCTCTCTGAAGTTTTCTGCGAGTTTCCAGAATTAGGCTTGCGAAGTGTGAAAGTGTGTATCTGTCTTCTTGTACCATAATGAGGTTTCTTGTACCTCATTATGGTACAATGAGGTTTTTTTAAAATTCATGATACTTATTTTATCTTTTACTCAAAGAGAAACTAGAGATGCACAGTGATTTTTTTTCTACCTGTAAATGACAAATCAGACATAAAATTAGTAATTAAAAATCTCAGATACAATAATATTTATTCCTTAAATAAACATATATATGCAATTTGTTGACTTAGGAAATTCAAGAGGAGACTCTAGCTTCAGTCATGCTCTATACTATAGAAGTATAACTGAGGTTATCAGGAATCTGAGTCTTTTACTCCATCTCTTGACTCTGCTTTCCTCTGAATCAGCTTCATTCTAGGTAGGAGCTTTCAGTGTGGAGGTGAAGATGTCCACCGGCCTCTCTAGGCATACATTAGCCTTACAGCAAACACCTCTTTCCTTTTAGGTCTATCCAGTCTTGCTAATGACCTTTATTGGCATGATTTGGATCACATGGCCATTGCTTTTTTAAAAAATTATTTTTATTTATTTTTGGCTATGTTGGGTCTTCGTTGCAGTGCGTGGCTTCTCATTGTGGTGGCTTCTCTTGTTGTGAAGCATGGGCTCTAGGTATGCAGGCTTCAGTAGTTGTGGCATGTGAGCTCAGTAGTTGTGTTGTGGGCTCTAGAGCACAGGCTCAGTAGTTGTGGTGCATGGGCTTAGTTGCTCTGCGGCATATGGGATCTTCCTGGACCAGGGCTCAAACCCGTGTCCCTTGCACTGGCAGGCGGATTCTTAACCACTGTGCCGCCATGGAAGCCCTACATGGCCATTCTTTATCCAATTACTGTGGCCAGGCTTGACTTATATGCTCATGCCTAGAGCTATCAGGACCAAGGACAGCAGTGGTGCTTCCCCAAAGAGATTCTGATTCTAGTCAGAAGAAAATCACGTGTCCACTACAAGTTTCTATTATGTACCAGGCAGCCTGTACTTTCAGAAACTACTTTTTGGAAACCTATAAATGGATAACTATTTTTTTTCAGTTTTACATATAGATTAATCATGGAACTAATGTTTTCAAACTATAATGATTCCAGCAAATCTTTACAGGGCTAATGATTTATTTTGCTATTTATTTAGAAGTCTAATATTTCCCAAAGGATTAAAATCCCCAACAATTATATGAGGAAATAGAGAAGAAGACACAATCAAATTTATGAGCTTTTTCTGGGCTTTCTCCCAAAACAATGTGTTTTTTTTTTTTTTTTTTTTTTTTGCGGTACGCGGGCCTCTCACTGTTGTGGCCTCTCCCGTTTCGGAGCACAGGCTCCGGACGCACAGGCTCAGCGGCCATGGCTCACAAGCCCAGCCGCTCCGCGGCATGTGGGATCTTCCCGGACCGGGGCACGAACCCGTGTCCCCTGTATCGGCAGGCGGACTCAAAACAATGTTTTGATGTTTTGTTTCAAATAGGTATTTGCATGGCCATCTGTCAAGTCAGCAACCCATTAGATAGACAATAGAAATGGCAAGATAGCATAAACTACTTATCTGACAATTATTAATAGATACTAACTCACTTATAGATTTAGTTAGATAAGTGTATTCAAAGTTATGATTGGACATTGTGCCAGATTTCAATCTGTGGGTTCTTTATAAGAATCTTCTTCTTTTATTCATCATCAGAGTTCTTATATATATGACTATAAAGCATATTTCTTATTTACTCTTCTATGCTTTGTTTGTGCTTCTAATGTTGCACTTATTCCACAGTTGTAATTTAGTGACCTATATTCTTTTGGGGACAAATTAAGAGTCTAGATAGATAAAACGTTATAACATTATTATTATTTGCTTGTGGATTTGTCTCAACCATCAGATTTTAGGAGGGCAGATATTGGGATTTTCTTATCTTTTCTCTCCCCTTATTCAGAACAGTTGGCGCATAGCAGGGAATCAACAAATGCTGGTTGAATCATTTATGAAAGCCCTTAGGGAATTTGCTACTCAAAGAAACTGGGGAAATCTTTCAGTGAGTCTTTGAATAATCATTCTCCAAGTTACCTGTTTTATAAACTTGTATACTTACTAACTGGGTTCCTTTAAAGTGAGATTTATCACACACACGCCCCAGCCAAAAACCTGGTAGAGCCTCCTCATTGATTGTCTATGTGCAACGTTGGATAGATTATAAAAAATGTTCAGAAATTACCTGTGTATATATGAAGATGCATGTATATGATGTGTATATATGAAGAAAACCTAAAATTTATGAAATCTCATTAAAAGTGAAGGAGATCAGACATTGTAATAAAAAATGGTGCATGCAAGCCACTTAGATGGAGTTCCCCCCCACCCCCCTTACTTATTGAAATCAAAAGAAGAAAATAATTCTTTTACTCTTTGGTGGAAAATGTAGTTTCAGAAAGCAATAAACAGGCTGCAAGGCATAAGCTTTTTCAAAAATCAGAAATAATTTGGTGAAATTTAAAACAAGGATCAGATGTGTTCTCTTTGGCAGGGTAGGAAACTGATATGCTCATTTCTGTACAGAAGATTTTGGATGTCTTTAAAACAAAAACCTTACCACTCAATAGAGGCTTTCTAAATGATAGTAGCTAAATTTTAATTTCCCAACTGAGATAGTCTAAATACTTTCCTATACATAAAAGGTACATAATTATACCTCTTGAATAATATATGGATATTTGGAAATAAGACTTCATTTCCACTTTATATACTAATTCTGTGGTTTCTAAAATTAAAATTTACTGTATTTTGTAGCTCATTAGAAGTTGAAATGTTGAAATGGTTCCATCTCACTTTCAGTGAGTTATATTTTAATATCAAAATCATAGAATTAGTATATAAAGTAGGAATGGAGCCTAATTTCCAAATATACATACCTAATTCAAGTGGTAGTTTTAATTCTCCAAGAAGTATATGCATTCTAATAAAACATATCTCACTTAAAGGTGGATCACAGATACCTTAGATTCAGGCTTTGCAAGGCTAAATTTTCACAGCACAAGGTATAATAAAAATGCCACTTTATATGTTACACATAATAAGGAAATGGCAAAAGTGGATGATAATATTAGGTGGTGGATAGTGGGATAGTTAGAGAACATTCAAGAAGAATAAATATTTATTTGTTGCCAATCCTAATTTTTGTTGTTGTTGTTGTTACTAACACACAGATTCCCCAGATTTTGCCAACTCATCACTCCGTTTTGGTCTGTCTTCTCTGAGGTTCATGGAAGTTTGTTATACCTTTAGCTTGGACAACAAAAAGAGGTAGGTTATTTCTTTGTGTTAATGGCTTTTTGTTTTTAATGTGTCTACCTTTTCCTTTTGTTTATCTCAATTCCAGCAGGTAAGCAGCCTGTACCTTGACTTCTACATGATGATAGGTTATTCTTTTTGTTTCATTTATCAATGTGGAGTGCAGCTGCATCTTCATACCAAAACGTGTGGTTTGCTTACATGGTGTGCCTTCTGTGAAGGAGCGAGGCTGACTCTTTAGCAGCTCTGTTTCCTCTGATTCTCTAGATGCCAAGGGATTTGTACTTTGACAGACGTTAAGCTCCTCAGCTTTGATCAGTATTCCTTTAGAAATGTTGTTGTTATAGTTTCTTTATAATAAGAAGGAGAAACAAATTGCCATGCTTTATGATCCAGAGCCAATAAAAATCCGTTGAAATAAAAGGCATTTCCTCTTGATTTGTCATTCTCCTAGGCAAGCTTGAAGAAAGGTACCAATTATTTCTGACTGGTGGCAAGGGAGTTATGAGCAATTCTCTATTAACATGTTTTTGGTCATTTGCCAGCTTATTTGTATGGTCTGCTAACGCTCAGCACTAATTAACAAAACTCTAAAGAAAGTGAAAAAAGGAATCACCTAAGTTCAGTCAAACTAGCATGACATTGAAAACAGCTGAGAAAAACCTTGCTTTTCTAGAAACAGATTCTTGAACGAAAATCCTGGAGACCGGAGTTGTTTGCAGAATTATGACAGTACTTGGGTTCTTTCACTTACTCCTTATGCATTCTGGCCTGATTATTCTATAGATTGAATGGTAGGATGAATTTGAGATAAAGTTAATGAAATGCATTTAATATGTTTATTTTAGTGAGTGAACTAGGACACTTCACACATTCGGCTTCTTATCATCTCATCACATATTGATTTTTTGCTTTCCTTCTCATATTTTTTTCTTTCATTAATTTTGGCCCCAGCTGCTTTACTACCTGTCTGAAACCCTTGTTTAAGGACTAGTTTTGTTGTATCTTTTGACAGAGACATTTTGACGTGGAGAATTATCTCACATTCTCTATCATCATCCCTAAAGACACTTTGCAGTGTGTGTGTGGTGGGGGGAGGGAGGGAGAGAGAGAAAGAGAAGCATTTTTTATCTTCAAGTAGTATCTAAATACCCAAATAAGATTCTATTAATGTACAATCTCCTTGCTTTAAGCACTTGGCTAAGACGTATCATGCTGAAAGGGAATGTCTGTCACCATCACTACAAAGAGCAGAATTCCAGGGGGTTATAAGGAGGCTGTCTCCTCAATCTGAGTTATCTCATTATGGATCCAATGCTAGGTTCTTCTTCTTAGTTGGGATTTGTTCTTTATCAGAGCAAATTGTGATGTTATGTTTAATTGGCTCTGTTCTTGTTCAGAGCAGTGATTCATTTTCAGTGCTGTGGTGTAGTGTCTGATATTTATAAAAGGCTAATTTAAAGATGTAATGAATGTTACAGATTAGTGATACAGATTAAACATTCTGCTTTCACTTCTGTTAAGGGATAAAATAAGGATATGTAAAGAGAAATCAACTTAGTGAGCAAGTACACTTTTGACATTCACAGTTTTATGGTTTGGCTCACAGGTGGCTAGCCTGGCTCACTAGATAGGAGAGCACATAAGGATCTAGGGCCTCAATCTCAATGAACAGTGAAGACATCATTTCCCCACAAATGTTCTCTGTGCAGAAGATATGCATTGGAGACATGTAGGGACAACAGGTGATTGGTCACAGATCATCAGTATAGGCTCTATCTTTTCTGTCAGAGGCATGACTAACACCTAGGTCTCTGGGTCATGGTAAAGCTCATTTCCGATGGTATAAGGAGAGTTTATAAAGATAATTAGAATGTTTTTAAGCATAGCTCCTATGTCATTTCTACATTTTTTGGTGTGTTTCTCCATCTAAATCCCCATATTTTGTTCAACATCTACTTGTGAACTTCTTTGTAGAATAGCTTGTTATGAATTCTGATTTGGGGGACAGTATGAGATCTGTACTGTGAAACTTTTTACTGTGCTTCTCATAACAAGGTTGAGGACATTGTCTTTTATCCATGGTCTCTAGAAGTACTTGGAGTTCTTCTGAGAAGCTGTTATACTTTCTTTTTATGTT
Organism: Hyperoodon ampullatus; assembly: GCF_949752795.1. NCBI lineage: Eukaryota > Metazoa > Chordata > Mammalia > Artiodactyla > Ziphiidae > Hyperoodon > Hyperoodon ampullatus. The sequence goes on from NC_136921.1 coordinate 69,933,882, forward strand.
TACCATGAATAATGTAACAAACTGTGCTTTCCTCTTTGAATTGACCCCTGTAAATCTGAATTTGTGGCCCATCTATAAAAAGATGGACCCTCATGTGATGTGTTTGTGTGTGAACTTACTCGAGTTTTATCTTTTTTTCCTTATATTTATCCTTTGTCATAAAATGCCATCTATTTATTTTAAATTTAATGTTAATTTGAATATGTCTCTGAAAACCTCCTTAAATCATTTTTGGAAAAGGGTGGTTATAAAAAAACAGTCAAATTTTAAAGACTACTTTACTCCTTAATACTCATTGGTAACTTCCCCATTTCCTAAAGTTCTATTTGTTAAGAGGATAATAGAAGCTCTAGTAACAGAGTCAACTTTGTGAATAGGTGAGAAAGAGGAGAAAGATTTGGCTAGGGGTAGAAATGTCTCATTTCGCTTTGCTCCCCTGTAAATGTCCCAGGAAAGACAACTGCATTCATTCCTGTGGAAAGATAGAGGTTCTGAGAGTGGGGAGAAGGAGAGAAAGAGGGAACACTGGAGGGGAAAGAGGAGTAGTTAAAAAGGGGAGCCAGAAAGCAGAGGGTGAGGAGGATAGAGAACCAAGACTGCTGGTGTGCTTGGTGCTACCACAGCACATCCAGGCGCCGCTCTGACAGCTGCTTTATTAGGCACGACTGAACATCAATCAATGGGTGATGGATTAGTATTCCCCAGTTTCCAGTTTCCTCTATTTTCTTCACTATTCACATGACTGCTGAAATCAAATTGAAACAAACCAACAAGAAAACTTTATTAAACCCTAACTTGTTGCTTAATGATATTATTTTCTTTATTCAAAATTTCAAAAAACATTCTGGTTTTAATTTCCAGAGGAAATCGTATTTTTGATTTTCAGAATAATTTGTGATAATAGCCTTCCAAGCTGAATTTGTAATTCCACTGTTATCATCCCGTGTAATAGTTGCCATAGTTGGAGTAGGGGAGGTGTGTGAGGCATGCATTTCTTTATGCTGATTATAATAGGCTATAATTTTTTCATTTATGATTTCCATAATCACTGCTAGGTATTGTTGTCTTTCATGCTTATGCCCAAATGAGACATGTGAGGGGCATCAGAACTAAATTTCGCACATTCTTAAATTGTTTCTACAAGAACACAACTATAAAAATAACAGAATTTATGAAGATGAGCTACTACTCATGTTGATATATAATATTAAGATCAGTTTGTAGCCAGGTTTAAAAAAATAATAAGCATCTGAGCTTGAGAGGGAAGTACAATTTTAAGTCTTTAAGCCAACATTTAATTTAAATGTAATAGGATGCCCTTCTGGCCTAATAGTCACTTAAAATGAATCCTCCACCGCACTTCTGCCTTTGTGTAACCACTGCAAACAGCTTGCCAGATTCTTCTTGGTCCGAGCTGTCTGAGGCTCTGCATGTCAGAACTTACCTTGAAACTAGTTACTTCAAGCCCGCAAAGCTTTCAGAGACTTTTGCCTGAAGTTGTTCTCCATTGCTCTCATTCCTGCTCAAGGAGTATTCCTCCTTGTTCAGGCCCTTGAACTTCTCTCAGTTGCACCAGCAAGAAAATTCCTGCCATACTTAGCAGATTTTAAGCTGAGTTAAAGCTTTCAAGAAAATACAGCCAACCACTGTGTCTTAGTTGAGTGGCGGCAAAGTAGGGACATAGGCTCTGAGCCTACTGGCTACATTCAAATACCAGCTTTTCCTCTTATGAGGTATTTTATATGCCTCAATTTCCTTTTATATAAATAGGAATAGAATATTACTAACCTCAAAGGATTTTTAGGAGGAATAAGTGAGTTAAAACATATAAACTGCTAGAACAGTGCCTCATGCCAGATAAATGCTATACATGTATTTTTTATTTTTTTAATTACATTTTTTTCATTTGAAAATCTTATAAATAAATTTAATTACATTGTGTATAGTGACATTGAAGTTGCCATAAATTTAAATTCTATGAGACCATATTTAGGTTATCTTTTATCTTTAAAGGCTAAGCTATCACTGGGTCTTCTTTAAATATACACATAAACACACACATTCATATTACAAAAGAAATGATTTAGCCGGCTGAGTTTACTATGCACTTTTAGGAAACCAATAATTACATTGTGGGTTTTTTCAGCTTTAATGAGGTATAACTGACAAATAAAATTGTAAGATATTTAAAGGGTACAATGCGATGATTTGATATGCGGATACATTGTGAAAGGATTCCCACCATCTAGTTAATTATTACATCCATCACCTCACATATTTATTATACATGTATTTTTTATATGAATTAGGAAATGATGTTTCGGTCCTGCTTATCCATCCTCTTTCATCTTAAAGTTCTGAAGCTATTTTTTAATCTGAAATCCCTGCCCAGCCTTTTAAGAAATTAATAGGGAATCACTATTTTTAAAATCACCCAACTTCAAATGAACTATTTTATTATTTTTCTGTCTCAGTAGTGAAATCTTAGAAACAGAACTTTGATCATAATCAAACACTTATTTCAGAATCCTGTTATCTCTCATAGTTTAGAGCAGGGATTGGTAAACTATGGCCTATGGGCCAAACCCAGCCACTACCTGTTTTTTAGATAAAAGTTCTATTGGGATACAGCCAGATTCATTCACTTATATATTACCTATAGCAGAGTTGAGTTATTGTGACAGAGACTATATGTTTTGCAAAGCCTAACATATTAACTGCCTGACCCTTTACAGAAACCTCTGATTTAGAGTATTAAGATTATAGTATTTTCCCCAAACTAAATCTTTTATGAACACTTCTTGATTTTTGCCACATCTTCTTATCACTTGTTATTTATTTAATATTTTCTTTAAATTGTCCATCATTTTTTAGTTAAAGTTATTTTATTAAAAAATCTTTATATTATTTAAATGAAAACATTAGTAAAACAATAGGAGATATTTATGAAAGCAAATATGCTTAAGAACTAACTTATTAAATTCTCTCTGAATACTATTCCCCCGCCAGTCTGCAAACTGCTCTCTTAGGTAACAGAGGACATTTTCAGTTGCTGGAAAGATGATAAAGACATACTTGGCACCAAAACTGAAACTTCAATCTTGTTTTAATCAGAAGAATTAAGTGAGAATTAGAAAAGGAAGGCATACTTTTCTCATTACATGTGATTCATTCCATTCAGTGACACCTCTGAGTCCCCCTTACAATAACTGTATCACCCTTAATCTTGTATATCTGCAGTGATACACATCGTACACTTTCAGAAACACTGGATAAACAACGACGACGATGGAAGGTAATGCTATATACCTAAGGTGTATTTAGAGTTTACTCTTCACCAGGCACTCTTTGAAGAGCTCCGCATGTAGAAATTTATTCATTTCTCACAGGAACCACCGAAATAGGTTCTATTTTCTTTTCCATTGTACAGATGTGACAGCTAAGGCAGATAGAGGCTGGTAACTTGCTCATAGTCCATTGGATTAATTAATGGCAAAGTTGGCAATGAGGAAGTGATGGAGGGTTAGGAATGCAGGCTTGGCCACCAATTTTGCTTGTAGAACACTTGAGATCAATTGTGATTTTTCACTTTTTTCTCTGCATTATAAATATTTTAGTAGGATTTTGGGAGAAGGTTTTGTTAGAAACTGCAGTCTTATTAAGGAAAATAAGATTATTTTCATATTTTTCTAAAGTTGTATCTCCTTTCTAGTTTGAGGTTGCTGAGAATGGATATTAATGAACAAAATGAATGATAATAATATGGCTTTTTCCTGCTGTGCTAGTGAAATATTTCTAAAGTTGTAAAATATCCAGTTCTGTAAAGATGCAATAAAAATTTTGAGATTTTAGGGGCTTCCCTGGTGGCGCAGTGGTTGAGAGTCCGCCTGCCGATGCAGGGGACACGGGTTCGTGCCCCAGTCTGGGAGGATCCCACATGCCGTGGAGCGGCTGGGCCCATGAGCCATGGCCGCTGAGCCTGCGCGTCCGGAGCCTGTGCTCCGCAACGGGAGAGGCCGCAACAGTGAGAGGCCCGCATACCGCAAAAAAAAAAAAAAAAAGGAAGGAAAAAAAATTTTTTTTGAGATTTTATATTACATTTATAAATTTGTGTTGGCAATCTAATTTGGTAGGGCTGTTTTGGGAAACAAGCCTAAAATATGTTTCAAGGACCATAATTAAGTTTATTTCTTTAAATTCAAAATTCAACTTTGGGGAATCTGTTGTGAATTAATAATATTAATGGTAAAGATAATTTGGAAACAACCAATATATACAATACAACCTTTGGAATCAAATAGATTCCAGAGCGTCAGTCTGTTGTCTCATCTATAGTGAAATGGTGAAGGGGTTCAGGACATGCTACCCCAAAATATGGCACCTTGGCATACTGGCTATTTTAAGCTGAAGGAGATGGAGGAAATGTAGAAGCAGGAAGGTCCCTTTGACCTCCCACAACCCATCTCCTCCAAAACAGTCCAGAAACCATCATAGGGAAGGAGCATCCTTATGTCCAAAGATAAAGGGATGCTGAGAATGTCAACAAATATGCTTTGTTAAGTTTCCCCAAGTTTACTACATTTGCTTCATATTCCTTGACCTATCATATTTCTCCACGACTGTCAACACTTCATTAAACCTAGCATAAAAATACGCATGTTTAACGGTTTGTTCTGGTCTTCATTTCCTTATGAAGGATTTATGTCATATAAAACTTATATTAAATAAATTTGTATGCTTTTCTCCTGTTCATCTGTATTTGTCAGTTTAACTTTCAGACCCAGCCAGGGACCCTAAGAGGGTCAAGGAAAAAGTTTTCCTCCCCTGCAATAGCAACATCTGAAGGCATAATTAATAGAGCATCTGCACCAAAGAGTAGAGAAAATGGTATTGTACTCACAGGGAGTTACTTAGATGAGTCAGGCAAGAGTTCCTACTTCAGTTTGGGCTTTTGAGTTTCCAGTGGTACCAAATGTGGTAAAAACTGTCCCCACGTGTGGCAGGAAGAGCCAGTCTACATTTGAGTCTTGCCTCTGCCTCTGCATGGTTTTAGGTTGCTTAACCTCTCTGAGTCAGTTCCTAATCATTAAGCAGAGATAAAAATGTCTATCCTGTTACAAGTACTAAATGAGACAATGTGTGTAAAGGGTCTCAAGAATATTGTTCTTTCAAGAAGTGGTAGCTAACTTTCTTCTCTTTCTTCTCCTGTTTGGTTATCTTTAACATGTAGTAGAGTAAAAAGACCAAACCAGTTGGGACTGAATAGCACAGGTGGCAGTGTTTGCTTAGCTTCAGGTGTGACAATTCTCTTTGTGACGTGGAAGCAGTATTTTTGACTTTTTGCCACCAAATATTAAATTCGATTCAGATTTCAAAGTCAGTGTCAAATACTCTTCAGTTATATGCAAACACCAAGTTACTCAGTATCAGAGGACCCAAACTACCAGGAGCTGAAAGGAGCCTCTGACATTTACTAGCCCTGTGATCTTGAGCAGGTTAAACTTTCCATGCCTCCGTTTCCTCATCTGTAAAATGAAGATAATAAGAGTACATCACTCAGAAGGCTAGGAAAATTTAGATTTTAATTTTGTAGATTTATAACACTGCCTGATTCTTACAAGCATTCTGTATGTATTGTTAAATAGAATACTTTGACGCTTCTGAAAAATGCCATTGAAGCAATAATTACGCCATTGAAGCAACAACCTTCTTGAGGTTGTTGGTAAACACTGTCTTATCATTATGCCACAAATCCTCTATCTGTGAGCTCTTAAATGATGAAAAGGGCTGGATTCCACTCTGTTGCCTTTAGTTCTTGCTCTTCATGAAGTACATGTTACCTTGCTGTCAAGGTAACAGGATTCAAGAAGATTTTGTAAAATGAGAATGGGTGCCATTAAAAAAAAAATAGCACCAGGAAATACTTTAGAAAGGGAGATGTCTTAATAACAGAATTTTGTTGAAGCAAAAGTGTCTAAATCTCATTGAAGGCAGAGAATCGATTGCTCTGCAGTTCAGCTGCCTTATTGAAAATAGCCTGTATTTTCAAACACGAGCTTGGCATTTAATATTGTCACAGTAATGGGGCAAAACTTTTGAGAGTGAGAATATGAGGGTTTTTTCCCTTGAGAAATAAACATAAAATAGCAGTAGATGTCACTGACTTATGATTGGGGGAAAATGATATATGAAGAGATCTGACAGAATGGGTCTTAGCATTATGAAGAGTATATCAATGTAACCATTTCACTTAGCTTTTCTATCCTGGAGCCAATTCACTTGCGTGCTAAGCCAAAGGTTAATAATGATAAAACAACTCTAGGAAAATCTAATTTGGGAACAAATAACCTCATTTACATACCACCTAATTTAAATTGTTCAAAAGGAAGATTTGTTACCAAATACAAATTCCTGTGCCAAATGCACAGTGAGGCCAAACGAACTGAAACGCTGGAGTCTGGAGCAGAAAAAGGTGTATTGCAGGGCTGAGCAAGGAGCACAGGTGGCCTGTGCTCAAAAAGCAGAACTCCCTGATGGTTTGGGGGAGAAGTTTTTAATAGGCACAATTTGGGGTAAGGGCTGCAGGGTGTGTGACTTTCTTCTGATTGGTTGGTGGTGAGGTAACAGGGTGGTGATCTAGGAATCCTGTGCTTGGCCTGAAGTTGCCATCCTCTACCTGGGTGAGGGCCTTAGTTCCTGCAGAAGAACTCAAAGATACTGTATTTCTTCAGGAGGAACCAGGACCCTGCCCCTTCGCTGCACTCGCTGCACTGTTGTTTCTTGATTGCTCCTCCTTTGTTTCTGTATTCCCTTCCTTCCCTGATAAGCAACTGTTTGAATCTGCCCTTTGGTACTCAGGGAAGGTCTAGGAGGCTGAAGCCTTTTTCCTACAAACAAGAAATGGGGACACAGAAAGGATTTGTACCAGGGAGGGCCCCACAGGGTCCTGCTTGGTTTTAGATTTTTGCTCTTTTGGTTTTTTACCATACATCTATTAGTCACAAAAACAAAACAGTGTTTATTCCCTTTTTGGGATGTCAAGGAAAGAAGGGTGTATGAGAAAAAAGACCAAGGTATATGAGATGTTTTACAACTTCATTGCTAATTGTGTTTTTATCTTAATTTAATGCATACTATCTAATCTGATAACTGTATATTAAAAACAAAGAAAAAATATTGGAGATCCTAATTGTGGGTCTTGATTACAAGTAATAGAAATTGACTCTAGTTTTTCTAATAATAAAAGAGGCATCCCTGCTTGAGATTAGCACTGGATTCTGTGCTGATGGCTGATACCACCACGAGTAATTCTAGCCAGTTTCTTTTCTTTGCATTGCTCCAAAGTCCTGGGCATAGAGCCAGCTGGCTGAGACTAGGCCACAGAACTGTGCCCTGGCTGCAGGGGTGGGGAGCTGAACCATCTTCTTCCCCTTAGATGCCATAGTGGGTGGGTAGGAATTTGCTTCACACCAAGTCTCACACAGTGGGGTCTCCTCTAATTTAGGAAAGAAGTTTAGATACAACAAATAACAAATACCCTAGAGTATAATTTTAAAAAGACTGGAAAAAACCAAAGGGTTAGAATCAAGCCATTTTATATATGTGCTATGTATATGATAAGCTATACCTATATGAGAACTCAAGAACTTGGATTGCAATTAATATCCTCTTATACATATGCACTCTCCTGATGTCCCAGAAGTGCAGCTCCATCCCACTCAAGGTGATTTAAAGACTTCTGGCAGACAAAGTATCCCTATTCCCTGACCCATGGGAAAAAAGGGAGCAGAAATAGCTTATCTTCTTGAACACTAGACTCTCCTAATATTAATGTCTTCTCTCCCTACTCTGGCTCTTAGATTGACTAGGTGCTGATAGTAGGACTGGTCCTGCTAAACAGTCCTCTCAAAGAACTCCACAGGGAGATGTCTTGTACCAACTACTGGTGGTTATTAGAACTTAATGTGGATGTACAGCATCTTTTATTCTCAGCTTGATCTTAGGTCTTAGTCCTAATTCTTAGACAACAGAAAAAATTCCCATTGCCACCCAGTGACTTACAGTTGGTGCTCCTGAAGAGAACAGAATAAATGAATCAGATATATATTCAAAGGCAGAATAGAAGAAATGTCTTGAAATAAAGGAATCTGCAGCTAGGAGGGCACAGTATATGCTAGGGAAAAGATGGTAGAGTAGGATCAATATCAAGCTATATTCTAGGGAAGTTACTGAATTTCAAGGATCTAGAAACCATTCTTAAGGCAAAAGGAAAAAAATGACATGTTTAGACTACATCAGACACAGTGACTTTCAATGATAGAGTATCATGGAGCAATATCAGATATCTAAGAGGAAAAAGTATGACTCAGTGATTTTTTTCCTTTGTTAAAGATAAAGATCAAAGACACGTATCATCAACTGTGCAAAAAAGAATATAGCACAAATTAGGCCTTGGAAAAAAATTACCTGATGAAAACCAGGCATTAGAGAAATGAGTCATGCTAAGGATCTCAGAAATTGGGAAACTGGTATTAGAAGACTGGCAGTGAATATTCATATGCCTCTGTTAGAATTAGGGCTCAACAATTATGGGAATGATGGTTATAGGGAAGTATCTAAGTGTTAAAAGTGTAGGCAGTATAAAAATAATAATCTAAAAAGCAAAATAATGGGAGATGAGAAAAGTGTGAGGTAGAATGAAATGTAAGTGTACTTTTTTTAGCAGGAAGTCAGAAAATATATTCTAAGGTGGATAATTCAAGAAATATACTTTAAATATGCCATTTAAACTTTTCTTAAAAAATAGATCAGACAACTTCGTAAACAATAGAAAAAAGAAAGTACAAAAATCAGAAAGTATAAATATCAGGAACAATAACAAAGCATATCTGTTTAAAAAACTGAAGGTAACAGATAAATTACAAGAGAAATATTCTCAGATTAGTTTCATGAGAATAGGGATTTTGCCCGTTTCATTTGCTGTTGTTTCTTTAGTGCTTAGAATAGAGACAAAGTCAAACTGTCTTGAAAATGAATAAACTGTTTGACTCGTGTTAAAAAACAAAATTCAACTGAGTAAATTGTAAAGATCTTATTGGCTTTATTCAGTGATTCATGAATTGGGCAGTATCCAACCTAGCAGATAGAAATGAGCTCTGAGGAGCTATACAAAATGAAACCGTTATCAGCAGAAGGGAGCAGGAACAAGGAAGTTATACTAGGCTAAAAAGTGGATTGGTTGTTGGACGGTTGCAGTCTTTTAGGGGATAGCAGGGGTCTCTCAGGCAGATTATCTAACCCCGTGCTGATCAGGGGATTCCTGATTGACTGGTTTAAGATTACGTTTATCTGAGAGCTGAAACTGTAATAAAGTTTCAGTTTGGTGATGTGGGGCTTACCATAAGTGATTCCATTTTGGGCCTGTTGTCTTATTTTTAACATATGTAACCAAAGGTTCAGTGGAATAGTGGATGCCATGGGGTCTCTGGCCTTGGTTTTCTGTGAATGTCCTTGGTGTGTACCCTACTTTGTGTGGCTGGTTCTCAGGCTTGCTTTCCTTGTGGTTATAATAAGAAGGCTGCCCACTGCAACTGTGGCAGTGTGGTTCCTCATTCACAATCATCACTCTTCTTCTTAGCCCAACCCCAGAATTCCCAACCACTCTGAACCCATCACAGTGGAAAGGCAGATGGGATTACCTCCTGGTTGATTTAGACCAGACTTCTCAAAATGTGAACCCTAGATCTCTAGGGCTTCTCAAATCTCTTTCAAGAGATCTGCAAGGTTAAAACTATTTTTATAATAATACTAACAGGTGACTTGCCTTTTTCACTGTTTGACATTTGCCATGATGATTCAAAAGCTGATGGGTAAAATTGCTGATACCTCAGCATGACTCAAGGCAATGGCACCAAACTGCACTAGTGATCATTGTATTCTTTCCTGCCAGTCATTTGCAGCCAAAAATGCCAGTTTCACTTATGTCATTGATAAAGCAGCAAAAACTATTAATTTTTATTAAATCTCAACTCCTGAAAGCAAGTCTTTTTGATATTTTGTCTGATGAAATGAGAAGTAAGCATAAAGCACTTATGCAGTATCTTAAAGTACAAGCTGTATCTCTGGTTGTCTCAGGGAAAGCATTTTAGAACTAAGGTGCAACTGAACTAGCTGCTTTTTTTCATGTAACACCATTTTATTTCAAAGAACCACTGACAGACAAACTATTGTTATTCAGACTTGGAAAACGTTTGACATTTTCCTGAAAACAAACAAGTGAATCTGTCACTTCAAGAAACCCACTGGTAGTATTTTTTACCAAAGATAAAATTCAAGCTTTCAGGCAAAAATTTGAATTTTGGAAACTTGTGTCTGCCTCTGTGAGCTGAACAGCTTCCCAATATTAAAAGACTTTTCTTGTCATAATGATGATGTTATTACCAAATGTAATTTTTTTGTATTATATAATGAAATATGTCAGCATTTAGAAGATTCACATAACATAGAGAACCAGTATTTTCCAAATGACCAATGTATATTCTTACAAAATCATGCTTCGTAAAATATCCATTCACACTACAAAATAGACCAATAAATTTTAATGAAACAAAATGTTTAGAGTATAAAATGTTTATATGGTTTCAGATTCTGATTGCAATTAACATTTAAGATACTTACCAGGTGTGGCCAAAATGGCAGAGTAGGAAGACCCTGAATTCACCTCCTCCCACGAGCACACCGAAATTATACCTACTTACAGAGCAGCTATCTACACCTGCTATAAAATATTCTGTCAGTACAGAAGGGTAAAAAGTAAAAAAATATCTGTTCTTATTATTACTCTTTTTCTCACTCCTCAGAGGAGGTTTTAACATTTATTTTTCTAGCTCTGTAGATAAAATTATACAACACTTGAATAAGGATTTCTTCTCAAGTGATCATATATTACTTTCATAATTTAAATATGCAAAGAGAGAAGAGAAGGAAAAATAATTAAATACCATTTTTTAAGGAAACCGCGTATTTCACATTTATCATGAAAGTTTAAAGCTATTTAATTGAGGAAAGCTCCTTTATAATTTTATGTGCTGCTGTTTTCTTTTGGCTCATTTTTGTGTTTTGATTTGGGTGTTTCCAAATACTGACCGCATTCTTTTACTTTTTGCCAGAGATGGAATCACCTGAAATAAGACCAGGTATGATGAATCAGAGCCTGTGTTTGGTGAAGTCCCCATCATGGTGTCATGGGAAGAGTTTGCTTATTGGAAGCCCAGATGGGCTTCCTGTCCTCAAATCTGAGGCTGCAACCTTTGATAGTGCCTCTCTCCCAGTGACTCTTAAGTATGTCATTTGTTTCTTACATAGTAAAATTCAGTGGGATGTATATTCATCACTTATATTTCTACTTTTAAACAAATGAATGTATACCAGTCGTCTTTTCACTTTCCATCCTTTAAACCTTTTTCAGAGGTACTAGATCATATTGTCCAACCTGATTAGAAATAGCAATCCCACAAAATAAACCATGAGAGAAAGGTACTATGGATAAAAATATTTTGGAACGTGTTGCATACAATATCTCTGCTTTGGATAGCCCCTGAGTATTAACATAATAAAGGTTTGATTTAGCACTTCTTTAAAAACCTGGACATAGGACTCTCTCTTATCCTCCAAATTCCTATTAGCATCTCAGAAGCCTCCCATTCATCAAAGGCCACAGGAAGCAGGTACAAGAGGAAAGGAAACTAAATCTTTCATGGAATATTTCATGGAAAATTTAGGCTGGAGAGGCAGTATTCCATAGCAGGAATTCCATAGCAGTTTCTGTAACCAGATAGATCTGGCTTTGAATTTCAACGCTTTTCCCTCTGTATTTAATAACTGTAAGTCAGGATAAATTTTTCAATGTCTCATAGTTCTTACTTGGAAAACTATAAAATGTGAAAACTAGTTTCTTGGGTTGTAGGGAGATTTAAATGAGATGAGGTAACTAAAGTAGGTGTTCAAAATACTACTTTTCTGGTCTCTTCTAGAGAAATTTTCCACTTATCATACTTTCCTTCCTCATAATTCTTTTTATTACCTTTAAGGCAACCATTCTGTCCCTCCAAAAAAACCTGGGAACTTTCTTTTCTTTATTTTTTCCCCTGAAACTTTATATTCTTATCTTTGCCCTTAGTGTCTCTTGTTGGATATGATTAACGAAGACAAACCAAAAAGACACAGAAAATACTTTAAGGGTGAAGAAAATAGCCTATTTTGATTTAGCATTTAGCTACATAAAAAAATTTAGCCTTAAAAAAGTTTTTTATCCCCTACTTTCCAGTAGTCATAATAGTCCTAACAGGTCATAGAGATAAAGAATCAATCTGGGGGGACTTGATTTGGCCTTCTTATTTGCATTTCATATTTATGCTGGTCATTGTGCTGACCCTACCTCTTGTTAGAGTAGCTTCCGAATTGGGCTTTCTGCCTCTAGAATCTCTCTAGTGTCCCAATGATCATCAACACACCTGTCAGTCCATCTTCCTAAATATTCCACTTTATCTTACTCTCTTAGTCATTAATTTCAGTAACTTTCCTTGCCCATAGAATTGTGTCTAAGGAGCCTTCCATTATTGAATTCTTCCAGCTTAGTTAATCTTTTGTTTTTATGTGTTTAACATTTACCCCCTACTTCACCAAAATCAGCATTTTTTCTGTTTTATGTATACACTAGGCTCGTGCCAGTGCTGCCAGTTTGCTTTCCTCCAAACCTCTGTGCTCCTCTCCCTATTTTCTGCTGGCTCTAAGCTGGCCAGTCTTTTAAGGACCAGTGAAGTCTTTCCTTCTGCCTGAAACCTTCCCCTTTTACTCCAGCCAGTGAACATGATTTCTTTTTTGAATGCTTAACCGTATTTGATTAACTGTGAACCATTACTGTGGTATATAATCAAATGCTTACCTGTAATGGTAAGACCTTATCTTTTTTCATCCCAAAGGGACAGAAATTTCCTAAAAGATAGGAATAATTTTCAGACTTCTCTTGTATTATTTATGAGGTCTAGCATAGTGCATTGGTTGATTTCAGTGACTGAATCAGGTATGACTTTGACTTCATCTAAATTACTGCTATTATCATCTGAATATTTCCATCCCCCTTATCTTGTGACTTTGTCCCATGAGTTATCTTCACTGTTTTAAAACAGTGTTTGAAGCCCTATCTAGGGGAACCTAGTCTAGAGTTATGACTAGGGAGCTCTGGAAATTTTTATATGTTCATGCAACTATATGCCATTGTAATCAGATGAAAGTTCTTGCAATCAAGCAATTTAAATAAATGAATTGCAAAATAAGGGCATAAAGATTGAAAAAGACAGTGAAGCTCAAGAGGTTTAGGATGACATGGAGCACAAAATTTCTATGGAAATTAACAAATAACATTACGTTCTATTCAGGAGCTTTCTGATAAAATCAGTTTTAGGAAGCCATTCATTTTCTTACAAATTTTGTGTTTCCTTGAGAGAAGGCAAGGCATGAATACTAGAATTTTGAAGAGTTCAGGGAAGAAACATGCAATTTGCTCTTGTATTACTTTAAAAGAGGAAAAGACCATAGGAAATGCCTGAACTTTTAATTTTGTCCTGGCAGTCAGCATTTAGATGTGAAACTCTTGCCTATTTATTTGTCCACACCTCCAATATCCAATCCATGTTCAAGTTCTATTGGTTTCTACCTCACAGTGCATCATAAATTTACACTTTGATTTCTACTTCCATCCACAACTATAGGTCAAATTTCATCAGACCTTGTCTGGAACATTGTGTTATAAATGTCTTCTAACTCTTCTTGCTCTCATGGGCCTCTTTTTCCCCAAACCCATTCACCATGCTGCATCGTGAATCATATTCCTTAAACACTCTTACATCGTGTACTTTTCTGCTCACAGAAATGCCAAATAAAGTTCAAATTTTCATATCCCATCTGATTCTGACCTATTCTTTCTCTAAAATGACTTTCCAATGCACAACCTATAGTCTAGTCATGCAGAACTTCATGCTGTTTTTTGATACAATCTACAATTTCTTGCTTCTGTTTTTATTGTCATCCTATTATCCCTACTTGGAATGTCCTCTTTTATTTCTACCCATTGAAATCATTTCCATCCTCCAAGAACGAGAACCTGCCTTAACTATTTTAAAAAAACACCACTGACTTTCTGAATACATGTGAATTGCTCTTGTTTTTGTATATTTGTTTACAACAAACATTGTTTGTCATAATTCTGTTCTCCTAAGTCAGTAGCAGAAACTTGTCTTATTCTTTTTTTTTTTTTTTTTTATCCCATAGCATCTAGAACAGAGAGCACTTCTGTTTACTTCTATTATTGTCATAAGGGTTGCCTACAAGAATGACAAGGGCTACTCTGGATTACCGTTAAACTCTTTCTTTTGCCTCAGTTTTAAAAATTATTAATCATGTAATCTGTTGTGAATAGGACTCTCATGATTGATGAAAATTAGTTTCTTTTATTAGAATTAGCAAATTTTCTTTCCGTTCTCAATTCATGATTGTTAAGATCATGTAATGTTAGTAAACTGTCAAGTTGGGGAACCATTTTCAAATTTCTTTCATAAGGGTTGTAACATTTCAGGGCATTTAAAATTTGGGGGCAGTAACTAGTTTTAAATACTTCTTCAATTGATGATAGCTATTAAGCATGTTTGTCATCAATGTCCTTGTATTAGTTATGTATTAGTCCTTGTTTTATGTTATTTTGTTCAATGTCAGTATTTTATGTCAAATCAGCAAGAAATTAATTTTTCTAACATATTCATGTGACCCACTGTTTTTTGTTGATTTATTAATCATTCCATGAATCTATTGAATATTTTAAAATCAATTTAAAGTTAATCTCTTCTTTTAAATGAATTATTGCTTTGGCAGAACCTGAAAATTTTTGTTACAGTTCTCAATTTCCAAATAATTTCTATTTAGTTACTCATTTGTATCATTTTTATTTAATAGTCTTAAAAGTTTTGATTTAAACTTATCTCATTTATTTTATTAATAAATTTAAATATAACAAGTGGAAGCATGCTTCACATCCATCCACATTAGGAGTGGTGCACTCCTAAGCCAGTATTCTCTTAGCCAGATCTCAAAAATGCCCACTGCCACTTGACACAAACATGATATGGGGAAGTTAGAGTGGGAAGAGACAGTGGTCTTAACTGATTTCAGCTAAAATAATTTATTTCTAAAAAGTTTAAAAGAACATATGGTAATATAAACATTGCTAGGGATTGTCTCTGGGTCTTGGAAATAATCCTCATGAATGAAGTAGAAGCTTGAGCTTCCTTAACTGCATGGTAAATCTGATCTGAGTTGACACTGTGGGACCTTGGTTACAATCATGTGATCTCCCTGCAGTTTCCTCATTTGGAAAATAAAGGAGTTGAACTAGATAATCTCTAAAGTTCCTTTCAGGATTAAGTTCTCCAATAATAGTTATATTGGAAGAGGGGGTGTTTGTGGCAGACATATTGCCTTATTAAACAAGATGAAGGTGTTCAAAGGGCTGAGAGACTTAATAGGAATGTCAGATGTGTCAACTATTATGTTTTGGTTACCTGAGAAAAGTTTAATTGGCTGTTGAGTTGGACAGGGCATTGGAGACCATAAGAAGGCACACCCAATTCTATTAATTGCAGCATTTTTCAGACTGGAAACAACCCAATATTCTGTGGTATATCCACACAGTGGAGTAATGTAAAGCTGTAAAAGGGAGGGAGTTATATATCTATATCTACATGGAATGCAGGGAACCAATTAACTATTCTGAAAACCAGAAAAATTTCTGAACAAAGTACTCAAGGGAAAATTTTTTACAGAATAATTCCAGCTAATAAATGTAGAAGGAATGATAGACTTAAGAGTATCACCTTTTTCCATTACTGATGAATTAGTGGATCTAGGCAATGATTATCAATGGATAATAAATCTATTAGATCTGAAGCTTATGGGAAACTTTATAATGTATTTTGTGTATATATATATATATATGTAGTATATGTTCTGTATTTATGTATGTATGTATACATAAATATAAATATATTTATAAATATATAATATATAAATATATATATTTATAAATATATATATAATATATAAATATATATCTATATATAAGTATAATATATATTAAATATAAATATATATTATATATATTAAATATATATTATATATTTTATATAGTATATATAATATATACTATATAGTAAATATATAAAAATATATATATTATATATAATATAATATATATTATATAAATATAAATATAAGTATATAAATACATATATTTATATATATAAAAATATATGTATTTATATATATAAATATATATATACACATAAATTTATACATAAATATATATATTTTGTATTTATGGTTCATATAAAGTTTGAATTCTGTAAGCAATTTAAATATCACAAAAAGATGCAATCAGATGTTATTGCTTCCTGCTATGATGCTATCAGTAATATTGTTATATAATACAACTTGTGAGACTGTATATTTAAAAAAATTCAACCTTAATCTGATGAAGCCTGTAGTTCTACCAGTTTATAAGAATATAAGGGACACAGACACAAGTTAAATTTTAATATGAGGGTACAACAAGCAAAACCCAGAAAGTGTGAAAATACATAGGTCAAGTGATCTGATGTCCTCAAAATAAATTATAAATACTGAAAGAAACTTAAGAAGCATATCAGCTGAATTCATAATAGGGAATTTATTTGAACAAAGCAACCATAAAAATAAAGTCAAACACTAACAGTAACAAGAGAAACCCAAAACAGTGTATGGGGGATATTTGCCTATAGTCTGGATATTTGATAACATTAAGATATTCTTAAATATTGCCATTTTTATATGTGGTAATGTTATTGTTATTATATTATTATAGAAAGACCTTATACTTTAGAGATACAAACTGAAGAAATTATAGAAGAAATGATCTGATGTGTGGGATTTGTTTCAAAATAATCAAATTTGTGTGGATGATTTCAGTGGATGGGTATGTGGGAAACACCTGTAATGTGACATTTAAAAATACACGGTTAAGTAAAGACAAAAATTGGTCTTGAACTGAGGCTGTGCTGATCTGTAGGATACCAGACCCGAGGTGGAAATCAGCAATGATACATCTGTAGAAAAGATTATTTTGCACCAGGGGTCATTTTCAGAGAACTGAGAAGGGAAGGAGTGATAATGAGGGCTATATAAGCAGAAGTTGGCCTTTTAAAATTCTCTTCTTCATGTGGCAATTTCCCTCTTTTGCCTTCCATCTCTGTGCACCGCTCGCTCGACCTTCAGATTCTCCTCTCCATTCCTTACCTCCCTTTCCTTTCTCTTGTTCCTTTTCTACCAATTCTCATTAACTCCCTTCTTTCATTCTTGAATTACACTCCATTTGCTTGGCATATTATGCAATAAAGGTATATTCAGTATATTTTGGAACAATTTGTATTTTCTCTTTTTGATTGAAGTTGTAGATTATTTATTTTATTTTACTTTACTTTATTTTACTTTATTTAATTAATTAATTTATTTATTTGTTTGTTTATTTATTTATTTATTTTGGAACAGAGAAAGTTTTATTGCAAGACCAAGCAAGGAGAACAGGTGGCTCATGCTCGAAAACCTGAACTCCTAGATTAGTTATTTTATATGTAGGTGATCATACACCCAGGGTTGGCTACAACCGTCATGATTTATGACTTTTATCCAAGAGAAGTTATTAGTAGCACCCCTGTCCCTCTCAAAAGTGTCTTGGCTTGTATAATAAGTTATGCTTGTATTTATCTAAAGTTTGCAATAATTAGCTGTCATTCATATGCTTTAAGTAGTTACTTAATGGTACCATGTGTCTGAACTCATTCCAAGGCTTTGTTTTTCCCTGTACTTTACTCTGGTAAGACTAGCTTATGTGGACCAATGGTTCTCAACAGAAATAAAGTGTCCATTCTTAAAATATTTTTCTAAGTAGACATTTGTTTTAATGAAAACATCTTACCTTTGAGAGATAGAACATTAAAGTATTGGCAGCCACATACCCCTTTCAATAGATTTATTTGGCACAATGAAAATATTTAGAAGCAGAGAGCAGACTCCCCAGGGAGAAGAGGAGAGGTATATTTTGACAGGGAAGAAAGGAACCAAGCACAATCACTTTTATGGAGGAAAAGCCAGATGTGGGGGCTAGAATTAGACCTAGAAGCTGAAATGAATCAGTGAGAACTGATAGAGTCAGACATTAACATTGAGATCAGGAAGAGTCTGAGACTAAGGGAACAGCAGTTTTATTTATGTAGAAGATAACATTATCTCTACTGTAAATAACAAAAACAACAAAACAATACTGTAACAATAATAATACAGTGAAACACAGATTAGCAAGAAATGTCCCCTTTTCCCCTTATAACTTCCCTTGATTATAATTTAAAAACTACATTTTGGTCAATTCACTGTTCTCTCAAATCAGTTCCTTACCTCCCTCAGATTTCTGTTTCAGAGCATAGTTAGATACCAAGATATGTGGGAGGTGTTGGTAAACCTGGTTCATAGTGTCATCATCTGACCATTCGGGCATCCTCTTAGTGTGGTTGTTCCTGTTTATGTTTTGCTCCTAAAGCTGTCTCAGTGTCTGCTCTCATATCTATATTCAGATCCCTCCAGTCTTTGACCACAGAAGGTCATTGGCTGTGCTCTTGGTGCTGGGAGTTGTGGGGAGAGCTCTGTGAGCCTGTCTCAGGCTGGCTGCCTAGATACCTCCGGTAGCCTTCTCCACACTTCTGTGTCTATGTCAGGTGCCATGCTCAGAAGCTCTTCAAGGTTTGCTACTTTTTCTGGCACTACCTGAAGAGAGAAGCACAGTTGATCTCTGCTCCTGGATCCCCAAATTCATCTGGGAGTTTGTGCCGGTCTTGGACATGTTTGCCCTCAGATCCTTGCTCTTATTTTGCTCTGATCTGTATGGTAAGTCTCTTACTATTGTTTGTATTTTTCTTTCGGCTTTGGGTCACATTTTTCTGCTTCTTTACATATCTAGTAATTTTTTTATTAGATGCTGGACAATGTAAATATTATATGATTGAGGATCTGGATCATGTTTTTTTTTTTAAAGTTGTGACTTTTATTTTAGCAGGCAGTTAAGTAACTTGAAGATCACCTTGATCATTTTGAAGCTTATTTTTAAATTTTAATAGTTCATATCTGGAGTCATTTTACTCTAGGTGAATTTAGCTCTGATGTTAAAGGGTGAGCCTCTGAGGTCTCTACTCTCTGTTCATTGAAATCTCTCTACTCTAGCTAGTTATATTTCAAACCCCTCCAGGCCCTATCTAAACTCTGGGAATTTTTCATCTTACAGATCCTTAGTTATTTTTTTTTGCCTAGCTTAATGGAGTTTTTATGCTATGCATGTGCCCCTAATAATATTTAGCAAAAGATTCAAGGGGGCTCCCATGTAGACTTTTGGAATCTTTTTTATCTCTCCTCTCTGGTTTCTGCCTCACACAATCCATCAGCTTCCCTGAACTCTGATCTCTATTTAGCAATAGTCTTATTCTCCACTTGGGTTTTTCCTCTGTGTACTATAGTTCTTAATGTGTATCCAGTCGGAGTATGGAATGATCATAGGGCCCACCTTGTTTTCATCTCTTCCCATAGGAACCATGGTCCTCCTTTACCTACTACCCAGGCCTGAAAATAATTACTGAACGTAGTTTGTCAAGTTTTCTAGTTACTGCTGGAAGACAAGTCTGCCTCCATTTACTCCATCAAGACTAGAAATGGAAGTCTGTGATTGTCCCTTTTAAGTTGTATTTGACTCTCCCTTTTAAGTTGCACTTTTAAGTATAAATTCCTCTGCAGATAGGTAATGTATTCTGGTGTACATGCTGGTCCTCCCAACTAGTTAACCTTATTGAAAACTACCACCACTCTACATGTGGTGGTAAAAACTTGATTACTTGCTGTTTCCTGAATCTGCCTTCCTTTGCCACTTCTGTATATTTGTAACTGGTTTTCTCCCCACTATTGGTGATACTCAGAAGATGACACAATTTTTGTCTTCAAACATCTGATGAACTGAACCTTACAAAGTCCTGCAATACAAAGTCAAATAAGGAAAGTATGGAGACAAGCATAGAGCTGAAGATGTTTTAAATGGGTCTGAAAAACAAAAGTAGAATAATCAGGTTTGGTTGTTGGTAGCCAAAAACTTTTATTTATTATGTGCCCCAATTATATGCCATAGACCATTTCAAGGATAAAACAAGGTAATTAAAAGTGACATATTGAAAACAAGCCTTCTTAATAAATGTACTTCTAAAAAATTTTAATGATATAAACCAGTTTGGCAAATTACAGCCTATGGGCCAGATCTCTCCTGAGATTTGTTTTTATACAGCCTGAAAGCTAAGATGGTTTTTACTTTTACAATGGTTATAGATTAAGTGGTTATATGTAAATGTCTATATAGTATTCTCAATTTTGTCTCTTGACCTATAAAGTCTAAAATATTTACTGTCTGGCTCTTTAAGAAAAAGTTTGCCAGTATTAGTCTTAAACATTTTCTCCATCCATTCCTCTATGCCATCCATTTAACAAGTATTTATTCAATGCCTTACACTGTGCAAGGTACTTGGCTAAGATTAAAAACTTGAATTATGCAAGGAACCTTCTTTAAGGGAGTTCATAATTTTATCAGGAAAGCTGGGACATGAACACAAATAGCAATAACACAGAGTTGACTAAAAGAGGAATGATGGGAGAGAGGTGACAGGTTAAGGACTGTCATATTTCAGAAAAGAATAGTCAACACAGAGCTAGGGAAACTAGAGGATTCTCGTCAGAGGAGTTGGGATTGGAGCTGGGTTAGGAAAGATGGGTAAGACTTGAATAACACAAGCAAGTACATTCTAAGAGGGCAACTTGTTTAAAACTCAGCCATAGTTAAAATTCATAAAAGGAGGGCTTCCCTGGTGGCGCAGTGGTTGAGAGTCCGCCTGCCGATGCAGGGGACACGGGTTTGTGCCCTGGTCTAGGAGGATCCCACATGCCGCGGAGCGGCTGGGCCCGTGAGCCGTGGCCGCTGAGCCTGCGCGTCCGGAGCCTGTGCTCCACAGCGGGAGAGGCCACAACAGTGAGAGGCCCACGTACCGCAAAAAAAAAAAAAAATCATAAAAGGAGCTACCAGTTCACTCTTTGAGTCTGAGTCCTACCCTCAGAAGGGCAATTAATTGGTGTTCTGGGTTTTGGAGAAAAACATTCTTTCCCTTGATACAAATTTTCCTCTTGCCATCCTACCTCTTTTCTTTCCTCTGGTCAATATTTAGCCTGAGTTTCCTTTCTGAAATTCTAAGAGATTAAGTAACAGGCTTTGAGAAGTGGTTTCCTAGCCAGTTTTTCAGATTTGGGACTCCAGTATGTTTAGGAGGGAGCCAGTATTCTGTACTCGCATCCCAAATTAGAAGAGTTTTGACCAAATGACTCCACATATCATTCTCCATGTATGTTTGTGTTCAGCAGGGAGAGCTCTGCCAAGATTTCCTTCTATAACTGCACTCTTTCCCTTCACGAAGATCCACGGCCAGCAGCAGCATTTCTCTTTCTGTGGCTTCGCCAGCCTAGTCTCTCTGCTAACGGTGGGAGAGGGAGGAAAATTAGATTCAATATTTGTAATGTTTAGAAATTACTTTCTCTCATGTAAATAACCCTCTTAATGGTAGGACCAAAGAAACTGATCTGAGCAAAAAGAGAATCTTGATTTCTCTGTTTGATAGACATCTGAATACAGAATGAGGAACTGAAATAAATACTGTCATTCATCCTAAATGAAATAAACATAACCTGAAAATAATTTTCTTTTATAGTAGAGTTGGAGTATAAAAAGATTATTCAAAGGACTGAAATTCATGAGCTTTCCTATGAAAATGATCTTTTAATATGATTTGGGATAATGGCATGGTTCCTGATTGATGAGTTAAAGGTAAAAAAAGAATAGTTATTTGGGGAATAAGAATACAATCATTTTCAGAAAAAGAGCTTTTAAATAATGCTACTATTATTTGAGATAAATGTATTTTTTGTTATTAAAGACTAGTCATCCTTGAACTTGAATGTTAATTAACCCAAGTGCCTAAAATCAAACTCTATTCATGGACATACACAGCAGGACTTACTAGTCAAAATAACCAAATAATTTTCAAAATGAATTTAACGCATTTGCACGCAAAATAGTGTTCTTCCATATTACAGGTATACTGCTTTTATAACACCTTTTCATTTCCTCCATAGCCTTTGCAGTTAAGTTTGGTTAATTCTATGTTGTTTTCATTTAAATTTTATTTCAAACTCGTATAATAGTCTTATTGGTTTATGCAACATAACTGAGTTGAAAGTTGTGTTAAAGAATGATGGACTCGGGCTTCCCTGGTGGCGCAGTGGTTGAGAGTCCGCCTGCCGATGCAGGGGACATGGGTTCGTGCTCCGGTCTGGAAAGATCCCACATGCCGCGGAGCGGCTGGGCCCGTGAGCCATGGCTGCTGAGCCTGCGTGTCCGGAGCCTGTGCTCCGCGACGGGAGAGGCCACAACAGTGAAAGGCCCGCCTACTGCAAAAAAAAAAAAAAAAAAGAAAAGAAAAAAAAGAATGATGGAGTCACTAGACTCGATCGAATCAGATCAAATAGAATATTTTAGGGAAAGTTCTTGCATTTATTTGGCAACAATAAAAATGCCTTATATTTGTATACCACTTTAAAATTTTCTCATGCTTTTCCATAATCTCTTAGTCTGCCTTTGGTTGCAAGTGACAGAAACTTATAAGAGCTTAATTTCAAAAAGAGAATATATTGCTTCATACTGCTGAAAAGTCTAGAGGCATCAGTCCTCAGGAATAGCATGATATATGTTTTCAACTATATAATTAGATTTTGTTTCTGTCCATACCTTGGCTCTGATTTCCTCTGTGTTAGCTTCATTCTTAGAGTCTCTTTCTACAAGGTGGCAGTGTGGCCACTGACAACTCTAGGCTTGTCTGGTCTTTATAGCTTAATATACAAAAGGAAGAAGGAGCATCGTTACCCACAGATCTAACAGTCTTCCCGGAGTGGACTCTGGTATGGATCATATATCATGAAAATGATTAGGGACTACGATACTGATTGACCAAGCCTGCCTTGTATGCATACATCTGAGGCAGTGCACTTTGGGACTAGGAGCTTCTAGATCAATTCATTAAAAGTCAGTTAGCCAAAAGACTAATGAACAATTTATTAAATAATTTTCTTTTAAGAATTTATTTTTAAACCAGATTTCATTTTGCAATCATGACAACACTTTAAGAGATAGTCACTTTATCTTTGCTTTATTCCCTACTTCTGTAGCTAGAGATAGAGGGCCAGAGAGGTGTGGGATCAGGAGCAGAGAGAGGAGAGACACCTGACTCAACTCTGCCTTTGCTTTACGGGTAGTGTCACCTCATCAGAGCTTTTATTTTTAAGATCTAAGGCCTAAATTACTTCTTTTGTTAGCATTGAGGGGTTTTATTTAAGTGAAACACGACTCATCAGTGGACAAATTCCATTGACAGCTCTTTTGGAACGGAAGCACCCAGTCCCAGGACCACAAAGTACTCAGAGAGCACAAGTTGGGACTTGGCCACCAACATAGTATGAATACATTGTTCACCTGTCATACATTGTTTAAGATGTGGACTTTTGTAATATGCCATTAACCAATTTATATGAAATAAGAACACAGTATTTTATCAAGCATTTTCTAGAGGTCCTGAGAAGAGAGGTCAAAAAAGGAATTGCAGTAATTCCCTGTACCCTCAGCCATGAACTCAGTCCACATGCAGTTCCCTTCAAGGGTTTCAGGCTTTGAGAACAGAGTGAAAGGTACAATTTTGAGAGAGGAGGATGACATTTTAGGTACTTGGTACTCACAGTAAAGAGTCACTAGGGTGTAATGTAAAGAACATTTAATTAGGGGTCAAAACATGGGGAATTAAATCCCATTTTTTCCCTGTTCTAGCCTTTCAACTTTAGTTAAATTTAACTTTCTAACTTTTGAGTTCACCAGTGATACAGCAGATTGATAAGGATCCTTTAAAACGGATACCCATAATAGCATTGTGAGTGTTGCAATGACAGAACAAGATAAGATGAAGCAATTGATTTACTATTCAGAAGAAATGAGTACAATTTTCTCAATATTTCCAGTGTTCTTGTCAACTGCTTGGAACAAAAGGACTTGCTTTTTACTCCCCTACAAGGACATTTCAAATAAAATACATTTTAGAAGGATAGGTGAATATCTCTTTGTCATTGCTTATTTAGTAGTGGTAGTGGAACATGTAGCTGACCGTTTCCAAAAGCTATTCCTTTATACTTTAGAGTACTTTAAGCTTGCATTATACAAAATAACCATCACCTCTCTTGCAGAAATAGCAGTGCAGTACATAGTCACAGTTTGAAATATCAGTGGCTATCAGTCAAAACGCCTGGGATGTCTTAAAACATTATTACTGTGTGGGGGCAAAAACCTGTTTTGATCAGGAAATTACACCTTGAGGAACTATTTTTTATTATAGACATTTCTTAAAATGAAATTACACTTTATGGTGCAGGCTGGGTTAAAAAAATTCCAACTATCAATATGATTCTAATATGTTATGCTCTAGGGTTTATCTTTCCTGAGTTTTCAAAATTATATTTCTATGCTTGGCATCCGTTCTTTACTCTGTGCTCTGGGGCATCACATTATGTCTGTGTATTTCACAGATTTTCCTTGTGGAAGTGCAGTGATTAATGAGAACAATAATCAATTAAGAACTCATTTATTACACTCCATTAAACCAGTGATCTATTGACACAAGACATGAACATAAAGTAAAATTTAATGACTAAAATAGTTCAGTGAATTAAATTTATCATGGAATGTTAGCTCATTGGAAGAGTTGACAAAGATGATTATTTTTGTGCAACACAAGAGGACTGTCTTTATATGAATTTCAGCTAAAGGAGAAATGTGAATTAAAAACAGTGGAATGCCAACAACTTAATAATGGAAGCTATGTTATAGAACCATTATAACTGCTTAGTAAAACTGAAAAACAGGAGAGAAAGAAAACCTATTACAGGGTAGGTTGGTAGAAAACAATAACATTCATTCAATTAGTATTTGTGACATACTGTGTGCACTGTGCTAAATGCTGAAGGCCCAAGATGATCAAAGCACTGAAGAGATTTTTAAAAATCTGTTTTCTCTTTTGATTACTGAAGAGTATTCTGCTTTATTTTTATATTATTATAGGAAAATGCATTTGTTTAGCTAAATTGGACCCAGTGCTGTTAACTCAAACATTACCTTCCCTCCTCCGTTTAAAAAAGCATCTATTTAATACAATTGCTAATTATGGGAGTTTTTGTTTTGTAAATAGTTGAGGAGGGAGTTTTGGGTTGGGTTTGGCGGAGAGAGCCCAGGTGATGAGGGAAATGGTGGTGTTGATTAGTGGTTTCCAAAAGATGTGATACTACTCCTGATGGAGTGTTTAGAAATTTTTGAGGCATTTTTATATTCTTACAGTGATGGAAGAGGGGGAATACCACTGGTGGCTATCAAGGATGCTAGATTATCTGCACTGGATGAGACATTCCCAGACGATGAAGACTTGTCATAAATATAGGAAGACTCCTATAAATACTTATTGTCCAACCAGACATTAGTGTATATTAAAAAAAAAAAACCTGTTTATAACTATCTGAGTCTAGATGCAAATCACATTTTTACATACAATCACATTTTTTTGGCAGGTTGTTATATAAACTGAATTTTCCCAGAATGAAATTACTAAGTAAATCATGGGAAGATTACACTTTGTTTGGTTTATCACCTTACCAAGAATTGTTCATTATTTTGGAAAATAACATCATTGAAGGAAATGCTAATGCAAAATACCAGTATCAGACTTTCTTGGAGTTGCACTGTGGTTGTATATATACACAGAGATGAGTATCAGATTATACCTTGTCAAACTTCTTAGTGTGATTGTGTGCAAGGATTTTCATATTGAAACACATAATTTTTTTATAAATTGATTTCCATTTATTCTTCTAAAATATAGTTAAAGCTTTCATATATCATAATTTGAATGCATAATATATGTTTTGAAATTCTATATTTAGGTAGGTTATGTTTTCTATGAATTTTATTTCATACATAGGCATTGAGAAACGCAGATGGCAATGGTATGGTATCTGTCCCTCTTTGGAAAAATCTAATTTGAACTCTTATGTATAAAGAAATAAAGGGCAGAATTTTTTTTTGAAGATTTCTTTTTATTTATTTATTTATTTATTTTATTTTGGCTGCGCTGGATCTTAGTTGAGGCATGTGAGGTCTTTGTTGTGGCATGCAAACTCTTAGTCGCGGCACGAATGCAGGATCTAGTTCCCCGAACAGGGATTGAACCTGGGCTCCCTGCATTGGGACCACTGAGTCTTGTCCACTGGACCACCAGGGAAGTCCCAGGACAGAATTTATAGAACTGTTTTAATGAGGACCCTGTGAGATTCTTTGCTAACAAGAATGACTCAAGAAAGACTATGAAAGACTGAGGAACATGTAGATTTGACTCAGTGTCCAAATGACAAAGTTTGGCACTAAAGTTGGGGAGGAGGACATTCTTCTTGTGTCTCTACTGATCGCAGCATTGGCCAAATTTGGGATAATCTGGAGAGAAGACACTTAACACTCCTATTACGTAATACGTAGTGATAAAATTTTACGAAGTGGCCTAGAGGGGTGTGTTGGCCTGGGCACAAGAATGGAAGGCGGGAGAGAAAAACCGGGTGGTCATTATAACGGCTGCAAATTCATTGGTTTATTAATTGGTTTATAGGGATTATTTTGGGGACTTCCAAAAATAATAATGGGACACATTGAGGGGGTCAAATTTCCATCAGTCATGCTGATTGGGGCTATCATAATTTGGTCATTGAAACTAAATATCAGTATTCACTTGAAAGAAAATAAAGTTGGGTTTATCCACATACCATGTACTAAAATACATGTTAGACTAAGCATTTAAATGTTAAAAAAACCTATAAAAATATTAGGACAAAATTCAGGAGACTATTTGTATTATTCTGATGTGAGGAAGGTCTTCAATCCCACTAATAAAATATACAACTTAAAGCAGTTATTAAATACAAACTTTTCACAAATCTGATAGTCAAAATTTAAAGATTGATATCATCCAATTTTGGTGATCAGATGGGGAAAAGTCACTTTTAGATACTGGTAATGTACAGGTGTTTGGAAGGGAAATCTGGCAATATTTTTAAACATTAGAAATCCATAAACCTATACTTAGAAATCCTACTTTTAGGAATTGAATCCAGAAACTACAGTCCAAATGAATAAATAAATATATATACACACACACACATACAAACACACACATGTATGTAGCCATCAATGGGGAATGATTAAATTATGGTACTATGGTACAAGAGAATACTATGCAGTGATTAAAATGAAAATTAATACTTCCTTTATATATATATGTACATATATAATAAATGTGACTATATGTATGCATATATATATGAATCTAGATTTATTTTTCTGGGAGGATATGCATGATCTATTAAATGATAAATTTCAGAGTAATGCATTTGTCACCCAATATTAGTTAAACAAAACAAAACAAAAGTGTCCATTGTGAGACTGGACTGGATTGTAATGGTACTGGTAGAATTGTGTCCAGGCAGTCAGAAGTACACTAATCATGCTCTGCTCTGTCAGTCAGCTATCTTCCCAGGGCCGCCATACTGCACACCATGACAGGACAGCATAAACATTTGAGTTCTTCATTGCATGGTACAGCCTTTCCTTCCATGGAGTTCTGGAGGCTGCTGAATATTAAAGAACAATTGTAGAAATGACCAAGTAGTCAGTAACCTTTAATGAAGAATTCTCATCAACCTGGATTGGCTCCTATAGCTTAGACCAGAAACCCAAATGATATTTGTATCTCCTTTAAAATTCTAAATCCAAACATTGGGGTTTTATCATCCCCTGGCTCACAGCATAGAAGAATAAAGTCTAAGAGTTCTAATGGGGAAGACCTTAAAGAGTGAGAAAGAAAGTGAATGAGAACCAGACAGAAGAAGGAAATTAGAGGAAGAAAATGATTTAGAAGCTTGACCTACTTAGACACCTGGTTGCACTTAGTTGGATGGAAAACAAAGATGTGGAAGGGAGAATAGAATATCCACGGATGTGTACAAGACTTTAAAATACAGTAGCTGAGCCTACTAGTAAATGTGGCTCAATCAATACCTGAAGACCTCGTCAATCATATTCACATTCATTGTTTTTAGGAGGAGCAGGAAGGGGACTCGTGGAGTGGTAAATAGATTTATAAAATCTGGAAGGATATACACCAACTATTAATACTAATTACCTCACTGAGGGAGGTGGTGGATAATGGAAGTGGGGAGAGAGAAGACTGAGAGCTTTTGTTTCCTAAGGGGAAAAAAAGTAAATGTGATTTATTTTGTTGTCATATTTGGCAAAGTTTGTTGAGATAGAAACTGACTAGATGCTCACCCATTCTAGTTCCTTTTCCAGGGCATATATTTCCCAGTCTTCCTTGTAGTTATGATCTGGCCAATGAAATGTTTCCAAAAGTGATGTCTCTAGGCCTGAACCCTAAAATCTCCAGTGAGATTCTTGGTTCACTTTCTCTCCCTAATCTGGGCAAGTGAAAGTGATACTCTGGTGTGGTAATGCCACAAGATGGAAGGAATCTGGGTTCCTGAATCACTGGTCAGAGATAAGTCCAGGAGAACTGCCCAATTGCATCAAACTATGATGGGGGAGGCACAAACTTGTGTTAAGCTGCTGAGATTTTTCAATGTTTAGTTGATACCAAAGCATAACTTGGCGTATCCTGACAAGTAAAGAATTTGTACTAGAAGTGGGGTACTGTGATGTAACGAAAGTATAAAACATGCAGTTTTGACTTAGTAGCTGGTCTATGAATGGCAAAGAAAGATACAGCTGGATGGACAGCTAAAGGTCCATTTAGGTGCTGATAAAAATACTCAATTAAGCTGTTACCTACTTGGAAGGCCCACCTTATGCCAACTGAGTGGGCAGCTATGGGGACAAGGTTGGAAAATTAAATTTGAATAGTTTATATTTGTTACTAATATCTGTTTTAAGAAATTTTCTAATAAATTAATATGAGAGAATCTGGAAACAACTGGCAATTTCAAGCAGATATGAAAGGAAATAGAATGCAGATATCTGGGGCCTAGAAAGACTGAAAAATAATTATCACAGCTTCTATACCTAAATTGTAAAAATTGATATTAAAAAAATAATGAAAACTTTGAGTGTTGAAGGTGCTAAAAATTCACAGTTGAGTAAAGTCAGGAAAAGATTTCATTAAGAGTGAAACTTCTCACCTACTGTTCCAGAGAGCCTCACTATAGCCAGTATTACATTGAGAATGTGAGGCATTGGGACAAAGAGGCAAAGAACAAAAGACAGATTTGAGATCTGTGTCTGAAAAGAACTTTGAATATGGCACATGGAACTGCTGGAAGTAATAATACTAAGTGTTTACTGTGTTTCTGAGGAGAGTGTATATGGCCCAAGAAGCCACGCACCCAGAATAAAATCACTTTAACTATTTGAGATGTAAAATAATTCTTGTCCCTTAACTTTCCATAAGCAGGAGGCAGCTTAGAGGGCTTGGTCTAGACCTCAAATAGGATCTTCTTCCTAACACTCACTTTAGATGTGGCCAAGTTGATTAGTGAACAAGGAGGAAACTCCCTAAAGATGGAATTATTTGTTTCAGCTAGCCAAACACTATGGAGATGTTCTCAAAGAGTAGAATCAGGGTCTACTTAAGGAACTACCCCCAGATGGAGGGGCTCTTAAAATGTGTGCCTAACAGGATTTCAGGATTGCTATAGACCTATGTCTGCTGTGTTCCTCCATTTTTTCCCTTTTCCAAATGGGGAGTGTTCCTTGTGTAGTCACTGTGTAACCATCATGTCCTTGTTCAACCACTGTATATGCGATGTAGGGAAACAGATACCTTTCTAGTTTAATAGGATGCTGGAACATGAGGAGCCACATCTAGACCTGATGGAGAAGACTGCATCTCACCCAGTGTTCCTGGACTTGAGTTGCAAGCAGTGACTGGATGGGACTTTGGGTTGTCATCCCTGGAGGGAGAGTAAGTGTGTTTCTATATGTGTGAGAAAGAGTGAAATAGATTTAATGACAAGAAGGGAGAAGATCCAGCTATGGAAGAGAATAGCTAGATTCTCACTAATACCATTTTCTCTTCTTGAGCAAAGTCTACATTTACAGCCCCCTTGCTAGGAAGGAGTTAGTTTAGATGACATAAATATGGTCCTACATCTGGAGCACTCTGATATAAAACCATATACACAGTCAGTGATGAAGTGACTTAGAATAACTAAACCAGAGAATATGGGAATAGATTATAGAAGTATCTTTTCACTAAGGAGAGGTCATAGGGCATATCATAAAAATAAGCTAATTGATAATAATGAGCCATTTATATCACACAAATGAGCACAATAAGATCAGGAAAGGATCTGCTGGTCATAGGAGGTAGTAAACAGAACATAAGTAGTGATATGAAGCTACCAGTAAAAGAAAACCAGAAATTAGTATGCAATTAGAAGAAACAAGATATTTTTTGTGTGTCATTGCCAAAACACTCATAGAAAAGCAATCTAGTTCTACAAATTAAGGAATATGAAGAAATTGATGATGTTATGGTGAAATTATTTTCACCACTTTCAGTAAAGGAAACATAATTTGTTCTTTGTTCTTTTTTTGACTCCTTTTCTTACATGAACTCTTCACAACATTTGATAATTTTGTCCATTCTTTTTTCTTTAAAAGCTCTTCTTTTCTAGTCTAATAGCACCACTATCTTCATCTTTTTTGTTTTAACCTGGTCATTTTATTTTTCTTTTTTGGCCACTCTGCACGGCTTGTGGGATCTTAGTTTCCCAACCAGGGATCGAACCTAGGCTTCTGTCAGTAGAAGCGCAGAGTCCTAACCACTGAACCGCCAGGGAATTCCCACTATCTACTAAATACTGTTGTATGTGGATTTTCATGTGCCGAGTATTGAGTTAATCATATTCTCTGTTCAGCGAGTATTTTCATCATGAGGTCCCTTTTTGTTTTATTCTGTATTCACCACCCTCACTCACTTTTCCACACCCAACACACATTCACCCTCTTTACTGTATTTAATATTCAGTCTCCTAATATACTATCCATATGTTTACTTAGATATGTATCTATTTAAAAAAATACATAGTGCTATTGCTTTGTGTTTTTGATTTACATAAATGACATGGTTATGTCATTCTGCATCTTTTCTTGTGTACCACTGTATTCTTTTGTATCTATCCATGTTGTTACATGTACATCTGGCTCATTATTTATGACTATTCCATGCCATCATTTGCGTATGCCATATTGTACTTGTCCTTTCTCCTACTGATGTCTAGGATCCCTCCAAATACTTGCTACCAAAAGTCATGCTATGATGAACATTCCGTCTGTTTCTCTGAGGTTTGTACTATTCAAAGTACACAATTTCATGCTTTCCAGAATGTTTGCCCCGGTTTACATTCGTAATACTAGCAATGGATGTTAAAATTTTCTTACATCCTTGCTAACACTTGATATTACTAATGCTCCAATTTTTACCATTCTAATGACTATATAATTCTATTTCAAATTAGTTTTATTGGCTCTCTCTGACCATTAGAGAGGTTGAACACCTCTCCATATTCTTTTTTTTTTTTTACTAGTTTCTGCTTTATAACAAAGTGAATCAGTCATACATATACATCTGTTCCCACATCCCTTCCCTCATGCATCTCCCTCCCTCCCACCCTCCCCATCCCACCCCTCCAGGCGGTCACAAAGCACCGAGCTGATCTCCCTGTGCTCTGCGGCTGCTTCCCACTATCTACCTACCTTACGTTTGGTAGTGTACATATGTCCATGCCTCTCTTTCGCTTTGTCACAGCTTACCCTTCCCCCTCCCCATATCCTCAAGTCCATTCTCAAGTAGGTCTGTGTCTTTATTCCCATTTTACCCCTAGGTTCTTCATGACATTTTTTTTTAAATTCCATATATATGTGTTAGCATATGGTATTTGTCTTTCTCTTTCTGACTTACTTCACTCTGTATGACAGACTCTAGGTCTATCCACCTCATTACAAATAGCTCAGTTTCGTTTCTTTTTATGTCTGAGTAATATTCCATTGTATGTGCCACATCTTCTATATCCATTTGTCTGTCGATGGGCATTTAGGTTGCTTCCATGTCCTGGCTATTGTAAATAGTGCTGCAGTGAACATTGGGGTGCATGTGTCTTTTTGAATTATGGTGTTCTCAGGGTATATGCCTAGTAGTGGGATTGCTGGATCATATGGTAATTCTATTTTTAGTTTTGTAAGAAACCTCCATACTGTTCTCCATAGTGGCTGTATCAATTTACATTCCCACCAACAGTGCAAGAGGATTCCCTTTTCTCCACACCCTCTCCGACATTTGTTGTTTGAAGGTTTTCTGATGATGCCCATTGTAACTGTGTGAGGTGATACCTCATTGTAATTTTGATTTGCATTTCTCTAATAATTAGTGATGTTGAGCAGCTTTTCATGTGCTTCTTGGCCATCTGTATGTCTTCTTTGGAGGAATGTCTATTTAGGTCTTCTGCCTTTTTTTTTTTTCTTTTTAGATGTTGGGTGTAGGAGTTTTATTTTTATTTATTTATTTTGCTGTGTTGGGTCATCCTTTTCTGTGCGAGGGCTTTCTCTAGTTGTGGCAAGTGGGGGCCCCTCTTCATCGCGGTGCGCGGGCCTCTCACTATCGTGGCCTCTCCTTGCGGAACACAGGCTCCAGACGCACAGGCTCAGTAGTTGTGGCTCACGGGCCTAGTCGCTCCGCAGCACATGGGATCCTCCCAGACCAGGGCTCGAACCCATGTCCCCTGCATTAGCAGGCAGAGTCTCAACCACTGCGCCACCAGGGAAGCCCTCTGCCCATTTTTTGATCGGGTTTTTTTTTTTTTTTTTCTTTTTTTTTTTTGGCGGTATGCGGGCCTCTCACTGTTGTGGCCTCTCCCATTGCGGAGCACAGGCTCCAGACGCTCAGGCTCAGCGGCCATAGCCCACGGGCCCAGCCGCTCTGCGGCATGTGGGATCCTCCTAGATCGGGGCACGAACCTGTGTCCCCTGCATTGGCAGGCAGACTCCCAACCACTGCGCCACCAGGGAAGCCCGGGTTGTTTGTTTTTTAAATGTTGAGCTGCATGAGCTGTTTATAATTTTTGGACATTAATCCTTTGTTAATTTGTTTGCAAATATTTTCTCCCATACTGAGGGTTGTCTTTTTGTCTTGTTTGTAGTTTCCTTTGCTTTGCAAAAGCTTTTAAGTTTCATTAGGCCCCATTTGTTTATTTTTGTTTTTATTTCCATTACTCTAGGAGGTAGATCAAAAAAGATCTTGCTGTGATTTATGGCAACGAGCATTCTTCCTGTGTTTTCCTCTAAGAGTTTTATAGTGTTGGGTCTTACATATAGGTCTCTAATCCATTTTGAGTTTATTTTTGTGTATGGTGTTAGGGAGTACTCTAATTTCATTCTTTTACATGTAGCTGTCCAGTTTCCCCAGGACCACTTATTGAAGAGACTGTCTTTTCTCCATTGTGTATCCTTGCCACCTTTGTCATAGATTAGTTGACCATACATGCATGGGTTTATCTCTGGGTTTTCTATCCTGTTCCATTGATCTATATTTCTGTTTTTGTGCCAGAACCATACTGTCTTGATTACTGTAGCTTTGTAGTACAGTCTGAAGGCACGGAGTCTGATTCCTCCAGCTCCGTTTTTTTCCCTCAAGACTGCTTTGGCTATTCGAGGTCTTTTGTGTCTCCATACAAATTTCAAGATTTTTTGTTCTAGTTCTGTAAAAAATGCCACTGGAAATCTGATAGGGATTGCCTTGAATCTGTAGGTTGCTTTGGGTAGTATAGTCATTTTCACAATGTTGATTCTTCTCATCCAAGAAAATGATATATCTCCATCTGTTTGTGTCATCTTTGATTTCTTTCATTAATGTCTTACAGTTTTCTACGTACAGGTCTTTTGCCTCCATAGGTAGGTTTATTCCTAGGTATTTTATTATTTTTATTGCAACGGTGAATGGGAGAGTTTCCCTAATTTCTCTTTCTGATCTTTCATTGTTAGTGTATAGGAATGCAAGAGATTTCTCTGCATTAATTTTGTATCCTGCAACTTTACCAGATTCATTGATGAACTCTAGTAGTTTTCTGGTGGCATCTTTAGAATTCTCTCTATATAGTATCCGGTTATCTGCAAACAGTGACAGTTTTACTTCTTCTTTTCCAGTTTGTATTGCTTTTATTTCTTTTTTCTTCTCTGATTGCTATGGCTAGGACTTCCAAAGCTATGTTGAATAATAGTGGTGAGAGTGGACATCCTTGTCTTGTTCCTGATCTTAGAGGAAATGCTTTCAGTTGTTCACCATTGAGAATGATGCTTGCTGTGGGTTTGTCGTATATGGCCTTTATTATGTTGAGGTAGGTTCCCTCTCTGCCCACTTTCTGGAGAGTTTTTATCATAAATGGGTGTTGAATTTTGTCAAAAGCTGTTTCTGCATCTGTTGAGATGATCATATGGTTTTTCTTTTTCAGTTGTTTAATATGGTGTGTCACATTGACTGATTTGTGTATATTGAAGAATCCTTGCATTCCTGGGATAAACCCCACTTCATCATGGTGTATGATCCTTTTCATGTGTTGTTGGATTCTGTTTGCTAGTGTTTTGTTGAGGATTTTTGCATCTATATTCATCAGTGATATTGGTCTGTAATTTTCTTTTTTTGTAGTATCTTTGTCTGGTTTTGTTATCAGGGTGATGGTGGCCTCATAGAATGAGTTTGGGAGTTTTCCTTCCTCTGCAGTTTTTTGGAAGAGTTTGAGAAGGATGGGTGTTAGCTCTTCTCTAAATGTCTGATAGAATTCACCTGTGAAGCCTTCTGGTCCTAGACTTTTGTTTGTTGGGAGATTTTTAATCACAGTTTCAGTTTCATTACTTGTGATCGGTCTGTTCCTATTTTCTGTTTCTTCCTGGTTCAGTCTTGGGAGGTTATACCTTTCTAAGAATTTGTCCATTTCTTCCAGGTTGTCCATTTTATTGGCATAGAGTTGCTTGTAGTAGTCTCTTAGGATGCTTTGTATTTCTGTGGTGTCTGTTGAAACTTCTCCTTTTTCATTTCTAATTTTATTGATTTGAGTCCTCTCCCTCTTTTTTTTGATGAGTCTGGCTAAATATTTATCAATTTTGTTTATGTTCTCAAAGAACCAGCTTTTAGTTTTATTCATCTTTGCTATTGTTTTTTTTTGTTTCTATTTTATTTATTTCTGTTCTAATCTTTTTGATTTCTTTCCTTCCATTAACTTTGGGTTTTGTTTGTTCTTCTTTCTCTAGTTCCTTTAGGTGTAAGTTTAGATTGTTTATTTGAGATTTTTCTTGTTTCTTAAGGTAGGCTTGTATTGTTACAAATTTCCCTCTTAGAAGTGTTTTTGCTGCAGCCTATAGGTTTTCGATCGTCGTATTTTCATTGTCATTTGTCTTTAGGTATTTTTTGATTTCCTCTTTGATTTCTTCAGTGATCTCTTGGTTATATAGTAACGTATTGTTTAGCCTCCGTGTGTTTGTGTTTTTTACATTTTTTTCCCTGTAATTGATTTCTAATATCATAGTGTTGTGGTTGGAAAAAAATGCTTGATATGATTTCAGTTTTCTTAAATTTACTGTGCTTGATTTGTGACCCATGATGTGATCTATCCTGGAGAATGTTCTGAGTGCACTTAAGATGAATGTGTGATCTGCTGCTTTAGGATGGAATGTCCTATAAATATCAATTAATATCTCTGGTCTATTGTGTCATTTAAAGCTTGTGTTTCCTTATTAATTTTCTTTCTGGATGATCTGTCCATTGCTATAAGTGAGGTTTTAAAGTCCCCCACTATTACTGTGCTACTGTTGATTTCCTCTTTTATAGCTGTTAGCAGTTACCTTATGTATTGAGGTGTTCCCATGTTGGGTGCATATATATTTATAATTGTTATATCTCCTTCTTGGATTGATCCCTTGATCATTTTGTAGTTTCCTTCCTTGTCTCTTGTAACATTCTTTTTTTTAAAGTCTAATTTATCTGATATGAGTATCGCTACTCCAGCTTTCTTTTGATTTCCATTTGCATAGAATATCTTTTTCCATCCCCTCACTTTCAGTCTGTATGTGTCCCTAGGTCTGAAGTGGGTTTCTTGTAGACAGCATATATATGGGTCTTGTTTTTTTATCCGTTCAGCGAGCCTGTGTCTTTTGGTTGCAGCATTTAATCCATTCACATTTAAGGTAATTATCAATATGTATGTTCCTATTACCATTTTCTTAATTGTTATGGGTGTGTTTTTGTAGGTCCTTTTCTTCTCTTGTGTTTCCCACTTAGAGAAATTCCTTTAGCATTTGTTGTTGAGCTGGTTTGGTGGTGAAGAATTGTCTTAGCTTTTGTTTGTCTGTAAAGCTTTTGATTTCTCCTTTGAATCTCAATGAGATCCTTGCTGGGTAGAGTAATCTTGATTGTAGGTTCTTCTCTTTCATCATTTTAAGTATATAGTGCCACTCCCTTCTGTCTGGCAGAGTTTCTTCTGAAAAATCAGGTGTTAACCTTATGGGAGTTCCCTTATATGTTATTTGTCATTTTTTCCTTGTTGCTTTCAGTAATTTTGCTTTGTCTTTAATTTTTGTCAGTTTGATTACTGTGTGTCTCACCATGTTTCTCCTTCATTTTATCCTGCCTGGGACTGTCTGCACTTCCTGGACTTGGGTGGCTTTTTCCTTTCCCATGACAGGGAAGTTTTTTACTATAATCTCTTCAAATATTTTCTCGGGTCCTTTCTCTTTCTCTTCTCCT
This sequence comes from Hyperoodon ampullatus, assembly GCF_949752795.1. Taxonomy (NCBI): domain Eukaryota; kingdom Metazoa; phylum Chordata; class Mammalia; order Artiodactyla; family Ziphiidae; genus Hyperoodon; species Hyperoodon ampullatus. Next base: position 69,971,027 of record NC_136921.1, read on the forward strand.
TTTGGGATCTCTATAGTGCAAATGTTGTGTTAATGTTGTCCCAGAGGTCTCATAGGCTGTCTTCATTTCTTTTCATTCTTTTTTCTTTATTCTGTTTGGCAGCATTGAATTCCACCATTCTGTCTTCCAGGTCACTTATCCGTTCTTCTGCCTCAGTTATTCTGCTATTGATTTCTTCTAGTGTATTTTTCATTTCAGTTATTGTATTGTTCATCTCTGTTTGTTCTTTAGTTCTTCTAGGTCTTCATTAAACATTTCTTGCATCTTCTCCATCTTTGCTGCCATTCTTTTTCTGACGTCCTGGATCATCCTCACTATCATTATTCTGAATTCTTTTTCTAGAAGGTTGCCTCTCTCCACTTCATTTAGTTGTTTTTGTGGGGTTTTATCTTGTTCCTTCATCTGGTATGTAGTCCTCTGCCTTTTCATTTTGTCTGTCTTTCTGTGAATGTGGTTTTTGTTCCACAGGCTGCAGGATTGTAGTTCTTCTTGCTTCTGCTGTCTTGCCATCTTTAGTTTTTATGTAGAATATATCCATTAATTTTTTCTTGTGATTTGTGCAGTAGAGACCTTCTTTATTAAAAAGTCTATCTCCATCTCCATCTTCTACTTCGCTCTTAAGTTTACTTTCACATTTAGGTTTTTATCAATCTGGAGTTCATCTGAATATATGATATAGGAAGTATCCAAATGCGTTTTTCTTCATATAATAAGCCATTTCTCCAATACTATCTACTAAATTATTAGTCCATCTTCCACTGCTTTGCAATCCTACACTTTCATGTGCTAAGTTTTCATTAATTATGGTGTTTCTGGGCTCTCTCTTGTATTTCACTGGTCTTCTCATCTGTTTATGCACCACTCTCATGCTGGTTTCATGGTTTTAAAGTGTCTTAAAAGCTGGAAAGGTAAGTACAAATCAAAAAGATTTGTTCTTTTAAAAAATTTCATAGCTATTCACAGATCTTTATTCTTTGATGTAAATTTGAGAATCACTGTCTTATTCTAAAATTATTCTTTCTAGGATTTTAATATGAATTTTATTGAATATTTGGATTGATTTGGGGAAAATTGGCATCTTTAAAATCCTTCATCATTTTATTCTCAAGCATGTTATCTTACTCCATCTTTTAGGCCTTTTTTTTTAATGGTTTTTAAATATGTTTTCAAAATTTTCTCCCAGAACATTTCAGGCATGGTTTGCTAAATTCATCCTTAGATACCCTATAGTGTTTCTTGTGTTTTATAAATGGATTCTATTTCTATTATATATTCTATGTAGTTACTGCTACTTTAAAGGAACATTATTATTTTTAAGTTGGATTTTAAATGCAATAAACTCACTTTACTTTCTTATGGATTTTAATAGTTTAATAGTTTGTTGATCTTCTTTTAGTTATTTTTTTATCTGGAAAGAGAAATTTATCCTTTTTTTAAAATTCTTATATGTATTTTGTTTTAATAAACTAGTTTATTTATTGACCAGGACATTGTCTACTATATTGAATAACAGCTGTAATAGCGGGTGTCCCTGCCTTGTTTCAAAATGTGAAATGTGTACATCTGAATTTTTCTGTAGTAAGTGTAATGTATAGTATTTATTTTATCATGTTTGGGAAATTTTATTTTATTCCTAATACAGTATAAACATACATTGATAGTATGTTTTATAATAATAAATTACTGTTAGAGTTTATCAAGTAATTTTTGGCACTATTGAGAACGTCTCTGGAGCAGCTCCTTAGGACTTCTGAGTATAAACTGTGTGGGGTTCTGCAGTAAGACAACAAAGGCAGTGTCTTTATGAGCTGGGCCACTTATGGTTATTAGAGAGTGTTGATCTAATTTACTACCCAGTTTTGTTCTTAAGCATGTTTGTTTAAAGACTCTAATTTTTGACATGGTTGTGTAGCTGGGTCATTGCAAATCAAATGAGGATAACGTGAAAATGTAATAGTAAACATTAATTCTTGGGTGAAAACTATTCACAGTCGGTACTGATAAAATATAATTTTAATACTGCTACCAACTTCTTTGTTATATTTTGGCAGAAAAAGTGACACTTTTAAGCTGGATTTATACTTAATAAAGAAAAAACTGAATATTAAGAATATAAAGTGTACACAGGTTTGAGAGGCAGAAAAACAAACTCATCTTTAAATTACAATATCCCATTGCTGTTTTAATTTGATTTACTATGGTTTTATAATTACAAATGTTTTATCAGTTGTGATCGTTGCTTAGGAAAATGTTGTGCACTAACGGAATCATGGAGAATTTTTCAATTTTTTTATTTGAAAAAGAAGAAAGGAAGCAAAAGAATTCTATGCACAGTTTCAGTTGTAATCTAGAGTTAATTAATGATTTTGTGAATGACCATAAAGACTGGAAAATCATAAGAAGAAGGGCTTAATACTTTAAAACATGCCAGGTACTACAGACTTTGAAATAACAAGTAAAAGTGAGCATTGTGTGTATCTCAGAAAAAGAGAATTTTTTTTTTCCTTTTCATTCAAGGTCATTGACTCTCTGATATCTGAAGCACAAAAAACAGAAGTTCTTTGTAAAAACTCTGATGGCATTTTTTTAAACTACAAAAATCGATTATGTGATTCTGGACCCAACTATAAATAACTTCCTTGAGGAATTCAATGTCACTTGTGGGGAATTTTTTTTCAGTTTACTTTTCCTTATTTTCTTCCAAAAGTGCAGCTACACTTAAAAAAAATTCTGAGTTTTTCTGCTTTTCTTTTCTCTTTTCTGTTTGGCATTGTTATGTTAAACTTAGGAGTGGTTCAGATGTGGGAAACGGGAAATATTTAGTGAGTTCAAAAATAGGACTAGTGTGCTCCTTTTTCTTTTTTGTAATTGGCATGGCTCAACTGTCTGGTACTCAACAAAATTAAGGGGTGTTGGGCATCATCAGAAAATCTACAAACAACAAATGCTGGAGAGGGTGTGGAGAAAAGGGAATGCTCTTGCATGGTTGGTGGGAATGTAAATTGATACAGCCACTATGGAGAACAGTATGGAGGTTCCTTAAAAAACTAAAAATAGAATTACCATATGACCCAGCAGTCCCACTGCTGGGCATATACCCAGAGAAAACCATAATTCAAAAAGGCACATGCACCTAATAAGAACCTGCTGTATAAAACATAAATAAATAAAATTAAATTAAAAAATACAAAAAAAAGAAAAAGACACATGCACCCTAATGTTCATTGCAGCACTGTTTACAATAGCCAGGTTACGGAAGCCACCTAAATGCCCATTGACAGACGAATGGATAAAGAAGATGTGGTACATATATACAAAGGAATATTACTCAGACATAAAAAAATGAAAGTGGGTCATTTGTAGAGATGTGTATGGACCTAGAGACTGTCATGCAGAGTGAAGTAAGTCAGAAAGAGAAAAACAAATATCGTATATTAACGCATATATGAGGAATCTAGAAAAATGGTACAGATGAACCAGTTTGCAAGGAAGAAATAGAGAAACAGATATAGAGAACAAACGTGCGGACACCAAAGTGGAGAAAGTGGGTGGGGGTTGGTGGTGGTGGTATGAATTGGGAGATTAGGATTGACGTATATACACAAATATGTACAAAATAGATGACTAATAAGAACCTGCTGTATAAAAATAATAAAATAAAATTCCAAAATAAAATTAAGGGATGTTGTACTCTTACTCTCCACTATCTGCTTCTCCTAATAATAGTCTCCCAGGATAAAAATCCAAGTCACATATGAATGATGATGTAGGGATAAGCGTATCATAAATATTACACTAACTTCTCAAATTTCTTGCTTACTTTTGTATTTCCCACTGGGTTTGAGTTAGCATTTTAGCCAGGAAAGAGTGGTAGATAACAAAATTTATTATAAAGCTACATTGTAGATCCTGTAAGCAAAGTAAGAGATTAAAGCGAAGGTAACTGTAAGACTGTAATAGAATTACATAAATTTTGCAATGCTCGTACTTTAAAATGTAGTAAAAGTGACAATTATTTCCATTCTTAAATCACTCAGTCTTCTTCAATTAGAGGGTGTTATTCTGTAATAGGAACGGAGGGTCAGTATTAAGATACACAACTTGGTGAAAGGGGGACCTTGCGCAGAAAGAAACTGGTAAGTCTTTCTCAGCAAGTGACATGGTAGAGTTTTGCTTCACTGCTCCCCGTGATATCATTCAACCTCTCTCTGTCACTACTGCTCTTTCAACTAAAAGTTGCTGGTTTTACAACAGTTCTTCTTAATATCCTCCACACACTCGTGTTTTCTTCTTCATAACTTGATCTGGCCCATCATATCCTCTCCTTCACCTCATGGCTTCTATTTGAGCAATATTTTACTTTAATTTCCCACTGCTGACACCAATTCTCACTGTATTTCCCAGTTCCCAGAGCAAGATTTTAATGAACTCAGTTAAGCTTTTCACAATAAGCCAACTTACAGGCCACTGGACAACTGAAAGGTGGTCTCACCTTGGGTCAGATATCCACCCATTTTCCAATCAGTTGTGTTCCACAGGAGATAGAGGAGGTGGGTTATATGATACAGAATATGGCCTCCCCTACAGTAGGAAAAGCTGTGGCTAATATCTTCAGCAGGAACTGTGGAAAGGCAGTTTCTTTGTAAGCGGTGGTAGGCATGATAATTGATGTGTCTGGTGTGGCAGCAAACCACAGACTCTCTTGGTATGTAAGGAGGAGCTGAACCATCACTCTGAATGTTATGGGAGGCAGTGGTCTCAAGAGACTCACACACAGAAATATAAACATCCCCAGAGCTTTGCTGCTGGAGTGTGATACCCAAAGGAGACAAACGCTTTTCAAGCAACCTGTAGCTGTTAACAATTAGCAGAGGTTCTGGGGTAGTGATGCACACAGAAAGGCTGGTTTTATTGTGTCATGAGTTTATCTGTTTTGGGAGACTGCATGAAAATATTGATTAGTTTTACCACAGAAGCAAAAGAATAGATGTCTTGCAACTCTTTCTGTGCTCCTTGGTTACCATATCCTGTGATTTTCTTTCTCACCAATAGGCATTTGAAGGCTGATCTGTGATAATTAAATGTAGATTGAAGTGTGACAAGATTTAATATAAACCTCTATGCTTCCAAGGAAACTGCAATTAGTGAAGGTTACATTCCAGACTCCTTTAAAAATGCTATGAACTGTCATTTTTCTCATCAGTTAGCACTCAGCTTTGGATTTCCTCATGGTTTTAGAAATAAAGAGGATTCTTCTCAGTCCAGTAGAAATATTGTCATGTTTATGCATGGAATAAATAATAAAAATTGCTGAAGATAGCTGCTTCAATCAAAATTATGCTATTACAATGTTAAAATTGTAAATGATTTATTTTCTTTCACACAGTTGACTTAGAGGTTTGCAAAATATGGAAATCATTAGATGAGTCAACAGCCTTACTAAAATTTGGGATGTTATAAATATTTGAAAGATTTTAAAAATTATTTAGTATGAAGGTAGGGGATAATCAAATCAAATATTTGGTTCACTAAACTTCCATCATGTTTAAAAATAATGTGATTTTTAATGCTTCCTTTTGCTTAAACATGCTTAAGTAGTAAGAACTTGGAAGTGTTTTCTTTTTAAATAAACTTTCTTTACTGTCCATGAAATAGAAATAAAATAAAAATCAGCAATAAGACAGTAATGAATCCAAAACCCTCTTTACTCTCCATGAAATAGAAATTACATTTTCTCAAAATAAATCAGTAATAAAATGGAAAGCTAGTTTTCTAGCTTGCCTACTGACAACATTATCATAAGTTTGCATATAGCTTATGTCATTTAATGTTTAAATTTTAAAAACTGTACCTGGACAATGTTGTAATTTATTGTATTTAATATTCTCTAACTTGCTTCTTTCACTCAACATTAGTTTTTCAAGATGAATCTGGATCATATAGGTAGATCTAATTCATTCATTTTTACTGTTATCTGGTGTTATATTACATAAAATCCCATGATTTATCTGATTTTAGATTGCTTTCAGTATTTTGCTACTATAAACATTTTTGTACATGTTTTCTTGGGCATATGTAAGAGAGTTTCTCTAGGAATTCCCCTAGAATTCCCTAGTTTCTTATATACTCTTGAGAGGGGAATTGATGGTTGGTGTGCTAAGCAGACTTTAAAGTCTTTTAGATATTAGTAAATTTCACTCCAAAGGGATTGTACCAATTTGTACTCCCACAGATACTGTAATGAAAATTCCTATTTTCCCATGTTTATGAAAATCCTGATCTTAATTTAAGGTTTTCAAATTTGATAGATTTGAAAGATCAATGTCTTTTAATTTTTATTTCCTTGATTACTAGTAAGAACATAGAGTTAGAACAAAGAGCCTTTCATATGTCTGTTAATCATTTGGAAATTTTAATCTATTAACTTCATATCCTTTGCATTTAAATATTTTATGGTCTTGTCTCATCTTTAATTGACTTATAAGAATTCTTTCTGGGTTTAAATAGTAATCCTTTATATATATAAGTATTATAAATTATGGATAATATTTAATATAAAATATAAAATATATGTTATATCACATATTTAATATATTATAATTTAATATAATTTACTAATATATAATTCTGTATAGTAAAGATTGTATATAATTATATATTATAAATATAAATATTTCATATATGTATATTTTGATGCTTATTTAAATTTACCAAAATATTTTCCAGTAATTTTTGCTAGTTATTGTTTCTTGCACTTTACTTTTTCTTCTGTGGTTAATTTTCTCCTTCCTGACACATGCCCTTTAATACTGTTTTTCAACAAGAATCTCCAGATGGTAAACTATCTCATTCTTTGTTTTTCTGAAAATGTTTTCATTTTATGTTACTCTTGAATGCTGTTTTATCTGATTTTCTAATTTCAAATGACTATTTTCTTAACACCTTGAAGGGGTAATTCTGTTTGGCCTCTGTTGCTGTTTATGGAGAGTCTACTCTTTGTCTAATTGTTATTTCTTTGAGAATTGTTCATCTTGTTTTTTTAAAAATATTTTTATCATAGGTAATTTTCAATATTACTCTGAAGTGTTTAGGTAGAAATTTATTGTTATTTGCCTCTATAAGTCCTCTACCTTTTTCAATTAAGGAGATATTTTTATTCATTGACTCTTACCTCTCCTTAGTTTTCTTTATTCCCCCTTTACTGGAACTCATATTGAATGTATTTTGAATTTTCTCATTCTAAACCCCCTATTCCCTATCTCTTAACCCCTCTTCTGTGTTTTTCATCTTTTTTCTTAGTGCTACATTCTGTGTAACTTCTTTGGATCTCTTCTCCAGTTTACCATTTTTCCCTTCAGCTTAACCAGTTCTGCTTCTTCCTGTGTTTAACCATTTGTTTAGCCTATTAAAATATTAGTGTCAAATATTATATTTAAAAATTTATGTTTTTATTTTTATTAAAATAAGAGCACATTATACTCATTAAGTTTTTCATTCCTTCTTTTAAACTCATAAACATTTATCTTTGGACTGATTTAGTATCTCAAGTTTCTTGGATTTCTAATTCTCCTGTTCTGTCTAATTATTATTTATCATGGTGTATTATTCCTTTGTATGCATGATAAGCTTATTTTCAATGAGTGTGTTTATTCTGTGGGAATTCCCTGCACCCTAAATATAGACAGTGTTTCTACAGAAGAATTTTGGGTTTGTTTCTGCCATAGTTCTAGGATTTCACTAACTTTTATGTTAAATTCTGGGCTTTAGATTTCAGCACCATATGAGTAGTATAAATTTGGACTCCTTACTCATGTACAGGTGTAACTTTGATGTTTCATTTTTCATGGGATTCATTTAACTTCCACTGAATTCTAGGCACACAGTAAGTTTCCTTGCTGCTTCCTGAGTTGTTTGGTGAAACTATTCCATTCTCATTTTTATGGAATGGTGTCAATTCAAAGCCTCCTACTTTGCAAGAAGCTTGATTCCAGCTCTTTGCCTTATATAAGCTCAAGTCACATCTCCTGACCTTTTCTGGTATTTAAAGCCCCAGCTCTGAAGTCCTTAGGGCTTATATCCAGGAATTATATCCTTGGGCACCTGATACATTGGCTTTTGCATCTACCAGTTCATCTTTATATATAAAAAGTGAGAGTTATACTTTATTAATCCTTTCCCTGTTTTTATAGTGACATAGGGGTTTATATTAGTTCAGTCTTCTATATTATTGGAAGAGTATTATTTTCCCCTGAATTTTCCAGATATTAAAATGGAAAAAGCACAGCTTTGTTTATGTAGTATTAATTAGGCTTAAGGGTGGCTATTCTGTTGATCATTACTGTACTTGAAAAAAAGTAACCAAATTCTATTGTTTATCACACATTTAAGTTTCTTTTAAAAGTAGAATATTACAGCTGATATTGGGGAAGTGAAGAAGGCATGAACAGGATTACCAGAAATGGGAGTGGAGAGAATACTTCAAAAAATGCATGTTATTTCAATTAAGCTTTAAAGGGGCTTTTTAAAAAGTGAGTTAATTGAATATTTTGACATAGGTTACTATTTTTAAAGGAATTTATCTTCTAAAAGAGGTGTATTTTTATGAGGAAAAAATGACTTTAAGAAGTAGGGCAGTCACACTGAATAGTATCTAGAACTAGAATATATATATACACAGTCTGTATGTCTATATCTGGGGTTTTAGTTGAGGAAAACCATCATAAATATATTTTCTATTTGTCCTATCCTCTTCTCTCAACTGACTTACAACTAAGTCAGTTGGGAGGATTATTTTTAGGAAACCAGCATAAAAATGAAAATCACTGCCTGTCTTACTTGGGTTCCCCTAGAGAGCAGAACCTAAGTTGAAAACTTTTGTATAAATACTTTATTGGGTAATAAACCCAGGGATCAGGAGAGAAAAAAAAGAGAACCAACACAAGAATATGAGTTGATTACTACAATGGAAGCCTGGGTATTATCTGAGAAGCCATGTATCCCAGGACCGTCTGTTTGTGAGTGAGAGGAGGAAGGGAGAAACATCGATTCATTGGATTCTGTTCACCATTGGCCAACTTTTCCCCATGGAGAATGACCTTCAAGGTTGTATATGTGTCAGTATATCCATACTGAAGCTTAGGACTGGAGGAAAGAGATGTGTAGAGTGGGATGGAGGTACTGTGTGAAGCTAGTCAGACTCTATGATGAAGTTGCTGCAGGGGAGACTGGAATATAAGACAGGTGAAACCAGGAGGATTTATAGGAACGCATGAGTGCAAGTAAAGACAAAAACCAAAACCTTTTTTTGGTGTGAAGTTAGTAAATTTGCTTAATAACATAGTATCATCAATTGACAACCAAATAATTACTTTTTACAAGATTCTGAATGAAAAATATATGCAGTGGATCATTTTGACATTGGGAAACATGACAAAGACAAATCACTTGAAAGTGTGCAATAGAATGAGAACACCGAGCCAGGTAAACATATTGTGTTTGCAGAACCTCATCCTTTTTTTCCAGAATCATAATAGAGAAGGCAGAGCTGGAGGTAAGTATAGGAGCTGGGTTCTGCTGATAATCAGGGGAGGAGCTCCAAATGCCCATCAATCATGCATGAACTTGTAATTATTGGAATAGATCACTATAGAGGGGACCAATATTCCCTTTATAAGAGCATAACTCAAAAATTGATAGAGTGGCCACTGCTTCCTCTGTTCTGTCCATAAAATCTTACCTCTCCAAAAATTCAGATCTTCTATTAAGTACAGGTAGTGATTATTCATTTTACAGCCCATCTCCTGCCTATTATTTTCTCCCACCTGAATAAGGTATTGAGGAGGGCCCCTAGAAGTTTGAATGTTTTCCTCTTCTCTAACAATATGTATGTCATTTCTAATGGAATATAAATACATGCCAATAGCATCTACAGATTATAGATTTGTGAATATCATTGCCCTATGAAATATCAACAAATTAAATGTTTAGAGGTTGCAATTGAAGCAAGTATTCAAGGATTCTTGAGCTGAACACTTTAAGTTCCTACCAATGTTTATACTGTGACTTGGGGGTTATAGATGGTTGGATATTGAAAGGGGAAGGGGTAGTACGGGCAAAGAGTTAAAATCCATAGTTTTGCATAATGTCCTCATTGGAATAACTGTTTGATTTTATGTATCTAAGATGCCTTGTGATTGACTAAATTTCTCAGGTTTGGGGTGGAGGTTTTGGATGGATCTTATACATAGTATTGGAGAAGGTAATCTAGAGAACATGACCACTGTTTGACCTGTGAGCTGGACTGGGACAATCAGAGGCTCCTCACCTGCCTCCCCTATGGTTGGAATGTACCGTCTCCTCATGGTTCCTACAGTGGGAGTCATTTTCAAGGATGTAGTCTTTGAGAACAATGTGGTGTGACACTGTCTGGATGGTATATGTGCCTGAACCCCATGAAGGCCTCTATCCAAGCTTTTAATATTCTGGTGGGTGGGTGTGGTGATATATTAGTCTTACAGCCACCTAAGACAAGTCTCATAAGCTCCCTTGCTTATTAAATCTTCCACTTACCAATCTGGAGTGCTCTGCCTCTTTCTTTGGTCTCTCCCTGCCCTCTGTTTACAGGGGCCAGTTTTTAAACCAACACATAGTGGGGTATTAATATTTTTGGATTGAATACAAGAAGATAATTTATTTGAATGAAATAGCTTCAAACTGTGCATTGGTTATTGAAGAGGTAAATGACGGATTTATAAAATTTCTTCCTCTGCAGGCATTCGAACTGAGATAGATTATTTATTAATCTTAGGTGACTTAGTGGTAGGACTCAAGTGAGGCAAGAAAATGATGAGATGAATGTCTGTAGTGCCTTCTGGTCCCATGATTTTGAACAACATCTACTAAACTGTAATATTCAATTATAGTTCAGCACTTAGTTTCACTTGAATATTTTCCCTAAGGAAATCTAACACTTTTTATTCTACTGTCCTCCCTAAATTTAATAAATGTGTGATGTGATTGCTTTTTTTAAAGAAAAATTCTTTTTATACTAGTGGGCTGTTCAACCTGCTCCCACAATGACATTTCTGGGATATTTTCCAATCTTTTCTTCCTCTTAAAATAGACTGGGACCTTATGTTCCATCTTGGAAAGCATTACATTTATCTGCTATTTGGTATCTGAAATATGCATTTTCAATTCTGCTGAAAGGCAATCCTCTGAAAGTCATATAGTTGTTTTCCAAGTTTTATCTGGCTTGAATTCTACATAAGATTGCAAGTTTTTGTTTGTAATGTTCTCTTAACTAAGCGTAAAGAAATATGTCTTACAGGAGCCCTGGAAAGGATTAGACAAGATGTACTTAGTAAATATCCTTGGGGGAAATTCCCAAGAAAATTTCTGGAAATCCTTCCCTTTGTACATAAAGATCTTAAAGGTAGGAGAGGCTTGGTAATTCTTGGGCTTCAAAGTAAATATTTTCATAGACAAAGGAAAATGTAAAAGGATTGCTCTTACACTATCAAGTGATAATTTAAACATCTGCCCAAGCCTCTAATGAAACAAATATATGAATCATATGGACCTTTATCATGAAAAATATTGTAGAACTAACAATTCAAACTCTGTGTATAATGTATTCATAAGGTATAACACTCAAAGTGAACAAAAATTCAAATTATGGGAGGACTTTTTCTTTTTTTCCGGAAGTGAATTGATTGTGGTCTATATATGAAAGTAAATACGGGGTCTTCCCTGGATGCGCAGGCTCAGTGGCCATGGCTCATGGGCCCAGCCTCTCCACGGCATGTGGGATTTTCCCGGACCGGGGCACGAACCTGTGTCCCCTGCATCAGCAGGCGGACTCTCAACCACTGTGCCACCAGGGAAGCCCTGTGACTATGTTTGTTTTTTTTTTTAAAAAGTGAATATGAGTTTCTTTAGATTCTTCACATGGTAAAAACCAAATAATTATTCCAAAGCAAATGTGCATTTTGTCTAGGCTCTAAGTCTTCCTCAAAATGGGCATTAATGACCACCTGCATTAGTATTACCTGGGATGCTGGCGAAAAATGCATATTCTTTGGTGTCACTAAGACCTAAAGAATCAGATGTTCTGGAGTTAAGGCCTTGAAACTTTATTAAAATGCATGTGCGGTGATTCTGATATACACGAAAGTATGAGAACTTCGTGCAGCATGGTGGAATTTCAAATAACTCAGAAAACAAATAATACAAAACCCCAATGGAAATCCAAAACCCCATTTTTTTGTTTCTTTCAAATAAAAGCAGTTGCACCAAATTGCATTCTCATAATTAGTTTACCAATGACATTTTTTTTTTCAGCTTGCACATTCCAATAACAATGTATTTTTTAAAATTTTATTTTATTTATATTTTTATAGAGCAGGTTCTTATTAGTTATCCATTTTATACATACTAGTGTATACATGTCATTCCCAATTTCCCAATTCATCCCCCCACCCCCCACCCCCCACTGCTTTCCCCCCTGGTGTCCATACGTTTGTTCTCTACATCTGTGGCTCAATTTCTGCCCTGCAAGCCGGTTCATCTATACCATGTTTCTAGGTACCACATATATGCGTTAATATATGATATTTGTTTTTCTCTTTCTGACTTACTTCACTCTGTATGACAGTCTCACATTTTATTTTATTTTTTTTATTTTTTATTTTTTTATTTTTTTATTTTTATTTTTTGCTTTATCACAAATTTAATCAGTTATATGTATACATATGTTCCCATATCCCCTCCCTTTTGCGTCTCCCTCCCACCCTCCCTATCCCACCCCTCCAGGCGGTCACAAAGCACCGAGCTGATCTCCCTGTGCTATGCGGCTGCTTCCCACTAGCTATCTACCTTACGTTTGGTAGTGTATATATGTCCATGCCGCTCTTTCACTTTGTGTATGACAGTCTCTAGATCCATCCACATCTCTACCAATGACCCAATTTCATTCCTTTTAATGGCTGAGTAATATTCCATTGTATATATGTACTACATCTTCTTTATCCATTCGTCTGTCAGTGGGCATTTAGGTTGCTTCTGTGACCTGGCTATTATAAATAGTGGTGCAATGGACATTGGGGTGCATGTGTCTTTTTGAATTATGGTTTTCTCTGGGTATATGCCCAGTAGTGGGATTGCTGGGTCGTATGGTAGTTCTATTTTTAGTTTCTTAAGGAACCTCCATACTGTTCTCCATAGTGGCTGTATCAATTTACATTCCCACCAACAGTGCAAGAGGGTTCCCTTTTCTCCACACCCTCTCCAGCATTTGTTGTTTGTAGATTTTCTGATGATGCCCATTCTAACTGGTGTGAGGTGATACCTCATTGTAGTTTTGATTTGCATTTCTCTAATTAGTGACATTGAGCAGCTTTTCATGTGCTTCTTGGCCATCTGTATGTCTTCTTGGGAGAAATGTCTATTTAGGTCTTCTGCCCATTTTTGGATTGGGTTGTTTGTTTTTTTAATATTGAGCTGCATGAGCTGTTTATATATTTTGGAGATTAATCCTTTGTCTGATGATTGGTTTGCAAATATTTTCTCCTGTTCTGAGGGTTGCCTTTTCATCTTGTTTACGGTTCCCTTGGCTGTGCAAAAGCTTAGAAGTTTCATTAGGTCCCCATTGTTTATTTATTTATTTATTTTATTAATTTTTTTTTGCGGTACATGGGCCTCTCAATGTTGCGGCCTTTCCCATTGCGGAGCACAGGCTCTGGACGTGCAGGCTCAGCGGCCATGGCTCACAGGCCCAGCCACTCCGCGGCATGTGAGATCCTCCCGGACCGGGGCACGAACCCGTGTCCCCTGCATCAGCAGGCGGACTCCCAACCACTGCGCCACCAGGGAAGCCCTCCATTTTTTATTTTTGATTTTATTTCTATTGCTCTAGGAGGTGGATCAAAAAATATCTTGCTGTGATTTATGTCAAAGAGTGTTCTTCCTATGTTTTCCTCTAAGAATTTTATAGTGCCTGGTCTTACATTTAGGTCTCTAATACATTTTGAGTTTATTTTTGTGTAGGGTGTTAAGGAGTGTTCTAATTTCATTATTTTACATGTAGCTGTCCAGTTTTCCCAGCACCACTTATTGAAGAGGCTGTCTTTTCTCCATTTTATATCCTTACCTCCTTTGTCATAGATTAGTTGACCATATGTGTGTGGGTTTAGCTCTGGGCTTTTTATCCTGTTCCATTGTTCTATATTTCTCATTTTGTGCCAGTAGCATATTGTCTTGATTACTGTAGCTTTGTAGTATAGTTTGAAGTCAGGGAGTCTGATTCCTCCAGCTCCGTTTCTTTCCCTCAAGACTGCTTTGGCTATTCGGGATCTTTTGTGTCTCCATACAAATTTAAAAATTTTTTGTTCTAGTTCTGCAAAAAATGCCATTGGTAATTTGATAGGGATTGCATTGAATCTGTAGATTGCTTTGGGTAGTATGGTCATTTTCACAATATTGATTCTTCCAATCCAAGAACGTGGCATATCTTTCCATCTATTTGTGTCATCTTTGGTTTATCAGTGTCTTATAGTTCTCTGCATACAGGTCTTTTGTCTCCCTAGGTAGGTTTAGTCCTAGATATTTTATTCTTTTTGTTGCGATGGTAAATGGGAGTGTTTCCTTAATTTCTCTTTCAGATTTTTCATCATTTGTGTATGGGAATGCAAGAGATTTCTGTGCATTAATTTTTTATCCTGCAACTTTACCAGATTCATTGATGAGCTCTAATAGTTTTCTGGTGGCATCTTTAGGATTCTCTATGTATAGTATCATGTCATCTGCAAATACTGACAGTTTTACTTCTTCTTTTCCAGTTTGTATTCCTTTTATTTCTTTTTCTTCTCTGATTGCTGTGGCTAGGACTTCCAAAACTATGTTGAATAACAGTGGTGAGAGTGGACATCCTTGTCTTGTTCCTGGTGAGAGTGGACATCCTTGTCTTGTTCCTGATCTTAGAGGAAATACTTTGTCACCATTGAGAATGATGTTTGCTGTGGGTTTGTCATATATGGCCTTTATTATGTTGAGGTAGTTTCCCTCTATGCCCACTTTTTGGAGAGTTTTTATCATAAATGGGTGTTGAGTTTTGTCAAAAGCTTTTTCTGCATATATTGAGGTGATCATATGGTTTTTCTCCTTCAATTTGTTAATATGGTATATCACATTGATTGATTTGCGTATATTGAAGAATCCTTGCATTCCTGGAATAAACCCCACTTGATCATGGTGTATGATCCTTTTAATGTGCTGTTTGATTCTGTTTGCTAGTATTTTGTTGAGGATTTTTGCATCTATATTCATCAGTGATATTGGTCTGTAATTTTCTTTTTTTGTAGTATATTTGTCTGGTTTTGATATGAGGGTGATGGTTGCCTCATAGAATGAGTTTGGAAGTGTTCCTTCCTCTGCAATTTTTTGGAAGAGTTTGAGAAGGATGGGTGTTAGCTTTTCTCTAAATGTTTGATAGAATTCACCTGTGAAGCCATCTGGTCCTGGACTTTTGTTTGTTGGAAGGTATTTAATCACAGTTTCAATTTCATTACTAGTGATTCGTCTGTCCATATTTTCTATTTCTTCCTTGTTCCGTCTTGGAAGTTTATACCTTTCTAAGAATTTGTCCATTTTTTTCTAGGTTGTCCATTTTATTGGCATAGAGTTGCTTGTAGTAGTCTCTTAGGATGCTTTGTATTTCTGCGGTGTCTGTTGTAACTTCTCCTTTTTCATTTCTAATTTTATTGATTTGAATCCTCCCCCTATTTTTCTTGATGAGTCTGGCTAATGGTTTACCAATTTTGTTTATGTTCTCAAAGAACCAGCTTTTAGTTTTATTCATCTTTGCTATTTTTTTTGTTTCTATTTCATTTATTTCTGTTCTGATCTTTATGATTTCTTTCCTCCTGCTAACTTTGGGTTTTGTTTGTTCTTCTTTCTGTGGTTCCTTTAGGTGTAATGTTAGATTGTTTATTTGAGATTTTTCTTGTTTCTTTAGGTAGGCTTCTATAGCTATACGCTTCCCTCTTAGAACTGCTTTTGCTGCATCCCATAGGTTTTGGATTGTCGTGTTTTCATTGTCATTTGTCTCTAGGTATTTTTTGATTTCCTCTGCTTTCTTCAGTGATCTCTTGGTTATTTAGTAACATATTGTTTTGCCTCCATGTGTTTGTGTTTTTTATGTTTTTTTCCCTGTAATTGATTTCTAATCTCATAGCATTGTGGTTAGAAAAGATGCTTCATATGATTTCAATTTTCCTAAATTTACTGTGGCTTGATTTGTGACCCAAGATGTGATCTGTCCTGGAGAATGTTCCATGCTCACTTGAGAAGGAAGTGTAATCTGCTATTTCTGGATGGAATGTCCTATAAATATCAATTAAATATATCTGGTTTATTGTGTCATTTAAAGCTTCTGGTTCCTTATTTATTTTCATTTTGGCTGTGAAACCCAGCCACCCAGCGCCTCTGAAGGAGACCCTCCAACACTAGCAGTTATGTCTGTTTCAGTCTCCTATGGGGTCACTGCTCCTTCCCCTGGGTCCCATTGCACACACTACTTTGTGTGTGCCCTCCAAGTGTGGAGTCTCTGTTTCCCCCAGTCCTGTCAAAGTCTTACAATCAAATCCCGCTAGCCTTCAAAGTCTGATTCTCTAGGAATTCCTCCTCATGTTGCCAGGCCCCCAGGTTGGGAAGTCTGATGTGGGGTCAGAACCTTCACTCCAGTGGGTGGACTTCTGTGGTATAAGTTTTCTGAAGTTTGTGAGTCACCCACCCAGCAGTTACGGGATTTGATTTTATTGTGATTGCGCCCCTCCTACCTTCTTGTTGTGGCTTCTCCTTTGTCTTTGGATATGGGGTATCTTTTGTTGTGAGTTCTACTGTCTTCCTGCGATGATTGTTCAGCAGTTAGTTGTGTTCCTGGTGCTCTCGCAAGGGGGAGTGAGAGCATGTCCTTCTACTTGCCGTCTTGATTCAATCTGACCAATGACATATTGAAAACATAAAAATAACTTGTAGGTAGGGATTTTTAAAAGCCTTTTTTTTTATTCTGGAAAGACTGTCTTCTAGGTAGAAACAAATCTCATTGAAATTCTTTTGATACTTTATACTTTTAGAGGTCCTAAGACCAACTTGAGTAAAAACATAATCTGGATATAGTGGTTAGCCCACTGACTCAAGAATTGTATATACCCTGAACAATTAACAATGCTCAAAATGCCTGAAGCAATTTAGGAGTAATAGTCCATATGTTAACACTTTTCCCCTAATTCCTTTTTTTCTCTCAGTTTTATTGGGATATAATTGACATATGGCACTGTATAAGTTTAAGTTACACAGCATAATGGCTTGCATTTTATGTGTTGTGAAATGATTACTGCAGTAAGTTTAGTTAACATCCATCATTTCACAGAGATACAAAAAATGGTTTTTTCCTTGTCATGAGAGCTTTTAGAATTTACTCTCTTGGCAACTTTCAGATCTACCACACAGCAATGTTAACTCTAGTCATCACGTTGCACACCACATCCCCAGGACTTATTTATGTTATAACCTGAAGTTTGTACCTCTGACTACCTTCATTCAACTCCCCCACTCCATACATACCCTACTGCTGGTAACCACAGATGTGATCTCTTTTTCTATGAGTTTGATTTTTTAAAAATTCCACATATAAGTGAGAACACAGTATTTGTCTTTTTCTGTCTACCTTATTTCACTCAGCATAATAATGCCCTCAAGATCCACCCACATTGTCCCAAATGTCAGAATTTCCCTCTTTTTTTAAAAATAAGTGAATGATATATTGTTTTATATATATGTGTGTGTGTGTATATATATATACACACACACACATATGCCACATTTTCTTTATCCATTCATCTGTTGGTGAACACTTAGATTGTTTCCATGTCTTGGCGATTGTAATAATACTGCTGTGAACATGGGGGTGCAGATAGCCCTTTCACTTAATAATTTCATTTCCTTTGGATATATACCCAGAATTGAAGTTGCTGGATCATATGGTAGTTCTACTTTTAATTTTTTTAGGCACGTACATAGTGTTTTTCATAGTGGTTGCACCAATTTACAATCCCACCACTAGTGCACAAAGGTTCCTTTTTCTCCAAATCCTAGCATTTTCTCCAAATCAATAGCATTTATGTCTTATCTTTTTGATGATAGTCACTCTAACAGGCATGAGGTGATATCTCATTTTGATTTTGATATGCATTTCTCTAATGATTAGTGATGTTGAGCACTTTTTAATGTACCTGTTGGCCATTTACATATCTTTTTTGGAAAAATGTGACTTTAGGTCCTTGGCCCATTTTAAAATTGGATTATTTGTTTATTTGCTATTGAGTTGTATGAGTTCTTTGTGTATGTTGGGTGTTAACCCCTTATGAGATATATTTCTCCTACTTGTAGGTTGCCTTTTCGTTTTGTCATTCATTTCTATTGTTGTGCAGAAGCTTTTTAGTTTGATGTAATCCCACTTGTTCATTTTTATTTTGTTGCTTGTGCTTTTGTTGTCATATCCAAAAAATCATTGCCCAGGGAAATATAGCCATTGTTGTGTAATAACTTTAAATGGAGTATAATCTATAAAAATATTAAATCACTATGTTGTACACCTGAAACTAATAAAATGTTGTAAATAAATTATACACCAATAAAAAAATCATTGTCAAGACACATGTCAAGGAGTTTTTCCTGTTCTAGGAGTTTTATGGTTTCAGGTCTTACAAGTCTTTAATCCATTTCAAGTTAATTTTTGTAAGTGGTGTGAGATAAGGGTGTAATTTCATACTTTTACATACTTTTACAATTTTCCCAGCACCATTTATTAAAGAGACAGTCTTTTCTCCATTGAGGATTCTTGGCTCTCTTTTCAAATATTGGTTGATCACATATGCATGGGTTTATTTATAGGCTCTCAAAACCCATGCTTTTTCGATTGCAAGGGCTTTGTAATATAGTTTGAAATCAGGAAGTAGAATGCCTCCAGATTTACTCTTCTTTCTCAAGATTGCTTTTGCTATTTGGGGGTCTTTTGTGGTTCCATATGAATTTTAGATTTTTTTTTTCTGTTCTTGTAAAATATGCCATTGGAATCTTGACAGGGATTTCAATAAGTCTGTAGATAACTTTGGGTAGTATAGACATTTAAGAAATATTAATTCTTCCAATTCATGAACATGGGATACTTTTCCATTTATTTGTGTCTTCTTTGATTTTTTTATCAAGGTAATTTTCAGTATAAAGATCTTTCATCTAATTGGTTAAATTTATTCCTGAGTACTTTATTGTTTTTGATGTTTTTGTAAATGGGATCCTTTTTAAAATTTATTTTTTATGTAGTTTATTGTTAGTGTATAGAAATGCTACTGATTTTTGTATGTTAATTTTGTATCCACCTAGTGTTAACACTTTACCCAGGAAAAAACTCTCAGGTGAGTATTGACCTAAAAAAAAGACCCTACAGTTTAGTAAAGCTTACGAATCTTGAAAGCTATGGAAGCAGAAAAGAAACAAATATTTTTAAAAGGATTTAATATGTATAAAGACCTTTACATACATAATCTCATTTAATCCTTTCTACAGCCTTATATTATTGGTTTTACTATCCCCATTTTACAGTCAAGGGAACTCAGGTTCAAGGGGGCTAAGCATATTGTAAAAAATACCACCCAGCTAATAAGTGGCAGAGGCAAGGCTCAAAACAAAATTTTTCTTTCTTAATTGTGCTCTTAATGCTTTCCAGCAACCTATATTGTACTGGAGTATCAATTCTTCTATTTGTCACAAAAACTGTTTCATATCTTCTCTGTTTAAAACTCTCACTGAAGATGTTGCCTCATATTTCTGTGACCCAGTTGTGACAGGGTTTCTCTCAGTCATCGTTTTTTTGACACGACATCTGTGGCTCTCTCCCTCCTGGTAACCCATGTCCTCTGTACTAGAGTAATCCACTAGGGTGAACCAGTGCTAGTTACTCCCCTAAATTCTTCCTTTCTCCCGTGTCTACTCCATATCACACATTCACTGGAAGAATCTCAGAAAAGCCATATCATGTTGGAGGAACAGAAATCATTTTATGTGACTTAGTAAAGGGACTAGCACACTCAGAACTTCTAAGAGAAGCTGTCTCAAGTGAGTGTTCTCTCTCTCTAGGTCTCTCTCTACAGTTCCCATTAATCCCCATTTTTCTTTCTTTCTTTCCCTTTCTTTCTTTCCCTTTCTTTCCCTTTCTTCTTTCCCCTTCCTTCCTTCCTTCCTTCCTTCCTCCCTCCCTCCCTCCCTCCCTCTCTCAAATCCTACTCAGGTCCACACACTCTGCTTCAGAGAACTCTACCGTAGAGGAGGCCATGTCAGTCCACTTCTTTCCTTCCCCTTTGCCTTATATAACAAGACTGTTTCAGGCTTTGGCTGATGCTACTGAGACTCCTAATCTACTCAGTTGTGCTGACTCTGATGATGGAGGATGCCCCTGTGTGGGTATTCCAGTTCCAGGTTATTCTTCCCTCTAGCCACAGTGGCTGATTTTCTCATTGTTTATTTAAGAAACAAGTATATACCTTACCAAGGCAAGCTTTTAAGTAGCTCAGTGAAGATACAGTCTAATTCATATGAACAGAGATTTCTCTTGTTAGCATGGCTTTAACCTTGATCTCTGTAAGCCATAAACTCTAATATAATTGTGCTCTGGACCTGGTTCACATCACAAGGGCCACCACCATAAAAGCCATTTTCTTTGCCTGCCAAAAAGATGGTGCCATTTGTTAAATAGATTTCACAAGATTATTTTGGCTCTTTCTACCTTTGCTATCCATCACACATACCCCCAAAGGAAATTTCTATTCACCTGATGGGAAGGCTTATACCTTCCCACTAGGGTGCCTGCAAATATTCTCTTTATATGCCTCTTCTTCTGCTATAATGGAGAAATTTCTCTCCTACCAAAGAACAAGCCTTCTACCTATATTCTGGATTTCATCCTTTCATACCATCTTGGTGTCCTTCTTAATTTACCACCTCTCTTTCTCTTGCATTTTAGATTTCTTTCTTTGTTTTTTTTTTAACTGAACCAGTCTCACTGATACTCAAATATTATCTAATGCTCCCTTAATATAATCTGTAATTATATAATTATTTCTTTGTTGTCTTACTCCTCTCTGTTAGACTGTAAACTGCATATGGGAAATGGCTATTTGTATTTAATTTCCATGACACCAAACACAGTACTAGACACATAGTAGGTTTTCAATAAATGTTTGTTATCTGAATAGTAGGCCCTAAATCCTATGTTGAAGAGTGATAGGCATAAGGAAATTGTGATATGTACCATTTGTTGACTCTTGGTCATCACCTGTTTCACTGCTTTTACTTAAAAAATAATTAATAGAATTTATTTTTTAGAGTATTTTTAGCTTCACAGGAAAATTGAACAGAAAGTACAAAGAGTTCCTACACAGCTCCTCTCTACCATAGGCAAAGAGTCTACACATGCAGACTTTCCCACCATTAACATCCCATACCAGTGCACCAGTGTGGCACATTTATTATTAATTGATGAACATCAGTCACACATCATTATCAACCAAAGTCTATGGTTAACATTAGGGTTTACTTTTTTTTTTTTTTTTTTGTGGTACGCGGGCCTCTCACTGTTGTGGCCTCTCCCGTTGCGGAGCACAGGCTCCGGACGTGCAGGCTCAGCGGCCATGGCTCACGGGCCCAGCCGCTCCGCGGCATGTGGGATCTTCCCGGACCGGGGCACGAACCCGTGTCCCCTGCATTGGCAGGCGGACTCTTAACCACTGTGCCACCAGGGAAGCCCAGGGTTTACTTTTTTTTTTTTTTTTTTTTTTTTTTGCGGTATGTGGGCTTCTCACTGTTGTGGCCTCTCCCGTTGCGGAGCACAGGCTCCGGACGCACAGACCCAGCGGCCATGGCTCACGGGCCCAGCCGCTCCGCGGCATGTGGGATCCTCCCAGACCGGGGCACGAACCCGCTTCCCCTGCATCGGCAGGCGGACGCTCAACCACTGCGCCACCAGGGAAGCCCCCAGGGTTTACTTTTTATGTTATACATTCTATGAGTTTTGACAAATGTGTGATGACATGTATATCACGATGACCATTATAGTACATTACAGAACAGTTTCACTGCCCTAAATATTTTCTATGCTCCACCTATTTACCCCTCTCTCCCACAAAACGCTTGTTAACCAGTGGTCTTTTTACTTGTCTCCATAGGTTTGACTCTTCTAGTATGTCAAATTATTGGATTTATACAGTATTTAGCTTCTTGAGACTGGTTTCTTTGGCTTAGCAGTATGCATTTATGTTTCCTTCATGTTTTTTAGTGGCTTTGTAGTTTGTTTCTTTTTAGCACTTAATAATACTTCATTGTCTGGATGTACCACAGTGATTTATCCATTTACGTATTGAAGGACATCTTGGTTGCTTCCAAATTTTCGCAATTATGAATAAGTCTGCTGTAAACATTCATGTGCAGATTTTTGTGTGTACATAAGTTTTCAGCTTGAGGGAATATCAAGGAGAGTAACTGATGGTTTGCATAGTAAAAGTATGCTTGATTTTGTAAGAACTGACAAGCTGTCTTTCAAAGTGCCTGTACCATTTTGTATTCACACCAGCAATGAATGAGAGCTCCTATTGCTCCACATCCTTGCCAGCATTTGGGTGTTGTCAGTGTTTTGGATTTTGGCTATTCTAATAGATGTGGAGTGATATGTCATTTTAATTTGCAAGTCCCTAATGACATATGACATTGAACTTCTTTTCATATGCTTATTTGATGTCTGTATATCTTTTTTGGTGTGGTGTCTGTTCCAATCTTTTGCCCATATTTTAATCAGGTTGTTTGGTTTTTTTACTGTTAAATTTTTTTTAACATCTTTATTGGAGTATAATTGCTTTACAATGGTGTGTTAGTTTCTGCTTTACAACAAAGTGAATCAGTTATACATATACATATATCCCCATATCTCTTCCCTCTTGCATCTCCCTCCCACCCTCCCTATCCCACCCCTCTAGGTGGTCACAAAGCACCGAGCTGATCTCCCTGTGCTATGCAGCTGCTTCCCACTAGCTATCTATTTTACATTTGGTATTTACTATTAAATTTTAAGAGTTCTTTGTATATTTTGCATAACAGTCCTTTACCAGATATGTCTTTTGCAAATATTTTCCTTCTGTGGCTTTTCTTCTCATTCTCTTGATGCTTTTACTTTCTACCTTCTTTTTGAAACTTTTTGGCACCTACTCTTTTCCTGTCACGGAGAAAAATTGTCTGAGTAATTCACACTAAGATGTAAGTGCCTCAATATTATTTATTCCTCATAAGAGGACTGCAGGGAAATGGTGAGGCTTAACGTAAGGAAAGAACCTCTGATGATAGAATTTAAGGTGTGTTTAAGGCCTTATGATAGTGAAATGAGGTAGTTTTTGGAAGAGATTTTTTTTTCATTATCATTCTCCCCAACCATTATTGACTATAGACACAGCCATGGGTGTGTTTACTGACAGAATTCCAATTTTCTACTGCTACTGGACATTTGAGATACTTTAAAGACAAATAAAAGGAAATATAACTTTTTACAACTGGTAGTAATCTCAAAGAGCTCACCTTTAAATCCTAGGTTCCTAAATGTAACTATATTCAAGAGGAAATTAAGTAACTCCATATCTGAGAGAATTTTATCTGTCAGTTTTTTTGTTTGCAAATGAAACTCAGATCAAATTAGTTTAGGCAAAAAGGAAGTTTTTTGGCTCGTGTAACTGTAAAGGGCAAAGGAAGAGCTGACTCCACATGCCATTCTATCACTCAGCTCTGCTTCTTCTGTTTTTGATTTCATTATCAGACAAGATGTCTCCAAATGGTGGAAAATATAGCTACTGTAAACCCAAGTTTATATCCGTACAAATCACAATCCAGAGGAGAGACTCCAAAGCTCTCTCTTATTGATTATATAGTAAACTTCACTGAAAAATATGATTAGACTTCTTGGATAATGTCTCCAATTGCTGTGGCCAAGGAGATGGAGAACTTTGTTCAATTAGGAGTTTTGTGCCCACCTCTGTGGTCTGGGATATGTTAAGCTCAACTCTGCTTGAAGGACAAGAAATGGGTTCCCCCAGGTAATAGGGGTTTTGTTGCTAGAAAAAAGGTGTGAGGAGCTTCAGTCAGCAAAAGCAACAGATGTTCGCTTTACATGTTCCTTATCTGGACTGTACGTTACTCATTTCATTTCTTATCCCCATAGTGTTTATCAGAAACAGGTCAACAACAGAACAGTTTGGATGACTCACTGGTCAGATGCTATAAGGTATTTTTCTCACTGAAATTAAAGATACATTTATTACTTTTATACCTAGGAGTTTAGAAGACTCAACAAAGAATGAAGAAAGCATTAGTTTATATATTAAATGGCTATTTCTAGGCATATAATATAGCTTTATTTGCTCTATTTTGTAATTCAACACAAGAGTAGAACAGAGAGATAAGAAATTAATTATTTTTAGTATGGTTGTGATAATTCTTATGTAGTTGGTTTTCTCTGCCTCATGGTAACCAAGCAACAGGAACTGCCACAGAATGAACCGTGAAGACTAAATTTTTATTAAATCTTTATTTTTTAATTTAATTTAATTTTTAAATAAATTTATTTTTGACTGCATTGGGTCTTTGTTGCTGTGCACCAGCTTTCTCTAGTTGCGGCACGTGGGGGCTACTCTTCGTTGTGTTGTGCGGGCTTCTCATTGCAGTGGCTTCTCTTGTTGCGGAGCACGGGCTCTAGGCGTGCGGGCTTCAGTAGTTGTAGCACGTGGGCTCAGTAGTTGTGGCTCATGGGCTCTAGAGGGCAGGCTCAGTAGTTGTGGTGCATGGGCTTAGTTGCTCCGTGGCATGTGGGATCTTCCTGGACCAGGGCTCGAACCTGTGTCCCCCGCATTGGCAGGC
Organism: Hyperoodon ampullatus; assembly: GCF_949752795.1. NCBI lineage: Eukaryota > Metazoa > Chordata > Mammalia > Artiodactyla > Ziphiidae > Hyperoodon > Hyperoodon ampullatus. The sequence continues at coordinate 69,996,032 of NC_136921.1, forward strand.
GGATTCTTAACCACTGCGCCACCAGGGAAGCCTTATTAAATCTTTAAAAATTACTTTCCCATAGTAAATATTTTCTATCTCATCCAAATGATTTTTTTATCTAAGTCTTGAAACATGAACTAAACTTCAAATAAAATGATGAAATATATTTTATTTGGTTTTTATTTTATTTCATTGTTATTTAGACATTTTCAGACAAACTTTTCTTTACTTGTTCTATTTTTGTACTTTTTTTTTTTTGAAAAGTTGGGGAAATAATTTCTTATGATACTGATTCAATATAGCACTGACTGTGGAGCCAAAAATTCTGGCTTTGGATATTATTTTGTCAATTCCTAGTTTTGTGTCCTTGGGTAGATTAACCTCTGTGATCTCCAGTTTTACTTAAAATGGAAATAATAAGAGTACCAACCTTATAAGACTATTGGGAGGATTCAGTGATATAATACCTGTGAACCACTTGGCATATGCCTTGGTACTCAATAAGTATTTAGTCAATGTTAGTTTTTATTAGCTATGTTAATACCTTTCTGTCAAGAGATGCAGAAAATTTCTGATTTCTGTGATTATTAATGTTACCTCCCTCCATAAAGGGATCACAGCCTGAGGTCTGGAGCTGTCCTTTAGGGCATCTGATTTCAGAGTGAAGGTGAATATTTGACACTCAATTCTTCTTCAAGAACACAGGGTATGGAATGAATGAATAATATTAATTAGATGTTCCAAAAGTCATTGGTGGTTATAATTCAGAATCATTTTATACTTCAAAATATGTATTAAGATTGGGTAAATGTATGCTTTAGAGTAAAATTATGTGAAATTTTGATATGTTGCTATGGAATCCATTATAGTTTTATCTTTTTTCAATAGTTTTAATTTATTCTATTTTCTTTGTGAATTAATTTATATTTTATACCAACTGATCATGACAAGAATATACCAGTTCTTGTTTTAGCTTATAACTTTGATAGTTCAGAGGAGAGGTTCTGCCCATTAATTTGTTGGTGCATATGTAAATACAACATGGATCAGAAACATACAAATTTAGAAATTTTTGTAATCCATTTGGAGTTTTGTTGAAACTTAACTTTGTATTGCACTCTAAGCCAATCAGCAGTATAAACAAGATTGCAACATGTATACTTATTTTGAATAAGAGAATATATTGTTTTCAAATATTTCAGAACATATATATTTTATACAAATGAGTATATAATTTACAAGTGTAACTTCATATTGTCCTCAAAAATGTAAACATTTATTAAGTACTTTCTGTGTATAATTAATTGCACAGCACCTTGTGATACTAAGAACTAAAGTACAAACATTTGATGTTGAATAACATAATGGGCAATGGCCTCTGTAATATTTTAAAATTTTAAAGGCAGATTGTTCGTTCATATAGTTTAATGACCTTTGATAAAAACAAAAATCATAATATTCAGGGACAATTCAATGATGATGAGGCTAGGAGCCACCAGACTTCTGTTTTTAAGAAGATGGTCTTCCAAAGGTCTAACTTGATTCTAAACTTTTTTTTTTAAATTAGTTTCTGCTTTATAACAAAGTGAATCAGTCATACATATACATCTGTTCCCACATCCCTTCCCTCGTGCATCTCCCTGCCTCACACCCTCCCCATCCCACCCCTCCAGGCGGTCACAAAGCACCGAGCTGATCTCCCTGTGCTCTGCAGCTGCTTCCCACTATCTATCTACCTTACGTTTGGTAATGTATATATGTCCATGCCTCTCTTTCGTTTTGTCACGGCTTACCCTTCCCCCTCCCCGTATCCTCAAGTCCATTCTCAAGTAGGTCTGTGTCTTTATTCCCGTTTTACCCCTAGGTTCTTCATGACATTATTTTTTTAAATTCCATATATATGTGTTAGCATACGGTATTTGTCTTTCTCTTTCTGACTTACTTCACTCTGTATGGCAGACTCTAGGTCTATCCACCTCATTACAAATAGCTCAGTTTCGTTTCTTTTTATGGCTGAGTAATATTCCATTGTATATATGTGCCACATCTTCTTTATCCATTCATCCGATGATGGACACTTAGGTTGTTTCCAGCTCCAAGCTATTGTGAATAGAGCTGCAATGAACATTTTGGTACATGTCTCTTTTAGAATTATGGTTTTCTCAGGGTATATGCCTAGTAGTGGGATTGCTGGATCATATGGTAGTTCTGTTTTTAGTTTTTTAAGGAACCTCCATACTGTTCTCCATAGTGGCTGTACCAATTCACATTCCCACCAGCAGTGCAAGAGCGTTCTCTTTTCTCCACACCCTCTCCAGCATTTATTGTTTCTAGATTTCTTGATGATGGCCATTCTGACTGGTGTGAGATGATATCTCATTGTAGTTTTGATTTGCATTTCTCTAATGATTAATGATGTTGAGCATTCTTTCATGTGTTTGTTGGCAGTCTGTATATCTTCTTTGGAGAAATGCCTATTTAAGTCTTCTGCCCATTTTTGGATTGGGTTGTTTGTTTTTTTGCTATTGAGCTGCATGAGCTGTTTATAAATTTTGGAGATTAATCCTTTGTCAGTTGCTTCATTTGCAAATATTTTCTCCCATTCTGAGGGTTGTCTTTTGGTCTTGTTTATGGTTTCCTTTGCTGTGCAAAAGTTTGAAGTTTCATTAGGTCCCATTTGTTTATCTTTGTTTTTATTTCCATTTCTCTAGGAGGTGGGTCCAAAAGGATCTTGCTGTGATTTATGTCGTAGAGTGTTCTGCCTATGTTTTCCTCTAAGAGTTTGATAGTTTCTGGCCTTACATTTAGGTCTTTAATCCATTTTGAGCTTATTTTTGTGTATAGTGTTAGGGTATGATCTAATCTCATACTTTTACATGTCCCTATCCAGTTTTCCCAGCACCACTTATTGAAGAGGCTGTCCTTTCTCCACTGTACATTCCTGCCTCCTTTATCAAAGATAAGTTGGCCATATGTGCGTGGGTTTATCTCTGGGCTTTCTATCCTGTTCCATTGATCTATCTTTCTGTTTTTGTGCCAGTACCACACTGTCTTGATTACTGTAGCTTTGTAGTATAGTCTGAAGTCAGGGACCCTGATTCCTCCAGCTCCATTTTTCGTTCTCAAGATTGCTTTGGCTATTCGGGGTCTTTTGTTTTTCCAAACAAATTTTGAAATTTTTTGTTCTAGTTCTGTGAAAAATGCCAGTGGTAGTTTGATAGGGATTGCATTGAATCTGTGGATTGCTTTGGGTAGTAGAGTCATTTTCACAATATTGATTCTTCCAATCCAGGAGCATGGTATATCTCTCCATCTATTTGTATCATCTTTAATTTCTTTCATCAGTGTCTTATAATTTTCTGCATACAGGTCTTTTGTCTCCTTAGGTAGGTTTATTCCTAGATATTTTATTCTTTTTGTTGCAATGGTAAACGGGAGTGTTTTCTTGATTTCATTTTCAGATTTTTCATCATTAGTGTACAGGAATGCCAGAGATTTCTGTGCATTAATTTTGTATCCTGCTACTTTACGAAATTCATTGATTAGCTCTAGTAGTTTTCTGGTAGCATCTTTAGGATTCTCTATGTATAGTATCATGTCATCTGCAAACAGTGACAGCTTTACTTCTTCTTTTCCAATTTGGATTCCTTTTATTTCCTTTTCTGCTCTGATTGCTGTGGCTAAAACTTCCAAAACTAGGTTGAATAAGAGTGGTGAGAGTGGGCAGCCTTGTCTTGTTCCTGATCTTAGTGGAAATGGTTTCAGTTTTTCACCATTGAGGACAATGTTGGCTGTGGGTTTGTCATATATGGCCTTTATTATGTTGAGGAAAGTTCCCTCTATGCCTACTTTCTGCAGGGTTTTTATCATAAATGGGTGTTGAATTTTGTCGAAAGCTTTCTCTGCATCTATTGAGATGATCATATGGTTTTTCTCCTTCAACTTGTTAATATGGTGTATCACATTGATTGATTTGCGTATATTGAAGAATCCTTGCATTCCTGGAATAAACCCCACTTGATCATGGTGTATGATCCTTTTAATGTGCTGTTGGATTCTGTTTGCTAGTATTTTGTTGAGGATTTTTGCATCTATGTTCATCAGTGATATTGGCCTGTAGTTTTCTTTCTTTGTGACATCCTTGCCTGGTTTTGGTATCAAGGTGATGGTGGCCTCGTAGAATGAGTTTGGGAGTGTCCCTTCCTCTGAAATTGTTTGGAAGAGTTTGAGAAGGATGGGTGTTAGCTCTTCTCTAAATGTTTGATAGAATTCGCCTGTGAAGCCATCTGGTCCTGGGCTTTTGTTTGTTGGAAGATTTTTTATCACAGTTTCAATTTCAGTGCTTGTGATTGGTCTATTCATATTTTCTATTTCTTCCTGATTCAGTCTTGGCAGGTTGTGCATTTCTAAGAATTTGTCCATTTCTTCCAGGTTGTCCATTTTATTGGCATAGAGTTGCTTGTAGTAATCTCTCATGATCTTTTGTATTTCTGCAGTGTCAGTTGTTACTTCACCTTTTTCATTTCTAATTCTATTGATTTGTGTCTTCTCCCTTTTTTTCTTGATGAGTCTGGCTAATGGTTTGTCTATTTTGTTTATCTTCTCAAAGAACCAGCTTTTAGTTTTATTGATCTTTGCTATCGTTTCCTTCATTTCTTTTTCATTTATTTCTGATCTGATCTTTATGATTTCTTTCCTTCTGCCAGCTTTGGGGGTTTTTTGTTCTTCTTTCTCTAATTGCTTTAGGTGCAGGGTCAGGTTGTTTGCTCGAGATGTTTCCTGTTTCTTAAGGTGGGATTGTATTGCTATAAACTTCCCTCTTAGAAGTGCTTTTGCTGCGTCCCATAGGTTTTGGGTCGTCATGTCTCCATTGTCATTTGTTTCTAGGTATTTTTTAATTTCCTCTTTGATTTCTTCAGTGATCACTTCATTACTGAGTAGTGTAGATTCTAAACTTTTAAGCAGTTTTCCCACCATATGATATATTTTTTCTGGGATTTGTTTTCTGATTGAATTTTGCTGAAAACAAACTGAATTTATAATCTAACAAATTTCAAGAACACTGACATTTTATATTTTGAATTTCTTTCAAATTTGAATATATTATAAATTTACTCTTCTAAGTTTTAGCTGGTTTGGACCAGTCTTATGCATGATTAGTCGGAATTCATGAAGGTTTATGATACATCTTAAGTTTTTTCAGGTAGCTTTGTGGAAAGTTATTATCTTCTGTTTGAAAACATAAGCTGTGATATCAAGACATGAAATCTGACATTTACCCGTAACTGCTTTTGACATGTTTTTCATCATTGATTTCCTTTCTTCTCTTTCACTTGCTCTAGTTGTACTTTCTTCATTACAGATGCACGGAAGATAAATATTCTGTTTATCTGTTATGACACATTGTAAACAATGGTGCTGCCAAGAGTGAACTTAGAATGTAGGTACAAGGATGCTTCAGATGATAACCAATTCTTGATTTGAAATTAGAAATCCTACCTCAAATAAAGCAAGGATTGAGATTTCGATTTGATATTATGTTGGACAATTTTCTCTCTCTTTTTTTCCTGGAAAAATTAAATTAATTAATTAATATTCTTATTGAGATATAATTGATAGATAACTGAAAGTTTAAGGTGCACAATGTGTTGATTTAATACGTTTATATGTTGCAATATGATTAACACTGTAGCATTAATTAACACCTCTGTCATGTTACATAATTATAATTTCTTTTTGTGATGGGAAAAATTAAGATTTAGTCTCAGCAACTTTGAAATTTATAATACAGTACTGTTGTCTATAATTACTATGCAGTGCATTAGATCCCCAGGACTTATTTATCTACTAGTTGTAAGTTTGTACCATTAAACAATACCTCCCCAATTCCCCCACCCCTCAGCCCCTAGAATGTGGTATATATAAACATACACAATAGAATATTATTTAGCAATAAGAAAGAAGGAAATATGGCCATTTGCGACAAAATGGATGAACTCTGTGGATGTTATGCTGAGTGAGATAAGTCACACGGAGAAAGACAAATACTGTATAATACCACTTACATGTGGTATCTAAAAAAGTCCTGCTCATAAACACAGAGACTAGAATGATAGCAATTCTATTCTTTCTGTTCTTCTTCACAAAGGTTTCTTGACGTCAGAGGTTTCAAATTTACTGAAAAGCTGACCTTGGCTGATTTTTGTTTATATTCTATCCCCCAATACTCTTAGTATGGTGTCTTGAACATAACAGTGGTCAAAATTATTTCAAAGTGGACCGATATGGAATCACTATTTCAGACTACCAACCTAGTTACTTTGACTACATGATAACCAGAAGAGGGTACCAAGAATATTTCTGACTATACCACATGGCAAAGGAAAACATCCTATGGGCATGGGGATAGTAGAAACTGTATATAAATTTGACAGCCGTATGTCTAAGTACTAAATGATTGCCACTGCGTGAAATTTCTAAGAGTTTTAAGACTATAGGTACTATAGAATTTTATTTCTGCTAAAAGTCCTGAAAGAAGATAGAGTTTGTTTCAAGCAATTGCTTATGTTTTTAATGGAGGGGAGGGTATGTGTGTGTAGAGTTTATAAAAGACAAATTGGGTTCTGTGTTTCTATAGGGATACATTTCATAGATTAATGCTAAACTGGCAGTGTATTCTTTAGTGCCGATGGGCATTTTCAGTGTGAGACATTCAGTTCCTTGTGTTTTGAAGTTTGTGTAAGAATTCATTTTCTTCAGGCTTGCCTTCCTAGTGAATCTCTATTCATTTTTGTTAGCAAAAATTCATTTCCTATGCAATGTCTCTCTTAGTTATAATTTCCAGTAAGCAATTACCTGTTGGATTTTGTTATTCTCACTATTTAGAAGGATATACATATTCTTGAGGGAAGTTAAGATGTTTTTCATTAAAATTGGAAGTAATTCTGCATACAGAAAAGTAGTTATGTCCTCAGAGTGAAGGTTTAAAGTTTTTATACAAATTATCAAATTCCTCTAGAACTAAGAGTGACATATGCAGCAGGGGTGTATGTACAGGGGAATATCTTCTATATCTCTGGATAGATTGCCACATAAGGGCCATAGTATGTCTTGTGAGTGCTTCTTTTTCTAGAAACATGTTAAACACTTTAATCATCTTATAGCGGAAAGACAGCAGGTCTTGGACTTGGGAAGAAGAGGTCCACCCTCCAACACTGGACTGTCTGGGTGATCCTTTATAATTGTATCTATTTTCCACTAAATTCTTGTAGTATTATGGTATTATCAACATTTGAAATATGATGCTATGCCATTATTATTATTGAAATACAGACTTCTTGCACAGATTTAAGTTTTTTCCCTCGATACTTCTTTTTAAAGAAAGTAACCTCAATCTTTCAACATTTTGTTAACCATCACCTAACTATCAGAGTTAAAAAAGAAATACTCATTAATTACCCATCCATAGTTGAGGCCCTTGGGCTACCTGATTCTTCTTTCTTTAAGGAACTTTTTACTTTTGCTTAAAAAAATTTTTAAGTATATATAAATACACAATTTCTGCCACAAACCCAGAAAGTTTCACTAAGTTAGTTTTTCTACAGTGAGCTATAGATATCCTAGGGAAGCTGAAACATCCCATTATTCAGTCAATATGTTAGAATGCCCCCAAGAAACCGTTGCTTCAGCCCTCCTCTCTCTCCTAGAGTCTGGGAAACTCACTCTGTTGTGTAGCCAAACTGATAAAAGGTCACATGACCTTGACCTCAGAGAACTGAGTGGTGGGGGGGTGGCGTTTATCAGTTATGGAACATCGCCCACTGTCACTTCCTTCTGTTTAGTGTCTTGGGCTACGGTTAAGATGGAGCCCAGGAACTACTCATTGTGAGGAGAAGCCAGCCCTGGAGTAATTCTCTCTAGGTGTGTGTGTGCATGTCTTTGTGTATGTAGAGAGAGATGTCTTGGAAGAATGAATCTTGAGCTGTGTAAGTTAGAAAACTGCCATTTTGGAGGGTTGTAAGCAGTTCCCCTAAACTGTGGTCAAAACTACGCTTTGTGTCTATGGAAAACTTCCTTTTTATGAATTGAACCTATTTTATACATGTAGATATTAGATAAATTTTCAGATAAGGCTAGAGAGTGGTCGAAATGCTGATGCTTGAATCTGAGATGGTAAATAATCTAGTAATATTAATACAGATTATTATTAACAGAATTGGGGTGCTATAGAATTAGATAATTTGTTTTTTCTACATATGCTGCCCTATGGCTAAAAATGCTGTTTGTTCTCAGGATATCTTTTTGAAGGAGATCATGAGGCTTTACCAACCCTGTGGGGGAAGATTGTGCAATGAGTTGAGTCTGGACTAGTGGTTTTTCATCTAGAATAGTATTTAAGCCTGAACAATCTATGCTTTGAGAAAGTACTATAAAATATTGTCATGGCTCCTCTGGACCTTGGAGTTCGGGCCACTCCTTATAGATAGAGGTAAGAACATTCCCCAAATAATTGACATCTCTGCCCAGCATACCTGATCTGGAATGGATGGAGACCTTTTCTTTTCTCAGGGTGAAAGGAGAGTTAGGGTACTATGTCGAGGTGTGGGGATGAGTGAGGATTCTCAATAGTGTGGGTTTTTCTGATCCTTCACCTCCACCAGGAGGAATCCTGAGATAGACTGGTTAGTCATTCAAAAAATATATACCAGACATTATGCTAGGTGTAGATGAAATGTAGAGGCAGAAAAAGCAGAAGTAGAAGCAGAAGAAAAAGAAGAAGACGGGGAAGGGGGAGAAGAAGGAGGAGGAGAGTGACAACAGAGGAAAAGGAGCACAAAACAGACACAGTGCCTCTTTATTAATCAAGTAATATGATTAAAATGTAACTTTGGAACTGTGGTCAAGTGCTATAATGGAAAGATATATGATGCTATTAGAATGTATACTATTAGTAATTTACCAAGTCCATTAGCCTTGAGGAGCCTTCTCTGAGAAAAATGACAATTAAACTGAGAACTAAAGCATGAAAAAGAATTAACTAGATGAAACAATGGGGCAAAAACATTGTAGGAAGAGAATTAAATAGTAAATGAAAAGGCCCTGTGGCAGGAAGGAGCATGAAGAATATGAAAGACTGAGTGAAGACCCAGGTGGCTGAAATGGAAAGAGAGGCTGGTATGTGTTGAGGCTGGGGAGGCACACAGGAGAGTTTATGGGCTTCTTAAGGAATTTTACCCTTGCCCTTAGAGTAACGGTAAGTCATAAGTTTTAAGAGAGATGAGGATGATCAGGTTTGGATTTTGAAAAGATTACAGATTTCTATAGATTTTGCACTTGAGCTGACTGTATTAGAAGAGAGGAGGAGCCCGAATGTTAGTTATATTGGGGCATAGACCCACCTTTAGCACTCTGGACCAGCAGTTCATTTGTGGAGGAAGAAAGGGTTTCTTCAGGTGTCCTAGACCTTTCTGATGGGGCACCTGACAGAAGCATGGATATCTGCAGAATAAGGGCTCACATAAGTTGTCACCTGGCTCTTAAAAACAATGTGACTTCATATATGGAATCTAGAATAACGGTACTGATGAACCTAGTGGCAGGGCAGGAATAAAGACGCAGACGTAGAGAACGGACTTGAGGACACGGCAGTGGCGGGGGAGCGGGAAGGGGAAGCTGGGACGAAGTGAGAGAGTAGCACTGACATATATACACTACCAAATGTAAAATGGATGGCTAATGGGAAGCTGCTGCATAGCACAGGGAGATCAGCTCAGTGCTTTGTGACCACCTAGAGGGGTGGGATAGGGAGGGTGGGAGAGAGGCCCAAGAGGGAGAGGATATGGGGATATATGTATACTTATAGCTGATTCACTTTGTTGTACAGCAAAAACTAACACAGCATTGTAAAGCAATTATACTCCAATAAAGATATTGAAAAACAAAAAAAAAAGCAATGTGACTTTATTTAGCAATCATGGGCAGGTCAGAACTAGGGAATTATAGATATAGATATCTATCCATATATAAAAAGCTAAATTGAGATCATACTGAATAACAGTGAAATATTAAGTAGACCACACCCTTTTATTACTTAATATAGAGAACTTTTCAATTTTATTAAATGTTGCTCTACATTTTAGGTTGTTTTATGTTGTACTATTGCATGGATTTACTATAATTTCTTTAATCATGGCTTGCCAGTGGATATTTGTATTATTTCTTTTTATTGTTATAAAAACTTAAAAAAATTGTACATCAGTACAGTTATATCATTGCATATATGCTGGATATGTCCTTGAAATAAATTATTCTGGGAGTGGGAGAGGGAGATTCTTGAGAGTATGTGTTTTTCTATATAATGGCACAGGTTCACCTTGTTTTTCTTACTAATTTGATCTCTCATCTGTGTGTAAGAGGCCTTGCCAACAGTGAATAGTAGTGTTTTCTTTTTTGCCAATTTGATAAGTAAAATTTGGATCTCATTTTAATTAGCATGTCATGAAATAAAAAAAAAATTAAATCTGGAAGAAACCCTAGAGAGTATCTAATTTAACCAACTCATTTTACAAAGCTCACAGAGGCTGTATTTTGGGTTGTGCCCAAGATCTCACAGCTAGTGAGCTGCAGAACAGGGATTATGATTCGGTTCTCTTGGATCTCAGCCCAGGGCTCTTCCCACTAAAACAAGCTCAGCAGGGGTCCTTGCTGCAGTTCTCTTTCTGGAGGCATTGGAGTACAAGACTGTTGGGGAAGAGAGTTGGGTTTTGTCCAAATAAAGACTATTAGCTGCTGATTGCAGCCTACAGAAGCAATTAGTGGACCCAGAATTCTGGACATGCTTCTGCCCAAGGGAAAAAATGTGAGGACGCTATAGCCTCCAGGAGGATCTGGTTTTCCCAATACCAGAAACTCCTCGGGAGAGGACATTGAACTAAGGAAAACTTACTTGGATGATATTGTGCTCTGGCCAACCCTAGTATGAGTCTTACTGAGGCCAGCTCTTCTTGCCAGTGGGTCTTCAGATGGGGGTAGAGGTGTTTAACCATTTTCTGGGTAGAAAGAATAACAGTGGCTTATCAGGATATTGACAGGCTGGAGTCCTAAAAGTATGGGCGGAAATTTGAGTCATAGACAAAGACTCCCAAGTTGTAGTCTAACCTCCAGTTTTAGTTTGTGAGGAATGCTGCTGGGAGAAATGGTTATGTCTTCAGTTTCCTCTTGCCCCTTTCAGTCCCTTTTGTGCACTGGCAGCAGGGTCCTCATCTTAAAGTTGTGTTTATATCTTATGCCCCATTTGCCTTATACCAAGTTCAAAGACAATTCTTTTTCTATACAGTATAATGTTTCATTACAACCAAAAGATGATGTAAATACAGGGATAGAGAATCATTTCATAGAATAGAACAGAGAGAAATAAAGACGGAAACCAGGTTAAAAATAAAAAACAACTAATAGCAGTGAATCTGATAAATAATGAGGATTTCTTCTCTGACTGCAGAATAAAGCTAGAAACAGTTCTGGCATTGGATACTGTGGTCTGTTTTCAGCCTTCCTTTTTAGACTCATTCACCCAATCCTCCCTTCACAGACTTTTTGCTCTGGTTAGATTGATCTGCCATTCGAATGCCTGGTTATTCCTGACTCTGGGACTTTGCCATTTTCCCTCACTGGAACACTGCATCATCATCATCGTCTTGAAATCTATCCATCATGCCAATCCTATTAACCACTGCCTGCACTTCTCTCTACTTTTTCTGAAATCACTCATTTAATATTTATATATTGAATTTCTGATACTTTTAATGAACACATATTTTGCCTGTAACTATAACATAAGCTACTTTGGTAAAGAAACTATGTGTTGTGCTTGTGGTGGCTTCATAATGTGCCAACTTGGCTCTTATGAACTACATTTCCCAGAATTCCCTTTCCTGCATGTGTCCAGTTAGAGTCGGACACAGAAAGACAGTGGTATGAGATTTGGAGGGCAGAAATGAAGCAGCAGCTGTTTTGTAGCTCGCACAGGCTGTTGGTGATCTGCTGCCTCACTTGGTGGCTGTGAGGTGCTGACTGGGCCTGCTACCATCTCTTGGTTCTCCTTCAGGTGTGTGTATTTGTGTTAACCCCATGATGAAGGACTCAGCTTTTGCAGGACACGCATATCACTAAGGTCAGAGGCAAGAGAACTGACACAGGTTTAAGTCCAGCATGTGCTGTAAGTTCCAGCTTTACATTGCTCTCCCCCACCATCCATCCATCTTCACTTCCTGCCTGCCTACATATAAACGTCAAACTCCAGCATCAGATGTGAAAGTGACAGTCTTACAGATATTGTCCAGTCAGCCTCCACAGTTGTGTGAGGTCAAATCATTATAGCACCTTCCTTTTAGAGGAAAGCTGGGGCACACAATTGGCTTTTCACACATACACCTAAACCAAACATATAAAACGTATTTCTAGGTGTGCACATAGAGCTTAATAAAGCCGATTTTCTTTTCTTTACAATATAATATTTCAGTGCAGTAAATAGACAATGATCATGGTGGATTTTAGAAATCAATACAGAGAAGAGGAAAGAGAAATTATTATAGAAATCAGGAAAAAAGAATCAGAATCGATGGTAATGGATATGTCATGATGAACAAAAAGAACTAAAGGAAATCATAATAAGCAACAACTGGAGCGGGAATATGATTAAAAATAAAACAGGAAGGCAGGTTAGTCCACATAAAGAAAATTAACAATTGGCAAGGACAGAGTTTCATGAACTTTCTCAGTTCCTGTTGTGTTTCTGTAATTTTTTCACACAGCCTCTAGGCTCCAGGAAATACTTAGCAGTTCTTACTAAGTGATTAGGTAACCAACTTAAAGAGTACTTATGTCCTAAAAGCTTAGTGCTGTTGGGACACTGCACATCTTCTCGAAATGTGAGTCAAATTGGACACCTCTACTTAATTTTGTACCATGTGATACTTCCTTTTTTATCACAGCTACTGTGAAGAGCCAGCTTCACGAAGATAAGACATTTTGGAAAGAAATGTAGTTATCTCATGTTGAAATGCTGAACTCCCATGAGCTAGTAGATTTCGTGGTATATGATAGATGTTGCTGTGCTTCCCTTGACAACTGAAAATATCTCATGGTGGCCCTGTGAGTTTGCTGAGACATTCTGAGGCACCTTGGCACACAGATTGGGAGACACAGGGCTAGGACTTTAAAAGAGTAATGGAAAGACTTATGGGGAAAAAAGGACATTTAATAGAAAGAATATTTTAAAAAATGAAAATGAAGACCCAAAACAAAATGTATGGATATTTTGACATTCATTCATTATTCATTCAACAGATATTTATTGAGCACCCACCTTATGCCAGACATAGGTGTTATGCTAGGTACAGAGTATACAGTGTGAAAGAGGTGAACACAGTCCCTGCCCTCAAGTAGCTGTTAGTCTATCACAGACAACAGGCATTAGAAAAAGGTGGAAATTATGATAGGAGATGAAGACAGAGCTAAGAAAGCATCTAGGAGTAAACTTCAATCTAGTCTGAAGGCCACACCAGGCCTCATCCCTGAAATGTGTTCTGACTTGAGACATAAAGGACAACTAGACTTAGCCAGAAGAGGCAGTAGGAAGAGTATTACAAGATGAGGAGTCAACATCCATGAAGGACCAGAGACTAGGAAAGATATGGCATGAAAGGCAAAGAAAGAATTTCAGGATGCCTGAAGTATTAAAATTTAAGAAGATGGATTGTACAGGCTGAAGATGGGGAGACCGACACCAGAACTTGAAAGACCTGTAAGAAAGTTGAAAGGTTGGATAGTATGTGAATGGTGAAGGGAAGACTTGACATGTTTTCAGAAATAGAATGACACTAACAAATATATGACCCAAGAGGATCACTTTGGCTACAAGGTGGAGAATGGATTGCAGGAGAACAAGACTGAAGTAGAGAGATGAGTTAGGAGGCTGTTGAAATAACCAGGTGTTAGATGAGGTGGTGGCAGGTGGGCAAAGTTTGGTGCCATTTCTCCAACCTTTTGGGAGGGATCAAGAGCACAGACAGAAGGACTAGTCTAAGATAGTTGTTCTTAAACAAGCAAGCATCAGAGTCATCTGGAGGACTTGTTAAACCATAGATCGTTGGATCCAGAATTTCTAATTCAGTAGGTCTGAAGTGGGGTCAGAGAATTTGCATTTCTAGCAGGTTCCCTGATGTTGCTTATTTGGGAACTAAACTTTGAGAACCACTGCTCTAAAACATGTAGTAACAAGAGGAAGGAAGGAAGAAGGGAAGGAGAAAAGATAAAGAGGACTACAGGCTGGACACTGAAGGAGCTTCATTCTATTTGGCTTTTCTTATTTCCGTGAAATTGGAAGAGGTCATCTGTTTGAGAGCACACAGAGAGACAACAAAGCAACCTTTCTGCAGACAGTGATGGTTAGTGCTAAACAGGGCAGAGCCTTGATTAAGAGTGCATGATGGTATTTTGGGATAATGCTGAGCTTCTAGATGAGACTGATCATCTTAAATTTGTATGACACAAATCTACCAGTTTTTGTGATTTTATACAACAAAGCTCAATTGCCTGTGTGCATCTACAGAGAAGGTAGACATTTGGGTTTCCCAAGGTTGGTGTTTTCCTGGCTTAGAATTTCAGAAGGATGGCGAAGTAAGGGAGATGATAGAGCCACTGAAATGTTGAGCCTTGACTCTAAGGAGTGGAAGGAAGGAGAAGAGAAAGATCCTGGCAAAGAAAACGTTGAGAAACAGAGATCCTAACAAATTAAGCAAACTGGTATATTGGGGCTAAATGAACCAGCAAGCTAGAAGAGCAAGATATTTTAGTTAGATAATAAAAGTTCTAAAATTATGATGTGAGGACCTTCACGATGGCAGAGGAGTAAGATGGGGAGATCAACTTCCTCCCCACAAATACATCAAAAATACATCTACACGTGGAACAGCTCCTACAGAACACCTACTGAACACTGGCAGAAGACCTCAGACTTCCCAAAAGGCAAGAAACTCCCCACATACCTGAGTAGGGCAAAAGAAAAAAGAAAAAACAGAGACAAAAGAATAGGGACCGGACCTGTACCTCTGGGAGGGAGCTGTGAAGGAGGAAAGGTTTCCACACACTAGAAGCCCCTTCATGGGCGGAGACTGCGGGTGGCAGAGGAGGAAGCTTCAGAGCCACAGAGGAGAGCGCAGCAATAGGGATGCAGAGGGCAAAGCGGAGAGATTCCCTCACAGAGGATTGGTGCCAAACAGCACTCACCAGCCTGAGAGGCTTGTCTGCTCACCTGCCGGGGTGGGTGGGGGCTGGATGCTGAGGCTCAGGCTTTGGAGGTCACACCCCAGGGAGAGGACTGGGGTTTGCTGTGTGAAGACAGCCTGAAGGGGGCTAGGGCGCCACAGGTAGCCTGCAGGGAGTCCGGGAAAAAGTCTGGAACTGCCTAAGAGGCAAGAGACCATTGTTTCAGGGTGTGTGAGGAGAGGGGATCCCTTCCCTGTCTGCCCACAGAAGGCAGAGCACCACCCAAACGAGCTCCAGAGACAGGCATGAGCCGCGGCTATCAGCACAGACACCAGAGACAGGCATGAAATGCTAAGGCTGCTGCTGCAGCCACCAAGAAGCCTGTGTGCAAGCACAGGTCACTGCCCACACTTCCCCTTCCGGGAAACTCTGCAGCCCGCCACTGCCAGGGTCCTGTGATCCAGGGACAAATTCCCCGTGAGAACACACAGTGCACCTCAGGCTGGTGCAATGACATGCTGGCTTCTGCTGCTGCAGGCTTACCCTGGATTCCGTACCCTTCCCTCCCCACGGCCTGAGTGAGCCAGAGCCCCCAAATCAGCTGCTCCTTTAACCCCCCCACCATTTGGGCAAAGAGGAGACACCAGAGCGCGACCTACATGCAGAGGTGGGGCCAAATCCAAAGCTGAACCCCAGGAGCTGTGCGAACAAAGAAGAGAAAGGGAAATTTCTCCCAGCAGCCTCAGGAGCAGTGGATTAAACCTCCACAATCAACTTGAGGTATCCTACATCTGTGGAATACCTGAATAGACAACTAATCATCCCAAAATTGAGGCAGTGGACTTTGGGAGCAACTTTAGATTTGGGGTTTGTTTTCTGCATCTAATTTGTTTCTGGTTTTATGTTTATCTTAGTTTAGTATTTAGAGTTTATTATCATTGATAGATTTGTTATTGATTTGGTTGCTCTCTTCCTCCTTTTTTTTTTATAAATAGATATATATTTTTTCCTTTTCCTCTTTTTGTGAGTGTGTATGTGTATGCTTGTCTGTTTGATTTTGCCTGTATAGCTTTGCTTTTAACATTTGTCCTAGGGTTCTGTCTGTCCGTTTATTTTTAGTATAGTTTTTAGTGCTTGTTATAATTGGTGGATTTGTTTATTGGTTTGGTTGCCTCTCTTCTTTTTTTTTCTAATTACTTTTTAATTTTAATAATATTCTTTTAATTTCTTATTTTAATAACTTTATTATTACTTTTTTTCTTTTTTATTTCTTTTTTTTAATTCCTTTTCTTCTGAGCTGTGTGGCTGACAGGGTCTCAATGCTCCGGCTGGGTGTCAGGCCTGAGCCTCTGAGGTGGGAGAGCCAAATTCAGGACATTGGTCCAGCACAGACCTCCTGGCCCCACATAATATCAGTTGGCGAGAGCTCTCCTAGAGATCTCCCTCTCCATGCTAAGACCCAGCTCCACTCAACAACCAGCAAGCTCCAGTGCTGGACACCCCATGCCAAATAACTAGGAAGACAGGAACACAACCCCACCCATTAGCGGAGAGGCTGCCTAAAATCATAAAAAGTTCACAGACACCCCAAAACACACCACTGGACGTGGTCCTCCCCACCAGAAAGAAGAGATCCAGCCTCATCCACCAGAACACAGGCACCAGTCCCCTCCACCAGGAAGCCTACACAACCCACTGAACCAACCTTACCCACTGGGGTCAGACACCAAAAACAATGGGAACTGTGAAACTGCAGCCTGGTAAAAGGAGACCCCAAGCATAGTAAGTTAAGCAAAATGAGAACACAGAGAAATACACAGCAGATGAAGCAGCAAGGTAAAAACCCACCAGACCAAACAAATGAAGAGGAAATAGGTAGTTTACCTGAAAAGTAATACAGAGTAATGATAGTAAAAATGATCCACAATCATGGAAATAGAATGGAGAAAATACAAGAAACGTTTCACAAGGACCTAGAAGAACTACAGAGCAAACAAACAATGATGAACAACACAATAAATGAAATTAAAAATTCTCTAGATGGAATCAATAGCAGAATAACTGAGGCAGAAGAACGGATAAGTGACCTGGAAGATAAAATAGTGGAAATAACTACCGCAGAGCAGAATAAAGAATGAAAAAATTTAGGACAGTGTCAGAGACCTCTGGGACAATATTGAATGCACCAGCATTGGAATTATAGGGGTGCCAGAAGAAGAAGAGAAAAAGAAAGGGACTGAGAAAATATTTGAAGAGATTAGAGTTGAAAACTTCCCTAACGTGGGAAAGCAAACAGTCAAGTCCAGGAAGCACAGAGAGCCCCATATAGGATAAAATCAAGGAGAAACATTCCAAGACACATATTAATCAAGCTACAAAAAATGAAATACAAAGAAAAAATATTAAAAGCAGCAAGGGAAAAGCAACAAATAGCATACAAGTGAATCCCCATAAGGTTAACAGCTGATCTTTCAGCAGAAATTCTGCAGGCCAGAAGGGTGTGGCAGGACATATTTCAAGTGATGAAAGGGAAAAATCTACAACTAAGATTACTCTACCCAGCAAGGATCTCATTCAGATTCGACAGAAATTAAAATCTTTACAGACAAGAAAAAGCTAAGAGAATTCAGCACCACCAAACCAGCTTTACAGCAAATGCTAAAAGAATTTCTCTAGACAAGAAATACAAGAGAAGGAAAAGACGTACAGTAACAAACTCAAAACAATTTAAAAGTATTAGGAACATACATATCAATAATTACCTTACATGTCAATGGATTAAATGTTCCAACCAAAAGACATAGACTGGCTGAATGGATAAAAAAACAAGACCCATATATATGCTGTCTACAAGACACCCACTTCAGACCTAGGGACACATACAGACTGAAAGTGAGGGGATGGAAAAAGATATTCCATGCAAATGGAAATCAAAAGAAAGCTGGAGTAGCAATTCTCATATCAGACAAAATAGACTTTCAAATAAAGAATGTTACAAGAGACAGAGAAGGACCCTACATAATGATCAAGGGATCAATCCAAGAAGAATATAAAAATTGTAAATATTTATGCACCCAACATAGGAGCACCTCAATACATAAGGCAAATGCTAACAGCCATAAAAGGGGAAATTGACAGTAACACAGTAATAGTGGGGGACTTTAACACCCCACTTTCACCAATGGACACATCATTCAAAATGAAAATAAATAAGGAAACACAAGCTTTAAATGATACATTAAACAAGATGGATTTAATTGATATTTATAGGACATTCCATCCAAAAACAACAGAATACACTTTTTTCTTAAGTGCTCATGGAACATTCTGCAGGATAGATCATATCTTGAGTCACAAATCAAGCCTTGGTAAATTTAAGAAAATTGAAATAATATCAACTATCTTTTCCAAAAACAATGCTATGAGACTAGATATCAATTACAGGAAAAATACTGTAAAAAATACAAACACATGGAGATTAAACAATATACTATGAAATAACCAAGAGATCACTGAAGAAATCAAAAAGGAAATCAGAAAATACCTAGAAACAAATGACAGTGAAAACACAACAACGCAAAACCTACAGGATGCAGCAAAAGCAGTTCTAAGAGAGAAGTTTATAGCAATACAGTCCTACATCAAGAAACAAAAAAACATCTCAAATAAGCAACGTAACCTTACACCTAAAGCAATTAGGGAAAGAAGAACAAAAATTCTCCAAAGTTAGCAGAAGGAAAGAAATCATAAAGATCAGATCAGATATTAATGAAAAAGAAATGAAGGAAACAATAGCAAAGATTAATAAATGTAAAACCTGGTTCTTTGAGAAGATAAACAAAACTGATAAACCATTATCCAGACTCATCAAGAAAAGAAGGGAGAAGACTCATATCAATAGGATTAGAAATGAAAAAGGAGAAGTAACAACTGACACTGCAGAAATACAAATGATCATTAGAGATTACTACAAGCAACTCTATGCTAATAAAATGGGCAACCTGGAAGAAATGGGCAAATTCTTAGAAAACCACAACCTTCTGATACTGAACCAGGAAGATATAGAAAATATAAACATGCCAGTCACAAGCACTGAAATTGAGACTGTGATTAAAAATCTTCCAGCAAACAAAAGCCCAGGAACAGAAGGCTTCACAGGCGAATTGTTTCAAACATTTAGAGAAGAGCTAACACCTATCCTTCTCAAACTCTTCCAAAATATAGCAGAGGGAGGAACACTCTCAAACTCATTCTACGAGGCCACCATCACCTTGATACCAAAACCTGACAAAGATGTCACAAAAAAAGAAAACTACAGGCCAATATCAGTGATGAACATAGCTGCAAAACTCCTCAACAAAACACCAGCAAACAGAATCCAACAGCACATTAAAAGGATCATACACCGTGATCAAGTGGGATTTATCCCAGGAGTGCAAGGATTTTTCAATATATGCAAATCAATCAATGTGATACACCATATTAACAAATTGAAGGATAAAAACCATCTGAAAATCTCCATAGATGCAGAAAAATCTTTCCCCAAAATTCAACACCCATTTATGATAAAAACCCTCCAGAAAGTAGGCATAGAGGGAACTTACCTCAACATAATAAAGGCCATATATGAGAAATCCACAACCAACATGGTCCTCAATGGTGAAAAACTGAAACCGTTTCCACTAAGATCAGGAACAAGACAAGGTTACACACTCTCACCACTGTTGTTCAACATAGTTTGGAAGTTTTAGCCACAGCAATCAGAGAAGAAAAAGAAATAAAAGGAATCCAAATCAGAAAAGAAGACGTAAAATTGTCAATGTTTGAAGATGACATGATACTATGCATAGAGAATCCTAAAAATACTACCAGAAAACTACTAGAGCTAATCAATGAATTTGGTAAAGTAGCAGGATACAAAATTAATGCACAGAAATCTCTTGCATTCCTATACACTAATGATGAAAAATCTGAAAGAGAAATTAAGGAAACACTACCATTTTCCACTGCAACAGAAAGAATAAAATACCTAGGAATAAACTTAACTAAAGAGACAAAAGACCTGTATGCTGTAAACTATGACACTGATGAAAGAAATTATAGATGACACAAACAGATGGAGAGATATACCATGTTCTTGGATTGGACGAGTCAACATTATGCAAATGACTATACTACGAAAGAAATCTACTGATTCAGTGTAATCCCTATCAATCTACCAATGGAGTTTTTCACAGAAGTAGAACAAAAAATTTCACGATGTGTATGGATACACAAAAGACCCCGAATAGCCAAAGCAATCTTGAGAAAGAAAAACTGAGCTTAAGGATTCAGGCTCCCTGACTTCAGACTATACTACAAAGCTACAGTAATCAAGTCAGTATGATACTGGCACAAAAACAGAAATAGAGATCATTGGAACAGGATAGATAGCCCAGAGGTAGACTCACACACCTATGGTCTACTAATCCATGACAGAGGAGCCAAGGATATACAATGGAGAAATGACAGTCTCTTCAATAAGTGATGCTGGGGAAACTGGAAAGCTACATGTAAAAGAATGTAATTAGAACACTCCCTATCACCATACACAAAAATAAACTCCAAATGGATTAAAGAACTAAATGTAAGGCCAGACATTATAAAACTCTTATAGGAAAACATAGGCAGAATAGTCTATGACATAAATCACAGCAAGATCCTTTTTGACCCACCTCCTAGAGAAAGGGAAATAAAAATAAACAAATGGGACCTAATGAAACTTAAAATCTTTTGCACAGCAAAGGAAACCATAAACAAGATGAAAAGACAACCCTCAGAATGGGAGAAAATATTTGCAAGCAAAGCAACTGACAAAGGATTGATCTCCAAAATATACAAGCAGATCATGCAGCTCAATATCAAAAAAAAACAAACAACCCAATCCAAAAATGCGCAGAAGACCTAAACAGACATTTCTCCAAAGAAGATATACAGATTGCCCACAAACTCATGAAAGGATGCTCAGCATTACTAATCATTAGAGAAATGCAAATCAAAAGTACAATGAGGTATCACCTCACACTGGTCAGAATGGCCATCATCAAAAAGTCTACAAACAATAAATGCTGGAGAGGGTGTGGAGAAAAGGGAACCCTCTTGCACTGTTGGTGGGAATGTAAGTTGATACAGCCGCTATGGAGAACAGTATGGAGGTTCCTTGAAAAACTAAAAATAGAACTACCATATGACCCAGCAATCCCACTACTGGGTATATACCCTGTGAAAACCATAAGTCAAAAAGAGTCATGTACCACAATGTTCATTGCAGCACTATATACCATAGCCAGGACATGGAGGTAACCTAAGTGTCCATTGACAGATGAATGGATAAAGAAGATGTGACACATATATACAATGGAATATTTGTCAGACATAAAAGGAAATGAAATTGAGTTATTTGTAGTGAGGTGGATGGACCTAGAGTCTGTCATACAGATTGAAGTTAGTCAGAAAGAGAAAAACCAATATTGTATGCTAACACATATATATGGAATCTAAAAAAAAAAAAAAAAAAAAGTTCTGAAAAACCTAAGGACAGGACAGGAATAAAGACCCAGACGTGGAGAGTGGACTTTAGGACACGGGGAGTGATAGAGGTTGGCTGTGACGAAGTGAGAGAGTGACATGGACATATATACACTACCAAACCTATAATAGATAGCTAGTGGGAAGCAGCCACATAGCACAGGGAGATCAGCTCGGTGCTTTGTGACCACCTATAGGGGTGGGATAGGGAGGGTGGGAGGGAGACACAAGAGTGAGGGGATATCGGGATATGTGTATGCGTACGGTTGATTCACTTTGTTAAACAGCAGAAGGTAACGTACCGTTGTAGAGCAATTACACTCCAATAAAGATGTTAAAAAAATAAAATTATGATGTGAAGGATAGAACAACTCATGAAGCATGATGAGTGCTAATATTGCCATGGGAGTAGATGACTGAAGTGAGTGAAGGGGAAGGTCATTGGAGATGTGGAGTTAGAGTACTGAGATTTCAGAGAATTGTTCTCTCTGTGGACATGGAAGAAAACTAGGATGGTGGAAGAAATTAAGATGATGTGTCAAAGTCTTCAGTAAATGAGGGAGACTAGCCAGGCACTTGTCCTCATTGATAAACAGGAGTGTAGGATAATACAGCCAATGACATGAGTGAGCCTCAAAGGAGAAAAGGCTTACAGAAGAGAGTTAGGAGTTATATGGTGCTGGAGTAGCAGTGAGGAACAGGGAGTGCCCTAATTCAGACCCGAAAATGGGTGGAGTGTTGGAAAATGAATAGCCTTCCCTTGAAAGACCTACAGGGAGAGTGAGGTCCTCAGGGGAGAGCTGATTTTGTCTTAAGCAAACAAGGCAACATGTAGTAAAAAAGTTGAGGTTGTGGGGAAGTTTGTTAATAATATGAGTTTTAGAGGACACAGTGGAAACATTTTAATTTATGGAATAGAAGCAGCATATTAGAGAAAATTGTTGGCATGGAATCAATAAGCTTGTCATAGCCTCACTTCTTAATTTATAGTTTGCTGAAGATTAGTGAAATTAATTCGTACATTTACTGAGATTGTCAATTAAGTAAGGAAAGTTATTCACATGCTCCTTGAATTCCAGCAGGCTTGGTCATGTTAATGGCACAGAGAAAAGTCAGAAAATATATATGTAATTAAAATATTGATAATATAAAAGCAGGAACTGAGTTTGTACTATGTTATGTACTTTAAGAATTACATTTATAAAGCATATAAAAATCAATTCAGAAATTTGGAGATCAAAGTCACCTACATATGACTAACTAAAAGGTTATCGTGATTAAAATTTATTATGTTCATTGTTCTTGCTGCCATTTAATACCAAATCGTAGATGACTTTTATTCAAAAGGAAGCAATTATACTGAATTTATTATACTGCTAGACTAGGTATTTTAAACTACATTTCAGAACATTTTAGGTCTGAGTCTTATAGGATAAAATAACCTTATGTATATGTAAAGAAAGATTTAAAATCCCGCTCACATTTTTAAGATTATATTCTGGTGTATATGAGATTTGCAGCTCCAGCTCTTCCAGAAAATGGTCTTCTGAGATTATATGGAATGATTCCTCATGGAAGGGACTGAATGCAAATTTTATTTCATATAGAAATAGCTCAGCTGTGGACTGGAGATGGATTGGTTTTCCTGTCTGAAGAGAAGGGGCGAGGTAATGTGCTGGTTTTGAAGATTTCTTTCTTCCTTCTTGTCCCTTCCTTCCCCAGCTGGGCTCTCTCTCTTCATTTGATAGGGAAGATTCCCGCTCTCCCTGCAGCCCCACCCTAGGCCCCTCCACCCATGCTTTAACTGGGCTTCCATCCTGGGGTAAAACGATGGAAGCACTGGCAGGAAATTGGGGCCCTGGAGGAAGAGAGATGCCTGAGTATTTCCCTCCCTCTTTCTCTACCTTGGTGGCATTTCTGGTACTGCTTGTTTCTTCTTGGCCTCCACAACTCCTGGGCAGCCCCACCATGAGTCCACCTTCTGCCAGGACAGCTCACACCCTAGGTTTCAGTAATCCATACCTCTGCCTATTTTCTCTAGCTCTTGGGTAGTCACAGTTTCTGCTGTTCGTGGTTACAGCCTCTGGTTGCCTTTCTGATCCCTCTTGCCATCCTCATTCCTGTATTAAATTACCTTTGTTTTAAATACTTAGATAGGTTTCTGTTTTCCTGATTGGACTTTGACTGACATAAATTTCTAACTGATAAAGTTGTGGTAAGACTCTATAAGTATAAATCAAGAAAATAGGGCAGTGACTGATAGGTTCTTAAATTTTTGAGTGGGAAAAGCAACTTTACAAAGCAGTTATGCGTCATTTTTCTAAATTGTACAAAAAGGCACAGGTACCTCACAAACAATGTATAGTCACATTAAATAGCTGCAATCACTTTCCCAACTCCTAATAAGTCATGTTGTCAGGAAAGAATTTTGAAAAGAATGGAGCCAAAGATATGGTGATTTGAATCATTTTGATACTAGTTTGAGGAAAATACCAGTCATCAGAATAGTTCCCAACTCTGCCACAGTTATAAGGAGCTGAAGTACTAGGCATTTGCATTTTATGCAAAGGATGCTTCTCTGAAGGCCACCTTTAATTCAAAAGGCATATAATTCAAGGCTAAATTTTCCATAAGCCTGAATAAATCTACAACTTGTTTTACTAGTACATTGTGTCATGGCATTTGATTGTCCTCCTTGGTGGTCTTTTATCCCGTCTTCTTTTCACAGTTATTTGGGATTTTTCCTGAACTATAACTAGCCCTACCACTTGATCAATAATATACAGCATATTTTACATATAAGGAAAAAATTAAAGTATGATAATAGTGAATGAAAATTTCTTGTGCAATACTGATGAAGTAAACAAAACAAGACTATGGAAGAAAGATTGGGTGGGTATTTATAGTTTATATGAAAAGGTCATCTATTTGGCAAGAGCATACACATAATTTATAATAAAGTTGGCCTGCCAGCTCTGAAATCATAAAATTCTTGGTGAGCTTTTACAAACTGGGGAGGTCTAAACAATTTTCTTTTTCAAATTTTATACCTGGGGTGAGACTTTAGTAGCATGTTATTTTACATCATATCAAATTTGTGTAGTTCAACATAAAATGAGAACCCAAGTCACAGCAAAATGTTTCAGTGCTTTACTAATCTGAAGTCAAGGGGCATATATGTTCTCAAAGGTTTTTTTTTAAATTACTATGTAATATTTCAAGGAAAGTTTAAAAAAATTCTTCCATTCAAGTTTTGAATAAAAATAGGATTTAATTAAACAGTATTTGGTGACTGTGATACCAGTGTGAGAGTATCATAAAAATACACACACCTGGGCTTCCCTGGTGGCGCAGTGGTTGAGAGTCCGCCTGCCGATGCAGAGGACAGGGGTTCGTACCCTGGGCCGGGAAGATCCCACGTGCCGCAGAGCGGCTAGGCCCGTGAGCCATGGCCTCTGAGCCTGCGCG
Source organism: Hyperoodon ampullatus (assembly GCF_949752795.1). Lineage (NCBI taxonomy): Eukaryota > Metazoa > Chordata > Mammalia > Artiodactyla > Ziphiidae > Hyperoodon > Hyperoodon ampullatus. The sequence goes on from NC_136921.1 coordinate 70,021,313, forward strand.
TCTGGAGCCTGTGCTCCGCAACGGGAGAGGCCACAACAGTGAGAGGCCCGTGTACCGTAAAAAAAAAAAAAAAAAAAAAAAATTACACACACCTTTGAATTTTGCATTAACTTACTATCCTTTTAAGTTTAATAATTAGGAATAGTGTTGAAATATTAATTGAAATGTTCTTCGTGTCTGGTAATTCCTCTTTACCCTGCAGCCTGTTTCCTATTAAAGCTTAAACAGGAGACTCAGGTACCATTGCCTGAGTGAAAGAGGAATAGAAAAATCAGTCAATTTTTGGCTTTTAGTTTTAAGAATAGGCTTATAAATGCAGGGGAGAAGCAACAGTTTTGAAAGAAAAAATGTTTTTGAGTTTGAAGAATCTGGGCATTTGTATTGGCTTAAAAAGCCAAGACATTGACGAGCTTGAGCATGCAGTTATGCCATGAAGAACACGTATGAAAAATACTGGCGAAGACAGTTTTTCTTCTCCCTGACTAGGAAAAATCTCAGGAACTAAGAGGAGAGGGGAGTCTAAAGGAAGGAAGAAAGTGAGTTCTAAGTATGTCTCCGATAAGTGGGCTGTACTCTGGTCCCTGAGGTTGGAAGAGAGGGAGTAGAAATTAAAACCCCTAGAGAGGTTTTGGTGTTCAAGACCAGTGGCAGTTGAAACCTTACTTCAGGGTTGAAGCCCAGGGACACAGCCAGCTATGAAGGGAAGCACTCCTGATTTCCTAAGAACTCAGGGCATGTGGAATAGAATATCTACGTGGGGACTTCCCTGGTGGCGCAGTGGTTAAGAATCCGCCTGCCAATTCAGGGGACACGGGTTCAATCCCTGGTCCGGGAAGATCCCACATGCCGCGGAGCAACTAAGCCCATGTGCCACAACTTCTGAGCCTGCACTCTAGAGCCCACAAACCACAACTACTGAGCCAGCGTGCCACAACTACTGAAGCCCGCACACCTAGAGCCCATGCTTCACAATAAGAGAAGCCACCGCAATAAGAAGCCCGTGCACTGCAACAAAGAGTAGCCCCCGCTTACCACAGCTAGAGAAGGCCCGTGCACAGCAACGAAGACCCAATGCAGCCAAAAATAAATAAATTTATATATATATTTAAAAAAAGAGAATATGTGGCATGTCTAGGCAGAGAGGACTGCAGACAGCCTTAGAAAGCTCTCTGCTGTTAAGTGGCATGGAGGAGTGACCACATCTTACTGTGAAACCCAGAATGAGGCCTGGGAGTAACTGAGAAAAATCTGCCACTGTAGAGATCTTGCGGATAGTTTAAGGAAGATGTAGGCCATGTTTGGACCTCGTGTGGAGATGCAATAGTCACCTCAATGTCTTACGTGATTTTCAGAAATTTTGGCCCATGACCTACAATAGGAAAGACATTTTACATTATGGGCCAGGACCACAAAACATTCATAAAACAATATTTTTATTTGTGGTGCTGGCTTATGTTTTCTTTTCTTTCCTATTTTATTCTTTCTTGTAAGAGCATCTGTGTGATCTACTGAATTGATGTCATAGATTGAAACCCATAGTTTGAAAAACATTCTTTAGTGGATGCCAGTAGCTAGTCTTCCTGGCAGTCTCTAACTCCTCCCCACCCATGAGATGTAAACAAAGGGGAGGGAGACCTCCAGATTGACTGAGATTGGGGCCAAATGTGATTAGGTAACATTATAAAAATGTAATCATATTTCATATACTCTTGGGTACATTGAAAAAAATTTGCATTCATTACAATACTCAGTGCTTATACTTAATAAAGAAGTACATTTGAAAATCAAAATTGAGTGGAGAAGAATGTAATATCTTGCATTTTATAAATTGCTCACAAGATTTTGAACTATTTGGTATAATTAGTGCAATACAACCCACCTAATGGTAGCTTCCTGATTCGTGGGGGAAATACATGGTTGAAAATAACCTCTTGGAGTATCAACATTGCCAACTCAAAGCTATCATAGAATGATGAGCATTTCTCCAGGAAAGGGTTGGTAATGTTCTAAAATTCTTTCAAATCAGAGGGAAATATTTTTTCTTATGCATGTTGAAGGTAAGAGTAGAGAGAAGACACTTTGCCAGTATTGGAGTAAGGGCCTGGAATAGATTCACCTGTACTGTAGACCTTAGAGTTCTATATCATGTTAATTGTGCTTTCCTCTTAATGTATTTGCACTCTTTCCTTATATTTATGGCATTCTTATCTGTCACTCTGAGTGATAATAATCCCTTCAGAGAAACTGAGTCAAATTCTGCCAACAAAATTAGGTTGTTGGCATTCTATAACATTAAATCACTTCATCTTGTTGGCCTATAACCTAAAAAAATCGTGGTAGGCCCAGAAACAAGTTTATTGAGGACCCAGAAATACTGACTTAGGACAAGGCAAATGGGGAGAGAATTATTTATTTCTCTCTTAGTCCATTCAGGCTGCTATACAAAAATACCATAGACCAGGTGGCATATAAGCAACAGAAATTTATTTCTTACACTTCTGGAGTCTGGGAAGTCCAAGATCATGGTGCCAGCAGATTCAGTGTCTGGTGAGAACCTGCTTCTGGATTCATAGAAGACCATCTTTTTGCTGTGTTTTCACAAGGCAGAAGGGAGAAGGGAGCTCTGAAGTTTCATTTACAAGGGCTCCACCCTCATGACCTAATCTTCACCTAATGACCATCATATTGAGTGTTAGGATTTAATGTATAAATATGGGGGCAACACACGCATTCAGTCTATAGCAATTTGCTACTCAAGGAAGGTTATCATGTTGACACATCATTGGGAACAGTATGACCTAACCTGTAATGGCGAGGAAGTGACAGAGACACAGACTGATGGCAAGGTTGCATTTGAGCCCAAACCTCAGGCAGCCCATGAGGTCTAGGACAAAGGCCTTTAGTTTGACTCAGACTCACTCTACAGCTCTTGAGTCTTACTATAGACCTGGAAGGAGCAAGATCTTTGATGAAAAGACAATGAAATAGAAAAGTTACATGTTTCCTGAGAAAACTTTTACTCTGTCTCTGTATTCCTTGTCATGTATATTTGGTTAGAAAGCCTTTACTTTTTAAAGTAAAGTATGTTACAGCTTTATAAAGTATCTTGTTCTAACCAGGAAGTCACAAACAAAATCCCTCTAGGGACCAAATAGAAAACAAATAAATGGAGAAACCTAGTGTAAGAGAGAATAGAGGTGATTATGGAAAATTGGAAAAATCTATGCTCTATTTAAAAACAACCAAACACATTTAAAAATATCAATGTGTAGGCCTAAAAGGATGGTCTGTCACTGGATTCAGCTCTGTTCTACCAGTTTGCCTTCAATCAAGAAACAAAGAATTCAGTTCATCTCAGAGGAGTACAGTGAGATTACGAATATAGGTCAGAGTGAATACAGATCTGACCACTCCAGCTTCTGGTGGACCAGACTTAAAGCAGACATTGACTCAGGGCAAGGAAGGGGGAAATCACTTACGGTAGGGGTGAAGGCGAGTGACATGGGTGGGGGTGGAAGCAAGTTATATCAGCTTCACCTGGAAGCTTCTTCAAAATACACACATCCATTCATTTCTCCTCCCACCCCTAGATTTTGATATGAACCACCCCAACCAAAGCCAGGTCCTGCAAATAAGAATTATTACTTTAATGGGCTATTGTTACTGCTGATAATAGTACTTGGTATTACTCTGATATGAAGGGAGTGCAAACAAGATTGAAAATCATTCCTTTCGAAGGTCATCTACTCCAATAAGATTTTGACTGTTTTATATTATTTTTTTTTTCTCTAACTCCAATATCTAGTTCCAGTGAAGAATCAGAAGGAAGTCTGATCTCTTCTTGTAAAAACACTATTTCCTTCCCCTTGAGTCAGTGTTTTCTCATTAGTTCAGATATAGTTCTTGAGGAAACTCTTCAAAACATAAATCTGAAAAATTTCTCTACAGTGAGATACCCTTGTGTGCCTCCCTGCCCTCACCAGGCACAGAGAAACACTTTTATTATTTTCTCAGGGTGCTACAGATGTACATCATATATATGCAAATGAGGTATGTATTTTTTTTAATGTGTACTATTTTAAGGCAATAAAATTTGTCAGAAACTAAAGGTTCAAAATAGGCTTTTACTAGTTATACCCAGAGAGTAGAAATACAGGTGTATATGTAATAAGATGGAGAAAATATTATTCTCCAGAATTCCAGGGACTGGAAAGGGCAGACTGGCTTGACTGGGCTGCTTACCAAGAAATAAATTCTTGAAATGGGGGAGCATCTACATCCTGCAGAGGTGTGTGTGGTGCAGGGAGAAATTTCTAGAGGAGTATGAGGTGGGGAGGCAGTGACATAGAGACCCATAACTCTTTAAATTTTTTTAAAAATTATTTTATTTTTTATTGAAGTACAGTTGATTTACAATGTTCTGATAATTTCTGCTGTACAGCAAAGTGAGTTAGTTATACATATATATACATTCTTTTTAATATTCTTTTCTATTATGGTTTATCACAGGATATTGAATATAGTTCCCTGTGCTATATAGTAGGACCTTGCTGTTTATCCATTCTATATATAATAGTTTGCTCTCTACTAATCCCAAATTCCCATTCCATCCCTCCCTCACCCCCCCTTCCCCTTGGCAACCACAAGTCTGTTTTCTATGTCTGTGAGTCAGTTTCTGTTTCATAGATAAGTTCATTTGTGTCTTTTTTTTTTTTTTTTTTTTTTTTGCTGTACGCGGGCCTCTCACTGTTGTGGCCTCTCCCGTTGCGGAGCACAGGCTCCGGACGCGCAGGCTCAGCAGCCATGGCTCACGGGCCTAGCTGCTCTGCGGCATGTGGGATCTTCCTGGACCGGGGCATGAACCCATGTCCCCATGTCCGCATCGGCAGGCGGACTCTCAACCACTGCGCCACCAGGGAAGCCCTGTGTCATATTTTATATTCCACATGTAAGTGATATCATATAGTATTTATCTTTCTCTTTCTGAGTTACTTCACTTAGTATGATAATCTCTAGGTCCATCCATGTTGCTGCAAATGGCAGCATCCATTTGCATCCATTCATCTGTTGATGGACATTTAGGTTGTTTCCATGTCTTGGCTATTGTGAATGGTGCTGCTATGAACATAAGGGTGCATGTATCCTTTTGAATTAAAATTCTGTGCAGATACATGCCCAGGAGCGGGATTGCTGGGTCATATGGCAACTCTATTTTTAGTTTTTTGAGGAACCTCCATACTTTCTCCATAGTGACTGCACCAACTTACATTCCTGCAGAGTGTAAGAGGGTTCCTTTTTCTCAACATCTTCTCCAGCATTTGTTATATGTAGATTTTTTAATGATGGCCATTCTGACTGGTGTGAGGTGGTACCTCATTGTAGTTTTGATTTGCATTTCTCTAATAATTAGTGATGTTGAGCATCTTTTCATGTGCCTGTTGGCCATCTGTATGTCTTCTTTGGAGAAATGTCTGTTAGGTCTTCTGCCCATTTTTCTATTGGAGACCCATACCTCTTTAAGCCTTGGTAAAACTACAAAGGTCTACAAAGCTCTTATATTATCATCACAAGTATGACTGGACTTTTAAAATGGAAAACAGTAGTGTTTATGTTATGATTCTTGAAGTCCACTTCACAGTGCAAGCTCTTTCTGTCTCTCACTTAACTTACTGCAGTTCAGTTGTGTCTTCAGAAGTTGGTATCCTTGATTCAGGCAAACTTTTCTCTCTAAAACATTTTTGCTCAGCTGCCAAACTGATGCTTCTACAGTATTAAAAAAAAATTGTGCCATATTTAAAGAATAATATTGGTGACTCTTGTTTGCCTTACAAGGGAATGCCAAACTTCTTACCACAACATACTCATGACCCTTCGTGACGTTGTCCCAGAAACAAAGGCTTGCTGACATTTCTTGAAGGGGTCATGCTCAGTCACCCTTTTATTTTCTTTTGTTCACACTGGCAAACCCAGTGTTTAATAACTCTAGGGTCAGAAATAATCCGTAGTGAAAACTTGAGCTATGTTAAGGAGGAAAAAGCAACATTGTTAGAGAATGAAGAAGACAGAGTCAAATGCAGGTGACATTGATATCTCTAATTTTTGAACAGCTTAGTTATAAATGTTCACATGCTCTTTATTAAAAAAAATTATGAAAAGGAGTATTTGCCCTTGGTTCTTTGGATAAGAGTTAGATGATGCCTTGGCTCCATTAATTTTATGATCAAAAATCTTGTCTCATCAGTCCAGGTTGGAAATCAGACTTTTCAACATTCCTATTAGCAACTGTGTCTTACTTTTTCTGTATAGCCATGGCAACCAGTTCTCTGCAAGTTATTTGGGTATGGTTCACATAGGGTCTCTTTTGTAGAAAAGCTGAAAACAATTCGTTTCTCTTAAAAAGTGAACTGAGGAAATAAGATTATACAATATGAGAGTATCAAACTGTATTATGTAAATGCAAATAAAATAAAATATATTCTTTCTAAAGTGCCATAGGGTATTAAGAAGAGGTTAATGGGATTTACATGAATTCTCATAAATAAACCTCCTCAGGTTACCCAAGTCCTCAGAGAGGAGGCAAAGGACAGTGAACTTCAGTCTTTGACATTTAATAAGATTATTTTTAAACTATTTTGTACAGAAATCACTTAATATCACTCTTCATGAAATGATAGAAAATTTTAAGTTTGTTGCTTCAGCCATCGGTGTTCAACATACAAATTTTATTTGACCCAGTTGGATTTCACTGGTTTGTAGATAAGTGGGGTCATTCTGCGGGCAACATTATATAGTCAAATTCATGCCAGGTTATTGTCATTGAAAAATAAGAGTAATATTGTCTCTCATTTATTGGGGAACTGTGGGTAAATTGTAATCCCACTCAAATGAGAGGTTCCGTATGGTAAAAAAATTGCAATATGTAGCATTCTGCATTTTATTAAGCAGTCAAAGTAAGAAGGTCATTCAGGCATTTGAATATTGAAATTTAAACACTGAAAACTTAAATAACCTTCTTTTTCCCTGAATAATTCTGATAATACAAATCATATTATCACATATAATCAATATATATATGTATTTGAAAGCTTTTCATATTTGTTTTAAGGTCAATGTTTAGATTTTTGATCTTTCTCTTTAGCTTCCTTGCCTCTTATTCTTTCTATGATCCACTGCTTTCATTTTTAAAAAATTTTATTTTATATTGGAGTACAGTTGACTTACAATGTTGTGTTAGTTTTAGGTGTACAGAAAAGTGATTTAGTTATACATATACATATGTCTATTCTTTTTCAGATTCTTTTTCCCATATAGGTTATTACAGAGCATTGAGTAGAGTTTCCTGTGCTATACAGTAGGTCCTTGTTGATTATTTTATATATAGTAGTGTGTATATGTTAATCCCAACCTAATTTATCCCTCCCCCCCATCTTTGCCCTTTGGTAACAATAACTTTGTTTTCTAAGTCTGTGACTCTGTTTCTGTTTTATAAATAAGTTCATTTGTATCATTTTTTTAGATTCCATATACAAGTGATATATGATATTTGTTTCTGTCTGACTTACTTCACTTAGTGTGATAATCTCCAGGTCCATCCGTGTTCCTGCAAATGACATTATTTCATTCTTTTTGGTGGCTGAGTAATATTCCATTGTATATACGTATCACACCTTTTTTATCCGTTCCTCTGTTGATGGACATTTAGGTTACTTCCAGGTCTTGGCTATTGTAAATAGTGCTGCAGTAAACACTGGGGTGCATGTATCTTTTCAAAGTATGGTTTTCTCCAGATATATGCCCAGGATTGGGATTGCTGGATCATATGGTAGCTCTATTTTTAGTTTTTTAAGGAACCTCCATACTGTTCTCCATAGTGGCTGTACCAATTTACATTCCCACCAACAGTGTAGGGGGGTTCCCTTTTCTCCACACCCTCTTCAGCATTTATTGATTGTAGACATTTTGATGATGGCCACTCTGACTGGTATGATGTGATACCTCATTGTAGTTTTGCTTTGCATTTCTCTAATAATTAGTGATGTTAAGCATCTTTTCATGTGCTTTTTAACCATCTGCATGCATGTCTTCTCTGGAGAAATGTCTAGATCTTCTGCCCATTTTTTGATTGGGTTGTTTTTTTTTGATATAGAGCTGCATGAGCACTGATTTCACTTGTATACATATAAATCTATGTGTAATATGTAGCTAGTGTATCCAATTTAGAGCCTAACGTTTTATTATTTTTGTTATTGTAGGCAGTGGTGTGTTAGTAAATGTTTAATAGTGGACTTTCTGGGGGGTGGGGAATGCCTGATTTGTAATATTTGCCGATTTCCATGGTGCAGATACTCCCACCTGGCTGATTTCAAGCTATCAAGGACCCCACTGAATGCAGAATTGGAAAGAGATGTGCAGTGGCTCTCCACTATTTAGTATTTCTGCTGTACAGATACATTGGACATAAATAATCTTTAGTGCACCGATATAGTAAAATGTAGTAAAATAATTAGGAGGTGATACTTTCTGAGTATTTATTACCTTGGTTTTTAATATAATCTATTTAATTTCAAGTTAATACAATTTAATTTTTTAATAGTTGGCTGTAACTACTGGCTCACAAGAGTCTTGACAATTTAACAACCTGCTTAATTATCCTGGTCTGAGCCTGGCTCCAGCACATCACTAATTGTAGGCAATATACCACGGTAGGGACTTTAAATCTCACTTTCTACAGGTAGTTTTTGAATAGTTAAGCTTTGAATATGTTTACAAACTTGTCAGTTCCTTTCAGAAATGAGAATACAGAAAATTAACCAAATGAATGAGCCCTGCCCCCAGGCTGTAGCTGAAACACCAGAACCCTGCTTAGTTTGATTCTCAAATGCTGCACTCACCTCCCCGCAACTTTGAACTCCTCTGAAATTGGTATGCATCTTATAATTGAGATATGTACTTTCTCATCATTTACTTGGCAGTTTTTTTCTATGGTACCTAGAATAATGGTGCATTTTAACAAGTTATGGCATCTTAGAGTTGCTGGAATATGGCACTTTTAAAGTATGTGAAATTGCTGATTTGGCTAAGACATTGTTAGATTATTTTTTCTTATTGGAAAATGCAAGAAAATCCCTTCATGTTCCAGGGGTTGAGTATCTTAACATTAATTCAAAATATCTAAGTACTGTGTTAGTAAGAACAAAAAAGGCCCAATCTATCAAATGAAGGGAGTTGACATTAAAATGTTCTAGCTCTTAAAGTCAAAACTATCATGTTCTGAGAAGAAAACATCATTATTTTTCTCCTCATCATAACTTCAATGTTGACATTTATTGTGTGAAGAATGAAGCATGTGCTAATCTATTTCTTGTAGTAATTGGCTATATCCGTTATATGTTTTAGTGATGGTAAATAAGCAGTTGTTAATGCAGAAAGAGCCTGTAGGTGACATCTGAAATGTAACTAAGTATTATGACCCAGAGAGAGAGAAAATTGCCTTCAGTTCATCTGCTGCCAAGTCATTCCATCTTCTGATTTTAGAGAAAAGCCATGTTGATTTCATGTCAGGGCAGAGAAACAAATAGGAAGTTATATTTTCTCTCTGCCCACGGCCTGTCATCGCAAATTAGTTCACTCGTATGTATCATCCTTGTACACATTAGTGGAATGAAAGTAGGAAAAGCAAAAGGGTGGTGCTTTTTCTGTGGAGTTTAATTGTTGGTTCATATCTTATCTTTTAGAATAGAAAATAAATTTGCTTTGTTTTTCTGCTTATAATGGCTGTACATTTCAGTGAAAATATTTGAAAACTATAGAAAACTTTAAAAATGAAAATAAAAATCATGCATAATAATCCCATCACTTACAAATAACACTTTTGTGCAGAACTTTTTCTGAGTATCTCTGATTTTTTTCAGAGGAAAATTCTTTTTCATGGTATCATCATGTTAAGAGAACGGACATTTGTAAGGTTTTGTAAAATGCCTCCAGGAATTTGGATCTGTTTATACTCCTAACAATAGTATATGAGAGTGCTTATTCCACTGCACCCATGCTAACATAAGATATGATCATTTAATTTGCCAATTTAATAGCAAACATCACATCTCATTATTAATTTTTGTCTAATTGATTAATGATACTGTGATTAAGGTTGAACTTCCTTGCACATGTTCATTAGCATTTACATTTCTTTTGTGATTAGCTTGCTCATGTCCTTTGTCCACTTTTTTTTTAATCTCTCTTTTTTTATTTTTAGCATCTGTATTGGAGTATAATTGCTTTACAATAGTGTGTTAGTTTCTGCTTTATAACAAAGTGAATCACCTATATATATAAATATGTTCCCATATCTCTTTCCTCTTGCATCTTTCTCCCTCCCCCCCTCCCTATCCCACCCCTCTAGGTGGTCACAAAGCACCGAGCTGATCTCCCTGTGCTATGCGGCTGCTTCCCACTAGATATCGGTTATACATTTGGTAGTGTGTATATGTACATGCCACTCTCTCACTTTGTCCCAGCTTACCCTTCCCCCTTCCCATGTCCTCAAGTCCATTCTCTAGTAGGTCTGCGTCTTTATTCCCGTCCTGCCCCTAGGTTCTTCATGACCATTTTTTTTTTTAATCCCGAACTCCCTAACTATCCCTCCCCTCTCCGAATTCTTTTTTTTTTTAATGTTTATTTATTTATTTATTTATTATTAGTCACCCATTTTATACACATCAGTGTATACATGTCAGTCCCAATCTCCCAATTCATCACACCACCATCCCCACCCCCCACCGCTTTCCCCCTTTGGTGTCCATACGTTTGACCTGTACATCTGTGGCTCAGTTTCTGCTCTGCAAACCGGTTCATCTGTACCATTTTCTAGGTTCCACATATATGCGTTAATATACGATACTTGTTTTTCTTTTCCTGACTTACTTCACTCTGTATGACAGTCTATAGATGCATCCACGTCTCTACAAATGACCCAAGTTCATTCCTTTTTATGGCTGAGTAATATTCCATTATATATATGTACCACATCTTCTTTATCCATTCGTCTGCTGATGGGCATTTAGGTTGCTTCCATTACCTGGCTATTATAAATAGTGCTGCAATGATCATTGGGGTGCATGTGTCTTTTTTTTTTTTTTTTTTTTTTTTGCTGTATGCAGGCCTCTCACTGTTGTGGCCTCTCCCGCTGTGGAGCACAGGCTCCGGACGCGCAGGCTCAGTGGCCATGGCTCATGGGCCCAGCCGCTCCGTGGCATGTGGGATCTTCCCAGACCGCGGCATGAACCCGTGTCCCCTGCATCGGCAGGCGGACTCTCAACCACTGCGCCACCAGGGAAGCCCTATGTGTCTTTTTGAAGTATGGTTTTCTCTGGGTATATGCCCAGTAGTGGGATTGCTGGATCACATGGTAATTCTATTTTTAGTTCTTTAAGGAACCTCCATACTGTTCTCCACAGTGGCTGTATCAATTTACATTCCCACCAACAGTGCAAGAGGGTTCCCTTTTCTCCACACCCTCTCCAGCATTTGTTTGTAGATTTTCTGAGGATGCCCATTCTAACTGGTGTGGGGTGATACCTCATTGTAGTTTTGATTTGCATTCCTCTAATAATTAGTGATGTAGAGCAGCTTTTCATGTGCTTCTTGGCCATCTGTATGTCTTCTTGGGAGAAATGTCTATTTAGGTCTTCTGCTTATTTTTGGATTGGGTTGTTTCTTTTTTTAATATTGAGCTGTTTATATATTTTAGAGATTAATCGTTTGTCCAATGACTCATTTGCAAATATTTTTTCCCATTCTGAGGGATGTCTTTTCATCTTGTTTATGGTTTCCTTTGCTGTGCAAAAGCTTTGAAATTTCATTAGGTCCCAATTGTTTATTTTTGTTTTTATTTCCATTGCTCTAGGAGGTGGATCAAAAAATATCTTTCTGTGATTTATGTCAAAGAGTGTTCTTCCTGTGTTTTCCTCTTAAGAGTTTTTAGTGTCCGGTCTTACCTTTAGATCTCTAGTCCATTTTGAGTTTATTTTTGTGTAGGGTGTTAGGGAGTTTTCTAATTTTAGGTCTCTAATCCATTTTGAGCTTATTGTTGTGTTGGGTGTTAGGGAGTTCTATTTTCATTCTTTTATGTGTAGCTGTCCAGTTTTCCCAGCACCACTTATTGAAGAGACTGTCTTTTCTCCATTGTATATCTTGCCTCCTTTGTCATAGATTAGTTGACCATAGGTGCCTGGGTTTTCCTTGGGCTTTCTATCTGTTCCACTGATCTATGTTTCTGTTTTTGTGCCAGTACAATATTGTCTTGATTACTGTAGCTTTGTAATATAGTCTGAAGTCAGGGAGTCTGATTCCTCCAGCTCTGTTTTTTTCCCTCAATACTGCTTTGTCTATTTGGGGTCTTTTGTGTCTCCATACAAATTTTAGAAATTTTTGTTCTAGTTCTGTAAAAAATGCCATTGGTAATTTGATAGGGATTGCATTCAATCTGTAGATTGCTTTGGGTAGTAGAGTCATTTTCACAGTATTGATTCTTCCGATCCAAGAACATGGTTTATCTCTCCTTCTGTTGGTATCATCTTTAATTTCTTTCATCAGTGTCTTATAGTTTTCTGCATACAGGTCTTTTGTCTCCCTAGGTAGGTTTATTCCTAGGTATTTTATTCTTTTTGTTGCAGTGGTAAATGGGAGTGTTTCCTTAATTTCTCTTTCAGATTTTTCATCATTAATGTATAGGAATGCAAGAGATTTCTGTGCATTAATTTTGTATCCTGCAACTTTACTACATTCACTGATTAGCTCTAGTAGTTTTCTGGTGGCATCTTTAGGATTCTCTATGTATAGTATCATGTCATTTGCAAACAGTGACAGTTTTACTTCTTCTTTTCCAATTTGTATTCCTTTTATTTCTTTTTCTTCTCTGATTGCCATGGCTAGGACTTCCAAAACTATCTTGAATAATAGTGGCGAGAGTGGACATCCTTGTCTTCTTCCTGATCTTAGAGGAAATGCTTTTAGTTTTTCACCATTGAGAATGATGTTTGCTGTGGGTTTGTCATATATTGTGCCTTTATTATGTGGAAGTAGGTTCCCTCTATGCCCACTTTCTGGAGAATTTTTATCATAAATGGGTGTTGAATTTTGTCAAAAGCTTTTTCTGCAACTATTGAGATAATCATATGGTTTTTATTCTTCAATTTGTTAATATGGTATATCACATTGATTGATATGCATATATTGAAGAATCCTTGCATCTCTGGGATAAATCCCACTTGATCATGGTGTATGATCCTTTTAATGTGTTGCTTGATACTGTTTGCTAGTATTTTGTTGAGGATTTTTGCATCTATATTCATCAGTGATATTGGTCTGTAATTTTCTTTTTTTGTAGTATCCTTGTCTGGTTTTGTTATCAGGGTAATAGTGGCCTCATAGAATGAGTTTGGGAGTTTTCCTTCGTCTGCAATTTTTTGGGAAGAGTTTGAGAAGAATGGATGTTAGCTCTTCTCTAAATGTTTGATCGAATTCACCTGTGAAACCATCTGGTCCTGGACTTTTGTTTGTTGGAAGATTTTTAATCACAGGTTCAATTTCATTACTTCTGGTTGGTCTGATCATATTTTCTGTTTCTTCCTGGTTCAGTCTTAGAAGGTTCTACCTCTCTAAGAATTTGTCCATTTCTTCCAGGTTGTCCATTTTATTGGCATAGAATTGCTTGTAGTAGTCTCTTAGGATGCTTTGTACTTCTACCATGCCTGTTGTAACTGCTCCTTTTTCATTTCTAATTTTATTGATTTGAGTCTTCTGTCTCTCTTTTTTTTTTTTTTTTTTTGCGGTACGTGGGCCCCTCACTGCTGTGGCCTCCCCTGTTGCGAAGCACAGGCTCCAGAAGCGCAGGCTCAATGGCCATGGCTCATGGGCCCAGCTGCTCCGCAGCATGTGGGATCCTCCCAGACCGGAGCATGAACCTGTGCCCCTTCATCGGCAGGCGGACTCCCAACCACTGCGCCACCAGGGAAGCCCTCTCTCTCTTTTTCTTGATGAGTCTGGCTAATGGTTTGTCAATTTTGTTTATCTTCTCAAAGAACCAGCTTTTAGTTTTATTGATCTTTGCTATTGTTTTCTTTGTTTCTATTTCATTTATTTCTGCTCTGATCTTTATGATTTCTTTCCTTCTGCTAACTTTGAGTTTTGTTTGTTTCTCTTTCTCTAGTTACACTACGTTAGATTTTTTTATTTGAGATTTTTCTTGTTTCTTGAGGTAGGCTTGTATAGCTATAAACTCCCCACTTAGAACTGCTGTTGCTGCATCCCATGGGCTTTGGTTCGTTGTGTTTTCATTATCATTTGTTTCTAGGTATTTTTTGATTTCCTGTTTGATTTCTTCAGTGTTCTCTTGGTTATTTAGTATCATATTGTTTGCCCTCCATGTGTTTGTGTTTTTTACATTTTTTTCCCTGTTATTGATTTCTAATCTCATAGCGTTGTAGTCAGAAGAGATGCTTGGTATGATTTCAGTTTTCTTAAATTTACTGTGGCTTGATTTGTGACCCAAGATGTGATTTATCCTGGAGAATGTTCAATGCACACTTGAGAAGAAAGTGTAATCTGCTGTTTTTGAATGTAATGTCCTATAAATATCAATTAAATCTATCTGGTCTATTGTGACGTTTAAAGCTTGTGTTTCCTTATTAATTTTCTGTTTGGATGATCTGTCCATTGGTATAAGTGAGGTGTTAATGTCCCTCACTATTATTGTGTTACTGTCGATTTCCTCTTTTAGAGCTCTTAGCAGTTGCCTTATGTATTGAGGTGCTCCTATGTTGGGTGCACATATATTTATAATTGTTATATCTTCTTCTTGGATTGATCCCTTGATCTTTACGTAGTGTCCTTCAGTCTCTTGTAACATTCTTTATTTTAAAGTCTATTTTATCTGATATGAGTATTGCTATTCCAGCTTTCTTTTGATTTCCATTTGCATGGAATATCTTTTTCCAACCCCTCACTTTCAGTCTGTATGTATTCTTAGGTACGAAGTGGGTCTCTTGTAGACAGCATATGTATGGGTCTTGTTTTTGTATGCATTCATTGTGCCTGTGTCTTTTGGTTGCAGCATTTAATCCATTCACATATAAGGTAATTATCAGTATGTATGTTTCTGTGACCATTTTCTTAATTGTTTTGGGTTTGTTTTTGTAGGTCCTTTTTTTCTCTTGTGTTTCCCACTTAGAGAAGTTCCTTTAGCATTTGTTGTAGAGCTGGTTTGGTGGTGCTGAACTTTCTTAGCTTTTGCTTGTCTGTAAAGCTTTTGATTTCTCCATCGAATCTGAATGAGATCCTTGCTGGGTAGAGTAATCTTTGTTGAAGGTTCTTCCCTTTCATCACTTTAAGGATATCATGCCACTTCCTTCTGGCTTGTAGAGTTTCTGCTGAGAAATGAGCTGTTAAACTTATGGAAGTTCCCTTGTATGTTATTTGTCATTTTTCCCTTGCTGCTTTCAATAATTTTTCTTTGTCTTTAATTTTTGCCAGTTTGATTACTATGTGTCTCGGCATGTTTCTCTTTGGGTTTATCCTGTATGGGACTCTGCGCTTCCTGGACTTGGGTGGTTATTTCCTTTCCCATATTAGGGAAGTTTTCGACTATAATCTCTTCAAATATTTTCTCAGGTCCTTTGTCTCTCTCTTCTCCTTCTGGGACCCCTATATTGCGAATGTTGTTGCGTTTAATGTTGTCCCAGAGGTCTCTTAGGCTGTCTTCATTTCTTTTCATTCTTTTTTCTTTATTGTGTTCCACAGCAGTGAATTCCACCATTCTGTCTTCCAGGTCACTTATCCGTTCTTCTGCCTCAGTTATTCTGCTATTGATTCCTTCTAGTGTAGTTTTCATTTCAGTTATTGTATTGTTCATCTCTGTTTGTTCTTTAATTCTTCTAGATCTTTGTTAAACATTTCTTGCATCTTCTCCATCTTTGCCTCCATTCTTTTTCCGAGGTCCTGGATCATCTTCACTATCATTATTCTGAATTCTTTTTCTGGAAAATTGCCTATATGCATTTCATTTAGTTTTTTTTCTGGGGTTTTATCTTGTTTCTTCATCTGGGGTGTAGCCCTCTGCCTTTTCGTCTTGTGTATCTTTCTGTGATTGTTCTTTTTTTTTTTTGGATTCCATATATATGTGTTACATATGGTTTTTGTTTTTCTCTTTCTGACTTACTTCATTCTGTATGACAGACTCTAGGTCCATCCACCTCACTACAAATAACTCAACTTCGTTTCTTTTTATGGCTAAGTAATATTCCATTGTATATATGTGCCACATCTTCCTTATCCATTCATCCGATGATGGACCCTTAGGTCGTTTCCATCTCCGGGCTATTGTAAATAGGGCTGTAATGAACATTCTGGTACATGACTCTTTTTGAATTATGGTTTTCTCAGGGTATATGCCTAGTAGTGGGATTGCTGGGTCATATGGTAGTTCTATTTGTAGTTTTTAAAGGAACCTCCATACTGTTCTACATAGTGGCTGTACCAATTCACATTCCCACCAGCAGTGCAAGAGTGTTCCCTTTTTTCCACACCCTCTCCAGCATTTATTGTTTCTGGATTTTTTGATGATGGCCATTCTGACAGGTGTGAGATGATATCTCATTGTAGTTTTGATTTGCATTTCTCTAATTTAGATGTTTAGATTAAAGATGTTGAGCATTCTTTCATGTGTTTGTTGGCAGTATGTATATCTTCTTTGGAGAAATGTCTATTTAGGTCTTCGGCCCATTTTTGGATTGGGTTGTTTGTTTTATTTTCTCCCATTCTGAGGGTTGTCTTTTGGCCTTGTTTATGGTTTCCTTTGCTGTGCAAAAGCTTTGAAGTTTCATTAGGTCCCATGTGTTTATTTTTGTCTTTATTTCCATTTCTCTAGGAGGAGGGTCAAAAAGGATCTTGCTGTGATTTATGTCATAGAGTCTTCTGCCTATGTTTTCCTCTAAGAGTTTGATAGTTTCTGGCCTTACATTTCGGTCTTTAATCCATTTTGAGCTTATTTTTGTGTATGGTGTTAGGGAGTGATCGAATCTCATACATTTACATGTCCCTGTCCAGTTTTCCCAGCACCACTAATTGAAGAGGCTTTCCTTTCTCCACTGTACATTACTGCCTCCTTTATCAAAGATAAGGTGACCATATGTGCGTGGGTTTATCTCTGGGCTTTCTATCTTGTTCCATTGATCTATCTTTCTGTTTTTGAGCCAGTACCATACTGTCTTGATTACTGTAGCTTTGTAGTATAGTCTGAAGTTAGGGAGCCTGATTCCTCCAGCTCCATTTTTCGTTCTCAAGATTACTTTGGCTGTTTGGGGTCTTTTGTGTTTCCATACAAATTGTGAAATTTTTTGTTCTAGTTCTGGGAAAAATGCCAGTGGTAGTTTGATAGGGATTGCATTGAATCTGTAGATTGCTTTGGGTAGTAGAGTCATTTTCACAATGTTGATTCTTCCAATCCAAGAACATGGCATATCTCTCAATCTATTTGTATCATCTTTAATTTCTTGCATCAGTGTCTTATAATTTTCTGTATACAGGTCTTTTGTCTCCTTAGGTAGGTTTATTCTTAGATATTTTATTCTTTTTGTTGCAGTGGTAAATGGGAGTGTTTTCTTGATTTCCCTTTCAGATTTTTCATCATTAGTGTACAGGAATGCCAGAGCTTTCTGTGTATTAATTTTGTATCCTTCTACTTTACCAAATTCATTGATTAGCTCTGGTAGTTTTCTGGTAGCATCTTTAGGATTCTTTATGTATAGTATCATGTCATCTGCAAATAGTGGCAGCTTTACTTCTTCTTTTCCATTTTGGATTCCTTTTATTTCCTTTTCTGCTCTGATTGCTGTGGCAAAAACCTCCAAAACTATGTTGAATAAGATTGGTGAGAGTGGGCAACCTTGTCTTGTTCCTGATCTTAGTGGAAATGGTTTCAGTTTTTCACCATTGAGGACGATGTTGGCTGTGGGTTTGTTATATATGGCCTTTATTATGTTGAGGAAACTTCCCTCTGTGCCCACTTTCTGCAGGGTTTTTATCATAAATGGGTGTTGAATTTTGTCAAAAGCTTTCTCTGTGTCTATTGAGATGATCATATGGTTTTTCTCCTTCAATTTGTTAATATGGTGTATCATGTCGATTGATTTGCATATATTGAAGAATCGTTGCATTCCTGGAATAAACCCCACTTGATCATGGTGTATGATCCTTTTAATGTGCTGTTGGATTCTGTTTGCTAGTATTTTGTTGAGGATTTTTGCATCTATGTTCATCAGTGATATTGGCCTGTAGTTTTCTTTCTTTGTGATATCCTTGTCTGGTTTTGGTATCAAGGTGATGGTGGCCTCGTAGAATGAGGTTGGGACTGTTCCTCCCTCTGCTATATTTTGGAAGAGTTTGAGAAGGATAAGTGTTAGCTCTTTTCTAAATGTTTGATAGAATTCACCTGTGAAGCCATCTGGTCCTGGGCTTTTGTTTGTTGGAAGATTTTTAATCACAGTTTCAATTTCAGTGCTTGTGATTGGTCTGTTCATATTTTATATTTCTTCCTGAATCAGTCTTGGCAGGTTGTGCATTTCTAAGAATTTGTCCATTTCTTCCAGGTTGTCCATTGTATTGGCATACAGTAGCTTGTAGTAATCTCTCATGATCTTTTGTATTTCTGCAGTGTCAGTTGTTACTTCTCCTTTTTCATTTCTAATTCTATTGATTTGAGTCTTCTCCCTTTTTTTCTTGATGAGTCTGGCTAATGGTTTATCAATTTTGTTTATCTTCTCAAAGAACCAGCTTTTAGTTTTATTGATCTTTGCTATCGTTTCCTTCATTTCTTTTTCATTTATTTCTGATCTGATTTTTATGATTTCTTTCCTTCTGCTAACTTTGGGATGTTTTTGTTCTTCTTTCTCTAATTGCTTTAGCTGCAAGGTTAGGTTGTTTATTCATGATGTTTCCTGTTTCTTAAGGTAGGATTGTATTGCTATAAACTTCCCCCTTAGAACTGCTTTTGCTGCGTCCCATAGGTTTTGGGTCGTCGTGTCTTCATTGTCATTTGTTTCTAGGTATTTTTTGTTTCCTCTTTGATTTCTTCATAGATCACTTCGTTATTAAGTAGTGTATTGTTTAGCCTCCATGTGTTTGTATTTTTTACAGATCTTTTTCTGCAATTGATATCTAGTCTCATAGCGTTGTGGTCAGAAAAGATACTTGATACAATTTCAATTTTCTTAAATTTACCAAGGCTTGATTTGTGACCCAAGATATGATCTATCCTGGAGGATGTTCCATGAGCTCTTGAGAAAAATGTGTATTCTGTTGTTTTTGGATGGAATGTCCTATAAATATGAATTAAGTCCATCTTGTTTAATGTATCATTTAAAGCTTGTGTTTCCTTATTTATTTTCATTTTGGATGATCTGTCCATTGGTGAAAGTGGGGTGTTAAAGTCCCCTACTATGAGTGTGTTACTGTCGATTTCCCCTTTTATGGCTGTTAGTATTTGCCTTATGTATTGAGGTGCTCCTATGTTGGGTGCATAAATATTTACAATTGTTATATCTTCTTCTTGGATCGATCCCTTGATCATTATGTAGTGTCCTTCTTTGTCTCTTCTAGTAGTCTTTATTTTAAAGTCTATTTTGTCTGATATGAGAATTGCTACTCCAGCTTTCTTTTGGTTTCCATTTGCATGGAATATCTTTTTCCATCCCCTTACTTTCAGTCTGTATGTGTCTCTAGGTCTGAAGTGCATCTCTTGTAGACAGCATATATATGGGTCTTGTTTTTGTATCCATTTAGCCAATCTGTGTCTTTTGGTTGGAGCATTTAGTCCATTTACATTTAAGGTAATTATCGATATGTATGTTCCTATTCCCATTTTCTTGATTGTTTTGGGTTTGTTATTGTAGGTCTTTTCCTTCTTTTGTTTTTCTTGCCTAGAGAAGTTCCTTTAGCATATGTTGTAAAGCTGGTTTGGTGGTGCTGAACTCTCTAAGCTTTTGCTTGTCTGTAAATGTTTTAATTTCTCCTTCCAATCTGAATGAGATCCTTGCTGGGTAGAGTAATCTTGGTTGCAGGTTTTTCTCCTTCATCACTTTAAATATGTCCTGCCAGTCCCTTCTGTCTTGCAGAGTTTCTGCCTAAAGATCAGCTGTTAATCTTATGGGGATTCCCTTGTGTGATATTTGTTGTTTTTCCCTTGCTGCTTTTAATATGTTTTCTTTGTATTTAATTTTTGACAGTTTGATTAATATGTGTCTTGGCATATTTCTCCTTGGATTTATCCTGTATGGGACTCTCTGTGCCTACTGGACTTGATTAACTATTTCCTTTCCCATATTAGGGAAGTTTTCAACTATAATCTCTTCAAATATTTTCTCAGTCCCTTTCTTTTTCTCTTCTTCTTCTGGAATCCCTATAATTTGTATGTTGTTGCATTTAATGTTGTCCCAGTGGTCTGTGAGACTGTCCTCAGTTCTTTTCATTCTTTTTTCTTTCTTCTGCTCTGCAGTAGTTATTTCCACTGTTTTATCTTCCACCTCACTTATCCGTTCTTCTGCCTCAGTTATTCTGCTATTGATCCCATCTAAAGTATGTTTTATTTCATTTATTGTGTTGTTCATCATTGCTTGTTTCATCTTTAGTTCTTCTAGGTCCTTGTTAACTGTTTCTTGCATTTTGTCTATCCTATTTCCAAGATTTTGGATCATGTTTACTATCATTATTCTGAATTCTTTTTCAGGTAGACTGCCTATTTCCTCTTCATTTGTTAGGTCTGGTGGGTTTTTATCTTGCTCCTTCACCTGCTGTGTGTTTTTCTGCCTTCTCATTTTGCTTATCTTACTGCATTTGGGGTCTCCTTTTTGCAGGCTGCAGGTTCATAGTTCCCGTTGTTTTTGGTGTCTCTCCCCAGTGGCTAAGATTGGTTCATTGGGTTGTGTAGGCTTCCTGGTGGAGGGGACTAGTGCCTGTGTTCTGGTGGATGAGGCTGGATCTTGTCTTTTGTGAGATTGTAGCAATTCAGTCACATCTTCAGGCTCCACTTCTCTTTCTTGTTCTCTTGCTGATTCTACCACATCTGCAGTTACTTCCTCCACTGAAGTCTTGAATCCCTCCAAATCATTCCTGAAGGTTGGAATCAACTTCTTCCAAACTCCTGTTATTGTTAATATTTTGACTTCTTCCGATGAATCAAAAATGGTCTTAAGGGCATCTAGAGTGGCAAATAGTTTGCAGAAGGTTATCAATGTGGTTTGCCCAGATCCATCAGAGGAACCATTATTTATGTCAGCCATAGCCTTACAAAATATGTTTCTTAAGAATAAGACTTGAAAGTTGAAATTACTCTTTAGTCCATGGGCTACAGCATGGATGTGATGTTAGCAGGCATGAAACCAACAAGAATCTCATTGTCCATCTCCCTCAGAGCTCCTGGGTGACCAGGTGCTCATTGTCAATGAGCAGTAATATTCTGAAAGGAATCTTCTGTTTTCTGAGCAGTAGGTGTCAACAGTGAGCTGAAAATATTCAGTAAACCATGCTATAAATGGATGTGCTGTTATCCAGGCTTTGTTGTTCCATGTATAGAGCACAGGCAGAGCAGATTTAGCATAATTCTTAAGGACCCTAGGATTTTAAGAATGGTAAATGATCATTGGCTTCAACTTAGAGTCACTAGCTGCATTGGCTTCTAACAAGAGAGTCAGCTATTCCTTTAAAGCTTTGAAGCCAGGCATTGACTTCACCTCTTTGGCTATGAAAATCTTAGATGACATCTTCTTCCAATAATATAACACTGTCTACATTGAAAATGTGTTGTGTAGTGTGGCCACCTTCATTAATTATCTTACATAGATTTTCTGGAAAACTTGCTGCCACTTCTGCATTAGCACTTTATGCTTCACCTTGCTCTTTGAAGTTATGGAGATGGTGTCTATCCTTAAACCGCATGAACCAGTCTCTGCCAGCTTCAAACTTTTCTGTGGCTTCCTCATTTCTCCCAGCCTTCATAGGATTGAAGAAAGTTAGGACCTTGCTGTGGATTAGGCTTTGGTTCAAGGGGATGTTGTGGTTGGTTTTATCTTCTATCTAGACCACTAAAACTTTCTCCATATCAGCAATAAGGTTGTTTTGCTTTCTCATCATCCATGTGTTCACTGGAGTAGCACTTTTGCTTTCCTTCAAGAACTTATTCTTTGCATTCACAGCTTAGCTAACTGTTTGGTACAAGAGGCCTAGCTTTCAGCTTATCTTGGCCATTAACATAACTCCTCACTAAACTTAATCATTTCTAGGTTTTGATTGAAAGTGAGAAGTGTGCGACTCTTCTTTTCACTTGAACACTTAGAGGCCATTGTAGGATTATTAACTGGCCTAATTTCAATATTGTTGTATCTCAGGGAATGGGGAGGCCAGAGGAGTGGGAGAGAGACAGGGAACAGCCTGATGGAGCCGTCAGAACACACATAACACTTATCTATTAAGTTTGATGTCTTATATGCGTGGTTTGTGGTGCTCCCAAACAATTACACAGTCAAATCAAATATGAGTGATCACAGATCACCATGAGAAATATAGTAATAATGAAAAAGTTTGAAATTGTATGAGAGTTACCAAAATGTGATGCAGAGACAAGAAGTGAGAAAATGCTGTTGGAAAAATTGTGCAGGTGGACTTGCTCTAGCAGGGTTACCACAATAAAATGAGGTATGCTTTTAGAAATGCTTTGTGAACATATTTTTCTCCATGGAGATTAAAGTTTATTTGGAGATCAGTACACAGAAAACAGAATTATTAAAGTAACACAGTAAATTATAGAATTATTGTTCAAAAGTTATGTGAATATTTGGTTGAGATCATAAGTTTAAAAGGGAGATAGGATTGTGGAAGTGTCAAGAAAGGTTTAGGGGTTTCCCTGGTGTTGCAGTGGTTGAGAGTCCACCTGCCGATGCAGGGGACATGGGTTCGTGCCCCGGTCCGGGAAGATCCCACATGCCACAGAGCGGCTGGGCCCGTGAGTCATGGCCTCTGAGCCTGCGCGTCCGGAGCCTGTGCTCCGCAACGGGAGAGGCCACAACAGTGAGAGGCCCGCGTACCGCAAAAAAAGAAAAAAGAAAGGTTTCAATGTGAGGAAGAATTATAAGGTGAATGTTGAAAGACTAAACAGAAAATAGCTCAGATGTTTAGGAGAGTATCAGATAAGTTAAATCAGGTACAGCATGAGTACAGATTCTGAAACACAGTGAAACAAACTCTATTAGGAGGCTGTTGTAGGCAGAATAATTCCCACCCCCCCCCCAAAAAAAATAGATGTCCACTTCCTAATCCCCAGAACCTGTGAATACGTTACCCTGTATGGCAAAGTGCAGTTTAACTCACGGATAGAAGTAAGGTTGCTAATTAGCTGACCTTAAAATAGATAGTTTGGATGGTCCAGATGGGGCCAATATTACCACAGGCATTCTTAAAAGTGGAAGACAGAGGCAGAAGAGTAGTTAGAGTGATGTGCTGAGGTGGGAGAAGGTTTTAGACTTCCATTGCTGGCTTGAAGATAGAGGAAAGGTGTGGGGGAAAGGGGAAGCACAAGCCAAGGAACGTGGGTGAATTCTAGAAGTTGAAAACGGCAAGGAAACATTTTCCCATAGAGCCTCCAGAAAGGAACACAGCCTGTGGACACATTGATTGTAGCCCAGTGAGAGTCCAGATTGATTTTGACTGGAAAGTAATGAGTCCTTTAATTTACATATTTGATTTGTTTTTCAACCAAGAAAGTTTTTCTTGCTTGTTCCTCTATTCCCATCATTAGTGTTCCTTCACAAAGTTGTTATGTTACATATCTGTTGCCTGGGTGTTATCTTTCCATTTTTACTTATAAAAATCTTTTCTCGCACATTCTAAGAGAGGTTCTCAATTTTGGCTTCCACATCTCTAATTTTATTTTACATGGAGTCAACTACATTTAGTTGTTACATTTTTATATTTCCTTGTAAAAGTTTATCACACCCTTTCCTCCATCCTGTCTCTTTAAAATCCATATTCTGTCATCTTCTCCCCCAACTTATTCTCCTTTCTTCTGGATCTTTTAGTAAGTTATTTTTAGAGGCTTGCATTTCCTTTCCCCTATTAGGACAATATTCCCTGTCATTTGTTATGAGTGACTTTTCACTGACTGCTTACCCTCCACCTACCTCCCCTCTCCTCTTATTTTTCCTTTCTACCCGGTGGAATTTATATAACGAGAGAACAATTTAGTTGTAATATTTTCCAATAAGATGAATTCATGAAATATGCTTAACCAACTCTCTAAGCGGTAACACAGAAAAGTACAGAATGAGTGACAAGTATGTGATTACGGGGTTTGGAAAATAGCTTAAAAGAGAGACAGATGACATGGGTGGGGAAGAAAGCCTTCATAGTGGAGAAGAAATTTAAGTTGTTCATTGAAGGGCTAAGTTGAAAATGGCTCAGAGGTTCTCAGGTGAATCAGATAATACAGACCTCTGGTTCTCTATGAATAAAAGTACTGAATGGCCTTCTGAAATTCAGTCAGAACTTGTCATTCTATCCTGCTCATTTCTTAACATTTTTACCTTACTGTTTAACTAAAAAACACAACAAATGGTTTAAACAGCAGGATTCATGAATTAGGTAAGAAATTTGAAGAAATTACCCGCATATGGTTTTCATAAAATTGTGTAGTGAGGTCCCGCTCCTGTGTTGCGATGTTGTGTGTGGTTTTGTTTTGTTCTAACCCTTGTGGCAAATTTTTTTCTACCCCTTCTCACTTTCTCTTATTCCCTGGATTTTTAGCCTAGAATTCTGTTTTTATTGTCATTTCAGGGCTCCTTGTCCTATGTGATAGGATATTTCAGATCTAGTCACAGAGTCAGCATGTGGCTTGATTCATTTCCCTGATCTTTAGATTCTGTCTGTGACCTCCTACCTTCCTCATCCCACAGCTTGCTCAAAACCAAAGCCATAGGTGGTAGCTGGTAACCGTTTTCGTTTAGCTCAATGCTGAAGACTGTGTTTAGAGGGCACCTCCAACACCTGTCCTCAAACAGTGAGCCAGGTTCCCCTTTTCATAGGGGAACCTTCTTAAATGATAAGTGCTGAACTTCGAGAGCAGTCGCTGTGACCAGAACTCAGCAGGGCCAGGGCCTCCGTTGTTTTTATTGCTTTTTGATTTTGTTTTATTTCCACTAAAAAGAGGTGTTTATCTAGGTTTTGTGTCTATCTCTTTTCATTTCTTTATTTTTAATACTCTGTTTCTCTGTGTTTGGAGTACAGGTGGCTTATTCAAGTATAAATTTCTACTATTTTGACTAGAACTCTTACCTTTGTTTTAGAAGGTGTTTGTAGACTATCAGTATTTACCTTCAGTATTTGGTTATACATACATTTGAGAGTAAAGTTATATCTTTTTGGCACAGACATACACCAGATACCATGTTGACCTGGTGTGCTTGGCGCCTGTTGGGCTCTCTCCTAGACTTGTTAAGGCTATGATTTTTCGCTTCATTTCAAAGCATCACAGACCAAAACAGCACAGATACATCTTCCTTCTGGCTAACAGTGACTTTCTGTTTTAGAGGGGTGGGGGTGTTCTAAACAGTTTGCTCTTCCTCTGTTGTCATTTTGTTAGGAACACTTCCTACCCCTCCCCTACCAAGGAAACCAAAGGGAAGAAATGAATTTGTTTTCGTTACTATGACCATCTTGGATTATCTGAGTCAATCTCACTTAAGGAGAGTTGTGCTTTCAACAGTTGGCTCTCTGTTGGGCCAGTTAGAGCAGTGCAATTCTGCAGCTAGAGTGAAGAGGAAACCAGGTTTAACCACATTTCAGCATTCAGCCAGGATGCCCCCCGCCTTTCTTCCTGCTGTGAAGTCCTGCAGAAGACATTTAGGTTGTGATACTTCTTTGCCCTTCAGCCACCAGGAGGTGTGTTTTGCCTTTCCTACCGGTCTGCTGTCTTGGAAGCCTAGTGGTTCATGTCGGGTCTACGCATTGCAACCACGGACAATTTTCCTTTTAGAAAGGTTTTGACACTTTCTTTTCTGATGCATAACTTATCGTCCTTTCCTATGATGCTGATTTACTTTCTAGTTTAGAGGGTCTTTTGTTTCCCTGCTTAAGCAGGTTCCTTTATGATGTCCTCCCTGACAACATCTTAATCTGGGCTGAGTGCCAGAGAATAGAAGAGGGGTTAGGATGGGGAGTCAAATAACAACACCATTAACATTATTATTCCAACAGCAACAGAGTAAACCTTTTAGAGGTTTGTCAGTGTTGCCCCGGCATCACCTTTATCTCCTCTATTCATCTCAGTCTCCTTTGATCCTCACAATAGCTGGGAGTCAGGAGGGGAGCACTGTTTTCTCCACCTACAGATGAAGTTCCTGAAGCTCACAGAGGAAAAGGTGGCTTGTTGAAATCAGAACTAGTAAGTATCAGAATAGGAACTAGTATCCTGTGCTTGTTCCAGCAATATTTGTTGAGATACAAGCTGCACAACATGGAGCTCCTTTACATGATGGTGAGGATTCTACAATAGCACAGACATAATTAAAAATGGGTTATTTTTCCACTTCCAGAGCCTATTTGTACCTATTTGCAAATGGACACATCTCTGAAAATAGGCACATGTATCTCCTTTATGTCTCTCTGCTCTGGTGGTGCTTGACTCTGATCATAACCCGGAATGAGAGACAATGTGTATTAACTATATTTCTTCCATTTTTCATTATTTTGGGGATACTGTTATATTTGGAAATTCTAACAAAATTGTGTATCAACTACTTGTATGAAGAACCTGTGAAAACAAGTTTTGGCAGGTAACGGTGTACCCTACTTGTAAGCTCCACCTATTCACCTAGAATTATTGTATATCCTTCAATAAATGACTTTTTGGTAAGACCTTAAAGTCTTTGGGAATTACTTTTTCTGTCTTAAAAAGAGCTAGTAATAAAAAGAAATAACCTATCAAACCATGAAAAGACATGGAGGAAACTTCAATGCAATATTGATAAGTGAAGGATGCCAGTATGAAAGGGCTACAGACTGTGTGATTCCAACTATACAGCATTCAGGAAAAGGCAAAACTATGGAGACAGTAAAAAGGTCAGTGGTCGCCAGGGATTCATGGGGAGGAGGAGGCAGAGGAGGGGAATAGGTGAAGCCCAGGGCATTTTTAGGGCAGTGAAACTATTCTGTATGATACAGTAATGGTAGATGTATGACACTGCATTTCTCAGAACCTGTAGAACTATATAACACAAAGAGTGGGCCCTAAGGTAAACTATGGATTTTGGCTAATAATTATATATCAATATTGTTTATCAATTGTAACAAATGTTCCACACTAATGCAATATATTAATAATAGGGAAAACTGTGTGTTTTGGGGGGAGGAGAGAAGGTATATGGGAATTCTCTATACTTAATTTTTCTATAAACTTAAAGCTGCTCAGAAAAGCCTATTAATTAAAGCAAAGGTGATGGAGTTTTCCTGGTGGCGCAGTGGTTGAGAGTCCGCCTGCTGATGCAGAGGACACGGGTTCGTGCCCCGGTCCAGGAATATCCCACATGCCACGGAGCGGCTGGGCCGGTGAGCCATGGCCGCTGAGCCTGCGCGTCCGGAGCCTGTGCTCCGCAACGGGAGAGGCCACAGCAGTGAGAGGCCTGCGTACCAAAAAAAAAAAAAAAAAAAAAAAGTGATGTTCCTTGCACCCTATAATACATATGGAGACACTAGAAGTTCTAAGGGGCTCTTCTCTGCAAAAGGTGTCCAACCCTTAGGGAAAGTACACACATGAGTCTCTATATATATTTATTAAGGTTACAAAAGCTTTGTGTTAGGACCCGCCTTTGTTCATTTCTCTAAACCTTCTGAAGAGTTTCTTTTTCTTCAGTCTGCAATTTCTCTAATCTTGGTCTTGGCTGAAGGGTAAATTCTAAAAGGAATGTGAGATTCAGTTTCTTCAAATATGAGTTATGAGACTGAGAGAATAATAAAAAACACTGAAGTTATTTTCTTGTATTTAGCCCATAGGCATTTTAACACTCATAAATCATAAATAACTGCAGTTAAACATCCAGTTTTGCAGGGGGCAAATCCCTTAGAAAGACTGTGGTTTAAAAAAAACAACCCCTCTGGGACATGTTTGGCTTGGTTCTTTGGTATCAAAAACTTCTTTTAGATGCAGTGACTATAGTTGTGCAAGAAGAGAGACTACTTTTAAAATTTATGTGAAAGTATAAGAAATTGCATGTTTTATATCCAGTTTGATATAAAAGTTTCATCTGTACTAAAGACATTGTTGGCAGAAGAAAATAATACTATAAAGTTTATGCCTTTCTGCATCTTCATTTCTTGTGTGGTACTTAGTCTCTTTTACTTTTCATTTGAACCAGCAGGTACATTAAAATTCTTGCAACACAATGCTATGTAAGGTGATGGTCAGCATTAGTCAACAATGAGAAGAGTGAAGCTTTCCTAGCAGAGCATTGCACATATGCAAGCTTCCAAAATTGTTGTTTTGTTGATCAAAACCTATGTGATTGTAAGAATGTGTATGTATGTGTATCTTATGTACAGGGGCTTTAAAAGCAACATCTGAGGGACTGACTCTATTACTAAGCAAGGGCCAGAGCCCCAGAGTGGGCTTGTTTTTTTAAAAAATAAATTTATTGATTGATTGATTGGCTGCATTGGGTCTTCATTGCTGTGCACGGGCTTTCTCTACTTACAGCAAGTGGGGGCTACTCTTTGTTGCGGTGTGCGGGCTTCTCATTGCAGTGGCTTCTCTTGTTTCAGAGCACGGGCTCTAGGCACGCAGGCTGCAGTAGTTGGCGGCACGTGGGCTCAGTAGTTGTGGGTCGCGGGCTCTAGAGCGCAGGCTGAGTAGTTGTGGCGCACGGGCTTAGTTGTTCTGCGGCATGTGGGCTCTTCCCAGCCCAGGGCTCGAGCCCGTGCCCCCTGCATTGGCAGGCAGATTCTTAACCACTGTGCCACCAGGGAAGTCCCCCCAGAGTGGTTTTAACTAAGCGAGTTCATTGACGGAAATTGGCTAATCTTTGCTTATTGGAATTTATTTTATAGTTTTTGCAAGGACATAATCCCTTGTTCAAAAGAATTGCCCCTTGACAGAAGTTGGACTAACTATGGCCCATGGGCTAAATATGGCTCACAGTCTCTTTTGTGTATAACCCATGGCCTTTTTTTGTACATCCCATAAGCTAAGAATAGTTTTTACTTTTTTAAAGGGTTAAAAAAATTACACAAAAACCGTTATGTGGTCCAGAAGACCTAAAATATTTTTATATGGCCCTTTACCTGAAAAAGTTTGCCAGCCTCTCCCTTAGAAAATAGAAACTTGTAGGCCCAGTCCTTGTTTCCTATAACTAGATTAATTTAATTAGCTCTTATCTCTGCTCCTTTCCACAAAAACAGCTGGGATAAGTTACTTGAAGCTTTTTAAAATCTCCTCTATTGAAGGACTTTTAGTGTGTTTATATTGCTCATATTATTAATGAAGTCTTTGAGTTGGCCTACTAATTAGCATCCTCTTCTCAACCCATGTCCTGAATAAAGTCTTAACTAAAACAGAGGGGTGGTAGATGAAGGCCAAGTATCACCTTCATCACTGCTGAAGGCTACCTTTGGGGCTGTATGAGGAAGCAGTGTGGAACCAGTGCCAGACTCTCCGTGTGAAGAGTACAAGATGGTATGGACCCCTGTAGACAGGTTCTTGAGGGGAGGGGGATAAAGAAGGGCAGAACTTCACTGAGCAGTCCCAATTAATTCTTAAAGTTACCAACCACAGAGGGCAATATTCCTCCAAAAAGAAGAAATGAGTAATTGAGTAAAGAGAAACCAGGGGTCAAATACTATACATGCTTTAGATTCACACTGAAGAAAATCTTATGGGTAGGGAGGAAGTATTGATACTTCTCCCTGAAATAATAATCTTCAAATCCTGAACAGAGTCTGCAAGGCATGTCATCCTTCTCTTTCCCCCCACCCCCCGTCCACCTCTCCAATTTTACCTCTTATTACTTTCCTTTACTTCAGTATACATAACTACATTAAATTATTTGCTATAGCTGGTCTCTGTATCTTGACTCTTGTAATATTCCAGTTAGTGGTGTCCTTCTCCTGCAACCTACATCCATCCTTTATATAAAACGTCAGTTCAGAATTCACTTTTTCCAAGGACTGCCTGCAGTTTAAACAGCACAACAGTTTGCTCTATTCTCTGTCTTCTGTTGTGCATCCTTCCATTTCCTAAATTTTCACGTTAATATGGTACCATGTTATAGTAACAAGACCCGTGGATTAAGGATTGGTGGTGTTTTAGCCACCATTTCTTATGTGCTAGGTACAATGCTGAGTGCTTTTAACACATTCTCATTTAATTTTCACAATAGTCCTAATGGAGTAGATTATAAGTAGGTCACACATTTTGTAATACAATGTACTGTGCAAAAATGAGGACTGTGATTAATAAGGTTGTAGATCAGTCTCCTAAAATATTTATATACTTATCTTTAAAAAAATTTTTTATTTTGTATTGGAGTTTATTTGATTTACAATGTTGTGTTAGTTTCAGGTATACAGCAAAGTGATTCAGTTATACATATACATATAACTATTCTTCTTCCATTTAGATTATTACATACATACTTATTTTTCTTAGTAGATTTCAAAGTTCTCAAGGAAAGAGGTAGTGGCTCCTCCTGTTTTATGGTTTCCATCACATTTAGTGCATTGTTCTGAAGAAAAATGGGTGTTCAGTATATTTCTGTCTCCAGTACAGTAAAATTAATAATAAAAGGAATAAAAATAAGAATTATTTTTAATAAGTTCTACAAACCAGCTGGGAGTTAATGCTGTGGCAGAGGAAAGGAATAAATCTTGAAAATAAAATCAGCAAAAGCTGTGTAGATTCTTCTTCTTCTTTAGCTTGTTAAAATGCAAAATGTCAAATTAAAACAAGTATAGAAAGAGTAATAAAATGATCCCTCATAACCTGCCATTAAGCTTCAACTCTTATCAACCCATGGTCAATTTTATTTCAGCTATACCTCACCCACCCTAGATCAATATGAAGAAACTTTCAGGCATCATAATCAGTTTCTGTGAATATTTCAGTGTGTCTTTGTAAAAGATGAGAGCTCTTCTTTTTTAATTGAACCATAATTGATTTACAATATTGTGTTAGTTTCAGGTGTACAGCAAAGTGTTTCAGTTATATATTTTTAGATTATATTCTATTATAGATTATTACAAGATATTGAATATAATTCCCTATGCTATACAGTAAATCCTTGTTGCTTACCTCTTTATGTATAATTTGTATCTGATAATCCCGTATTCCTAATTTGTCCATCCCTTCCTCCCTCTCCCCCTGTGGTAACCATAAGTTTGTTTTCTATATCTGTAACTATGTTTCTGTTTTGTAAATAAGTTCATTTGTATTATTTTTAGAGTCCATAAACTATAGTGTTTGTCTATCTCTGTCTGACTTACTTCACTAAGTATAATATTCTCTACGTCCATGTATGTTGCTGCAGATAGCAATATTTCATTCTTTTTTATGGTTGAGTAATATTCCATTGTATATATATATCTTCTTAAACCAGTCATCTACTGATGGGCACTTGTGTTGTTTCCGTATCTTGACTGTTGTAAATAGTGCTGCTATGAACATTGGGGTGCATGTATATTTTTGCATTAGAGTTTTTGGTTTTTTCTGAATATATATACCCAGGAGTGGAATTGCTGGATCATACAGTAGTTCTATTTTTAGTTTTTTAGGGAACCACTGTACTATTTTCCATAGTGGCTGCACTAATTTACATTCCCATCAACAGTGTGCAATGGTTCCCTTTTCTCCACACTCAGATGAAGGCTCATTTTTAAAACAAAATGACAATTGCATTATTGTCCAAAAATTTAACAGTTCTTTAATATCATCACTTATCCAGTTAATGAAAGAGTTTCTCTAGTTGTACACAATTTATTTCAAGGTTAGTTTGCTTCAGGATCTGAGTAAGATCAGTACAGTGTAATTGGCTTACACATTGCTTAAATCTCTTTTAATTCATAAATTATGCTCTCTCTCTCTCCCACTCCCTCCCTCCTTGCAATTATTTTTTTTTTCAAAAGAAGCTGGGTCATATGACTTTGGATTCTCATACTGTGGACTTTGTTGATTTCATCCCATAATGTCCTTTACCATTTTTCTTTGTTCCTTGTATTTTTGTAAATTGATGGTTATATCTAGAGGCTTGATCAGATTCAGGTTCAAACATTTTATCAGTAGTGTTTAAGTGGTATTAAGTACTTCTATCAGGAATTTTTCTTCTCTTCTGTTATGTTAGCAGCCATTGGTAATCATTGCTGAAATCCATTAACTCATTAGGGATTATAAGATGGTGGTATTCTAATATACCATTCCTTCTTTATTTCCTGGAATATTTCTATAAAGAGAAACAACACTGCATTAACTGTAAAGCTACTCTGAAATATATTTATCTACTCTGAGGTAAACACTTAATGCACTCTTTTGACTTCCTATTTTACAAAATAATGAATCCCTTCCCTAACCTTCTTTGAAGGTGACCAACAAGATTTTTTTTTTTGAGATTCATTATGAACTTGTGAATTTAAACATATTTGTGTTTCAGTTGGTTTCAATATTCTTACTGATGTCCAGATTTTCCTATCTTTGGCTAACGGGAGTTTCATCAAGTTGGTTCCCGAATCTTTTTAGTAATTTTGATAACTTTTTTGCTTTCTAGTATGACACAATTTTCCAGATTAATCTTTACTACTTTCTTGCAAGACCTGAAATCAGTCTTCTCTCCAAAGAGCCCTGGATTCTTTTGGTGAAAAATATTAAGAGACCGTGATCTGGGTAATGGGGTGTTAATTATGACAGGGTTGGTCGTCGGGCATTGTGTAAAGGCTTATTCAGATAGTCAAGTGAGGAAATATATAGTTTTGAAAATATGCAGTAACTCTCTTTTTCCGTGTTAAAAACCTCATTATATAAAACACTAGCATACTCATTTTCTTTACAATTCAGACAACAGTCTTAGAATAATATCACCACTAATATCTATACTATGATTACTAGAAATAGTTTAAGGTTTTTAAAATTTCTTTTACAGTTCTTTCTGCCCTTAAAGCAAATATGTCTAGGTATGTATAACTAAATAATTCCTTTCTGTATAGTTACACCATCAATTTGAGTTAAGTTTATTTATTTCAAATTTTAAGCTACTGTCTTTTA
Organism: Hyperoodon ampullatus; assembly: GCF_949752795.1. Lineage (NCBI taxonomy): Eukaryota > Metazoa > Chordata > Mammalia > Artiodactyla > Ziphiidae > Hyperoodon > Hyperoodon ampullatus. The sequence continues at coordinate 70,054,647 of NC_136921.1, forward strand.
TTATAAAATTGACTTAGTTTTATAATTATATATAATATTTACATGGTTCCAAAGTCAACAGTATAAAAACAAGATTTAACCAGGGAGATCTAGCTTCTATCCTCATGTCCTTCACCCTATTTTCTTCTTCCCTTTTAAGTAACCACCAAACGTTTGTGGTTTATCCTTCCATTTTTTAAATCCTCCCACTTTTAAGTATGTGTGTCTGTATATGTATGTGTGTGTATTTGTGCTGACCCTTTACTTTGATAAATAGATTAATTTACATAACTTTCTCTACCTTGCTTTTTCTACTGTACAGTATAAACTGGGAATCACTGCATAGAAATATGAAGAGAGATTCCTTATTCCTTTTCACAGCTGCATAATGCTCCACTGCTGAATATTCGAAAGCATATTCAATCAGTCTGTTACTGATGTATGTTTCTGCTTTTTTCGCTGTTACAAACAATACTTACATAAATAGCCTTGTAAAAAGTTCTTTTTACCAGGACATCTTTGGGGTAGATTCCTGGAAAAAAGTGCTGAGTCAGAGGCTAAATGTAAATTTTTTTTTGGATTACTAGTGTTAAATTCCTCTCCAGAGGGATTATTTATATTTTGCATTCCTATCAGCAATATGTGAAAATGCCTGTTTCTTCAGAACCTTGCAACTTTTGGATTTTTGCTGAAATTATATCTCATTTAGCTTTACAATGTTTTTTTTTTTTTTTTGCGGTACACGGGCCTCTCACTGTTGTGGCCTCTCCCGCTGCGGAGCACAGGCTCCGGACGCGCAGGCTCAGCGGCCATGGCTCACGGGCCCAGCTGCTCCGCGGCATGTGGGATCTTCCCGGACCGGGGCACGAACCCATGTCCCCTGCATCGGCAGGCAGACTCTCAACCACTGCGCCACCAGGGAAGCCCTCATTTAGCTTTAAATTCCTATTACCTTATTATAAGAGAGATTGATCATCTTTTCAAATGAGTAAGGGTTATGTGAATTTCTTTTTGGGTGAACTGTCTTTTCATATCTCTGGTCCATTTTTTTTTTTTTCCCTTTCGGGTTGACTTTTTTTCTTTCTATATTTAGAAGCTTTCTCTACATTTAGAAAACTAAACTTTTAGGATATAATTTGCAAACATATTTTCCCAGTATATCTGTCTTTTTACCTGGCTTAAGTTGTTGAATGTTTTACCCCACAAAAATATTATCATGAAATTTATCAATCTTTTAATTACATTACTGGATTTTGTGTCATAGTTAGAGAATTTTTCCAATTCAGATAATAAAGCTATTCATCCATGCTTCCTTGAGTACTTATATAATTTTTTACATTTCAAGTCTCTGATGGAATTTCTGCTGTTTTATAATTGAGGAATGTATCAAATTTTATACTTGTAGCTCTATGGCAACAGCCTTTATTTAAAAGTCCATTTCCTTACTGATTTCTTAGCCACTTTCCCTTATACTAAAAATTCCATAAGCAGTTAAATCTGTGTCTGGATTTTCTGTTTTACATTATTGGTTTGTATGTCTGTTCAAACATGAAGAACACATCAACTTAAGTATTGAGGCTTTATGATATCTTTTAGTATCTGGTTGTGCTAGATCTCCTTCATTCTTTTTCACGGTTATTCTGACAACTCTTGCTTGTTATTATGCCTTCTAATGCACTTTAAAAACAACTTTGAATGCTCCAGGAAAAAAATGGTACTTTTACTGGAATTGTATTCTATTTAGAAATTAACTTAAGAAGAACTTTAACCTTTATGATGTGGGTCTTCCTATCCAAGAATGTCCTGTATATTTTCATTTGTTCAAGTCTAGTTTTGTGTTTTTCAGATATTTTTCATAGTTTTTTAAGTTTTACACATCTCTTGCTAAATTTGTACCTGTCTGGTCTCTTTCTCCTTCTCCCCAACCCCACTTTTGTAAACGAAGCCTTTTTTTTGTTGTATTTTCCAAGTTGCGAGAGTGGAAGTGAATGGTATTAATTTTTGTATGTTGATTTTTATCACTCACTATTTTCCAAATTCTCTTATGTTTGCAATAATGTTCCATCAATTTGGGGGTTTTGCTAGATATCATCTGCAAATAAAGAGGTGTTACTTCTTGCTTTTCAGTTCTCATGCCTCTAATTGCTTTCTGCTGTTTCTCTGTATTAATTTATACCTTCAATAAAATATTAAATAATAATGAAGCCAGTGTTATTAGGGTTAGGATTGGCTAGATTGAATAATTTCACAGGCTCTGGGGCAGAGGGGCTGTCCCTAGTTATCTGGTACATGGCCCTGGGGTGGGTAGGGCAGGTAGATATGTCCTGAGTGTGAGAAACTTATAGAGGAGGTGGTTGGGGTGTAGGGTCTGGATCGGTTGGTTTGCATTTAAAAGGCACATTGTGTTCAATTCGATTGATTATTAATTTATGCTATGAATTTTCCTCTGATAATGACTTTAGCCCTATCTTACAGTTTCATATATGTTGTGTATTCATTGTTACTAATGGGAAATTCTGTAGTTTTGTATTTCTTTTTTAATCTGAGTTGTTTAATAGCATATTTTTAATTTTCAGGGAGAAAGTTCTTTGTTTTTATTAACATTTTGGTCATAGAATGCTGTATTCTAATTTTGGTATTAATTGGTCATTTCTTGTGGACACATGTATTTTAATTTTCATAAATGTTTTGTTTACTTTTACAAAGAAGATGTATTTTCTATTGGGGTTTGGAGTTTGACATGTATCCATGAGGTCCTCTTGTTGTTTAGGTCTTCTACATCCCTACAGATTTTTTTGTCTACTTGATCTTAGATTGAGAGAGCTATGCTAGATTCTAAATTTTGGATATATGTTTTTATCTATTCTTTTTGAATATTCTATAGTTTCTACTTTATGAAAGATTTTGCTGTGTTGCTGGGAACAAAAATTTTAATAATTTCTATGTTCTCGTTGTGACTCTTAACTTCAGCATTTTAAAGTTTCCTTTTTCTCCTTTCATGCTTTTTGTTCTGAATTCTTCCTTTTCAAATATGAACATCGTGACCACTGAATATTATTTATTTTGCATTTTCCTGTTACTTATTGTCCATGCTTTTATTTTTAACCTTTCTGAATCTCTCCCACTTAAAATTTTAGATGTGTTTCTTATATACAGCATAGAGCTGTATTTTGCTGTTTTAGGAGATATGAGATATATTTGGTTTCAATTCCATATTGCTTTACATACACACATTTATATATAAAATATTCCACTATATGGCATATTTTCCTTCATTTTTTCTTTGGTATTTATTGGTATATCACTCTTCTTTCTCTTTTTTTTTTTTTTTTTGTGGTACACGAGCCTCTCACTGTTGTGACCTCTCCTGCTGCGGAGCACAGGCTCCGGACGCGCAGGCTCAGCGGCCATAGCTCACGGGCCCAGCCGCTCCGCGGCATGTGGGATCTTCCCGGACCGGGGCACGAACCCATGTTGCCTGCATCGGCAGGCGGACTTTCAACTACTGTGCCACCAGGGAAGCCCCACTTTCCTTTCTCTTGTGTATTTTTGATTATATAAAATTGTTTAAATTGTTCAGACAGCTAGGTGTATACCAATAAATTATGCTCCCAGCTAATTTCTATCAGATAATCAGTGAATTTATTTTAGTTTTCACATAATCTCCCCATTCTTTCCTAATTTGGGGTAGTTGCACTCTCGCTACATTGTCAGACTATGTAGCCATTACTTAACACACAGTTTCCTTTATAACCATCATTTAGTTTTAGTTCTTTTTTTTTTAACATCTATATTGGATATAGTTGCTTTACAATGTTGTGTTTCTGCTGTATAACAAAGTGAATCAGCTATATGTATACATACATCTCCATATCCCCTCCCTCTTGCACCTCCCTCCCATCCTTCCTATCCCACCCCTCTAGGTGGTCACAAAGCACCGAGCTGATCTCCCTATGCTATGCAGCTGCTTCCCACTAGCTATCTATTTTACATTTGGTAGTGTATATATGTCAATGCTACTCTCTCACTTTGTCCCAGCTTACTCTTCCCCCCACCCCGTGTCCTCAAGTCCATTCTCTACATCTGTGTCTTTATTCCTGTCCTGCCTCTAGGTTCATCAGAACCATTTATTTTAGATTCCATATATATATGTGTTAGCATACAGCATTTGTTTTTCTCTTTCTGACTGACTTCACTCTGTATGACAGACTCTAGGTCCATCCACCTCACTACAAATAACTCAATTTTGTTTCTTTTTATGGCTGAGTAATATTCCATTGTATATATGTGCCACATCTTCTTTATCCATTCATCTGTCGATGGACACTTAGGTTGTTCCATGTCCTGGCTATTGTAAATAGTGCTGCAATGAACATTGTGGTATGTGTCTCTTTTTGAATTATGGTTTTCTCTGGGTATATGCCCTTAGTGCTTCAAGTACATGTAATGTTCAGTACCAATCTTTATATCAATGTTTGTCTGGTCATTTTGATTTTCTGAAGTTTATATGCTAAGCTTCTTCATGAAGCACTCTTAGCAATAGTATCCCTAAACTCTTGCTTATTCATAACAATGTGTGGCCTCTTTACTTGAAGACCAACTTAATTGGGTATAAAATCCTTGGCTTGCAGCTAAATGAATTTCAATAAAGCAAATACCTGCATTTCTAAGCAGAACTTTATCCTCTAAAATTAATCACTATCATGTGATTATGCCTTTATTTATAGTTTTACCACCTAAGTATATGTTACTACACATAATGTTTTAGATTAAAAAAAAACAACTAAAATTTGTAAAACTTAATAGAAATGAAACCATGCAATATATGTTCTTTTCCAACTTTTTAAAACTTAAATCACATTTATGAGATTTAGCCACATCATTGTGTGTGGCTGTAATTCATTTTCATTGCTTATAGTATTCTGCATAATGAATATGCAATAACTTATCCATTATATTGTTGATGAATATTTAGATGTTTAAATTTTTGCTGCTTTAAACATGCCTGCACACATTTTCAGGGTGGAATTGGCTGAAGTAGATTTCTAGAGTCATGGAGTATGTGTAACTTCTGCTTGATTAGATAAAATAAAAATTTTCCCAAGTGGTTATAGCAATTTATATTTTCACTAGCAGCCTGTGAGATAGGCTCTTAGAGTTGGAAGGAGACTAAGAAAGCATCTTTTTCAATTCTTTTAAATATGATAAAATGAGTTTCTGATAGGTCCACAGTGATGGATTTGAAATTCCATTGCTGGTTAGTGAGCAAGGTGGGTGTGGATTCCTGGTTTTTTTATTTCTTTCTTTTTTTTGTTCATGTTAGTGTTCTTTCTGTGATATTTTGACAATAAAGGAATAGACTGAAAGATGATTGGAACACATGCAAAATCTCAAAAAGTCTTATACTTTAGGCCATGCAATAGCTTGAGCTACCCATAGCTCAAATATGCTCCGACTCTTACTATTATAGAAATATACAATATTGGTATTGTGCTAAACCTGAATCATTACAAGGTTGATTTGGTAGTGTGTGTTCTGTTTATAAAGGCAGATAAATACAGTATGTATTTTAGAAAGATTTCATTAAAATGTTATAATTAAAATAATTATGCTTAAAGAAAATATTTTAATGGCTGAATATTTTACTCCATGTAAAATGCCATACCATCCAAAGATATGGATAAATTAGGCATAACTCTAATATGCAGTGTTTGATGTTCTCTGTTTATTTCATATGTTATCTAAGTTACCAGTTCTTGTACAGTACATATAGTATCTGTTCTTTTATATTCCTTTTAGCTTTTGTATAATACATGTTATGCAGTAGGAAGGTTATTAATATATTGAATACTTCAATTTCCCACAGAGTGTGCAATTCTGGAGTCAAAATAGTAGGTGTGACTAGCATTAGAGTTGCACTTCATAAATATTTCTGAGGAGAGTTGAAAGTAGTATAGAAGGTATTTATCTTAGTAATTATGACTAAGTTGATAAAACATGTTTTTGTACCCTAATACCTGTTTTGTATAAAACCAGGGATTGAGAAAAAGCCGTACACTATGACTCTAGAAATCCACTTCTGCCAATTCCACCCTGAGAAATAGGTGCAGGAATTTTTAAAACAACAAAATGTTAAATATAAAAATATTCATCAGCAATATAATGGATAAATTATTGCTATAATTCTCCTTTGATCCTTATTTAGTACAAGCATATTTAATAGTGTAAATGATAAGTGGAGAATTCAGAAGAAATTATTTGAAAGGATCATGTGGGTTCTCAAAGTATGTCCTTATAGCTCAGTGGTGCTTCACATCAAAAGTTCAATGAACCTGAAAAGAGTAGGTGAGTTTAAGCCAAAAACCAAAAACAAACCCTCCAGACTCTACAAAAGATGGCAGAATCTGGCATTTGGATTTCCCAGCTAATGAGCACATGTCATGAATTGCTGTGGCTCTTGTGCACAGAAGCTGCAATGAGTGACAACCAGGAAGGCATTCCCTTATCAGACCAGAAACAATAGCAGATGAAATTACAGGCATACCTTGGAGATATTGCCAGTTGGGTTCCAGACCGCAATAGAGCAAATATTGCAATAAAGTGTGTCATATGAATTTTTGGTTTCCCAATGCATATAGAAGTTATCTTTAGGCTATATTGTAATCTATTAAGTGTGCAATATCCTTATGCCTAAAAACAATGTGCATATCTTAAGTAAAAAATACTTTATCCTAATCATCATCTGAACCCTCAGTGAGTCATAATCTTTTTGCTGGTCTTCCCTCGATGTTGATGGTTGCTGAGTGATCAAGGTGGTGATTGCTGAAGGCTGGGATGGCTGTGGCAATTTCTTAAAATATGATAAAAATGAAGTCTGCCACATTGATTGACCCTTCCTTTGACAAATGATTTCTCTGTAGCATGCAATGCTGTTGGGTAGCATTTTACCCAAGGGGAACTTCTTTCAAAATGGGAGTCAATCCTCTCAAACCCTGCTGCTGATTTATCAACTAAGTTTATATAGTATTCTAAATCCTTTGTCATTTCAACAGTGTTCACAGCATCTTCACCAGGAGTAGATCCCATCTTAAGAAACCACTTTCTTTGCTCATCCATGAGAAACAACTCCTCATCCATGAAAATGTTACCATGAGATTGCAGCAATTCAGTCACATCTTCAGGATTAACTTCTAATTCTAGTTCTCTTGTTATTTCCACCACATCCACAGTTACTTCCTCCACTGAAGTCTTGAACTCCTCCAAGTCATCCATGAAGGGTGGAATCAACTTCTTCCAAACTCCTGTTAATGTTAATGTTTTGACTTCTTCCCATGAATCACAAATATTCTTAATAGCATCTAGAATGGTGAATACTTTTCAGAAGATTTTCAATTTGGTTTGCCCAGATCCATCAGAGGAACCATTATCTATGGCAGCCATAGCCTTACAAAATATGTTTCTTAAGAATAAGACTTGAAAGCCAAAATTACTCTTTAATCCATGGGCTGAGGCATGGATATGATGTTAGCAGGCATGAAAACAACAAGAATCTCCTTGTCCATCTCCCTCAGAGCTCCTGGGTGACCAGGTGCATCGTCAGTGAGCAGTAATATTCTGAAAGGAATCTTTTTTTTTTTTTTTTCAAGCAGTAAGTCTCAAGAGTGGGCTGAAAATATTCAGTAAACCATGCTGTAAATGGATGTGCTGTTATCCAGGCTTTGTTGTTCCATGTATAGAGCACAGGCAGAGCAGATTTAGCATAATTCTTAAGGGCCCTAGGATTTTAAGGATGGTAAATGAGCATTGCCTTCAACTTAAAGTCACTAGCTGCATTAGCTCCTAAGAAGAGAGGCAGCCTATTCTTTGAAGCTTTGAGGCCAGGCATTGACTTCTCCTAGCTTTGAAAATTCTAGATGGTATCTTCTTCCAGTATAAGGCCATTTCATCTATATTGAAAATCTGTTGTTCAGTGTCACCACCTTCATTAATTATCTTAGCCAGATCCTCTGAATAATTTGCTGCTGCTTCTATATTAGTACTTGCTGATTTACTTTGCACTTTGTTGTTATGGAGATGACTTCTGTCCCCAACCTCTGCTAGCTTCAGACTTCTTCAGCAGCTTCCTCACCACTCAGGCTACAAAGAATTGAAGAGTTGGGGCTTTGCTCTGGGTTAGGCTTTGGCTTAAGGGAATGTTGTGGCTGGTTTGATCTTCTACCTAGACCACTAAAACTTTCTCCATATCAGCAATAAGGTTGTTTGCTTTCTTGTCATCCATGTGTTCTCAGGAGTAGCATTCTTAATTTCCTTCAAGAACGTTTTCTTTGCATTCACAACTTGGTTAACTGTTTGGGACAAGAAGCCTCCTAGATTTCTGCCTATCTTGGCTTTTGACATGCCTTCCTCACTAAGCTTAATCATTTCTAGCTTTTGATTGAAAGTGAAAGACCTGTGACTCTTCCTTTCACTTGAACACTTAGAAGCCATTGTAGGGTATCAACTGGCCCAATTTTAATATTGTGTTGTGTGTTGTGTCTCAAGGAATAGGGAATTCTGAGGAGTGGGGTGAAATGGGGGAGCAGGTGGTCGGTCAGAACACATACATTTATTAATTAAGTTTGCCATCTTATATGGTCACAGTTTGTGGTGCCCCAAAACAATTACAGTAGTAACATCAAAGATCACTGATCACCGATGAGCATAACAAATAGAATAATAATCAAAAAGTTTGAAATATTGTGAGAATTAGCAGGATATGACAGAGATGCAAAGTGAGCAAATGTTGAAAAAATGGCGCTGATAGACTTGCTCACTAAGGTTGCCACAAACCTTCAATTTTTAGAAAATGCAATATCTGCAAAGTGTGAAAAAGGAAGTGCAATAAAAAAAGGTATGCCTGTACCTTTAGCTCCCTATGGAAATGAATATCTATTTAATGCCGTGCAGAGAAGCCTACTGTGTCAATTTGGGGACTTTTAAACAATTATACTTGGGGAAATTGTTTTGGAAGAAACAATGAATTACTTCATTTAAATGTGACTTTTGGGGTTTGTGACTCGTAGGATTATCAGTCTCATTATTTCATGTTCCACTGAAAATGAGTATATTTTTCTCACCTTCATTCTATTTGACCTTAAATATGTAAGTATATAAATGTTTTTCTTCACTAAAAAACATGAAGGACAGGCACACAGATCTCGACTGGCTTATAATAATATCTAATATATATGCATGTTTATAATTCATGTTGATACATATTTATAACATCTATCTTCATGTAAAATATATAACATAGGTGCTCATATATTCTATCAACAACACGTAACAGCATATAAAGAAGCATTTTGATTACCTACCAATGGTATATTAGTAAACAGTGGGTTTTTGGAGAGAAATAAAATCTTGATTTTTAGCATTTGTCTACTTCCATCGTGTAACTACTCTAACCATAGCCTAATTCAAGATACCAACACTCTTTGCTACTGAACGTGTAGTAGAGAAAAGATGCTGGTTTCAGGACACCTTGTATCTCTATTTTTCAGATGAGAAAACTGAAACATAATGAAGTGATGCGATTTGTTAAAAGTAGAACTCATATGTTGAAGAATCGTACTTGAACCAGGTTATTTTATTTCTCCAAATATCTGTCTCTCCACTAACATATGTGATTCCCTCATACAATAAATTCCTAGAGTAGAAGGATAGCACTTTTATCTTCTTGGCATTGCCTCCTCTTCCCTTATGAACTAAGCCTTTTAGTATAAGTATGCCCCATGCAATATCGTGAACAGAATGCAAAAATTGGGACAATCTTTGACTAAAACATATTTTTGTGATTTATCTGAAATTCAAATTTAACTGTGTTCTGCATTTTATCTGGCAACCCTAGCTTTGCCTTATATAAGCAGTGTTTAAGTTGGAATGACAAGGGCCATCACATGCTGAGGGAAGATAATGAACAAAGGCATAGAGGGAGAATTGAATACCGAGTGCTTATAAAACCCCAAGGAAAATCATGTGACAGAAGAAAACTCTATGAAAGCTCTCTGAGAACAGGAACTGTGTCTTATTTACCCTAGGACCCACTCTGATTACCACAGAATAGGTGATTAGTAAGTATTGTCCAATGTTTAAATGCACAGTTGCTCTGTGACAAAGATAAATAGGTTGGAGCTGTGGAGTGAGCCTAGATTGTGGAGGGCTTGGAAAGCTGGGAGGTGTGGGTTTGGGGGAGACCGTGCTGAGGATCAGGTTTGAATGGGATTGATCAGAATCTCAAATAACCAGTGTACCCAGTTCAGATAGAACCCTTAAATGCATTCACATCCAGAAAACACCAAATCCTTCTATTACTTCTGTGGTCTTTTGCTCATGTTGCCAGAGAAAGGAGCAGGAAAAAAAAACCAAAAACTGAAGTCTTCAGGATAACGAAAGACATGGAAAGTTGCAAGAACATCTTCACTTACAATCATAAGATCATTTCACAGTGTTCCTTCCAAAACTGGCTAATAAACAAGATGGATGAGCTTCATTCTGTCTCAGGTTTTGGATATGTCTGAAAAAATGGTGAGATATTCCAAGGAAGAGAAATATGACATTCTCATACCGATTCTGAGACCAGCTCTGTCTGTCACTCAGATTGTTCTCCACCTCTGCCCCAGGCACTCACTGAGGTGGGCAGAGATGAGAGAAGACACGACCAAGGTTTTATGAGTGCTGAGGGCATTATTGGGTGCCAGTGATGGACCGAGGCATTGCTGTGGTTTGGGCAGTGACTGGCGGTCGTGCCCTTGGTGCACATGATGCTCAGCATTCTTCATACGGCAGTCCTGCGTGTCATTAGCAGGGGCAGTTTCCTAGTTTGCTGTCAACAGCAACACCATTTCAAGGCAGTGTAACTACTCATTTGGGTATCAGCCGATACAGAAGCTCACTACATTTGATGGAGCTGAAGAAGAGGAAAACTGAGAACTCGTAAGTCACTGTGGCATCAGCTAAAGGGACTGGTTCACAAGGCCCAGAGGAGACTGAGAATCACAGTGGGAAGAATTTTGAGATAAGCTTGTACTTTCGCAGAGAAGGTGCTGTGAGAGACAGAGAAAAAAATCTGATTTGTGTCACTCTGAACTTGTGCTCTATCAGTCTTCCCCACCTTGGTGGATTGTCGTGTCCTGGGCACAATGGGCAGTAGGGATGGCTTAGTTTGTGTTGCTTATTGTGTTTATTCTAGATTATATGCATCCAAATAAGTATAACAGCATTATCCACACTGAGGTCCACAGCATACTTGTTTCACAGCAGTCAAAGTTACCTGTTACTTAAAAAAAATGCTGTCTAAATAAATGTGGATTCATGAGTTTAACAAAATAGTTTTCTCAACTGTAAGACTTCTCAGAACCTTAAAATGCTAAAATATTATAAATATCCAAGAGGCAGATTTAGAATTAGTCTATCCCAAGCTTAATTGACCACTATAACTTCCCCCCGCTGTGGTACATCTTTTAAGACCAGTGTTCCCAAGTAACACGCTCTAGGAAAATGTTCTTCCTTCTATTCATGATGATATACAAGTTATGGGTTTATTGGAAAATCACTCCAGGGATACAAACACTTTTTTTTTTGTATGAGTCTTACATTGATGAATTATTTTAGTGGGCAGAGAGGCGCATTATTTAACTGCATGCTCACACATTCTCAAGCGTACCTAGTCTCTCCTAGGCTGTTGCCTCAGGAATGAAAAGAGCATCAGTGTATTTGCCACTGGAAAACACACTGTGTCTGCACACATTGGATCTGAGATTCCTCTGTTTATGGGCTTGGCAGAAGTAGAAAGGACCTTCAAGGCTGACCATATCCAGGGAACGTTAGAGCATTCACTGGTTGTTTATCATCTGTCGTGGTTTTACTGCTAGGGATCTGATTTTTGTTTTGCACTTTTGAGATATCCTTGCCGTTGTCCTCCAGTATCTGAAATTTAATGTGTACTGCATTCTGTTTTGTTTTGTTTTTTTATAAAGTCTCTAAGCCTTTGGGGATCAAGAATGAAGATGATTTGTGAAACTTAACAACTGTTTACTTGTCACTTAATATATAAATTTTTTCAAAATTGACCTACTCAGCTACTTTTCTCATTTGAGATATGAAAAAAAAGATTCTGACAAAAATATACCTTCATTTAGAATTATAACTTAATATCTTCTCTTATTTTTAGATATATGAAGTAAAAAAGGTATAGTTTACCTCAACCCCACCCTCAATCCCTGAATCTCACTCTCTTTTTCCTATATCAGAGGTAACCGTTGTCAGGAATTTAGTGAGTACCCTTCCATTGTGTACTTTTCCATACATATGAGTATTTGTAACATCTATACACATAAATGTACATCATACATACATATATATATATATACACATATAAATGCTATATGTCCATAAAGAGCATCATACTTTATTTGTATGCATTTATGTTTACTAATTTGTATGAATACATACTAAATTTCATTTGTTTTAATAGCTGTATAACCTTTTAGCTTGTATATTTATATATTGCATTTGGACGTGAGGGTTGTTTATAGCTTGTTTTTCCCAATTACAAGTATTGCTTGAATAAACATTTTTTTATGTGTACACTTATGTGAGAGTTCCTTGAAGTCACTTCACACCTCCAGGATTGTTGTCACTGGGGTATAACATATGGGGTGTATTTGCATTTTCTTCCTAGATACTGCTGATTGTACCCCAATATGGCTGTAACAATTTTCATTCTCTTTGGCTGAATCTTGAGAGTACCATTTCCCCTAAATTCTTGCATACATTTAATTAGATCAAAAAACTTTGCTTGTGTGGTGGAAGAAAAATATCAGTTAATTCGTATTTCCCTGATACCAAGAGAGATTAGCATATTTTCACATTTGTCTTTTCAGTTACTATTCTGGAAATAGCTTGTTTTTAAATTTTGCCAATTTTATTGATGGGATTTTTGTCTTTCTCATTGATTAATTGAAGTTCCTTTTATATTCACAATATTACTTCTTTGTTGGATATTACGTTGTAAAAATCTTCTATTCTCAGGCTAGTATTTTAACTTTATAATTATTTAAAATTAAATATTCTTGATGTGTCTTATTTAATTGTCATAAACATATTTTCCAAAATTTTAGAAATTTCTCACATATAGAACTTTAGTATACCTGGGACTGGTTTTTGTTTGTTACGAAGTAGTAAATTTAATTTTCTTAGGGTTACTTTTGCTAACACAATTTATTATAAACTGTATTTTCCTCACTGATACATTATAACGCATATATTATATACCATGTTCTTCTATATTTATGGGTCAGTTTCTGGGCTTTTTTCTAGTCCGTTGATTTGCTTGACAGCTATGGTGCCAACACTGTATCAGCTGAAATAGTATTGTTCTACCTTTTGGTAGGCAAGAACTCTTTCTTCAAGATTTATTTAGCTTTTTTTTTTTTTTTTTTACTTGTGATTTCAGATTCAGTTTAAAGTTCTATGAAAATGTCATTCCAATTTTATTGGAAGTTGTGTGAAATTTTAGATCAATTTTTGGGAGAAGGCATTTTTACTATGCTGAGAATTTCCAGTCACTCAGGTCTTTATGACTTTCAAAGAGTTTTCATCATTTTGTCCAAAATGTCTCATATATATTTTTGTTAGAATTTTTCATAGACTAAAAAATGCTGCTACTGTATATGGAATCTTTTTTCTTTTGCTTTTTCCTAACCAGCTCTTACTGGCATAAACAAAACACTATTGACTTTTGAATGTTCATCTTGTATCTAGAAACCTTATTAAACACTCTCATTGGTTTTTATAATTTCTTCAGGGAAGAATCCAAATAATGACAATATTTAAAGTCTTTCTGTGACAGAGACCAGTATTTGTTATCTAATGTCCTTTTTCCATTGAAGATAGCCCTGCATTTTAACTGGGCACATGGCTATCCAGGGTAAAGCCAACGTTTCCCAGGCTGTCTTATATTTACATGTGACTGTGATTAAGTTTTAATCATGGGGATGTAATCAGAAGGAATCTATTCAGCTTCAGGGAAATGAATTTAAAGGGAAAATATTGATATAACTTCTTATCACCTCTTCCTTGTATGGAATGCAGAAGTGATGGCAAGTGCTGGAGCATTTGTCTTGGACCATGCAGTGAAAACTGCATATTGAGGAGGGCAGAACAAGAAAGATATCCTGACGCTCTGACTGTCAGTCTGTACAATCAACCCAGGTCACTGAAGTTTATAAGAAGGAAAAAAAAAAAAACCCAAACAAAACTGCTATTGTGATTCTTTGGGTTTTCTGTTTCTTGCAACAGAACCTATTCTTTCCAATCTTCATATAAGTTGTATATATTTTTTTCAGGAACAGTTACATATGATAGAGATCATCTGTTCCTTAGAAATTTGCTAAAACTAAACTGTAAAAGTGTTTTGTTCAGTATAGGAGATTTTTGAATACCACATTAATGTCCTTAATAATTTATTTAGGTATTCATTTCATCTTGGATCCGTCTGTCTTCTATCCCTCTGTCGTTGTCTCTGTCTCTGTTTCTGTCTCTGTGTGTGTGTGTCTCTCTCTCCCTGTCTCTAGATAGATATAGAACATAACCCTAGAAAAATACTTTATTCCTTCCTGATTTTTCAGGTTTATTGGCTTCATTGTATATCTTATGAATTTTTTAAATCTCAGACGTATCTTTGTAAATACTTTAGTGTCTACATTTGAAGTTAATTTATTCTGTTGAATGATTATTATCCATTGGGAAAGGAACATTTGATATATTAAGGTTCTCTGATTTTCAGTTTAAAAGTTAAATGTTTATTTCCTTGGAGGCAAATGTTACAAAAAGAATATAGTGACAATCTGGTAGTATGATGTGAATTGCTATGCATTTTAGGCAATATTTTTAATAAAGAAGAAACTCAAAGTTTATAGTATAGGTTGAGGTGGCATATAATACCTTCTAAATCTTGTTCTCTCTCCAAACCATTCCCCCAAATAGCTGTTATCTATCTTATTCAAGTTAAGTCTTCAAGTTAAATTAACTTCAAGTTAACCACCAGATAAGTCATCCCTTATCTCTTGGTATGCCAAGTCACATGGTATACCAAAACCCCTTCATAGGTGTGTCATCAGATGCTAATCAATATGAAAATGCATTTTTACCAATACTGTCATGGGAATGTTCATCAGAGAGAGGTTTCACTGAACTGACTTAATCATGTGGTAAGGTATGGTGTTGGCTACAACCTCTGCTAGAAAACAGGTAAGAGGCATGGCATATTGGCAATAGGGATAGCATGTTTACTGAAGTACAGTCCAGGGTATTAAATGCTGATACAGCCTTCCAACTGGTACCCCTGACTCCACACTTACTCCCTATTCCCCATTCCTCTTTCAAAGACGAACTAGGCTGACCTTTCTTAGGTCTACATTTATCATGTTACTTTCCCATTTAAAAGCCTCCAGTGACATCACTCTGCATCCAGAAGAAAATCAAACTCCTACCATGGCCTAAAAGACCACAATACTCACCACTGCCAACCTCACTGACCCCAACCTTTCTTTACTACATCTTGTTCACTATTCCTGCCACACTGGCCTCCTTTCTGTTCTTGAAGTATGCCGTTCCTCTCTTGGGCCTACTTCTTGCTGTTCCTTCTGAATAGGACACTCCTCAGAACTACTTACACCTGGCTTCCCAACTTAAATGTTGACCTCTCCAGAGACACTTTCCCTGTCTACCCTACTAGGCCCCAGTTACTCTTTATCTCATTACTATATGTGTGATGGAAGACAGCAACATACAGCTTGAAGAGGTATATTTTCTTTAGTGGTGACAGATATGGCATTTTAAGGAAATAAACACATTCTCAGACTTAGGTTTGGTTTTTCAGGACCCCTTAGTTTCCATTTGGATGTACAGAGAGAATAATACTACCTCTGTAAATGGATGAGGGGGGTCTATCCTGACCCTTGGTGATTTTCTTCTCAACACTTCTCAGTTCTTGAAACAATCATTTCTTGGTTTGCTTTCTTATATACAGTTGACCCTTGAACACTGTGGGGGTTGGGATGCTGACCCCCCCCGCCCCCAGCATAGTTACAAATCCACATATTGCTGTCTTTGCCTCAAAAGCAAATGAATTGATAAATGACTTAACCAAGGGTAGGAAGCTGAAACGTTTGGATGGAATCAGGACTCAAACTGTAGTGCTTTTGATTCCACATATTGTGGTCTTTAATCAAATGCAAATGTTTCCTTGCACTTAATTTAAAGATCTGTACAATAAAAATACAGGTACTATATTTATTGAAAAAAATCTGCGTATAAGTGTCCCCATGCAGTTCAAACCCATGTTGATCAAGGGTCAACTATATTATTTGTTACCCCACACTAAAATATAAGCTCCTTGAGTTCAGAATCTCTAGTGTCTTATTAATTGCTGTAACCCTTATACCCAGACCGCATCTGAGAGGCATTCAGTAGGTATTTGTCATCTGCTGATTGACTGAATAACCTGGTTTCCAGTGCCTTTAGTTCACTCACTCTTCCAGAAATGTTTTTGAGTTTGCAATCCAAATATAAGTTCTCCCTTTTTTGAAACTTTGTACTTACTCTCTAATGACCTCATATTCTTCCTGTATTCTCACTATTTTTGTTAACTTCCTATCCTCTGCACTAAAGAGTAAACTTCTAAAGGACAAGGATGATGTCCTATTCATCTTTATATCCTTTATAACACTTAGCAAAATGCCTTGTACAACTTTACTATTAGTGCATTAATTTATCCGATTAAAGTAGTCCTAATTTTCTATTAATTTATGCTTTTAAATTTTGAATCATGAGTTTTTGAGTTGTTTACACTTTATGTTAAATGGAAGTAACAGTTTTCCCTTTTAAAAATTTAATTGTTTCTGATTTGGCCTCATTCCTTATGTTTTCTTTGACCAGATGTGCTCCACTTAGAAACTGCAAACTGGCAGCTCACCGTCTAAATGCAGGCTGCAGATACGTTTTATTCGGCTCTCATAATGTTTTTAAAATTTTGAGTTAGCTGATACGATTTAAAAATTAGGTTTCATAAAAATTTTTGGACCTTTGGCTTTCCTAAAAAATAGGATAATCTGGCATCCCTGGGTTCACATACTCTCATGACAACAAATACTAAAAATGCACGTGAGCTCTGGTTTACCATAGGACTCTCTTGTCTTGCCTCATTTGTTTGCAGTACATGCTTAGACTCTTCATATATTGGAGTTTGAGACTCCAGCTTTATTCCATTTCTACAATGTCTATGTATTGATGATTCAACAGTAACTACCTAAAAACACCTGCAATTTAACTCAGCTCTGTTTGACTCCAAAGTCTGAAGTGTTTCATCATCTACCATATTTGACTAGGTATAGAAGCATGTAAGGCTTTGAAAGAAAAGGAGAGTTATAGAACCCTCACACAGAAACTTCCATTTGCTTAGGAGCCATGAGAAGAGGTGAATTCATATGCAGAGGTTAGAATGCATGAGTTCTATTATCAGTTTTTCACAGATTTCTTTTGTGATCATTTCACCATTTTGGGCTATAATTCCTCCTATACAAAGTAGGAATGATGTGTATTGATTCCTAGGTTTCCTTTTAGCACTTGCCATCCTATGATTTTTTTTAATTGAAGTATAGTTGATTTATAATATTGTGTTAGTTTTAGGTGTACAAGATATTTATTCATTTTTTTGCAGATTATATTCCATTACTGGTTATTATAAAATATTGGGTGTCATTCCCTGTGCTATACAGCAAATCCTTATTGCTTATCTATTTTATATATAGTAGTTTATATTTGTTATTCCCATATTCGTAATTTGTCTCTCCCCCCCCACCTTTGGTAACTAAGTCTGTTTTCTATGTCTGTGAATCTGTTTCTGTTTTGTATATATATTCATTTGTATTATTTTTTTAGATTCCACATACAAGTGATATCATATAGTATTTGTCTTTCTCTGACTTATTTCACTAAGCATAATATTCTCTAGGTTCATCCATGTTGCTGGAAATGACAATATTTCATTCTTTTTTATGGCTAACATTCCATTGTATATATATACCATATCTTCTTTATTCATTCATCTGTTGATGGACACTTGGGTTGCTTCCATGTCTTGACTATTGTAAATAGTGCTGCTATGAATATTGGGGTGCATGTATCTTTTTGAATTAGATTTTTCATCTTTTCTGGGTATATACCCAGGAGTGGAATTGCTGGATCATACAGTAGTTCTAGTTTTTTAAGGACTCTCTATACTATTTTCCATAGTGACTGCACCAATTTACATTCCCATCCACAGTGATGAGGGTTCCCTTTTCTCCACATCCTCTCCAACATTTATTATTTGTAGACTTTTTGATGATAGCCATTCTGACTGATGTCAGGTGATACCTCATTGTGGCTTTGATTTGCATTTCTCTAATAATTAACAATATTGAGCATCTTTTCATGTGGCTGCTAGCCATCTCTGTGTCTTCTTTGGAAGAATGTCTGTTCAGGTCTCCTGTTCATTTAAAAAAATTTTTTTTTTGATATTAACTTGTATGAGCTGTTTGTATTGGGTTGGCCAAGATGTTCGTCCAGGTTTTTCCATAACGTCTTAAGGAAAAACTCGAACGAACTTTTTGGCCAACTTAATATATTTTGGATGTTAACCCTTTATCAGATATATCACTTACACATATTTTCTCACATTCCATAGGTTGTCTTTTCATTTTGTTGATCATTTCCTTTGCTGTGCAAAAGCTTTTAAGTTTGATTAGGTCCCATTTGTTTATTTTTGCTTTTATTTCTTTTGCCTTGGGAGACTGATCTAAGAAAATATTGCAATGATCTATGTCATATAATTTTTTGCCTATGTTCTCTTCTATGAGTTTTATGGGGTCATGTCTTACATTTAGGTTTTTAAACCATTTTAAATTTATTTTTGTATATGGTGTGTGAGACTGTTCTAATTTCATTGATTTACATGCTGTTGTCCAGCTTTCCCAAGACCACTTGTTAAAGAGACTTTTTCCATTGTATATTATTGCTTTTTTGTTGTAAATTAATTGACTTAGGTGTGTGGGTTTATTTCTGGGCTCTTTATCTGTTCCATTGATCTATGTGTCTGTTTCTGTGCAAATTCCACACTGTTTTGATTACTATAGCTTGTAGTATAGTCTGAAGTCTAGGAGAGTCCTGGAGGGTATACCTCCAGGTTTGTTCTTTTTCCTCAGGATTGTCTTGGCAATTCTGGGTCTTTTGTGGTTCCATATAAATTTTAGGATTATTTGTCCTAGGTCTATGAAAAAGACCTTGGGTAATTTGATATGGATCACATTAAATATGTAGATTGATTTGGGTAGTACGGCCATCTTAACAATATTAATTATTCCAATCTAAGAGCACAGGATATCTTTCCATTTCTTTGTATCATCTTCAGTTTCCTTCATCAGTGTTTTATAGTTTTCAGTGTATATGCCTTTCACCTCTTGGTTAAGATTATTCCCAGGCATATATTTTTTGTGTGTGATTTTAAATGGGATTGATTTTTACTTTTTCTGATATTTCATTATTAGTGTATAGAAACACAAAAGATTTCTGTATATTAATCTTGTATACTGCTACCTTGCTGAATTCATTCATTAGTTTTAATAGCTTTTGTGTGGAGGCTTTAGGGTTCTCTATATAGTATATCATGTTATCTGCAAATAGTGACAATGTTCCATTCCAGTTTGGGTAGCTTTTATTTATTTTTTCTTGTCTGATTGCTGTAGCTAGAACTTCCAATACTATGAAATATAGAATTGGTGAGAGTGACATCCTTGTCTTGTTCTTTAATTTAGCAGGAAGGGTTTCAGCTTTTCACCATTAAGTATTACATTGGCTGTGGGCTTGTCATAAATGTCCTTTATTGTGTTGAGATGTTCCTTCTATACCCACTTTGAGAGTTTTTATCATGAATGGATGTTGAATTTTGTCAAATGCTTTTTCTGTGCCTATTGATATGATCATGTGGGGGTTTTTTTCTTTTCTTAACGTGGTGTATCACATTGACTTGCATATGTTGAATTATCCCCGTGACCCTGGAATAAATCCAACTTAACCATGGTGTATGGTCCTTTTTATATATTGTTAGATTCAGTTTGCTAGTACTCTGTTGATGATTTTTGCATCTATATGCATCAAAAATATTGGCCTGTAATTTTCTTTTTTTGTAGTGTCTTTGTCGGGTTTTGGTATGAGGGTGATGGTGGCCTTGTAGAATGAATTTGGGTGTTCACTCCTCTTCAATTTTTGGAATGGTTTGAGAAGGATAGGTATAACTTATTTATGTGTTTGATAGAATTCTTCAGTGAGGCCATCTGGTCCTGTACTTTTGGTTGCAGGAAGATTTTTTCTTTTTTAATTACAGATTTTATTTCACTTCTAGTGATCTGTCTTTTCAAGTTGTCTGTTTCTTCTTGACTCAGTCTTGGCAGGTTGTATGTTCCTAGAAATTTGTCCATTTCTTCTAGGTTGTAGAATTTGTTGGCATATAACTGTTCATAGTGTTCCTCTTATGATTTTTTAAATTTTGTATCTCAGTGGTATTCATTGTAACTTCTCCTCTTTCATTTATTTTGTTTATTTTAGTCTTCTCTTCTTGGTGTGCCTGTCTAAAGATTTGTCAATTTTATTTGTCTTTTCAAAAAACCAGCTCTTGGTATTATTGATCTTTTCCACTGGTTTTTTAAATCTCTATTTTATTGTTTATTTCCTCTCTGATCTTTATTGTTTTCTTCTTTCTGCTGACTTTGGGGTTTTTTGTGGTTTTTCTAATTCTTTTAGGTGGTAGGTTAGGTTGTTTATTTCAGATTTTTCTTGTTTCTTGAGGAAGGACTGTGTCCATATGAACTGCCTTCTAGAACTTCTTTTGCTGCATCCCAAAGATTTTGTAAAGTTGTATTTTCATTTTCATTTGTCTCAAGGTTTTTCTGATTTCTTCCCTGATTTCATTGACTCATTGGGTTTTTTTTAGTAGCATGTTGTTTAGTCTCATTGTGTTTATTCTTTTCCCATTTTTCTGTCCATAGTTGATTTCTAGTTTCATATCATTATGGTCAGAAAAGATGTTTGATGTAATTTCTATACTCTTAAATTTGCTGGGGCTTGTTCTGTGCCCTAATATGTGGTCTATCCTAGAGAATGCTCCAAGTGCACTTGAATACTGTGTATTCTGTTTTTTTAGATGTAGTGTCCTGTAGATATCAATTAAGTCCAACTAGTCTATTGGGTCATTTAGGACCTCTGTTGCCTTAATTGATTTTCTGTCTGGATGACCTGTCCATGGATGTCTGTGGGGTGTTAAAGTCTCCTAATATTGTTGCATTATTGTCAATTTCTCCCTTTATGTTTGCTTTATATATTTAAGTGCTCCTATATTAGGTGCATATATGTTAATGTGTGTAACATCCTCTTCTTGTATTGATCCCTTTATCATTACATAATGCCCTTCTTTGTCTTTTATTATGGCCTTTGTTTTAAAGTCTGTTTGGTTTGATATAAATATTGCTAACCCTACTTTCTTGCCATTTCCATTTGCATGAAATATTTTTCCATCCTCTTGCTTTCAACCTGTGTGTGTCTTTCATCCTGAAGTCAGTCTCTTGTAAGCAGCATATTGCAGGTTCCTGTTTTTTTTTTTTTTAATCCAATCAGCCACTCTGTGTCTTTTGAGTGGAGCATTTAGTCCCCTGACGTTTAAAGTAATTATTGATAGGTATGTTTCTATTGCCATTTTATTCCTTGTTTCCAGTTATTTTTGTAATTCTTCTTTGTTCATTTCTTCCCTTTGGTTTTCCTTTTGTGGTCTGATTTTCTTTTGTAATACACTTGGGTTCCTTTCTTTTTGGTTTTTGTGAATCTCTTGTATGTGTGTGTGTGTGTGTGTGTATATATATATATATATATATTTTAACATCTTTATTGGAGTATAATTGCTTTACATTGTTGTGTTCGTTTCTGCTGTATAACCAGGTGAATCAGCTATATGTATACTTATATCCCCATATCCCCTCTCTCTTGCGTGTCCCCCCAACCCTCCCTATCCCACCCCTCTAGGTGCTCACAAAGCACCGAGCTGATCCCTGTGCTATGTGGCTGCTTCCCACTAACTATCTATTTTACATTTGGTAGTGTTTATATGCCCATGCCACTCTCTCACTTTGTCACAGCTTACCCTTCCCCCCCCGTGTCCTCAAGTCCATTCCCTACATCTGCGTCTTTATTCCTGTCCTGCCCCAAGTTCTTCAGAACCTTTTTTTTTTTTTTTAGATTCCATATATATGTGTTAGCATATAGTATTTGTTTTTCTCTTTCTGACTTACTTCACTCTGTATGACAGATTCTAGGTCCATCCACCTCACTACAAATAACTCAATTTCATTTTCTTGTATATTTTTGATTTGTGGTTACCATGGGGTTCATGTGTATTGACCCATAACTATATCTACTTGCTTTAAACTGATAGTCATTCAAATTCAAACACATTCTAAAAGATCTACATTTTTTACTACCTTCCCCCACATTTTGTGACTTTGAATTCCTATTTTACATCTTCATGCTTATCCTCATATTGTTTATTGGAGTTATAATCACTTTTACATTTTTTTTGGTTTGTTTTTAATCTACCTACTGGCTTATTTAAGTGACATTCAATCTTTACTTGAATCTTTACTTCCTATTGGAATTTTCCCTTTCCTATAGATTCTTATTTCTTTCCCATTTAGAGAAGACCCTTCAATATTTCTTTTAGGGTAGGTTAATATTGCTGAATTCTTTTAGTTTTTCCTTACCTGAGAAATTCTTTATCTCTGTTTCTATTCTGAATCTTGCTGCGGCATGGAGTGGGTGGGGCCAGAGTGTTTGATCTGCTGGGAGCGGGACTGAGGCATGCTGGTTCCTGATGCCACTTGAGTAAGCACTGAAAATGGCTGCCACTGCCCCACCTGTACCACACTCCAGGCTCTGGGCTGTCACTGCATAGCTAGACTGAGTCTTTTCCCAGAGCCCAACTGGCCCAGATCCCACAAGCTGTGGTATGGAATGAGTAGGGCCAGAAGGTTCACCCTGCTCAGATGGGGGAGTGTGGCAAGGCAACAGCCACAAGTGCAGAGCTCTCTCCGCCCACTTTGTTGACAAGCCAGCACCCACATGCTCTTCTTAAGTAGAGTCTAGGCTTTTCCAGTGCTTTCATCTGTCCCAGCAGTTCTCCTTGCAGCCAAGGTCTCCTCCTCTAGGACCCCAGGATTGGAATTCCCATCTGTGGCTTGAACTGCTCGCTGCCCAGAGTGAGGGTCTGTCCATGCAGATTTTCTCTTCCTTTCAGATCCCTCCTGGGGGCAGAGGACCTGACCGTATACCTTTTTTCTGTCCTACCCAGTTATATGGAAATCTTTCTTGCAGCTTTTGTTGTATAGGAGTTCTTCTGCCAGTTTCCAGTTAGTTTTCCAGGAGAATTGTTCCACATTTAGATGTATTTTTGATGTGTTTGTGGGGGGAGTTGATCTTCATGTCCTCCAACTCTGCAATTTTGATCCAATTTCCTTATGATTTTTTTTTGAAAAAAATTTTTGATATCTTCTTTATATGTTGATTTCAGTTGTTAACCCTGATATACATAGAGCTGACAAGTCTCTGTTGACCTGCCATTTGTTCATATTTGAACCCCTGTTTGATATTTTCTAATCACCCCATGGACATTTAAAATTGTTATTTAAATTGAATATTATTCAAATAACTCCCCCAAAGATTACATTTGGCAGAGTTGAGCTGTGTGGTGACATTTCCCTTGGCTTACACTTAGATTTCTAAATGAAAGGGCAAAGTTGATGGCAACATGTATTTTTGGCTTTCAAAAAAATGGTGATGAATTTATGCATCATTCCCTCCCTGTGTAGTTGGCATATCTTAGAACATGCATCAGTTGGCCTGTGCTCAGGGAGATTATGGCCTTTCACTGAACTTAACCTGTCTGAACTCCTCTTTAAAGCATTTGTTCAAGCCTACCCTCTCCCCATGTGAATACATGTCAGACATGAGTGAGTGGTGTGCTTTATATCATGACTCTTTACAGAAGCAGAGAGAAACTAAATCACAGCACAGCAAGCACAAGACCTCCTTGCTTCTTAGATGAGTGTTTCCTTAACAAGGAATAAAAATGAGGTATTCCAGTCTAAGGGTGAAAGGAAATCCAACACAGCTTCACACTTTTTAAAATAATGAGATGGTCATTTTTCTAGCCAGAGTCAGTGTGAAGTGATGTGTACCCAAATATTAGACACCAAGAAATGTAGGTATGAGCCTATACTGTTAGGAGTGAGGATGAAGGCTTTCTTTATGACCTGCAAATGGATGCTAGAAGAAATATTTCTTCAACTTATGTGAGGCTTGAAAATTAGTACTCACCTACTATTTACAGAAAACTCTTTTTGTTAAAAGCTCTCGGACTTGTTTTCTCTAAGAGAGAAACTATAATTTGTAGCTATAATTAAGAAATTTGTTTAAATTATGCTGATAATTATCGTAATTAATATGAAAATCTGATTAAATACTTAGAGGAGTAAATTGCCCCAGCTGAGTTTGATAAGCAACACACTTTTTATAAAAGAGAAGCTGAAGTAAGTAAATAGGTTTTCAAAAATAAAGATCCTGCTAAGTTTAAGTAGGTCACATTTAGAAGTGCTCTTTGTGTGTTTGTTTATCTTAATTTGGGAAGCTTGGTGGCCTTGCAGTATTTATACCTAGGACTAAAACAAGGTCCAGAATAAAGTGCTGCTGGATTGGTTGAGGTGCTTTGAAACGAAAAGTCCTCACTGTTAATATCCAGACACTAAAATGTCTCAGAGTTAAAGGGCTAAGACAATGGCCGAGTGAATGATCGAATGTAGGAACTTGAGTGTGGGTCCATCCTGATCTGCATGAGACCAGTGGTTTTCCATATGTGTCAAAGAAATAACTGCAGTGATCCTTAAAATGTATGTTTCTGGTGAATAGCATATCTGGGAGAAGGACCTGAGAATCTCAATGATTAAAACATGGTCCTTTGGTGGCTTTTCAGTTCACTTCAGATTTGAGATCATAATTGCACTGATTTGAAAAAACAGTGCAGATTTCAAGTGGTGGGAAAGAAGGGAAACTAAAGGAAAGGGCATTTGAACCAAAGAATAAAGTAGATTATCTTCCTGGAGAGGAACAGAGAAGTGAGTAAAAATGGATAACATCAAATCATTTATATTTGCCTTTGGAAGATGCCCTGACTGTGTTTTGGCAGCAGATTTACAGTCATAACTTAATTTTGCTTAGGATAATAATAAATAGGTTTTGATTTCCAAAATACACACCCGAGAATGTGTGTGGGTGGAGAGAAATAGCTCCCCACATTGTAGGGCAATGACAAAAGAAAGCCAGCTTGGGATTTAAAGTTTGTCAGAGAGAACCCACAAAGTGAACAGTCCAAATATAGATAATTAAGGGGTAACTGTTTATTGGTTAAACACCCTCTATAACACATACCATTACCAAAAAAGCGCACTGTCTTACAGGTGGCTTATAGCAAATTTCCTTTTGGTACAATTGTAATAAATGGAATATGGTAAATCCATAAGGAACAAGTATTTTTTCATGTGGTAATCACTTTGTAACAGTAAACCTTGAATTATATGCTGTGTGCATTGCAGTTGGGGAGGGAGGGAGGTAATGTGAACATGGTGGGCAATTTGTGTTTTTTATGATAATTATTCTTCAACTTTTTATTTTTCTTCTCATCTCTAAGATTGCAGTCACTTAAACTATATCTATTTATCAAAGCAAAACCAAACAAAACATCTAGGAATTTGGAAAGGAAAAGAGTGAAGATATTGAATCAATTTTTCTTCTATTATTAATTACTTAATTCTGTAAAGAGCATTACAATATACGTCTACACATGCTACCTCATGTTAGTGATTCTAGCCTAACTCTGTGAGTGGGCAGGGATGATCCAGTCACCTGAAGATACTCTTAATGGGTAATGGATGAGAAACCTGAGCCTCACAGATATTAAGTAAGTCCCCAAAGTAAAAAGCAGTCCTAGAATCCAACATCTTACAACTCTAAAACCAGTGTTCTCTGTAGTGCTTAAAAATCAAGATTACTATTAACTTGCTAATTAACCATTGGGATATTGTATGTTTTCCCTCTGTTTCATCTCTGGATGCTCTAGGCTAGGAATATGATTTTTAGCCATGTGCCCATATAAAGATATTTCATTGAATAAGCTGTTACATATGAGAGTTGTGATTTGGAATAAATTATAAATGCAAATACAGAGATGTTGAAACTATATCTGGAACCTCAATTGAAGCAAGTGTAGTTTAGGAGGCTCCGATGAGGGTGAAATAATAACATGGTTATAGCCTTGGGGTTTTTATGTCCAGAGATACTGGGGGTTTCTAGATTGACATGCTGTAGAACTGCTCCCTAATAGATCTCTTGTTCTGTTTTATGCCCCTATATGTGATGAAATTTTGATAATTCATATATATATATCATAGACTGAGGGAATTAATTCTAAAGATGAGAAAACTGAAACTCAGACATGCTATGTCTGTGTGTATAATAGAATGGTCAAACCAAGGCTTGAAAGCAGGTCCTCTGACTCTCTGCCCAGTGTTTTGGAAGGAACTTTAATATGACATTTAGATACCCTCATCACAATTGACAAATATTTTGTGGGCTCCAAGTATTTGTTGGACACAGTGGAAGCAAAGCACTGTAAAATCTGGCCCTGCTTTGAAGGAATGTACCTACTGTTTTGGGAAAACAGAACAGACCATTTCAGAAAGATAGAATCGATAGAAAAGTCTCTTTCCCTAAATGTTGATAGTTCTATCCACTCTTGCAGAAAGACCTTCCAGTGTTTAATGATGAATAAGAAACAACCTAATGCCTCTTGCTGCAACTGAGCTAGTGTAAAGTAGCTGGAAACCTTCAGGCTGAAAGTTGTATCATGCCTGCATTGCTGATTTGTCTTATGAAGGTTAGTGAATCTCCACTTCTGCCAGTTCTATTCCTGTTCTGTAGACCCTTCCATTCACTGTCATCTCAGGACAATAATCTGACATTTTCAGTAAGCCCAAATCAATTTTGATTCTTTTAAAGTGTTAAAAAGAAAGGCTCAGTGATGATGTGAGTGTGCAGAAAGCAGGATGACTTGGGCTCTATTGGGTTTTAAAGTTAAACAGTTTTATTCATAGACTTTTGTTCTGCATGAAATATTAAACTACAAAAGCACAAGGTAAGCAGATTTGTTGATTTATTAAAATTTATTTATTTATTTATTTGTTTGTTTGTTTGTTTTTGGCTGCATTGGGTCTTCGTTGCTGCACGTGGGCTTTCTCTAGTTGCAGCGAGCGGGGGTGCTATTCTTCGTTGCAGTGCATGGGCTTCTCATCGTGGTGGCTTCTCTTGTTGAGGAGCACAGGCTCTAGGCACGCAAGCTTCACTAGTTGTGGCACATGGGCTCAGTAGTTGTGGCGCACGGGCTGAGTTACTCCACCGCATGTGGGATCTTCCCCGACCAGGGTTCGAACTCGTGTCCCCTGTGTTGGCAGGTGGATACTTAACCACTTCACCACCAGGGAAGCCCAACAGATTTATTTTTAATTTGTATATATGATATCCTAGACATCTTATCAAACTTTAGAATAGGCTGAGTGATTCTGTGGTTTGGGGTTAAATGTACATGTGTTTTCTCTCTGTGTTGAGAAGACAACTCATAAAAATTCATTTTCAACAGATGGTTGTAATTGAAGACAGAACTACCTTATTTGGATTAATACACATTCATGAAGAACATGATACTTTCTGATGAAACCCACGTCATCCCATAAATCCTATCAATAAAGTAATCTGAAATTTCTTTAAAATGGACCAAAACATGAGTAACGAGTAGTTGGAATGTAGACTTCCACCTCCTGTTCCTGTCCCTTGACCCCACATTCCCGCTTTTGATCTTTGATAGCTTTGTAGTGGAGACAGAGTTTTGTTCTAAAAGATCCATGTTTAAATCTGTTTTATTGGGGGTGGAAAAACTGAATCTTACTATGGACATTTCCAGGCATCTAACCGTCATCATCCAAATGTAAGTTTCAAATAGTTGGTAAAGGACTCTTTTTGGAAAAGCTCTTCTCTTAGTAGAGTTTAAGGCATAAAACTTCACTGTTTTTCCCTATTTTTCTACTATTCAGGCTTCAGCTCTTGCCCCAGGTTTGATAAAGAAAGGGACATTGGACTTGGGTAAGGATCTCTTGTTGATAGCTCTGACTCTGTCTCTCACAGGATGTGTGACTTCAGGCAGGAGAACAAATGTCTAGGACCTCAGCTTTTACTGCTTCCAGATGAGGGCCCTGAGTGATCACTGCCATTACAGTCTTGATATTCTAGGATCACTTATGGGATTATAATTGAGGAGGTGGGGCAAGATGCTTTGCTGTCATCAGATGTATTATTGCTTTCTTTCTACCTTTGAGCTATTTCTGGGGAGAGAAGTTGAGACTATCACACACACTGAATCTTGTGTAGGCTCAGCTGGAGTCTTAGAGGAAATCACATGTTTTATTCTATCTCCTACACAGGAGTCTTCCATGAAGTATGATGGAAGACAAAACAAATTAAATTGCTTATGAATGCAAGTGACTTTGAGATTGAAATGACCCCATAGATGTTTGTAAAATGACTACCATTATATACCAGTCCTTGTCCATCCTCACCTCATTGATTCTATCCCTCTTCACAGTTAGGCACTCTTAGCAAAGAGAAGTAGATTAATATGAATCTGCTTTGTATTGGCACAAATTATCTAGTTGTTACAATTCAATTTGTATTTATAAATACAAAATTGTATTTATCATTGTTAAAACTATGCATATCATATCATAGATGTAAAAGAATCTCTCCTTTAGAAGACCATGATCTTGTATTTCTTATTAAATCCATTAAGGGATATTAAACAATAAAAACTTAGCAATTCCTTTAACATCTTTGACAACCAAAACCAAATCTGAAATACTGGAACGCAGGCAAAAACGAAACTTGTTGTTTACATGTGAAAAAACACCTTTAATAATGCTGAGAACATTTTTGACTGGAGATTCCATATCTTATTCTGGACAAAGTCTTGTCGTTCAGTTTTGCAGCTGTATTTATAGGTGAGAAAGGGGGTGTGACTAATTTATGTTTAAATGATTTTAAAATAGGGAAATCCACTCAGTGTGAGAGGAGCAATTTGGAGAGATAACAGGATGGAAAAATGTGATTTTAAAACAACATCACTAGACATGGAAATAGCTTGGTACCCAGATTGCCAACATGAATAGTTCTCATCTTGATTTGGGTATTCTTTAGGTAAACTTTCTCACAACTCATATGGGTATCATGGGAAAAAGAAAGTAATTTTAGCAGGCTTTCCTAAGACCTTCTTTATCATAATCATACAAATATTATCCTTTTCCCTGAAATTTGACCTATCCCTCCTTCTATTCCTTCTGACTGTCAGGTCTGTTGCTAAAATAGATAGTTGTAAAGTTCTGCTCCCAAATAAATGCCCCTATGTTATCTATCTCTGGGAGTTGACTATTGCATTGTAAGAAATCTAATCCTTAAGATCTTAAGTGGTAATTTATATAGAACATTTTTCTAATATCTGTTTAAAAGATTATACTAGACAATGAGGATATACATTTGCTCTCTACCCTCCCATCCCCAAACCAAGTGACTGCCTGTCTTACACCATTAGGAGTGATACTTCTTCCTCATTCCTATGTTTCCTTCCGTATGGAGGGGCAGAGTGTAACACTCCTAACCTCTCCCTCTGCCTCTTTGTTCACCTGTTCACAAGGAAACTGAGTGGTGCTTGGTGAGTTTGGCTAGAGCAAACTGGTCATGCTTGGATCTACACTTTCTTCTTCTTGAGAGCCAGCTGTCTGCAGGGAGTATGTGCTTTCCTCCTCTACAGTGAGGTCTCTATCCTTTGTTGGCCTTGTCCTACCCAGCTGTGCCTATGAGTGGGTAGTTTAGTTTGTCTAATTCTGGGTTCAGTATTTAGGAAACACTCTCTTCTACTGATGCAAGCCATATCCACCTACTCTGCTATTTTAGTAATAAGTGACACTTGTTTTGCTCCCCCTATCTCATTTATTTCTCAATTCCATAAAGTAGAAAAGAATATTAATTAGCTTCTATCAAATACCAAAAATATGTATGTAGATTCTGACCATGTTATTCTTCTGTTCCAGGCTGATGGAATGTCCAGGCTAATGTTTTGTTAGAATACATAAGCTCCAGGATTTCAGAAATTAAAGTGTTGAATTAGGCTTATATTTATGTTCTTAATTATAAAACACATTCTGTCTCCCTCATTTGAGGTGTTAATTTCCCCTCTTAAAGACAAACAGCCTTTTATTTTTCAATACAGTTATAAACAGACTAGTTCTCACCACCAAGTTCTTAAATGTGTTATTCACTGTTAAAATGTTTGTAGCTGTGGTTTAGCTTTAATCTATATAAGAAAGTGTGGGAAAAAATATACACGGAGAGCAACGTGTCAAAATCTACGAGCTTGTTCTCTCTTTGGTTCCAATCAGATAATCTCCAGTTAGGAAGAAAAAACAGGAAGGAGATACTTCACTAAAATATAGGTGCATTCAGATCAAAATCCATTTAAGGAATTCCAGAGTAGAAAGAAAGAGAGATGTGTGAGAATCATGTATGTATGTCTTCACTTTGATTCAATCCAATTATGAATTTTAAAAATGTATTATTATGTATTTACATAGTTTAAGTGACTATTGAGGAGGTTAGTGTGGCATTCTGTTCTGGCAAGAATTTTGGATGCTTGGTTTATAGAGTTTTGACCTTATTCCCCCCTATTTCCTGAGAAGATACAGGAAAGGGATTCAGAATATCTTCTGTACATCTAGGCAGGAGGACAGTTTCTAATTCTCTGTGTCTGGAAGTGTTTACTTGGATGCTTCTGTCCCTTCATGTTGGATTCCACATTGCAAGCATCAACATACTGCAAAACTTTAGCAAAAGCAACTACATTTTTTCTGCTTTTCTTGTAAGCAGTGAGTTGTTAAAATTTTATAGCTCAAATCCATCAAGTAAGAGCATTTCTTAATCTTGTACTCCAAGGGTCTCACAACTTTTAGGGAAGCCCATGTGAAATATCAGTGTTCTTACAGGCAAAACTGAGTCCTGTGAACATAGGGCGCCAACAGTACTGCACGGACACTGATGGAGTTTTTTTTTTTTTTTTTTTTTTTTGCGGTACGCGGGCCTCTCACTGTTGTGGCCTCTCCTGTTGTGGAGCACAGACTCCGGACGTGCAGGCTCAGCGGCCACGGCTGACGGGCCCAGCCGCTCCGCGGCATGTGGGATCCTCCCAGACCGGGGCATGAACCCGTGTCCCCTTCATCGGCAGGTGGACTCTCAACCACTGCACCACCAGGGAAGCCTGAGTTTTTTTTTTTTTTTAATACATTTTCCATCTCCCTTGCACTTTTTTTAAAATATAAATTTATTTTTGGCTGCGTTGGGTCTTCATTACTGTGCACAGGCTTTTTCTAGTTGTGGCGAGCAAGGACTGCTCTTCTTTGCGCTGCACGGTCTTCTCATTGCGTTGGCTTCTGTCGTTGCAGAGCATGGGCTCGAGGCATGCGGACTCGGTAGTTGTGGCTCACAGGCTGTAGAGCACAGGCTCAGTAGATGTGGTGCACGGGCTTAGTTGCTCCATGGCATGTGGGAATCTTCCCGGACCAGGGCTCGAACCCATGTTCCCTGCATTGGCAGGCGGATTCTTAACCACTGCACCACCAGGGAAGTCCCTGGAGTTTTTTGTTTTAATTAAATAATTTTATTTTTGGCTGTGGTGGGTCTTCGTTGCTGCGTGCAGGTTTTCTCTAGTTGCGGCGAGTGGAGGCTACGCTTCGTTGCGGTGTGTGGGCTTCTAATTGCGGTGGCTTCTCTTGTTGCGGAGCACAGGCTCTAGGCATGCGGGCTTCAGTAGTTGTGGCACATGGGCTCTGTAGTTGTGGCTCGCAGGCTCTAGAGGACAAGCTCAGTAGTTGTGGCACATGGACTTAGTTGCTTCGTGGCATGTGGGATCTTCCCGGACCGGGGCTCGAACTCATGTCCCCTGCATTGGTAGGTGGATTCTTAACCACTGTGCCACCAGGGAAGCCTGACACTAATGGAGTTTTGAAGGTAGATTTTTGTACTGTCTTTAGGTCAGCTAATTTTTAGCATTATCCCTAGGTAATCATCCTTCTTCTAAAAGGTATGCATATTTATCGAAGCCAAATATGTTGTATATGTGTCCAGCCTCATATGCCATTCAAAGCAAAGCAAAAAAACCTCATAGATCTTGAAAAGATCCAGGACATCATTCGGACCTCTCGTTTTATATTTGGAAAAAACTGAGAAATAGGCTTGCTCAAACTGACTTGCCCAAATTTGTTAGTGGCCATCCAAGATTAGAAACTTAGAATTTTGAGTCAATCCTGTGTGCTTTTCATTATATTGCATTAAATAGAAAGGAAAGGCACAGCTATTTAGAGGTGGTTTTGGCCAGGATGAGTTTCTTCCCAAAGTTTGCATATACTACCTTTTGTACTTACCTTGAGTTGAGACAGCACTGGGCAAGCATAAAGTAAACAGTGAAATAGTTTTTGTGTATTGACAAAAATTGAAATAGACAACTCTTCACTTGCTACTTCTCTTACCTTTGTGAATTTTCCTAACACTTAGCCCTCATGAGTCATTTTGTAGACAGGATTTCAGTGCTTAAGGATGCAAAACAATGAGCTAGACTTTCTGGATTGTTTTCCTGGTTCTGCCATTGATAAGCCATGTGAGCAACCATCAAGGATAAGTTGCTAAACTATTCTAAACCTCAGTTTTCTCCTTTAATAAGTGAAGATGACAATTGTGACATCATCAA
The DNA here is from genome assembly GCF_949752795.1 of Hyperoodon ampullatus. Taxonomy (NCBI): domain Eukaryota; kingdom Metazoa; phylum Chordata; class Mammalia; order Artiodactyla; family Ziphiidae; genus Hyperoodon; species Hyperoodon ampullatus. Next base: position 70,087,696 of record NC_136921.1, read on the forward strand.
GATCAAATGAACTAACTCACAGAGCTGTTTCAAGGGATTAAGTAGGATTGACCTAGATCAGGTTTGTGTCAAAAGGGATACTCTTGGAATTTTCAAGTTCACTGATTCTTTATTGTATGGGACTGTTTATATTCTTGGCTCATACTTGCTAAATGCCATCCTGACCCCACTCATTATTACAACTCAAAATGCTCCCTAAATGCCAAAGTGGACCTGTTTGAGAACCATCAAACTCATCTCTGTGTGTATAGTTCCTAACATTGTGCTTGTACATATTAAATACTCCTGAATACCATCATCATTATCATCATCCCAGAAATTGCCAGAAGAAGATGTTTGGGGTCTTTCCAGAGCCTCAACAGCTTCGCCAAGTTGGGACTTTATTATGGACTTGAGTGAGCTTCTCTTGTGCTATGAACTGTTTCAAAGGGATAGGACTGGCCTAGATCAGATTCGGGGGACCATTTAAGCCCTACTGTTCAAATAGTTTGGTTTGTTTAGTGGTTAAATTTGGTCATCTAGTTTCCTGACTCTAGGTTCACCTATTGGACAGAATGGGATAAGATAAGGATTCTGTCATTTCTGAAGAGATCTTGGGAAAGTCTGGGTCACATGCTTGTCTTAATCCCCTTTTAACCTCTTCTCTGTCACCTGACATTGCCCTTAGCTCAGCCATTTAGTTTGAGGCTGTTTTGCTAGGCTTTCCCTAGGGCTTCACTGCTGCTCTGTCTCCCTTCCCCTGCATCCAAGCATCATGTGGGTTAATGCTATGGACTGATGGTTACATTGCCCCAGTCTGAACTTGGAGATGATGTTTCTCTGGCCCTACCAGAAATGCCAAGATTTGCTCAAAGTGGATTATAGTTCCACATTCTTGTTTGATCTTGTTTGTTATTCAGCTCCTCCCTGGGTCTGTGACTTCATCGTTTTTTCTCTCCCTGTGGAGGTTATTCTCCTATAATGCTGTGCAACCAGCCCCATGTTTTCACTCTCCTGATCCTAGTTCTTGGACTGTGGCCTTATATCTTGGCTAGATAAGAAGTCAGTCAATTCTACTTCTGTCAGTAGTCTGATAAAAAGATTGAAGAGTTTGGAGTAGAAACTATTGACTAAAATAATTATCCTGCTCATTGTGGATCAATTTGATATCTACTTCAAAGAGATAGTAATAGCTTTGGATCCTAATGTGTAGAAAAATGTGAATACATCTGTGAACTGCCACCAGTGAGGATTTGATACTAAAATTGCTTTTGACGACTCAATATGGGAAAGAGATAACAATTCAAATGACTAGCTAATGGGAACCCACAACCTACCTGGGATTGTAAAGAGTATTTTTTCTTAGTTTTATCTAGGATGTCAGTCAAACATGTGTCACTGAATCAAACTTGGGTCTGCTCACCCATGAGCAGTAAAGCCATTCTACTGACACTGGGCTGTGGTGAAAGAAAGTGCATATTGTAATGGTCTGTACAAGGAGTCCAGGACAACTAATGCTCTAAAAGTCCGAACTCCCCAATGGGATTCAGCAGAGCATTTTTAAAGGCAAGGTGAGGGAGTGCATCCCAGGGTATGTGATCAGCTTGTTCACAATTCTCTGATTGGTTGATGGTGAGGTAACAGGGCAGTGTCACATGGGGTTAACATTATCAATCCTTAGGCACCAGTAGGTCTGGGGGCTATGTGCTCGTGGTCATCAAGTAGTTAATTTCTTCCATTTGGTGAGGGTTTTAGCATCTATAAAACAACTCAGGAACTGTGCATCAGATACTATTATCAAGGTTCTTCAGAGAGGAGCTAAAGCAGAGGATACAGGGAGAGGGGTCTGCCCCAGGAAGGCCCCATAGGGTCCTACTCAGTTATACATGGATAACTACTTCTCCACTGTCTTTTTAATTTAATTGGTTTGGGAGTAAGTTTAACTAGAATGGTAAAAACTGACTTTACCAATAAATTTCGAAAATGATCACTAGAACATTTCTTCTCCTCCTCCTTCACTTCTTTCTCCTTGTCCTCCTCCTTCTTCTTATTGTTATAAAGCAGTCTAGCATAGTCATTAAGAGTTGGGCTTTAGAATTGGATAGACCTGACTTTAAATCTAATTTCAGAAAATATAAGCCGTGTGACTTTGGACAAACTATTTCACTTCTTTGAACCTTAGTTTCTCCATCTGTAAAATAAGGACAATAATATCTACCTTTGGGGGTAGTCGTGATTGTTAAATGAAACAATATATGTAAAGTGTTAAGTTGAATGCTTGCTTCATAGTGAGTGCTCAAAAAAAAGTGTTGTATAGGTAAGCGTTTGTAGGTCGAAATACCTGTTCAAATGCTTTATCAAACTTTTATTAAAAAATTAAGTTGTGGTCCTCATGCCTTGGAATATGCCTCTGTCATCCCTCTCTGCCCTTTATTTGTTCCACATCCCAAATAGATTTGGAAATTTTCCAAAGGCAAGTTACCCAGGAAAGGAGGAGTAAATCAGTCAAGGTAGCAGTGAATCACAAATGGAGAACATCTGTTTATGATCCTGAAATGCAATAAAACAATGCCACTCAGAAGAAATGTGCTGATAAGACACATCAGCATGTATTGCCATCAAACTAGCACATGTTCTTATTAAGTCAAGACCATTGAAGATTTTCTCATACTTGATTTTGGTGATCATACTCCAAGCTTTCATCAAAATGAAATGTATGTGACGTTTGATCATTGTAAGTATTCCTTTTAATGCACAAAGGGAAAGTTAAAAATCTATGTAGGATCAGAAATTATTCATTGTATGTTCCAAGACATTACTCAGTAAGGATAAGGATAATGTCTGTGTTTCTTATTTTCCACTGTGTCTTTACTACATAGAATCATTCCTAGAACATAGTAGTGCTAAAAAACAGACGAATTGCCTACTTGTATATGTTTCATATAATTAAACACTGGTCTGTAATTAGGTATTTATGGAAGTAATTGTTGAAAAATCTAAAGATGAAATGACATTCAGCCAAAGGTTCCTGTCAGATTTGTCTAATAAAATTTCTTTTATGCAAACCAATTAAACTTAGGTCATTGCACTTCCTTAAGGGAACAGCATTCAGTTGTGATCAATCTATGTGACTCTTTTCCAGGGGGTATTTTATTTTTAATAAAAAATTGGCCAGTGGTATTTTTTAGAATTTTTCATTAACATTTCAGCTATTTTATCTAAAACACTGATGTATGGTTAAATTAAGGTTGTGGTTTTAGGGAGTAAACTAAAAAATAACAGAATGTTACATTATATATAAAGGACAAAGAGATTTAAATTAGTAGTAAACCAATCTGTATTGGGTTGTCTTGAAAACCTTAATGATTGTGCAAAGGACTAAGTGTTAATATATTTTTTAAGAACTTCAGCATCCAGTAAAATTTGTCTGAAATTAATTTCTTTGGGAGGTCTTGTTGAAGTTTTTTATTAGAAAATCTGAAAGAGTAGTGAAATAGTAAGATTTTATAACAAAGTAATGAGATTGATTTTTCTGTTTTAATGAATGGATTAGAACATGTAATTTAATGCTTATTCCTTCAGAATGGTCATTTAGTCCAAGTATACAGTGATGTTTAGATTTTGTGTTTGGGATTTGCCTATAGCACTAGGAAAATAGAAGAAAACTATCATTATTTTATGGTTATGCTTCACTCTTGAACTTACTTGTTTACCTTAATTATTTGCTGAAAATGATGTTTAGTTGGTCATAAAAATCAAATCCAACTTTAAATAATGTACGGTCATTAAGTACATTAAAATAAGAGTGGCAGGCTTTGATGACTAGTCTTAAAGAATTCTAATGCTGTTTTGAGATGCTGAGAAATGGCAGCATCTTGGAAAAAAATGTCTATCCTTCTAAATGATGACTACATTGAAGGTGGAAACACTTAGATTATATGTATGCTGTTTTCTTTTTTTAAATAAAAAACTAGCCTCGTTATTTTAGAGTTCTAGCAGAGGAGCACAGTTAAAGATAGGATCCTTCCTTGAAACACAGGCCTCCTTTATCTAGCAAAGGCTTTGTCAGTGGTACAACCTTGGGATAATTACATATACAGTAACAAGGGAGAAAGAAACAATCATAGTGCAGTCAGTCTTGGAAATCAAATGACAACTGACAGATTAATCTCTAACAACTGCATAATAATTATGGCTCATATATTTTGAATCAAGATTTAACTTACCCTCTCAGTTTTAGAGTTTATATATTGGAGCACCATCATAAAATAAAATGGACAGAACTTTATTGGAAACATGAAAGAGAAAGTGTTATTCAGTGATTTCATATAAGATTCAGCCATTGAAAATCTGGAAATGGGAGATGTTATTCAGATTAGTAGGTACACCCAACTCATATGTTTATTTTGGTGTGATTGAGGCACCAGGGTGTCATCTAATTTCTTTCCAAATACCATATAACTTCTGGGTGATATCATCTACTTACATACTCACATGTTGATGTCTCCCAAATCCAAGAGACTCAAGTAGACACCTCTGCATGACTGTTCTGTAGGCTTCTCAAACTTGCTTGTCATTATCCAACCTCATCATGGTCCCCTAGCCCCTGGCCAAAACCCAATGTTTCTGTATCCCTGATGCCTGTCAATATTGTGGCCAGCCAAATTTCAAGAGCTGGAACTCATAGCATCCTTCTTAACCCCTCCCTCTTCTCTACCTAAACCTGTCCGATTGTCACCACCAACAAAAGCTTCCTGCAACCTGCCATTATTCTTGTTCCCACTGCCCTTGCCTCAGGGGAAGCTCACTTGCCTTGCCTCTGACTTACACTGTAGCCACAGCAGACTCTTTGCTTCTTTGATTTCAATCAATCCTTCACATTAATGACTGAAATCTTTTTCTAAGAAACAAATTTGAGATGTCACTTGCTGCAAAATCAAAACAAAACAAAACAAAAAGCACCACTTCTTCCTTCTCATTCTTCATAGAAGAAAAGTCAATAATCTTCACCTGGTGAGCAGAGACCTTTATTCCCTAGTCGTAACCCAACACTTCTTCCCACAAAACACTCTAAATTTCAGTCACACTTTAATTTCTTACCATCTGTTTAGTTTTCCCATCTATTGTTATTAGTCCATTTTACTAAACTGTTGAGTTCCTAGAGGGCTGTCATATATCTTATTGATATGTACAGCTAGAGGGTCAAAAGAGTCCCTGGCACAGAGTATAGGCTGCTTAAATGGCTGAGTAAAAAAATAAATAACAGCTATTGCTTATATGGGGCTCATTATGAGCCAGTTACTTCTCTAGGTTATTTATATTAACTCATGCAAATTTTCCACAGCACTATTAAGTAAGTAAAATTATTATTTTCATGTTATAGATGAAGATATTGAAGCGGAGAGAGGTTAAGTAACTTCCTTAAGGTGCACAGCTAGTAAGTGTCTGAGTACAGTATTGAACTCAGGCTCCAGACATGGGGTTCCTAACAACTATATCTTATCACATCTTAGTGTACCCCAAACCAGAAACCCAAATTAGTTTTTGTGAAATCCTTGCTTTTAGGGAAAAAAAAATAATTACAAGAAAATTAAATAGAGATTTACTTATCCAAAGGCAGTTTCTAGCATATATCTGAGGGTAGAAAACAAAATTTTTCTACTATGACCACAATATATCATAGTATTAAATGATTGAAAAATGATCATTGAAAAATGATAAAAATGACACTGTCATATTTCCAGAATTTCTCTGAGGGAGTAGCTCCTCTGGTAGATGTCTTAATAAATAGCTTTATTTTCTAACTTCCCTTCCCTATATCATTTTTTCTCTATTTTAAAATATTATACTTCTATTTTCTACATATTTCTTATATGTTACAAATTATTTTCCTTGGAATACTTTTCTCAGAGTCTGTTTCTGGGAGAACTCAGCTAGGACAATGATGTTTATAATTATTACCTTGGTTGCAAAATGTTGAATAAAAATGTGTTAATATATTAAGAAAGAGTTAAAGCACACTGGGGAATGTTTTTTACAATCATTGATTATAAACTCAGCTCAGAGCTCTGCTCTGGGCCTCGGGCACTCTGCCCAGTTTACCCATACAACCCTACTTAAACCAAGAAGACCAACAACCTCAGCACAAATGAGGACTCCACTCAACCCTCCTCTTCATGTGATAGATTCTTTCCACTCTAAAGGAAAACAAATCTTCCCCTCAGACACCAAATGCAAGACTTAGCAATGAGAAGAACTGCCTTCTGTCTACCAAAGGTTGAAGTGACCACAGCTAGAAAACAATTTATTTGGGTCTTTGAAACTTCTCTCTGAGTGGATCATGGGGTCTTGAGTGAGATTTGTCTTTGGACAAAATTTTTCCTACTTGGCATCCTTAGGTATCAGGGTCAATGTAATGGAAATACAACCGTTACTTTTAAAATTGTAAAAATCCTAATGAAAACCATATATTTACCCACAAAAATCATTGTGCAGGATAACCAAAGGGTCACATATACTTGCTGTCAGTTAGAATTTTACTATCTCATATTTGTCTAAAATTCTGACTAGGAGTTAGTTTTTTTTTAATATATAAATTTATTTTATTTTATTTATTTTTGGCTGCATTGGGTCTTCGTTGCTGCACGTGGGCTTTCTCTAGTTGTGGCGAGCGGGGGCTAATCTTCGTTGTGGTGCACGGGCTTCTCATTGTGGTGGCTTCTTGTTTTGGAGCACGAGCTCTGGGAGCACGGGCTTCAGTAGTTGTGGCTCACGGGCTCTAGAGCACAGGCTCAGTAGTTGTGGCGCACGGGCTTAGTTGCTCCGCGGCATGTGGGATCTTCCCGGACCAGGGCTCGAACCTGTGTCCCCTGCAGTGGCAGGTGGATTCGTGACCACTGCACCACCAGGGAAGTCCCTAGGAGTTAGTTTTTATCTTTAATAAAAAGGGAGATGAGTTATTTAATAAAAGCAATTTTGTAAATATCTTAGAAATTTGGAGTTAGGGCTGGGGGAGGAGTGGGAATGAGAGGGTCCTTGATGGTCAAAATGTTGCAAGTAGAACCCCTCCCTCTGCTTCACCAAGCTTGCAGCACTGGGCAGAGAGAAAGCTGCCTGTCAATGTGTCAGTGTGAGTGAAGCCAGAAGTAATATACCTGGGAAAAATAATTTGAATCTAGTTATTGTGTGATATGCTCCAAAGTGTCAGTTACAATTAGGAAAAGGAATCGTGGAGGCATTTAAAGCATTTCAGTTAAATTCTGCAGACATCAGCTGTGAGTGCCTGTTGTCAGTATAGGTGATGTTCCAGCTAGAAAGACCAGCAAAATACTGGGCCCCCTCAGAAACATATTTGGGGACCAGGGGAAGCACAATGGCATGTTGGATAGAATCCTGGTTCATCTGGCCTTGGGAGAGATTCATTTGGGCTCTGTGCCCCAAGGAAGAACTCATAAACTTGGAGAATGCCAGATCTACCTGACATTTGCAGCTTTACTGTCTGTCAGGCACTAACCAGATAGTATGCAACTGATTTTTAAAATGTGGGTGTTTTTTTTTTTTTTGGATTTCAAAAACAATCCCTCTGTAGAAAAAATTTAAAATCCCCCAAAGGAAAAACAAACTCAAATAGATAAAGAAACTAATGCTTTCATCCATTAAGTACAAAAATTAAAAAAAAAAAGGACTAATAATGCTATCTCATTCTCTTTACCACTATTTCATTTTTCATTTTGGTCAGTTTTAGTCCATTTTTTCCTCCTATAATACAGTTCTGTTTTTATGTATTTGTAATCATGGTATACATGCAATTTTGTACCCTAATTTTTATTTCACATGAAAAGCATTTTTCCAGATTACTACATAGTCTTCAGTCCATGCCTGCAGAGTGTTTCATTCAGTGGATAAAAAATTTTTCTGTTAGATATTTATTGTCTCTTATTTTATTAATGTTAGTTAATGAATAGTTTTATGTTTATGATTTCTTTTAATATTTTAGGTTATTTCCTTAAGTTATAGTTACTCCAGAATGTGAAGTATGGACTATATTTATTGTTCACAATTGCCGCAGTGCCAAGCTCACTGTCTGGCATATGGTGTGTACTTCACAAATTTTTGTTAAATAAATGATTAATAAAGAGGAATTACTAGATTAAATGGCATGGGTACCTTTTATTGCCATTTTTCAATCCTAATAGTATAATATTATTTTGAACTGGCTAGATACTTTGCAAATGTTATTTCATTTATTGATAATTCCAAGAGAAACTCAGTGATGCAGTTGAAGAAATAGAGGTTCAGGGATTGAATTACAGTGACATGGCTGGGGTAGAGCCAATATTCAGACTTGTGTCCTTTGATGCTAACCTTAGTGTTTTATTCATTTTGCCACCCTGTCCCTCATCTAAATTTTCTCACTAAGAGGATCTTGAAGACAAAGCCTGGAGGCTTTTAACTGTTGTTTGTCTAACAACAGTTAGTGGACGAGCATATAGCTGATTGGCTTGAGCAGAGTTTGCTAAAGTGTTCTCTGTGCACCATTCCCAGAGAACATACAGAGCTTCTCAAAACAGCAGATCCCTAAACCCCTTCCAAGACCTATAGAATCAAAATCCCTGGGGGATGGAAAATTCTTGTTGGGTGGGAATCTACATCTTTACCAAGAACTCTGTTGTGTGTTGAGTTGTGTCCCCCAAAATGAGGTGTTAAAATCCTAACTCCTGGTATTTGTGAATGACCTTATTTGGAAATAAAGTCTTTGCAGATGTAGTCAAGTTAAGATGGTTCCTACTGGATTAGGCTGAGCCCTAATCCAGTGACTGGTATCTTAATAAAATGAGGGAACCTTGTATACAGAGATGACACAGAAAGAACACCATGTGAAAATACAAAAGACAGAGCGACAAACACCATTTGAACACAGAGGCAGTGACTGGAGTGATGCATCTACAAGCCAAAGAATGCCAAGCATTAATGGCAACACCAGAAGTTGGGAAGAGGTAAGGAAGGATCCTCATCTAGAGCCTGCAGAGAGCATGGCCCTTCCAAAACCTTGATTTCAAACTTCTAGCCTCCAGAACTGTGAGAGAATAAATTTGTTTTAAGCCATTTGGTGTGTAATACTTTTTGTGGCAGCCCTAGGGAACTAATACACATCCCAAGATAAATTTTCTTCATGATTAAATTTGAGAGCCACTAGTTAAATTTGACCTAAATTTAAGTCTTAAGTTGACTGATTATTAACCCCAAATAGTAACTTAAAACCAGAAACTATCAAGTAAAGGGCAAGAGCAGGGGTGTTATACCATTAATGGAAATAAGGACTAATAAGGCTGGTAAGTTTGGATCAATAAAGATATATTTTTGTTTGTCTGAATTGTGACTCTACCTTTTGAAAAAGGAATAAAGCAAATCTCTATCTGCATGTTTCACACTGAAAAAGAAACGTATACATTTGAGATCTTTAGAAAGAAGAAAGCTATCTCTGTGGGATATACTTACAATAATGATTCAATGATTCATTCAATAATGATGTCTTTAATATTGGCCACTCATTTCTTAAGGGCCCAAATACAGAGGCTCCATTTTAACTAATTATAAATTATGCTTAAGTAAGAATAGCTGTTTGGTAATTTTTCCAGAAAAAAAAAACATTTTTAAGATATGGTAGATGGTGTCTAAAATGATTCCTCACCTCCTGGTATTCACATTTTGTATTGTTGATCTAAAACATACAAACTGCCACTTATTTCCCTGGCAAAAAATGGGTTTATTTGAGAGCAGGAAAGAATTGCAATTCGGCGTTTGCAACCATGGCGAGCCACCTGCAAGTCCCCTGCATGGTAAGGGAAGGAGAACTCATTTATAGAGAGGAAAAGGAAGTTGGGAGGGCTATAGTAAACAAAGAGTCCATGGCTTTTCATTGCTGAGTCCTTGCCAGGAAAAAAGAGGAGTCCTTCTTCTTCCTGTTGGGCTCTGCTATCACCATAGGATTTGAGAGCTCCCCCTTCTGGTCTCCTGACTTTATTTGAGATTTCTGTTCATTAGTTTTTTACAATATGATCCTCTCCCCTTGATTGTGGGCTGAACTTACTGACTTGTTTTTAACAAATAGAATATAGTATGTGTGATGGCATATTACTTCTGAGATTAAGTTGTAAAAGACTGTGACTTCTGCCTTGCTTGCTCTCTCTTTGGCTTTTCTTCCTTGCTTGCTCTGATGAAGCAAGCTGCTATGTTGTAAGCAACCCTATGGGGAGGCTCATGTGGCAAGAAACTGAAGGCAGCCTCCAAGCAAGAGCCAGCAAGGAATTGAAGCCCTCAGTCCAACAACCCACAAGGTATTGAATCCTGTCAAAAATCACATAAGTTTGGAAGTGTGTCCTTCTTTATCTGACACTTGAGATGGCTATAGCCCCAGCTAAAACCTTCATTATAGTCTTGTGAGATCCTGAGCCAGAGTACCCAGTTAAGCTGTTCATGGATTTCTGACCCACAGAAATGTGAGATAATAAATGTTATTTTGAGCCACTAAGTTTTGGGGTAATTTATTATGTAGCAATAGATGGCAAATACAAAAGCTATTAAAACATCTGAGCATTTCCATGTTGGAAATTTATAGAGATACTGTACCTATTTCCACCATTAGGCTTAGCTTGCTTGGTTTTAAATGTGAATGATTTTATGAATTTCTGCTTAATAACTAGGGAAAACAAATATGGTGAGTTTTGCCTCTTGCTTGTCTATGAACTTAATATTTTTTATGGTGTCTCACGTAGAGGTCATTCTGGCCAACCCCTGCACTTCTCAAATGATGAAGCCATCATTAGCTTGCCCAAGTAGGGTTGCCAGATGTAACAAATAAAAACAGGCTACCCAGTTAAATTTCAAATTCAGATAACCAGTGAATTTTTTCTTTATCATAAGTATGTCCCATGTAATATTTGGGACATGCTTACACTAAAACGAAATTTTTGTTGAATTGCAATTGAAATTTAACTGGGTGTCCTGTATTTTTATGGCAACCCTATGCCTAAGGTCATGCAATCAGTTAGTAACAGAGTCTGCACTAACAGCCAGATGTCTGGTTCCCAGACCAACATTATTCCTTCCACATGACCCTGCAATGCTGATGGAAGTGGTGCTTTAGAACCCCATCTTAAGGTTGTGCATGTTTGAAGTTTTAATGTAGTAACCATTACTAAAATGCTACTGAAAGGAGCTCATGGGTCATTAAAGGACAAAACTGATGTTTTTTTGACACAATCAGTGGGTCTCATTCTGCAAATGAAAGTCTAGTCTTACAGCCTTAATGGAAGGCAGCTGCAGATCCTGATATTCCCATAATAATGAGCAGGAGTAGATGATGTTAGTTTCTGACTGGATTGTGTTAATATAATGATTCAACTATGCAGATGTACTTTAAAGAGGGACAATTTGTAGAGAAAAACCTGAATCAATTTTAAGGAGCTTTTATGTTTATGTTTAACATATGCAAGTCTATAAGCATTAAAGTAAGTGAAATACATAAATATGCACAGTAGGTATGAAAAAGCCCCTTACTAACTAGTACTAGGAGACCTTATGCCTGTTGTGTGATTGCTCTTTAATTAGAATTAGTGTTTCTTGGTTTTTGTTCTTTAACTTTGAATATCTATGTGGCTTTAATTGTTTAAATACATTTACATGGATAATTTACATAATCTACTCTTGTTGATAATAGGTTTATGTAGAGTATGATTTTTTTTTTTTTTTGTGGTACGCGGGCCTCTCACTGTTGTGGCCTCTCCTGTTGTGGAGCACAGGCTCTGGATGCACAGGCTCAGCGGCCACGTCTCATGGGCCCAGCTGCTCCGCGGCATGTGGGATCCTCCCAGACCGGGGCACGAACCCGTGTCCCCTGCATCGGCAGGCGGACTCTCAACCACTGCACCACCAGGGAAGCCCTAGAGTATGATCTTTTTTTTTTTTTTAATTAATTTATTTTTTTGCTTTATAACAAATTTAATCAGTTATACATATACATATGTTCCCATATCCCCTCCCTTTTGCGTCTCTCTCCCACCCTCCCTATCCCACCCCTCCAGGCGGTCACAAAGCACCGAGCTGATCTCCCTGTGCTATGCGGCTGCTTCCCACTAGCTATCTACCTTACGTTTGGTAGTGTATATATGTCCATGCCGCTCTTTTGCTTTGTCACAGCTTACCCTTCCCCCTCCCCATATCCTCAAGTCCATTCTCTAGTAGGTCTGTGTCTTTATTCCTGTCTTACGCCTATGTTCTTCATGACATTTTTTTTTCCTTAAATTCCATATATATGTGTCAGCATACAGTATTTGTCTTTCTCTTTCTGACTTACTTCACTCTGTATGACAGGCTCTAGGTCCATCCACCTCATTACAAATAGCTCAATTTCGTTTCTTTTTATGGCTGAGTAATGTTCCATTGTATATATGTGCCACATCTTCTTTACCCATTCATCTGATGATAGACACTTAGGTTGTTTCCATCTCCGGGCTATTGTAAATAGGGCTGCTATGAACATTTTGGTACATGTCTCTTTTTGAATTATGGTTTTCTCAGGGTATATGCCCAGTAGTGGGATTGCTGGGTCATATGGTAGTTCTATTTGTAGTTTTTTAAGGAACCTCCATACCGTTCTCCATAGTGGCTGTACCAATTCACATTCCCACCAGCAGTGCAAGAGTGTTCCCTTTTTTCCACACCCTCTCCAGCATTTATTGTTTCTAGATTTTTTGATGATGGCCATTCTGACTGGTGTGAGATGATATCTCATTGTAGTTTTGATTTGCATTTCTCTAATGTGTAAAGATGTTGAGCATCCTTTCATGTGTTTGTTGGCAGTCTGTATATCTTCTGTAGAGAAATGTCTATTTAGGTCTTCTGCCCATTTTTGGATTGGGTTGTTTGTTTTTTTGTTATTGAGCTGCATGAGCTGCTTATAAATTTTGGAGATTAATCCTTTGTCAGTTGCTTCATTTGCAAATATTTTCTCCCATTCTGAGGGTTGTCTTTTGGTCTTGTTTATGGTTTCCTTTGCTGTGCAAAAGCTTTGAAGTTTCATTAGGTCCCATGTGTTTATTTTTGTCTTTATTTCCATTTCTCTAGGAGGTGGGTCAAAAAGGATCTTGCTGTGATTTATGTCATAGAGTCTTCTGCCTATGTTTTCCTCTAAGAGTTGGATAGTGTCTGGCCTTACATTTAGGTCTTTAATCCATTTTGAGCTTATTTTTGTGTATGGTGTTAGGGAGTGATCTAATCTCATACTTTTACATGTCCCTATCCAGTTTTCCCAGCACCACTTATTGAAGAGACTGTCCTTTCTCCACTGTACATTCCTGCCTCCTATATCAAAGATAAGGTGACAATATGTCCGTGGGTTTATCCCTGGGCTTTCTATCCTGTTCCATTGATCTATCTTTCTGTTTTTGTGCCAGTACCATACTGTCTTGATTACTGTAGCTTTGTAGTATAGTCTGAAGTCAGGGAGCCTGATTCCTCCAGCTCCATTTTTCGTTCTCAAGATTGCTTTGGCTATTCGGGGTCTTTTGTGTTTCCATACAAATTGTGAAATTTTTTGTTCTAGTTCTGTGAAAAATGGCAGTGGTAGTTTGATAGGGATTGCATTGAATCTGTAGATTGCTTTGGGTAGTAGAGTCATTTTCACAATGTTGATTCTTCGAATCCAAGAACATGGTACATCTCTCCATCTATTTGTATCATCTGTAATTTCTTTCATCAGTGTCTTATAATTTTCTGCATACAGGTCTTTTGTCTCCTTAGGTAGGTTTATTCCTAGATATTTTATTCTTTTTGTTGCAATGGTAAATGGGAGTGTTTTCTTAATTTCACTTTCAGATTTTTCATTATTAGTATATAGGAATGCCAGAGATTTCTGTGCATTAATTTTGTATCCTGCAACTTTACCAAATTCATTGATTAGCTCTAGTAGTTTTCTGGTAGCATCTTTAGGATTCTCTATGTATAGTATCATGTCATCTGCAAACAGTGACAGCTTTACTTCTTCTTTTCCAATTTGGATTCCTTTTATTTCCTTTTCTTCTCTGATTGCTGTGGCTAAAACTTCCAAAACTATGTTGAATAAGAGTGGTGAGAGTGGGCAGCCTTGTCTTGTTCCTGATCTTAGTGGAAATGGTTTCAGTTTTTCACCATTGAGGACGATGCTGGCTGTGGGTTTGTCATATATGGCCTTTATTATGTTGAGGAAAGTTCCCTCTATGCCTACTTTCTGCAGGGTTTTTATCATAAATGGGTGTTGAATTTTGTCAAAAGCTTTCTCTGCATCTATTGAGATGATCATATGGATTTTCTCCTTCAATTTGTTAATATGGTGTATCACGTTGATTGATTTGCATATATTGAAGACTCCTTGCATTCCTGGAATAAACCCCACTTGATCATGGTGTATGATCCTTTTAATATGCTGTTGGATTCTGTTTGCTAGTATTTTGTTGAGGATTTTTGCATCTATGTTCATCAGTGATATTGGCCTGTAGTTTTCTTTCTTTGTGACATCCTTGTCTGGTTTTGGTATCAAGGTGATGGTGGCCTTGTAGAATGAGTTTGGGACTGTTCCTCCCTCTGCTATATTTTGGAAGAGTTTGAGAAGGATAGGTGTTAGCTCTTCTCTAAATGCTTGATAGAATTCGCCTGTGAAGCCATCTGGTCCTGGGCTTTTGTTTGTTGGAAGATTTTTTATCACAGTTTCAATTTCAGTGCTTGTGATTGGTCTGTTCATATTTACTATTTCTTTCTGATTCAGTCTTGGCAGGTTGTGCATTTCTAAGAATTTGTCCATTTCTTCCAGGTTGTCCATTTTATTGGCATAGAGTTGCTTATAGTAATCTCTCATGATCTTTTGTATTTCTGCAGTGTCAGTTGTTACTTCTCCTTTTTCATTTCTAATTCTATTGATTTGAGTCTTCTCCCTTTTTTTCTTGATGAGTCTGGCTAATGGTTTATCAATTTTGTTTATCTTCTCAAAGAACCAGCTTTTAGTTTTATTGATCTTTGTTATCGTTTCCTTCATTTCTTTTTCATTTATTTCTGATCTGATTTTTTTTTCTTTTTTTGCGGTACGCGGGCCTCTCACTGTTGTGGCCACTCCCGTTGCAGAGCACAGGCTCCAGACGCACAGGCTCAGTGGCCATGGCTCACGGGCCCAGCTGCTCTTCGGCATGTGGGATCTTCCCAGACCGGGGCACGAACCCGTATCCCCTGCATCGGCAGGCAGACTCTCAACCACTGCGCCACCAGGGAAGCCCCTGATCTGATTTTTATGATTTCTTTCCTTCTGCTCACTTTGGGATGTTTTTTTTCTTCTTTCTCTAATTGCTTTAGGTGCAAGGTTAGGTTGTTTATTCGAGATGTTTCCTGTTTCTTAAGGTGGGATTGTATTGCTATAAACTTCCCCCTTAGAACTGCTTTTGCTGCATCCCATAGGTTTTGGGTCGTCGTGTCTCCATTGTCATTTGTTTCTAGGTATTTTTTAATTTCCTCTTTGATTTCTTCAGTGATCACTTCGTTATTGAGTAGTGTATTGTTTAGCCTCCATGTGTTTGTATTTTTTACAGATCTTTTCCTGTAATTGATGTCTAGTCTCATAGCATTGTGGTTGGAAAAGATACTTGATACAATTTCAATTTTCTTAAATTTACCAAGGCTTGATTTGTGACCCAAGATATGATCTATCCTGGAGAATGTTCCATGAGCACTTGAGAAAAATGTGTATTCTGTTGTTTTTGGATGGAATGTCCTATAAATATGAATTAAGTCCATCTTGTTTAATGTATCATTTAAAGCTTGTGTTTCCTTATTTATTTTCATTTTGGATGATCTGTCCATTGGTGAAAGTGGGGTGTTAAAGTCCCCTACTATGATTGTGTTACTGTCGATTTCTCCTTTTATGGCTGTTCGTATTTGCCTTATGTATTGAGGTGCTCCTATGTTGGGTGCATAAATATTTACAATTGTTATATCTTCTTCTTGGATCGATCCCTTGATCATTATGTAGTGTCCTTCTTTGTCTCTTCTAGTAGTCTTTATTTTAAAGTCTATTTTGTCTGATATGAGAATTGCTACTCCAGCTTTCTTTTGATTTCCATTTGCATGGAATATCTTTTTCCATCCCCTTACTTTCAGTCTGTATGTGTCTCTAGGTCTGAAGTGGGTCTCTTGTAGACAGCCTATATATGGGTCTTGTTTTTGTATCCATTCAGCCAATCTGTGTCTTTTGGTGGGAGCATTTAGTCCATTTACATTTAAGGTAATTATTGATATGTATGTTCCTATTCCCATTTTCTTAATTGTTTTGGGTTCGTTATTGTAGGTCTTTTCCTTCTGTTGTGTTTCTTGCCTAGAGAAGTTCCTTTAGCATTTGTTGTAAAGCTGGTGTGGTGGTGCTGAACTCTCTTAGCTTTTGCTTGTCTGTAAACGTTTTAATTTCTCCATCAAATCTGAATGAGATCCTTGCTGGGTAGAGTAATCTTGGTTGCAGCTTTTTCTCCTTCATTACTTTAATTATGTCCTGCCACTCCCTTCTGGCTTGTAGAGTTTCTGCTGAGAGATCAGCTGTTATCCTGATGGGGATTCCCTTGTGTGTTATTTGTTGTTTTTGCCTTGCTGCTTTTAATATGATTTCTTTGTGTTTAATTTTTGACAGTTTGATTAATATGTGTCTTGGCGTATTTCTCCTTGGATTTATTCTGTATGGGACTCTCTCTGCCTCCTGGACTTGATTAACTATTTCCTTTCCAATATTAGGGAAGTTTTCAACTATAATCTCTTCAAATATTTTCTCAGTCCCTTTCTTTTTCTCTTCTTCTTCTGGAACCCCTATAGTTCGAATGTTGGTGCATTTAATGTTGTCCCAGAGGTCTCTGAGACTGTCCTCTGTTCTTTTCATTCTTTTTTCTTTCTTTTGCTCTGCAGCAGTTATTTCCACTATTTTATCTTCCACCTCACTTATCCGTTCTTCTGCCTCAGTTATTCTGCTATTGATCTCATCTAGAGTATTTTTTATTTCATTTATTGTGTTTTCAATCGATGCTTGATTCATCTTTAGTTCTTCTAGGTCCTTGTTAACTGTTTCTTGCATTTTGTCTATTCTATTTCCAAGATTTTGGATCTTGGAAATAGAATCTTGGATCATCTTTACCATCATTATTCTGAATTCTTTTTCAGGTAGACTGCCTATTACCTCTTCATTTGTTAGGTCTGGTGGGTTTTTATCTTGCTCCTTCTCCTGCTGTGTGTTTTTCTGTCTTCTCATTTTGCTTATGTTACTGTGTTTGGGGGTCTCCTTTTTGCAGGCTGCAGGTTCGTAGTTCCCGTTGTTTTTGGTGTCTGTCCCCAGTGGCTAAGGTTGGTTTAGGGGGTTGTGTAGGCTTCCTGGTGGAGGGGACTAGTGCCTGTGTTCTGGTGGATGAGGCTGGATCTTGTCTTTCTGGTGGGCAGGTCCACGTCTGGTGGTGTGTTTTGGGGTGTCTGCGGACTTTTTATGATTTTAGGCCACCTCTCTGCTAATGGGTGGTGTTGTGTTCCTCTCTTGCTAGTTGTTTGTCATAGGGTGTCCAGCACTGTAGCTTGCTGGTCGTTGAGTGAATCTGGGTGCTGGTGTTGAGATGGAGATCTCTGGAAGATTTTCGCCATTTGATATTATGTGGAGCTGGGAGGTCTCTTGTGGACCAGTATCCTGAAGTTGGCTCTCCCACCTCAGAGGCACAGCACTGACTCCTGGCTCCTCAATTTGGGATGATTTGTTGTCTTTTCATGTATTCCACAGATGCAGGGTACATCAAGTTGATTGTGGAGCTTTAATCCGCTGCTTCTGAGGCTGCTGGGAGAGGTTTCCCTTTCTCTTCTTTGTTCTCACAGCTCCTGGGTCTCAGCTTTGGATTTGGCCCCGCCTCTGCGTGTTAGGTCGCCGGAGGGCGTCTGTTCTTCGGTCAGACAGGACAGGGTTAAAGGAGCAGCCTCTTCGGGGACTCTGGCTCACTCAGGCCGGGCGGGAGGGAGGGGCACGGAGTGCGGGGCGAGCCTGCAGTGGCAGAGGTCGGCGTGACGTTGCACCAGCCTGAGGTGCGCCGTGCATTCTCCCAGGGAAGCCGCCCCTGGATCCCGGGACCCCGGCAGTGGCGGGCTGCACAGGCTCCCGGAAGGGCGGTGTGGACAGTGACCTGTGCTCGCACACAGGCTTCTTGGCGGCGGCAGCAGCAGCCCCAGCGTCCCACGCCCGTCACTGGGCTCCGCGCTTTCAGTCGCGACTCGCGCCCGTCTGTGGAGCCCCTTTAAGCAGCGCTCTTAATCCCCTCTCCTCGCGCACCAGGAAACCAAGAGGGAAGAAAAAGTCTCTTGCCTCTTCGGCAGCTCCAGAGTTTTCCCGGACTCCGTCCCGGCTAGCTGTGGCACATTAGCCCCCTTCAGGCTGAGTTCTCGCCGCCAGCCCCAGTCCTCTCCCTGCGCTCTGACCGAAGCCCGAGCCTCAGTTTCCAGCGCCGCCCGCCCCGGCGGGCGAGCAGACAAGCCTCTCGGGCTGGTGAGTGCCGCTTGGCACCGATCCTCTGTGCGGGGATCTCTCCGCTTTGCCCTACCCAGGTATGTGGGGAGTTTCTTGCCTTTTGGGAGGTCTGGGGTCTTCTGCCAGCGTTCAGTAGGTGTTCTGTAGGAGTTGTTCCACGTGTAGCTGTATTTCTGGTGTATCCGTGGGGAGGAAGGTGATCTCCGCGTCTTACTCTTCCGCCATCTTACCCGGAAGTCCTAGAGTATGATCTTTTGAGGATAACAAGTGAAATGAGAAAATAAGAGACTGGTGAAGAAAAAGAAAAAAAAAAAAAGGGAATGCCCAATGATTAAGGAATTTGAATAAATGCTGCTCAGATTTTGTGTCTTTGCTCATTCCAGAACATTTATTCCAATGTGTCCCAAGACCTTGGAATGCTTTGTATTTAGGGCTTAAACAAAACTGATTGCTATTTTTCAGAAGTTCCACTGACAAACCTTCAGTAATTTTGTCTTCTTTGGAGATAAATAGTCAAGTAAAGTATGAGCAGTAACTTTGAATTCACCTAAATGTTAGGGGTTTCTTTTTCATGGTGAAGGGTTGTATTTATACTTTTTTTGGTAAGCCAATGCTAAACTAAGTACACAGCGTTGATATATATATTTAATTGTAACAATAGTAAGGAAAATTCACTGATATTAAAGTAAAATAACTCATATTTAATAATAATGCATGAATGAATAGTGCTATACTTTTAATAAAATGATTTTACTTCTGTTATCTCCCCAAATATCTAAAATCATCCTGAAAACAGTCTTAAAGAAAAACAATTTGCCTAAGGTCACACTGAGAGAATATGGCACAGCCTGATTTCAACACATATTTTCTGATTTCAGGCCCAGGAATCTTTGTACTGTGCCACAGTGCCTCTAGATTTCTGATACTGTTCTGTTGAGGACTGTATTCACTTTGCAAAAATAGAGCCAGTGCTGTAATAAAACCAGGATTTATTTACCAGACACTCTAGAGTCTTGTTTCCAAGAATTTAACATCTGAACCTCTTGAAGACTGAAAATTAGTTATTCTGAAATGCTAAAGGAGAAGGAATGGAAATTCACTTTTTCCATTTAGAATTCTCGTGGCTGATCTCATCTCCATTCAGAGTGGTGTGTCTCTCTGCATATTTTATTAGAGTTCTGTTGCAGTTGAGTTAAAGTTGTGCCTGCCCCACTGCCCTGAGCCTGTGCATGGTATATGTCCCATAAATTTTTGCTGACTGGCTGACTGACCCAAGGCCCTCAGGAGAGATGTGAGGAGTGCTAAGGCAGCCGAGAGAAAGTGCAGAACCTCTCAGCAGCCAGGAATTGCACCAGAAATGAAAAGGATAGGAAATCTAATTTCTGAAGAAAAGAAAAGGTACACAAGAATCTTTAAATTATCTGTGTCAGTGTTTGATTTTGTTGGTATGGATAGTGGAGAATTGAGTCTTATTATTATTTTTTTGTCTTTAGTGGTAACCCAGTACATTATAAATCAATAAGCCTATGACTTTATCCTCCATTCTAAACTAACCATTAGACTTTACAATAGAGCCCCTGGACCCTAGTAATAGATTTCTCCCTTCAGCATACTGAACTGAGGAATTCTAGGCATTTGAATATCAGATTTATTTGAATTAACTGCTTTTTTTTTTTTTTTTTTGCGGTACGCAGGCCTCTCACTGCTGTGGCCTCCTCCGTTGTGGAGCACAGGCTCCGGACGCGCAGGCTCAGCGACCATAGCTCACGGGCCCAGCCGCTCCGCGGCATGCGGGATCCCCCGGACCGGGCCGCGAACCCGCGTCCCCTGCATTGTCAGGCGGACTCTCAACCACTGCGCCACCAGGGAAGCCCTGAATTAACTGCTTTAATGTAGTTGTGTAGCCTCCTGTACCCATACACTCCTGATGAGTGAAATGCTAATATAAAGTTGAAGTTACAGAAGAACATGACTGTGATGTTCCTCCCCTAATTCATCTTTTTATCACCATCCTCTCCTAAGTCTCCCCCATCCCCACCACATACAAAACACTCAGACATGTCAAAACCATTCTTGTTACTTTTTCTTATCTCCAGAGGAACTTGGAGACCATAATCTTAGTGATATCCAAACTCCAGGCTTACCAGTCTTTTTGATTTATCTTTCTACTTGTACTTTTTATTTTCTTCTAGTTATTTTGACCCCCAGATTCACAATATAGCCCTGAAATATGTCTTCTGGACTACTTTTGGGTCTCTATTCTATTCTGAGCTTTCTGTATTCTGAGCTTTGCCACATTTTTCATCTATGCTCTCTTTATCTCATGGCTAACTGTTTTTCCTAGGCCTTTTATAGTTCTGTATAATACTTTTTGAATGTAATCCAGTATATTTCTACGTGATCAAAGGACCAATGGGGAAATTGAAGTTCTTTTGATCATTATAATAATAAGATATTCACTGAGAATTTACTATGTGGCAAGTGCCATACTCTGTGTTTAATACTCATTTAATGATTACAACAGCCATAAGAATATACATATTATGAGGTGTGCATATTATGACTTATGGATGAGGGGAGCAAGTCTTTTATAGCATTAAGTAACTTACCCAAAGTCAACATAAAGCTACAAGGTAGAGCCACGCTGTGGATCCATGTCTCTCTGACTCCAAAGATCATGATTTTTTTTTTTTTTTTTTTTTTTTGCGGCATGCGGACCTCTCACTGTTGAGGCCTCTCCTGTTGCGGAGCACAGGCTCTGGACGCACAGGCTCAGCGGCCATGGCTCATGGGCCCAGCCGCTCCGCGGCATGTGGGATCTTCCTGGACCGGGGCACGAACCCGCATCCCCTGCATCAGCAGGTGGACTCTCAACCACTGTGCCACCAGGGAAGCCCATGATATTTATTTTTGTAGTGTTTCTTCTCTGTCATATTGTCTTACTGATTATTGGATTACTATTTAGGTTGGGGTTTGTGCCTTCCAACCATTGCAAAGAATATGTCCTTGTTAAAATTAGAAAATGACATTCTATTTATATGTGAAAGGCAGCTATCTCTATCACTATCTCTCCTGTGTGAGAGTTTATGCAGAGTGTCTATGTGGATTTCTTAGATAGGAATGTGCTGTCAGTAGTACATAGGAAATCCGCCAATACTGCTTGATTCCCCCTGGATGTTGTTTAGCCTGCACAGCCATTTATCTTGTGCCTTCAGTGCACTAGGGTGAAGACTAACTTTTCAAATGCAGTTCTACTTACATATGAGGGAAATGCAATCTGGTCTTCCTTGAGGGTTTGATTTTGGGAAGAAAGACAAGAGGCTAATCAAGGTTCTTCTACTTATAATTTCCTAGTGTTCCTTGCATGGGGTGTTTTCTCTGGCCAAATGAAAAGTCCCGACCCAAGGCAAACTAGGTGATTTCTAAAAATGATTCATTCCTTCTCACAGATTCAGGCATGAAATGCTTATGTGGTGTTTTAGCTACTATAGTAGGCAATGGGAGATGAATTGGATTGTAGGTATGTGTGGAGGATAACCATTTATTAAGAACCACTTTAATGTTTTAATAGTAGCTAAAAATATAGGATCCAGGGAAGTGTCTCAGGATCAGGTATATTAATAGCAGTAAATATATATTTGTAGAGTGGATAAATTAATAAAATGAACAAATCAAAGGCTAAATTTGAGAGTCTAGAGTGGATTTATAGAAAGGAGATTAGAAGAAACTTTTAAAAATAGTCATATACTTTATTCAAGCCTTAAGAGAATATATCCTGTAATAATAAAAGCATCAAGATATAAGGATAGAGGAGGAGCTTCAAGATGGCGGAAGAGTAAGACGCAGAGATCACCTTCCTCTCCACAAATACATCACAAATACATCTACATGTGGAACAGCTCCTACAGAACACCTACTGAACGCTGCCAGAAGACCTCAGACTTCCCCAAAGGCAAGAAACTCCCCACGTACCTGGGTAGGGCAAAAGAAAAAAGAAAAAACAGAGACAAAAGGATAGGGATGGGACCTGCACCAGTGGGAGGGAGCCGTGAAGGAGGAAAGGTTTCCACACACTAGGAAGCCCCTTCGTGGGCGGAGATGGGGGATGGCGGAGGGGGTAAGCTTTGGAGCCACGGAGGAGAGCACAGCAACAGGAGTGTGGAGGGCAAAGCGGAGAGATTCCCTCACAGAGGATCGGTGCCAACCAACACTCACCAGCCCGAGAGGCTTGTCTGCTCACCCACCGGGGCGGGCGGGGGCTGGGAAATGAGGCTCGGGCTTTGGGGGTCAGACCCGAGGGAGCGGACTGGGGTTGGCTGCATGAACACAGCCTGAAGGGGGCTAGTGCACCACAGCTAGCTGGGAGGGAGTCCGGGAAAAGGTCTGGAGCTGCTGAAGAGACAAGAGACTTTTTCTTGCCTCTGTGTTTCCTGGTGCGTGAGGACAGGGGTTAACAGTGTTTCTTAAAGGAGCTCCAGAGACGGGTGTGAGCCATGGATATCAGCATGGACCCCATAGATGGGCATGGGATGCTAAGGCTGCTGCTGCAGCCACCAAGAAACCTGTGTGCAAGCACAGGTCACTCTCCACACCTCCCCTCCCGGGAGCCTGTGTAGCCAGCCACTACCAGGGTCCCGTGATCCAGGGACAACTTCCCTGGGAGAACACATGGCACGCATCAGGCTGGTGCAGTGTCACGCCGGCCTCTGCTGGTGCAGGCTCGCCCCTCATCCATACCCCTCCCTCCCCCGGGCCTGAGTGAGCAGAGCCCCTGAATCAGCTGCTCCGTTAACCCCGTCCTATCTGAGCGAAGAACAGATGCCCTCAGGCGACCTACACACAGAGGTGCGGCACGTCCAAATCCAAAGCTGAACCCCGGGAGCTCTGTGAACAAAGGAGAAAGGGAAATTTCTCCCAGCAGCCTCAGGAGCAGTGGATTAAATCTCCACAGTCAACTTGATGTACCGTGCATCTGTGGAATACCTGTATAGACAACGAATCATCCCAAATTGAGGAGGTAGACTTTGGGAGCAAAGATATATATATATATATATATATATTTTTTTTTTCCCTTTTTCTCTTTTTGTGAGTGTGTATGTGTATGCATCTGTGTGTGATTTTGTCTGTATAGCTTTGCTTTTACCATTAGTCCTAGGGTTCTGTCTGTCCATTTTTTTTGTTTTTTTTATTGCTTTAAAATTTTTTAATATTTTTTATTTTAATAACTTTATTCTATTTAACTTTATTTTATTTTTTTAATCTTCTTTCCTTCTTTCTTTCTTTTTTTTCTCTCTTTTATTCTGAGCTGTGTGGATTAAAGGCTCTTGGTGCTCCAGCCAAGCATCAGGGCTGTGCCTCTGAGGTGGGAGAGCCAAGTTCAGGACACTGGTCCACAGGAGACCTCCCAGCTCCATGTATTATCAAATGGTGAAAATCTCCCAGAGATCTCAATCTCAACGCCAAAACCCAGCTTCACTCAACGACTGGACAGTGCTGGACACCCTGTGCCAAACAACTAGCAAGACAGGAACACAACCCCATCCATTAGCACAGAGGCTGCCTAAAATCAGGCCACAGACACCCCAAAACACACCATCAGACTTGGACCTACCCACCAGAAAGACAAGACCCAGGCTCATCCACCAGAACACAGGCACTAGTCCCCTCCACCAGGAAGCCTACACAACCCACTGAACCAACCTTAGTCACTGGGGAGAGACACCAAAAACAACGGGAACTATGAACCTGCAGCCTATGAAAAGGAGACCCCAAACACAGTAAGTTAAGCAAAATGAGAAGACAGAAAAACACACAGCAGATGAAGGAGCAAGGCAAAACCCCACAAGACCTAACAAATGAAGAAGAAATAGGCAGTCTACCTGAAAAAGAATTCAGAATAATGATAGTAAAGATGATCCGAAATCTTGGAAGTAGAATAGAGAAAATACAAGAAATGTTTAACAAGGACCTAGAAGAACGAAAGAGGAAACAAACAATGATGCACAACACAATAAATGAAATAAAACATACTTTAGATGGGATCAATAGCAGAATAACTGAGACAGAAGAACAGATAACTGACCTGGAAGATAAAATAATGGAAATAACTGCTGCAGAGCAAAATAAAGAAAAAAGAATGAAAAGAATTGAGGACAGTCTCAGAGACCTTTAGGACAATATTAAATGCACCAACATTCGAATTATAGGGGTCCCAGAAGAAGAAGAGAAAAGAAAGGGACTGAGAAAATATTTGAAGATATTATAGTTGAAAACTTCCCTAATATGAGAAAGGAAATAGTTAATCAAGTCCAGGAAGCACAGAGAGTCCCATACAGGATAAATCCAAGGAGAAGCATGCCAAGACACATATTAATCAAACTATCAAAAATTAAATACAAAGAACAAATATTAAAAACAGCAAGGGAAAAACAACAAGTAACACACAAGGGAATCCCCATAAGGTTAACAATTGATCTTTCAGCAGAAACTCTGCAAGCGAAAAGGAAGTGGCAGGAAATATTTAAAGTGATGAAGGAGAAAAGCCTACAACCAAGATTACCCAGGAAGGATCTCATTCAGATTTGATGGAGAAATTAAAACTTTTACAGAAAAGCAAAAGCTGAGAGAGTTCAGCACCACCAAACCAGCTTTACAACAAATGCTAAAGGAACTTCTCTAGGCAGGAAACTCAAGAGAAGGAAAAGACCTACAATAATAAACCCAAAACAATTAAGAATATCGGAATAGAAACATACATACTGATAATTACCTTAAATGTAAATGGATTAAGTGCTCCAACCAAAAGACACAGACTGGCTGAATGGATACAAAAACAAGACCAGTATATATGCTGTCTACAAGAGACCCACTTCAGACCTAGGGACACATACAGACTGAAAGTGAGGGGTTGGAAAAAGATATTCCATGCAAATGGCAATCAAAAGAAAGCTGGAGTAGCAATTCTCATATCAGACAAAACAGACTTTACAATAAAGGCTATTACAAGAGACAAAGAAGGACACTACATAATGATCAAGGGATCGATCCAAGAAGAAGATATAACAATTGTAAATATTTATGCACCCAACATAGGAGCATGTCAATACATAAGGCAAATGCTAGCAGCCATAAATGGGGAAATCGACAGTAACACAGTCATATTAGAGGACTTTAACACGCCACTTTCACCAATGGACAGATCATCCAAAATGAAATAAGGAAACACAAGCTTTAAATGATACATTAAACAAGATGGGCTTAATTGATATTTATAGGCCATTCCATCCAAAAACAACAGAATACACATTCTTCTCAAGTGCTCATGGAACATTCTCCAGGATAGATCATGTCTTGTGTCACAAATCAAGCCTTGGTAAATTTAAGAAAATTGAAATCGTATCAAGTATCTTTTTCAACCACAACGCTGTGAGACTAGATGTCAATTACAGGAAAAAATTTGTAAAAAATACAAACCCATGGAGCCTAAACAATACACTACTTATTAAACAAGAGATCACTGAAGAAATCAAAGAGGAAATCAAAAACTACCAAAAACAAATAACAATGAAAACACGAAGACCCAAAACCTGTGGTTTACAGCAAAAGCAGTTGTAAAAGGGAGGTTTATAGCAATACAATCCTACCTCAAGAAACAAGAAACATCTCAAATAAACAACCTAACCTTACACCTAAAGCAATTAGAGAAAGAAGAACAAAAAACCCCCCAAAGTTAGCAGAAGGAAATAAATCATAAAGATCAGATCAGAAATAAATGAAAAAGAAATGAAGGAAACGATAGCAAAGATCAATAAAACTAAAAGCTGGTTCTTTGAGAAGATAAACAAAATAGACAAACCATTAGCCAGACTCATCAAGAAAAAAAGGGAGAAGACTCAAATCAATAGAATTAGAAATGAAAAAGGAGAAGTAACAACTGACACTGCAGAAATACAAAAGATCATGAGAGATTACTACAAGAAACTCTAGGCCAAAAAAATGGACAACCTGGAGGAAATGGACAAATGCTTAGAAATGCACAACCTTCCGAGACTCAACCAGGAATAAATAGAAAATATGAACAGACCAATCACAAGCACTGAAATTAAAACTGTGATTAAAAATCTTCCAAAAAACAAAAGCCCAGGACGAGGTGGCTTTACAGACGAATTCCATGAAACATTTAGAGAAGAGCTAACACCTGTTCTTCTCAAACTCTTCCAAAATATAGCAGAGGGAGGAACACTCCCAAACTCATTCTACAAGGCCACCATCACCCTGATACCAAAAGCAGACAAAGATGTCACAAAGAAATAAAACTACAGGCCAACATCACTGATGAATGTAGATGCAAAAATCCTCAACAAAATACTAGCAAACAGAATCCAACAGCACATTGAAAGGATCATACACCATGATCAAGTGGGATTTATCCCAGGAATGCAAGGATTCTTCAAATACGCAAATCAATCAATGTGATACACCATATTAACAGATTGAAGGAGAAAGACCATATGATCATCTCAGTACGTGCAGAGAAAGCTTTCGACAAAATTCAACACCCATTTATGATAAAAACCCTGCAGAAAGTAGGCATAGAGGGAACTTTCCTCAACATAATAAAGGCCATATATGACAAAAACCCTGCAGAAAGTAGGCATAGAGGGAACTTTCCTCAACATAATAAAGGCCATATATGACAAACCCACAGCCAACATCGTCCTCAATGGTGAAAAACTGAAACCATTTCCACTAAGATCAGGAACAAGACAAGGTTGCCCACTCTCACCACTCTTATTCAACATAGTTTTGGAAGTTTTAGCCACAGCAATCAGAGAAGAAAAATAAATAAAAGAAATCCAAATCAGAAAAGAAGAAGTAAAGCCGTCACTGTTTGCAGATGACATGATACTAT
The DNA here is from genome assembly GCF_949752795.1 of Hyperoodon ampullatus. Taxonomy (NCBI): domain Eukaryota; kingdom Metazoa; phylum Chordata; class Mammalia; order Artiodactyla; family Ziphiidae; genus Hyperoodon; species Hyperoodon ampullatus. Next base: position 70,115,142 of record NC_136921.1, read on the forward strand.
ACATAGAGTATCCTAAAGATGCTACCAGAAAACTACTAGAGCTTATCAATGAATTTGGTAAAGTAGTAGGATACAAAATTAATGCAGAGAAATCTCTTGCATTCCTATACACTAATGATGAAAAATCTGAAAGTGAAATTAAGTAAACACTCCCATTTACCATTGCAACAAAAAGAATAGATTACCTAGGGATAAACCTACCTAAGGAGACAAAAGACCTGAATGCAGAAAATTATAAGACACTGATGAAAGAAATTACAGATGATACAAATAGATGGAGAGATATACCATGTTCTTGGATTGGAAGAATCAACACTGTGAAAACGACTCTACTACCGAAAGCAATCTACAGATTTAATGCAATCCCTTTCAAACTACCAATGGCATTTTTCACAGAACTAGAACAAAAAATTTCACAATTTGTATGGAAACACAAAAGACTCCAAATAGCCAAAGCAACCTTGAGAAAGAAAAACAACTGGAGGAATCAAGCTCCCTGACTTCAGACTATACTACAAAGTTACAGTAATCAAGACAGTATGGTACTGGCACAAAAACAAAAATATAAATGAATGGAACAGGATAGAAAGCAGAATTAAACCCACGCACATATGGTCACCTTATGTTTGATAAAGGAAACAGGAATATACAGTGGAGAAAAGACCACCTCTTCAATAAGTGGTGCTGGGAAAGCTGGACAGGTACGTGTAAAAGTATGAAATTAGAACACTCCCTAACACCATACACAAAAATAAACTCAAAACGGATTAAAGACCTAAATGTAAGGCCAGACACTATAAAACTCTTAGAGGCAAACATAGGCAGAACACTCTATGACATAAATCACAGCAAGATCCTTTTTGACCCACCTCCTAGAGAAAGAGAGATAAAAACAAAAATAAACAAATGGGACCTAATGAAACTTAAAAGCTTTTGTACAGCAAAGGAAACCATAAACAAGACAAAAACACAACCCTCAGAATGGGAGAAAATATTTGCAAATGAAACAACTGACAAAGGATTAATCTCCAAAATTTACAAGCAGCTCATGAAGCTCAATATCAAAAAAACAAACAACCCAATCCAAAAATGGGCAGAAGACCTAAACAGACATTTCTCCAAGGAATGTATACAGATTGCCGACAAACACATGAAAGAATGCTCAACATCATTAATCATCAGAGAAATGCAAATCAAAACTACAATGAGATATCATCTCACACCAGTCAGAATGGCCATCATCAAAAAATCTACAAACCATAAATGCTGGTGAGAGTGTGGAGATAAGGGAACCCTCTTGTACTTTTGGTGGGAATGTAAATTGATATAGCCACTATGGAGAACAGTATGGAGGTTCCTTAAAAAACTAAAAGTATAACTACCATATGACCCAGCAATCCCACTACTGGGCATATACCCTGAGAAAACCATAATTCAAAAAGAGTCATGTACCAGAATATTCATTGCAGCTCTATTTACAATAGCCAGGACATGGAAGCAACCTAAGTGTCCATCAACAGATGAATGGATAAAGAAGATGTGGCGCATATATACAATGGAATATTACTCAGCCATAAAAAGAAACGAAATTGAGTTATTTGTATTGAGGTGGATGGATGTAGAGTCTGTCATACAGAGTGAAGTAAGTCAGAAGGAGAAAAAGAAATACTGCGTGCTAACACATATATATGGAATCTAGAAAAAGGCATGAAGAACCTAGGGTCAAGACGGGAATAAAGACACAGACCTACTAGAGGATGGACTTGAGGATTTGGGGAGGGGCAAGGGTAAGCTGTGACAAAGTGAGAGAGTGGCATGGACATATATACACTACCAAACGTAAATAGATAGCTAGTGGGAAGCAGCTGCATAGCACAGGGAGATTAGCTCGGTGCTTTGTGACCACCTAGAGGGGTGGGATAGGGAGGGTGGGAGGGAGGGAGATGGAAGAGGTAAGAGATATGGGAACATATGTATATATATAACTGATTCACTTTTTTATAAAGCAGAAACTAACACCATTGTTAAAGCAACTATACTCCAATAAAGTTGTTTTAAAAAAAAATGATATAAAGATAAATGTACAGCTCTTTTTAGTGTTTATAGAGACGAACACCTCAAGAGTGTTTATCAAGCATTAGAATGGTTGAGTAGGGGCTTCCCTGGTGGCGCAGTGGTTGGGAGTCCGCCTGCTGGTGCAGGGGACATGGGTTTGTGCCCCAGTCCGGGAGGATCCCACATGCCGCAGAGCGGCTGGGCCCGTGAGCCCTGGCCGCTCAGCCTGCGCGGCCGGAGCCTGTGCTCCACAGCGGGAGAGGCCACAACAGTGAGAGGCCCGCGTACCGCAAAAAAAAAAAAAAAAAAAAAAAAGAATGGTTGAATAAATTTTCATATTTCTATTCTATAACACAGCTATTTAAAAATAGCTCTATATTTATTTCCTGGGAGTGAGATACATGAAATATTAAGTGAGAAAATAAGTTGTAGTGTGATTGTATATATATGTATATACACACACATATATACTTTATATATATACGTATATCTATACATGTATATGACATCACCTGCTTTCTTTGTAAAAATAACACATAATTACGTATTTGTGTATGTATGTATATGCAAATATTTGAATGAACACAGAGGAAGTTATTTCAGAGTAGGAATGAATGAGTTAAGGAAATCGCTAACTTGCTGTGCATACAACCTTGTGTGTTTGACTAGTTACGATAATATGCATTATTTTTAATATGGTACTAAAAATCTTAAAGGGAGACTATAGTTCTAGTTAAGAGATCATTGATGCTTGAATGGAACAGCTTGCGTTGTTGGGTTTTTTTTTAATTGAAGTATAGTTGATTTACAATGTGCCAATCTCTGCTATACAGCACAGTGACTCAGTTATATACATATAGACATTCTTTTTTTAAAATATTCTTTTCCATTATGGTTTATCACAGGATATTGAATATAGTTCCGTGTGCTATACAGTAGGACCTTGTCGTTTATCCATCCTATATATAATAGTTTACATCTGCTAACCCCAAACTCCCAGTTCTTCCCTCCCCCATGCCCCTCCCCCATGGCAACCACAGGTCTGTTTTCTATGTCTGTGAGTCTGTTTCTGTTTTGTAGATAGGTTCACTTGTGCCATATTTTAGATTCTCCATATAAGTGATATCATATGGTATTTGTCTTTCTCTTTCTGACATACTTCACTTAGTATGGTAATCTCTAGTTGCATCCATGTTGCTGCAAATGGCATTATTTTGTTCTTTTTCATGGCTGAGTAGTACTCCATTGTATATATGTACCACATCTTCTTTATCCATTCATCTGTCAGTGAACATTTAGGTTATTTCCATGTCTTGGCTATTGTGAATGGTGCTGCTATGAACATAAGGGTGCATGCATCTTTTTGAATTATAGTTTTGTCCAGGTATATGCCCAGGAGTGGGATTGCTGGATCATATGGTAATTATATTTTTAGTTTTCTGAGGAAGATCCATACTGTTTTTCATAGTGGCTTCACCAACTTACATTCCTATCAACAGTGTAGGAGGGTTCCCTTTCTCCATACCCTCTCCAGCATTTGTTATTTGTAGACTTTTTAATGATGGCCATTCTGACCAGTGTGAGGTAGTTGTTTTGATTTGCTTTTCTCTAATAATTAGTGGTGTTCATTGTAGTTTTGATTTGCTTTTCTCTGATAATTAGTGATGTTGAGCATCTTTTCATATGTCTACTGGCCATCTGTGTGTCTTCTTTGGAGAAATGTGTATTAAGGTCTTCTGCTCATTCTTTGATTGGATTGTTTGTGTTTTCGTTGTTGAGTTGTAGGACTTATTTGTATATTTTGGAGATTAAGCCCTTGTCTGTTGCATCATTTGCAAATATTTTCTCCCATTCCATAAGTTGTCTTTTCATTTTTTTAATGGTTTCCTTTGCTGTGCAAAAGCTTGTAAGTTTGATTAGGTCCCATTTGTTTATTTTTGTTTTTATTTCTATTTCCTTGGGAGACTGACCTCAGAAAACATTGGTATGATTTATGTCAGAGAATGTTTTGCTTATACTCTCTTCTAGGAGTTTTATGGTGTCATGTCCTATATTTAATTCCTTAAGCCATTTTGAGTTTACTTTTGTGCATGGTGTGAGGGTATATTCTAACTTCATTGATTTACATGCCGCTGACCAACTTTCCCAGAACCATTTTGCTGAAGAGACTTTTTCCCATTTTATATTTTTTCCTCCTTTGTTGAAGATTAATTGACTGTAGGTGTGAGGGTTTATTTCTGGGCTCTCTATTCTGTTCCATTGATCTGTTTGTCTGTTTTTGTACAAATACCACACTTTTTATTACTGTAGCTTTGTAATAGGAGGATCTTGAGGTTTTTTAAAGTAAATTTATTTATTTGTTTTTATTTTTGGCTGCATTGGGTCTTCATTGCTGCGAGCCGGCTTTCTCTAGTTGCGGCGAGTGGGGGCTACTCTTTGTTGTGGTGCGTGGGCTTCTCATTGCAGTGGCTTCTCGTTATGGAGCATGGGCTCTAAGCATGCAAGCTTCAGTAGTTGTGGCACGCAGGCTCAGTAGTTGTGGCACACAGGCTTAGTTGCTCCGCGGCATGTGGGATCTTCCTGGGCTAGGGCTTGAACCCGTGTCCCCTCCATTGGCAGGCAGATTCTTAACCACTGCACCCCCAGGGAAGCCTGGATCTTGAGTTTTGTTGGAATATTGAAAGGCCCTCCTATCTGATAGAGCATTGGATACTTATGTGAGAAACTCAGCCTCTCCAAGCCTCAATGTTCTTTTCTGGAATCCTAGAGATATAAAACAGATGCTTTCTGAGACCTCTTCTATCACAGATATTCTATTTTATTGCATAAAAATAATAATAAATAAATATATGTGAAAATAGTGGTGGTGCCAAAGGATGGCTGGAGTTTAATCCTCTCCTTCCCCTCTACCTACCAATGGATCAGTCACCTACAAATTGCTTCAAATAGGCTTGTGATCTAAAGAAAAAATGATGGGCTTGTTATGCAAACTCAGCTTCAAGATAAGCTCCCTGACCATTCCCTTACCTCATGTCGCTGTCTCTAAAGCCTCTCTAAAGTAGAAATTCTTGGTCTACTACTGTTAGAACTTGCTCCATAAAATAAATCAATATGTGTGATTAGGATCAGAAGAAGTATTTATTCATGAAGTTTAAAAGGCACATTATTCACATACAACTCTTCTTTTAAAATGCAAATATCATTTGGGAAAAGTACACTTTAAGCCTTACTACTCATTTATATCTCAACAGATACATTTTTAAGATCTCTTAATAAGAGCAAGATTTTGTGAAGGAAACATGGGAGAGAAGGAGAGGGACGTGGAGGGAATGGAATAACCACAGAGAGGGGAGAAGTTTCAAAAAGTGAGTGCAGGGACTTCCCTGCGGTCCAGTAGTTAAGACTCGGCTCTTCCAATGCAGGGGATGTGGGTTTGATCCCTGGTCAGGGAACTAAGGTCCCACATGCCCCGTGGTGTGGCCAAAAAAAAAAAAAAGTGCAAACACAACAGGCACTTCTAGAGCTTGTCAGAAGAAAGAATGCGCTTGGGCCAAGAAATAGCCTTTAAATCCTCCTTGACTTGTATCTTTCTCTCCTACCTCACATCAGACACATCTGCAAATCCTATCAGTTCTCTCTTCAAATATATCTGGAATCCAACCCCTTTCCACACCACTATTACTCCACCGTGGACCAAACCACCATCATCTAGATTATTGCAAAGGCATTCTAAAACAAGTTCTGATTTCTGTCCCTTTAGGATCTGTTCTCAACACAGTAGCCAGAGGGACATTTTGAAAACCTAAGCAAGATCAGATACTCCTTTGCTCAAAACCCCTATTCTAGTGGTTTCCCATTTACTCAAAGTCAGAATCAAGTTACCTACAGTGTCCTACAAGAGATTCTTACATTAGACACAATCTGATGAGCTTTAAAGAAATATTCATGTTGGGGTCTGATTTCCTGAAATGTTGATTTTATTGGTTTTATGGTTGAGGCATTTATATTTGCTGGAAGGTCCTCAAGTGATTCTAATGAACATCCAGAGTTGAGAATCACTGTCCTCTATAATCTGCTCTCAGCTTCCCTCCTTAACCCTCTTCTCTCACCTTTTTTTCCCTCTCCCTTAACACCCTCTGGACACACAGACATCCTGACTGTTTCCTGAACACACCAGATACACTACCACTTCAGAGTCTTTGTGCTGGCTCATACTCCCTCCGGTGAGCCTCCTTCAGGTTCTTAAAACGTCATAGCATACTGAACAAGGACCCGTAGAAAATTATGAGTGGAAGGACCTTGATTAGTCTCTTGTAATTTTTTCCCCTGACTCAAACTCCTCAAGCTATACTAGATTGAATTTCCCTCGTATATAAATATATCTGTCATTTGATAATTTAGCCTTCATCCTGGTGAGCTGAGGGTGCAAGATAAATGGTTGTGCAGTCCAAACAACTGCCCAAAAGAAACAGCGCTAGTATTGGTGAATTTTCTGCATATATGCTCAGAGCATGTTCTTATCTAACCAAGTCCCTGTAGGCACATGCATGTAACCTCACATACACAGGAAAATCATGTACAGAGATGCTTTGACCAGAGTTTCTAAGGTCTCTGCCAGCATAGGTATTCTAAGATTCTGATGTTGAAAATTAATACTAACACAGAATTATAAATATTAATGATATGAAAACAGAATCAAGGAACAGCTTAAAGGGATTTAGCATCTCCATTCCCTGTAATACATCAGCCACCCTCAAGTGATGCCAAATAACCACACATTTTAAGGAAAAGCAGTGGTCTTGTTGCACACTGAACATTTATAGCCCCCTGGCTTTACACTTCAGAGCACATTGATGTCTCTGGAGCATCCCCCATGTGGAAGTCTCATGCTGGGCCTTCTGGATAAGCTTTTGGGAGTTTATCTGTGTCATTAGGGTCATGTAATTTATTCATGGGGTTTAAAGCATTTATTTTTTTAAAGATGCCAATACCCCTTGGGAAAGGTACACTTTAAGGCTGATTACTCATTTATATTTCAGCATATGCTATTTTTAAGAGTGCTTGATACCTAATAGGAGCTCAGTAAGCATTTGGAGAATGAGTAAGTTGATGGGTTGAGTATTTTTTATGGAACAAATGTAGGCCCCATGCTCTGAGAGAGACCTGGTCTGAGGTTATCGTTATGTCCAAAGAAACCCTTCGAAGAGCAACCTGACCACAACAGAGGGATTACCACATGTCCAAAGATGAGGAAGGAGTATTAGCTGATAATATGAAGAATTCATCTCCTGTATTAAGGGCACTGTAGCTGAGAACACTCCAGCTTTGTATGGGGGCGTGATCTCAGAAGAATCCACAAAAGAACTCACCTTTAAATATTTGACAGAACCTGGAGAGGACTAACACCAGCTCACAGGAGTATCAGTCAAGTAAGCTCTTTTTTGAACCTCCTGTCTTCCAGGTTTTCCAGTTTAAGCTAGGGGGAGACAAGTAGAAGTACAAAGTAGAAAAAGAGAGAAGCCCATTCGCTCTTCTCCAGCTGCACGTTTCTCTCCTACAGGCCTCAGCTGTGGGGAGGGAGAAACTGGCTTTAATTCAAGTTTAGACTTCTGATTTATTAGTGACATAAAACGTTGTTTTGTGATTTAAAGTGACTCTAGGACTTTTTATTACTTAAGAGTACCCAGAAAAAGTAATGGGGACTGCCCAAATTTTCATCTGGAGACAGTCGAAATACTAACCCAACAGAATAAATTTGAAGAGACAGTGAGCGATAAAAGTGAAGTTGTTTATAATTCTATCCCATGAGTCAAGCTTGTTACTTATGTCTCCTTCACAGCTCTGCCTTGATTAGTATGGTATCGATTCTCATGTCAGACTTAAAATATATCTGTAGTAAGTCAAACACATTTTCAGTTGGTGCTGAAATTTCACACAAATGTTATTTTTAAATCAGCATGGAATTATTACAATGGATTAATTTTTTCAGTCTTTAAAAAGAGAGCCTGTCAAGAAAGTCTTTGCTCTGGGTTGGTCAAAGGATTGGAGTAAATCCAATTCCTGTTAGTAGGACAGTCCTCGGGTAGCAGGCTCAAAGCTCACTTTCTAAAATCTCACACAGTCACACAAAGATTATTTTATGCTGATTTGATCTATGGAGATTACCAGTGGTAAAGGCACTAAGGAACTGCTTTTAATAGGCTATATTATTATTATTATTATTTTTAGCTACATCATGTAATAGAAAAAATTGAGACTTTCCCAAGAAAAATAAGAATCGCAGTCTCTTAATTGTTCTCTTTAAATTTAAGGCAACACAACTTTACATTTGTTTGTAACAGAGATACAATTTGTCTTTAACAATTGTCATCAGTTGTGACAAAATGGCCTCTTCTTGTGGGAATGGCTTCCCATAATGTCTTGGTCTATTGAGACTTGTAGCCTTGTAAGCTGGAAGATAAGGGCTGTCCTGTGTCTCTTTTCTGTCTTCAGACAGCAGCCAGGCATAGTGTTGTGCACACAATAGGTGTCAAAGAATTCTATTGACCAAACGTCTGGGTGTTTCAGTCATTTGGAATGCATATTGCTGCCATTGTTCATGTTTGAAACACAAACAGCATTAATACCAACGTTCTGTGGCTTCTGAATTCCTTTCACAGCTCTCTCCTCATTTCAACTAATTACTGTAATAGGCAGAGCACCCCTTCCATTTTGACAGTTAAGATGGAGGAAATTGAAAACTCGAAAAGACCATAAAGGACAGTCTTTTTAAAAAGAATCCATTAGTCGATTAAAAGTTATCTCAAATCCTCAACATCCAAAGTCTCTAACTTAAAATTTCCTGTTTTGTTAAAGCATAAATGAAGTGGCTCCTTTTTTTCCCTCCTGAAGATCACAAAAACCATTTCACTTTGGAGGTGATTCTCCTACCTTTGTGTGTAAGTGTACTTAAAATTTTATATAGGTGTGAATAAGAATAGGTAATCTTTTCCCTTTGTCATTTCTGGAAGTGAATTTTCTCCTTTCATCCTTTGAGAGGATGAATAGAGGAGGGCATATGAAGAGCTGGTAAGTGGGGCTGTTTATCTGTCTGCTGTAAGATTAATAACACACTAAGCAATTCTCACAGTTATTACATTTATGAGCAGGAAGAGCCTTAGGCAAAACCAAGAAAGATGTCTTTGCTACCAACATATCTTTATTTTCTTTATCTCCTTTGTTAGTCTCCTTTCCAAACTTCTAGAACTTAGTGCCTAACCTTTCTGCTGCCCCTTAGATGCCTCAGCCCCAACCTACCCCTTGGCATATGCTTCAGTATTCCTTCCAGAGAAGCTTTGTGCCCGACTTTCCTTGACTCTTCTCTTTGTTCTAACTGGCTCTCATGTATTCCATCCTCCCAGGCTTTGCTTGGTAACTGGCTCACAAATTAGATCAACTCCTTCATTCAGCGTAGAGATAATCAATTACGATTCAATGTGTTACAGAAGAGTTGCATCATTTCCACAGTTAAGTAATCGAGCTTGAGCACAGGGTTTGGGTATTAAGGAAGAAAAGAGAAAGAAGTGTGATTTATCATGTGTTCCCCATTGCAATATTCAGCCCAGGCTGCTGTAACAAAGTACCATAGACTGGTTCAAACAATAGACATTTATTTCTCACAGTTCTGGAAACTGGAAGTCCGAGATCAGGGTGCCAGCATGGTCGGGTTCTGGGGACAGCTGTCATTTTAGATTGCTGATGCTCACTGTCTGTGTCTTCATCTGGCTTATAGAGAGATGTCTCTCTCTTTCTCTTACTATAAGGCCACCAATCCCATTTAATTAGAACTCCATCCTGAGAACCTCATTTAACTTTAATTTCCTCCAAAGGCCCTATTTCTATATACAGTCACACTGGGGGTTAGAACTTCAACATATGAACTTGTCGGGGGGGACACAATTCAGTCCATGGCATTCATTCTACTGCACCTAGGGATGATTGGGAATGAACAAGATAGTAATATGTATATATCTGTTTCTCCTTTGTAAGTCTCTAAATTTCTGTTTTCATTGTGTGAATGTTTTGTTGAGCTGAATTTGATTCTAAAATTTAAATATATGTACATTTCCTAGAGTATGTCCAAATACTTCATCTGATGATCAGTTGAAGAAATAGTTCTCTGTTCTGATAATATTGGGGAAGGAAAAAAACTGACTATGTTTGATTTGTTGAGAAGTGGCATATGTGCATGCTACACTTCATGGGTGACTTAAGGGAGTTTTAAGGGTAATTTGGTCAGTGTGTGATTCTTCACCTTAGGAATTGCCTTTAGAACTGAACAGGACTTCATTATACATTTGATTTTAACAGGCTTGAATAGCATAACTTAAGGTCATGAGTAGCCTGGTACTTACTAGGATTATATTTGGGTAAGGAGACCTAGAAATACTTTGAAAACATGCATAGGTGGTGTCCTTCTCTAACCATAAATAATTATAAAAACCCAAAGTTTTGTATATGACACTGTGATATATAAAATGCTTTTAGAACCCTCACATAAAAAATAACATGAAATAAAGTACAAACTCCAGGTGACTTGTTTATTAATTAATTCAGGAAGATATTTATTAATGTAACTCAGGAAAAGTCAATAACTTCTACATGGTGGGACAGATGTTTTCAGAAGTCCTTCCATGGAAACTTGCTCTCTTCTTATTAAAAGCTGAGTTTAGAAACAATTTCCAGGTAGGAGGCAGTTGCAGGAGATCAATTATTTAAAGTTTACTTATTCAGAAAATATTTAAGTGCAGACTAAATGCCAGTGCTGTTCTAGGTTCTAGGGAGCACTTGAGAATAAGACTAACAAGCCCTTGTTCTGCAGGGGTTCACATGGAGTGGGGAGGGAGAAAGGCAATAAACAAATACAGTAAACACAACACTAGCTGGCAATAAAGTGGGCTGACTTGGCAGGGTACCTGGATTGCTGCTTCAAATCGAGTGGTTAAGGAAAAGCGTTCAGGTTTAAGGGAAGACATGAATGACAAGGAGTCAGTCATGCAAAGGAAGGGGAGAAGTACCAAAGGACACAGCTAGGATGAAGGCGTATGGTGTGAACAAACTGCTGTGTTTGCCGACCAAAGGTACAAAGCAGCATGTCCATTTGCAGCAATATGGAAAACAGAGAGGATGGCTAGAATGCTGATTGTCCTTAAGAAGATCTGCAGGAATTTGTTTAGTAACAAATTAGAAATGGCAGTAGATAAAGCTATACAGAAATAGTTGGATGAAGACTCTGTTTAAACTGTATCTCTGAGCTGGTGCAAGGGGATTGAGAATTTCCTGAAATTAGTGTAAGTGCCCTGATATGAGGAAGTGACCACTTTGAGTTAGACAAGCCTGGAGATTAAGAAAGTGAGGAACACAAAAAATGGTAAGTAGAAATACAGAAATAGAAGAGTTATGGTTAGGATAAGACTTTTCCAGTAGCAACATGTTCCACATGTTGATCTTACTGGCAGCTTACTCCAGTGTGCTGTACCAATATTACCATTTATTATGTGCGTCATAGCAGTGGAATAGGACTTAGGATATAGGACTAAGGATTTCACCAATACCTTAGTGATACTTAGCTCTAGCATCACTATCACACTATTTATCTCCTGTAATGTGGGAATGCTCTGTGCATCTTTATGTATGCATACATACAATGCATATGTAATGTATTATATGTAGCATATGTATTTATATATTATACATGTGCATTTATATAAAGTGAGTTCATTGCATTTTGCATATTTGGCCATTCTCAACTAAACCATATATTGTCACTACGTAAGTTAAGAAAATTCCTTCAGAAACTGCAAAGGATAAATACCTGAATTGGTTGGACCCACCCAAAAAGAATTACTCTGTAAAATAAAAACAAACAAAAAACTCAAACAACAAAAAGTCCATTGCCTTTATAAAATATCTTGGTTTAGAGATGATGTTTGTTTACACTTTCATAAACATCACTTCACATAGGCAGGCATCAGAAGCCTGATTTTGAAAATGGGTACTTGGGGGGTGCAGAAGTGCTTATTTTCAAAGGTGAAACTACCAACAGAGTACCCACTGCGTGTTTCTTATTTGAGAATCCTGAGAGAAGCTGCTTGGCCAGTGCATATGCTGCCTGGGTCTGACCATACTCCAGATTTGGTCAGCTATGACTAGGGAATGGGAGGGGAGTAAAAACACGACTGAGAGTGTGGGCTGCAGCTATTTCTAGGAAAGGGGAGTGAGCAGTTACTGCAAAACATAACAAATCTGCTTACCAGCAAGGCAGGGTGTAGAAATATTTTTCAGCTACTCAGCTGAAATAAATAAAACCTGTACTTTAAGAAGTAGATTTTGCAGTAGCAAGTGAGTTTTTAATTAACATCAGAGTTATTATTAAACACTTCCATAACCAAGACTGTCCTTCATCATTTTTTTAATCCTCTTTTGCATGGAAAGATGAAGATGATACAATTTGTATTCTTTTTTTAATTAGTTTCTGCTTTATAACAAAGTGAATCAGTTATACATATATATCTGTTCCCATATCCCTTCCCTCTTGCGTCTTCCTCCCTCCCACCCTCCCTATCCCACCCCTCCAGGCGGTCACAAAGCACCGAGCTGATCTCCCTGTGCTATGCGGCTGCTTCCCACTATCTATCTACCTTACGTTTGGTAGTGTATATATGTCCATGCCTCTCTCTCGCTTTGTCATAGCTTACCCTTCCCCCTCCCCATATCCTCAAGTTCATTCTCAAGTAGGTCTGTGTCTTTATTCCTGTTTTACCCCTAGATTCTTCATGACATTTTTTTTTTCTTAAATTCCATATATATGTGTTAGCATATGGTATTTGTCTTTTTCTTTCTGACTTACTTCACTCTGTATGACAGACTCTAGGTCCATCCACCTCATTACAAATAGCTCAATTTCGTTTCTTTTTATGGCTGAGTAATATTCCATTGTATGTATGTGCCATATCTTCTTTATCCATTCATCCGATGATGGACACCTAGGTTGTTTCCATCTCCAGGCTATTGTGGATAGAGCTGCAATGAACATTTTGGTACATGTCTCTTTTTGAATTATGGTTTTCTCAGGGTGTATGCTTAGTAGTGGGATTGCTGGGTCATATGGTAGTTCTATTTGTAGTTTTTTAAGGAACCTCCATACTGTTCTACATAGTGGCTGTACCAATTCACATTCCCACCAGCAGTGCAAGAGTGTTCCCTTTTCTCCACACCCTCTCCAGCATTTATTGTTTCTAGATTTTTTGATGATGGCCATTCTGACTGGTGTGAGATGATATCTCATTGTTGTTTTGATTTGCATTTCTCTAATGATTAATGATGTTGAGCATTCTTTCATGTGTTTGTTGGCAGTCTGTATATCTTCTTTGGAGAAATGTCTATTTAGGTCTTCTGCCCATTTTTGGATTGGGTTGTTTGTTTTTTTTGCTATTGAGCTGCATGAGCTGCTTATAAATTTTGGAGATTAATCCTTTGTCAGTTGCTTCATTTGCAAACAATATGTATTCTTGAACATTTCAAATAAATTAGAGCAGGTTCCCAAAATAGAGTGTGTGGGCTCTTTTGTTGGTGTTGTTTTACTCCTTGTTCAAACTGTGACATTCACACCATCCACACGCTTATGTCTGTGGTCTAGAGTGGCAAGGAGCAATCGGGTGACTTCAGTGGCTTCTACAGAGACAGAGCTACACCTGCCTGTTCTGAGGGTGTTATTGTCAAGTGAGACCCTCTCCCAGATATATAATTAGCCCATGGATAATGTGTCATAAAAAGAAGAATCCTAGAAATATGCTAAGAGATGAAGTTTCAGAGAAAAGAAATTTAAATGGATCTGGCTGTGTTTATTTTATTCCAGTTATACTAGGAAAATAATAGCAGGGTTGGAGGAAAAAAGTGACTAGGGTAGATACATTTTAAAAATTTATGCTGAAAACAGGGCTGAATTTTTGAAAGGGAATAATTGGTAAAGAGTAAAAGAAAAGCGTTAAGCAAAAGAAGAACTTACTCTGATGCGTTTACTAAGTTCCAACAAAATGGCAAGAGCTTAACTTCTTATTTTATGTATGTCCAGCTGTAGGGTGAACAGGTGGATTTATGAAAGTCCCCCAGGAAGGCACGTACTATGTGGAAAGTCAGGGACATCGTGGCCAGACCAGTGGCCTTTTAACTTTAAGGGTCCATCTTGACAAACTCACTACTCCAGGTCTGTCCTCCAGTGGACGTGAATTGGCTGGGGCACTCCTTCCTCTATGAAACTATCTTATAATCACTATACAATGTAGAACAAAACATTTAAAACCATAGGCTTTGAATTCAGGCAGATGTGAGATCCATCTCTGATCATTTTTCTTAAAGCAGTGTGTCTTTGGGCAAATTACTTTATTGTTGTATAACTGAATTTTCTTTCCCAAGCAGTGCAAATAAAATTACCTTACTTGCAGAGTTGTTGGGAAGAGAAAATGGGGTAATATATGTTACGTACTCAGTAGTACATGATAGAAGTTAAAAAAAAAATGTTGTCTATCACTGTTACCTACTTGAGCCTCTTTTGGTTGATCAGTCGTCCAGGTTTGCACTGAAAGTCTTGGTCTCTTTGGTTTTTAGCATGGAAAGTCCCAGATGTCTGGAACTGTTCAGTCCTGTGCAAACAGGGATGGTGGTGACACTACAGTCATTCACCCTTTAGGGTAAAAGACTCTGTAGTCAAAATTTCTTGATTTCAATATGCATTTCTAGGGGTTTTTATTCTATTTGGTGTTGCACAACCATGTGTATTTATTTAACAGACCCTTACACAGAACTTAGTATGTGCCAGACACTGTTTGAAGCTTTTTCAAATATTTACTTATTTAATCATCATAAAACCTCTCTGAGATAGGTACTATTATCATCCCTGTTTACAGATGAGGAAACTGAGGCAGAGAGAGGTTGAGTAAGTTGCAGAAGGTCACACAGCTGTTAAGTGAAGGAGGCTGGATTCAAACTTTCAAATTCTGGTTCCAGAGTCCACATTGTTAACTACTATCCTTATGGGGACTGTGTGTGGTATATGTATTCTAACTAGTAGTACCTGGAATCATGATGAAATTCCATTTTAAGCTCTGTCACTGATTTGAAACTTGACTTCGCCTGCACATCTGAGTTTGTTGAGATGTAACCTGAGACACATACTTAAACCAGGTGATTAAGGGCTATGAGTATCATGGGGGAAAGTATACCATAAAAAGCAGGATAGTAATATTGTCAAATGACATCCAAGGCCTAATTTTCCAGTGTGTGAATCTTTGGGATTCCTTTTTTTTTTTTTACTTTTTCTTACCAATTTGTCATATCACATATGAAAGCTATTTCTCTTTAGAGTGAGCTAGTTCCTTTGAAAGAAGGAAAAAGGAAGAGATTTGATAGAAAATACTTAAAGGTTTAACTATTTTGACTGTGTGGATTTGTGTAATCACATAATTGTCAGCTTAACCTAGATTCTAAACATTATCTACATTGTATTTTGAATTAAGTAATTCTTTTTAATCAAAATCTGTCTTCTTTGCCTCCATCCTGACCCTCTCCACTCCAAGGACACACTCACACAGCTTTGTTAGTCTCTTGACTACTGGTAAGTGGCTCTGCTACAAACCTGGATTAATAGTTGCATGGTTTTGCTATCACAGCCTAAATATAGTTAGTTGTGCAGATGGGTCAATGTATAAGCATAAAGCTTTCTCAATCTTCTCTCTGCACATCCAGTTTACCACTTTTCCTGGAAATATTTGAGAATATGAAAATCTTCAGTCTGTCCCCTTTTTACAGATTTATTTAGAATTCACAAATGTTTTATTCCAAGTACTTCTTCCTTTAATTTAAGTCACAAACTTAAATTCAACAGAAGGCACACTATCTTCATTTCATGTTATTTAATATATTTTTCATTTCATCTTATTTTGTGTAATTTGGCAGAGATTTCTGAAGGGTAAGGTACATGAGATTTCTGAAGGGTAAGGTACTATTTTGGACATTTTCTGCGATGAAATGGTGGTGCTTCAAGATTATTCTAGAGCCATCACACACAGCACATTCTGTTAGTCCCAGATATAAGCCAGAATTTGCTTCTCACAGACATGAAACCAAGAATGTCTTCATGACTAGCTTTTATATTCATTTCAGGAATTTTTGAGCACCTAATACATGCAAGGCATGATGTTCACCTCTCCTTTTTTGGATGCTAAGTTTCAGAAGATGAGATCCCTGATTTCAAGGAGTTATGTCCAGAAGGGCTACAAAGCAGAATACTATAAGGTTTACAGTTCAAGCTCAGAGAACAACAAAAGCAAAGGCACATAAGGCAAATGACAATGTGGAAGAGGGCAAGTCTTCTGAGAGCATGGTCAATCCCCACATGCATTAAGCACAGGGGGATATGAGTGCTGTGCTGAGAGAGATGGGAAGATATTTGAGAGTAATGATGGAAGGTCTTGGCATGCTTTTAGTGTGGACTTTGTTTTGTGGGCAAAAGGAGCAATTGTTTAATTGAGTAATATATATGAGCTCATTGTATACAGCACAGGGCATAGATCAGTTGTTTAATAGATGGCTGTAATTTTTATCATTCCTATTTTTGGAGGTTTCTAGTAAATAGGAGTGATGAGATCATGTTTAAAAGAGATCCTTAACTATTGATTTGCCCCTACCTACAATTGCTCTTTATTTTTCCATCAGCTCTTACGAGCAACAGAGAGGAAAAATCATCAGAGAGGACACCATATCTGGCATTTGATGATGTGGCAATCCTACTATTAACTTTCTCAAAAAGATTTGTTATGCCAGCTTTGAAGTGAATACTCACCCAACCAAGAGCTATTTATCATTGAAAGAAATAACAATAACTACAGCTAACATTTTAAAATCACATGGTATGATTCAAGCCCAATTCTAGGTGCTTCACATGTTATTACATTTCCAACCTCCACAAGAACCCTATAAAATAACTGGCCTGGGAGGTGGAGTTGGTGGAGACTTCATGGAGGAGAAAGGTTTTAGAGAAAGGAAGGATTCCAAAGGTTGGATACAAAGAACAGGGCATCCTGATAGAAAGAATGTGAGCAGATGTAGGCATATAAATGTATTTTCATAAAAGGTAAAGAAACTAAAGCTGGGAGAGGCTAATAACTCACACAGCTGTTAAGCGTTAAAGCCTGGATTCAAATCGAGCAGGTCTAACTTTGAGGTTTGTATCTTAAATCCTAGGACTTGAATCCAGGTTTTAAGGCTCCAGAATCCACGCTGTTAATCCTTATTTTACAGTGCTCTCCTAGTTGTAAAACTAATAGTTTTACAAATATTAATACATATAATGAGTACCTTTTATATGAAATGCAGTTATCCCCGAGTATCTGCGGGGGCTTGGTTCCAAGACCCACTAAGGATACCAAAATCTGCAGATGCTTCAATCCCTTACATTCATAAAATGATGTAGTACAGTCGGCTTTCCATCTCCACAAGTTCTGCTTCATGGATTCAACCAACCATAGATCGAATTTCCAGGGGTGAGGAATCTGTGGAAACAGAGGGCTGATTATATATGTTAACCACCATGAGGAACCTGCTCTTGAGTAACTTTTGGTCTACTTAGGGAAGATGGATATCCAAGAGAGAGTCACTTCTTCATTTTTGCATTCTTATCAAATCCAGTGAAAGAAAAGAGAAAGGGTATAGCATTCACAGAACACCCAGTGCAGATCTGGTATAATGTTTGCTTAACTTAATTTTTAAAAATGCCTTGACTGAGATACCATCGACTCCTTTAGAGTGGTTTTTAGTATATTCAGTGTTGTGCAATTATAATCATAATCCAACTTCAGAACCTTTTCATCAGTCCTCCACCTCAAATCCTGTACCCATTAGCAGTCACTCCCCATCCTACCACCCTGCCCACCATAGGCAACCAATAATTTCTGTGTCTATAGTTTTCCTTATTTCTAGACATTTCAAATAGATAAAATCATGAAATATGTGTTCTCTTGTGACTGGATTCTTCCACCTAGCATAATATTTTCAGTGTTCATCCAAGTTGTAGGAGGTATTAGTACTTCATTTTATTTTTATTGCTGAATAATATTCCATAGTATAGATATACTATGTTTTATTTATCCATGCATATAATTATATAAATTTGGGTTGTTTCTACTTTTTGGCTGATATAAGTAATGCTGCTATGAACATCTGTGTATAAGTTTTTATGTGAACATATGTTTTCATATTTTGGAGTGGATAGTTTTTCTTCTTTTCTTATCTCGTTGCCCTGGCTAGAACCTCCAGTAAAATGTTGAATAGAAGTGGGTAGAGAAGATACCTTCATATTGCTCCTGATCTTAGGGAGAATGCATTCAGTCTTTCACCATTAAATATAATACTAGCTGTGGATTTTTTGTAGGTGCCTTTTGTAGATGAGGTTGAGGAAATTTTTGTCTATTCCTAGTTAGTTGTGTGATTTTTAACTTTTTTCATTAGTTATGAAAGGGTACTGGATTTTGAAAAAAGTTTTTTTCTTCATCTAGTAAGATCATGTGGCTTTTGTACTTCATTATATTGATATGGTATATTATGTTAATTGATTTTGGGATATTGAATTAACCTGTATTCTTGTAATAATTCCATTTGGTATAGTGTATAATCATATCTATATGTGTTAGATTTGGTTTGATAGTAATGTCTTGAAGATTTTTGCATTCATTTTCACAGTGGTCTGTAGTTTTATATTTCTTTTGGTGATTATATTAGTCTGCTTGGGTTACCATAACAAAATACCACAGACTGTGTGGCTTAAACAGAAATAAATATATTTCTCAGAGTTATGTAGGTTGAGAAGTCCAAGATTAAGATGACTGATTGAGTTCCTGGATGAGAGCTCTCTCCCTGGTTTGCAGATGGCCACATTGTCTTCCCATGGCCTTTCCTCTGAGTGTGTGGAGGGAAGAGAGGGGGGAAGAGAGGGAGGGAGAGAGGGACTTCATTTAACCTTAATTACCTCATAAAGGTCTAATTTCCAAAATTTGCAGAGGTAGAGAATTTTGGGAGGACACAGTTCAGTTTATAGCAGTGATATCTTTGTCTGGTTTTTGTATCAGGGTAATAGTTGCATCATATAATAAGTTGGGCAGAGTTCCTTGCTTTTCTGTTTTTGGAGAAGAGATTGTGAAGTTTGGTATTAATTCTCCTTTAAATGTTTGGTCATGTTTTCCTTGCTGCTTTAAAGATTTTATCTTTGTATTTGTTTTTCAACATTTTTACTATGATGTGTTTCGGTGTGGATTTCTTTTTATTTATCTAACTTGGAGTTCATTGATCTCTTGGATATATTAATATTTTCCATCAAATTTAGAATGTAGCAATCGTTATTTCTTTGATAATTTTTCTGCTTGTTTCTGTCCTCTCCTCTTCTATTCTCTCTTCTTCTATCTTTTCTTTTTATTTTCTCTCCTATTACACATATGCTGGTGCACTTAATGGTGCCCCACATTTCTCTGATGTTATTTATTTTTTATCTCTCTATTCTTCAGATTGCATAATCTCTATTGATTTGTATTGAAGTTCACTGATTGTTTCTTCAGCCAGTTCAAATCTATTGTTGAACCCCTCCAGTGAAATTTTTATCTCAGTTATTGTATTTTTCAACTCCAAAATCCATTTTTTTCAATAATTTTTCTCTGTATTGATAATATTTTCTATTTATAAGACATTATCATCACATTTTCCTTTACTTCTTTAAGCAAGGATACTTTTAGTTCTCTGAACATATTTATAATAGCTGCTTTGAAGTCTTTGTGATGTCTAACGTGGGATCATTCAAAGGTAGTTTCTGTTGCTTGCTTTTTTTTTCTATATGTGAGGCACAGTTTCCTGTTTTGGGGGTTCTTTTTGCATGTAGTCTATGTTTTTATTGAATATTGGACATTTAACATAATATCGAAATTTCCCCTTATTCTCTTGCAATAAAATTTGTTCCCCTGGGAAAATATTCAGATATTCACTCTGAAAAAAAACCTCTGTACACTGCTTCAGAGCTGGGTATGGAGACTGACTCACTTTTCTTGGAATGACACCCTGGCTTCCCTGGGCTAGGGCAGCTGGTCTTCCTAGCTTATCTTTCCTGTTATGGAACCTCTGCTCTCTGAGCTGAGGCAAGGGTGATCCTAGGTCCCTGTATTAAAGGCCTTTAATTCTAGTGTAGAGTTTCCACCTTACGAGTGGAGGATAGTTAGAGGAAGAGGCCTCCAGACCTCATAACTTCTCTTGCCTGGAATAGAACCTCTGCAATACAGATAAGGGTGGGTGGGTGGGGGAGCAGTGGGAAATACTGGCAACCTGTTCCTCCTGAAGAAATACTGTAGCTCTCACTTGGGAGCTGGGAGGAAAGTGAGCCCTGTGTTCCTGACTGCACTCATCCAGACTGGAGCTTCCATCACGCTGAACTTGGATGGAAGCTTGTGACTTAAATGCCACAGATTCTTCCTGTTCTTATGAAGATTTGGTAAATTTTCTTGAGTAAATATTTCTTCAATTGCTGTATTCCCTTAAGCCCATTTCCAGAGTTTTGTTTGTTTGTTTTTAAAATTATTTCTAGCCAGTTGTGATTTGTTTCACTGGGGAGAAGGTCTTGGAGATCCTCATGCTGCCATTCCAGAAGTCATCTCCCTATACAATTAATTTCTAAGCCTATTATCTCTGTTAATCTTTACAACAACCTGAAAGTGAGGCCGTAAATATCAGAGCCAGGATTTGAATCTAGACACATACACCATATCTTGCTTTGTGGCAAGTGCTTAATAATATTTGCTGAATAAATTAATGAACCAAAAAAAATCAAGCAATACAATTTTAGAAAAAATTACTTTTCAAGAAGAGTGTTAAAATAAAGGCTGTTAGGGTTGAATTGAGAGAGATATCATGAAGCATTTTTTTGCTATTACAGAAAAAATGCAATTTCTTAGAAATTGCAGAATTCTCAAACTTTGTACCTAAACTGTTGATCTTCATGACCAAGTTATGCTGTACAGCCAATTTATCAGACCCTTACATAGTACTTAGTATGTCCCAGTTTTACAATATGTGAAGCGGTAGCTCAGAAAGGGGTAATTTCTGAAGGAGAACATGATGTCAGATCATGAGGAAAGATAGAAAACAGTGAAGAGGAGTTTCAAGGGCGTGAATGGGAAGGTAACTGCAGCAATGATAAAAGGAGACTTTTATCATTGGCTAAAGAAGAACACAAGCGGGTGAGCCCAGAACTACACCAGCAAAGAAGGGACCTGGCAAGCTGGCATTTTCAGTTATTTCTGGTGGATACTCCCAGCCTTGATAGTGTCTCAAGCACAGGGCAAGTCATGTGTGTTTCTCTGATGGTGTTCTCTTTTGAAAAAATGGCTAAAATGGGGAAAAGAAAAAAAAGGAAACATTTTGCACTCGGATGATTTCTGTGCTTTTCTTTACTCTTTCTTCTATCCATCCTTTTGCAAGAACTCTGGCTCTTGCCTGTTAACACGTGAAGCCAGATGCCAGGATCTATGATTATAATTTTGTCTTGTCTGGCTCCTCCAGAGCAGTTAATCTTTCTCTTTGGGCTATAATAACTGAGGTGCTGTAGTCTCAGAGCAGTGAA
This sequence comes from Hyperoodon ampullatus, assembly GCF_949752795.1. Lineage (NCBI taxonomy): Eukaryota > Metazoa > Chordata > Mammalia > Artiodactyla > Ziphiidae > Hyperoodon > Hyperoodon ampullatus. The sequence continues at coordinate 70,136,887 of NC_136921.1, forward strand.
ACCAAGTTAGACCTGGACATGAGAGTGCTGTCTACATTGAATTAAAGGCTTGAAAAGCAGCCATGGTTGTTTTAGCTCCATTCATCTCCCAAAGCAAGTAGCAACGTCTGCCAGATAGACATAGTCTAATTTGGTAGATGGAAACATTTCGAAGACGCATGGACTATATTACAAATGCTGTCAGTTGAAGTCTCTTATACAACTCAGAACTGTATTCTCCTATACTACATCATTTAGAAAGTCCAAAAGAGCACTTAAAAATAAAATGAAATGGAACAGAAAATCTGCCCCAGATAACTCTTGCAAAGTTTGCTGATGTCATTAGAGATCAAACACTTTGTTACCTACCTCTCTTGGGTTAAAAGCATTTCAAAAATTTTTTTCCTGCCCTCAGTATATCTTTAAATGACAGGCACAGATGTTTGCTTTCACTTCCTAGCATCCTCATCCTTGGCATTCATTGTCTAAGCACTGGAGTTTCAGTCATCACATGAATGATTGCAAAATACACGTCTACATTCACTGTCCCTTGCCACCTCTAGCTCTCCTGTGGGTCATGGGATAATTAGATATTTGAAAAGCACCTTGAAATAAGAGCTATAAATAATTCCTTTCTCCAGTTTTAGAAAGCTCCATGGAAAGAAGGGTCATTGGAAAAATCCTTGGATCACCCTGCATAAAAGACTGGTGTTTGTTTGCCTTGGAGTAATTCAAGGAGAGGGAAAATGGTGTGATGGAAATAGGTCCTGATAGAGAGGAGAATGGGTATCTAGTCTCATCTCTGTCACTAATTACCTGTGTAAGTTCTGGGATCCCTTCTCCTCATGAGCCTGTATATGTAGAATGAGGATTGAACTTAATGATATTTAAAATGATTTTTGAATATTCTGTGAACACTTGTTTTACCTTTGTGCCACTTTTTTTAGTCTCTTTGGACTATCTGCATAGTAGTTCCTAGTTTGTCACTAGGTAAGTGGCTCCTCTGACTTTGTAGAGAATGCAGGAGGCCTGGTCTGAACACTTGAACATTTGAGATTTCAGGTTTTCCATTAAGGGAGAGAAGTTGGTGTGGTATACCAAGACAGGAAATGGAAGATTTGGTGTACTAGGAAGCAGCTGGCAGTTAGCATATACTATTTAAGATGTTAGCTCACTGCCTTTTTCTTAAATTGAAATATTTTTGATATACATACTATGTTAGTTTCAGGTGTACTACATAGTGATTTCACATTTGTGTGTACATTATGAAATAATTACCATGATAAGTCTAATAACCATCTATCTCCATACAAAGTTATTATAATATTATTGACCATATTCCTTATGCTATGTATTACATCCCCATACCTTATTTGTTGTAGAACTGGAAGCTTGTAGATCTTAATCTCCTTCACCTATTTCACACACCCCCATCCACATCCCCTCTTGTAACCACTTTTGTTTTTCGTATCTATGGGTCTGTTTTCATTTTGTTTTGTTTGTTTTGCTTTTTAGATTCCACATATAAGTGAGATCATATGGTGTTTGTCTTTCCTCTCTGATGTATTTCACTTAGCATGATACTCTCTAGATCCATCCATGTTGTCACAAATGGCAAGATTTCCTTTTTATGGCTGAGCAATGTTTCATTGTATATATATACACCACATCTTCTTTACCCATTCATCTATCCATGGACACTTAGGTGGCTTCCATATCTTGGCTATTGTAAATAATGCAATGAATGTGGGGGTGAATATATCTTTTTGAATTAATATTTTTCTTCTTTTCAGATAAATACCCAGAAGTGAAATTGCTGGATCATTTTGCAGTCTGTTTTTAACTTTTTGAGGAACTTCCACACTGGTTTTTATAATGGCTGCACCAATTTACAATCTCACCAAGATTGTGCACAGAGATTCCCTTTTCTCCATATCTGTGCTAAAACTTGTTATTTGTTGTCTTTTTGATAATACCCATTCTGACAGATGTGAGGTAGTATCTCGTTGTGGTTTTAATTTGCATTTCCCTAATGATTAATGATGTTGAGCATCTTTTTTTTTTTTTTTTTTTTTTTTTTGCGGTATGTGGGCCTCTCACTGTTGTGGCCTCTCCCGTTGCGGAGCACAGGCTCCGGACGCACAGGCCCAGTGGCCATGGCTCACGGGCCCAGCCGCTCCGCGGCATGTGGGGTCCTCCCAGACCGGGGCACGAACCCGTTTCCCCTGCACTGGCAGGCGGACTCTCAACCACTGCGCCACCAGGGAAGCCCCCTATGTTGAGCATCTTTTGACGTGTCTGTGGGCAATCTGTATGGCTTCTTTGGAAAAGTGTCTATTCAGGTCCTCTGCCCATTGTTATTTGAATTGTTTGTTTTTCTGATGTTGAGTTGTATGAGTTCTTTGCATATTTTGAATAGTAACCCTTTACCGGATATATCATTTGCAAATATCTCCTTGCATTCAGTAGGTGGCGTTTTTGTTTTGTTGATAGTTTCCTTTGCTGTGCCAGTATTTTTAGTTTGAGGTAGTCCCATTTGTATGTTTGAGTGTGTGTGTGTGTGTGTTTGCTTTCTTTCTCCTGCCAGAGGAGACAGAGCTAAATATTACTAAGAGCAGTGTCAAAGAGTGTACTGCCTATGTTATCTTCTACAAGTTCTATGGTTTCAGGTCTTGCATTTAAGTCTTTAATTAATTTTGAGTTTATTTTTGTATATAGTGTAAGAAAGTAAAAGTAGTCTAGTCTAATTGTTTTGTATGTAGCTATCCACTTTTCCCAACACCATTTATTGAAGAGGCTGTCTTCCTCCATTGTATATTCTTACCCCCTTTGTGATAGATTAATTGACCATGTAAGTGTGGGTTCATTTCTGGTCTCTCTAGTCTTCCACTGATCTGTGTGTCTATTTTTGTGCCAGTACCATATTGTTTTGATTACTGTAACTTTGTAGTATAGTTTAAAATCAAAGAACATGATACTTCCAGCTCTGTTCTTCTTTCTTAAAATTGTTTCAGCTATTCTGAGTCTTTTGTGTTTCCATACACATTTTAGAATTATTTGTTCTAGTTCTGTGAAAAATTCCATTGTTATTTTGATATGGATTGCATTGAATCTGTAGATAGCCTTGAATGGTATGGCCATTTTAACAATATTCATTCTTCTAATCTGTGAACACAGTATACCTTTCCATTTTTTTTGTGTTGTCTTCAGTTTCTTTCATCATTGTCTTATAGTTTTCTGAGTACAAGTCTTTACCCACTTTGGTTAGATTTATTCCTAGTTATTTTATTCTTTTTTTTTTTTTTTTTTTTTGCGGTATGCGGGCCTCTCACTGCTGTGGCCTCTTCCGTTGTGGAGCACAGGCTCCAGACGCGCAGGCTCAGTGGCCATGGCTCACGGGCCCAGCCGCTCCGTGGCATGTGGGATCTTCCAGGACCGGGGCACGAACCCGTGTCCCCTGCATCGGCAGGCGGACTCTCAACCACCGTGCTACCAGGGAAGCCCCTATTTTATTCTTTTGATGCAATTGTAAATGAGATTGTTTTCTTAATTTCTCTTTTTGATAGCTCATTGTTAGTGTACAGAAATGCAATAGATTTCTGTACATTATTTTTGTATCCTGATACTCTACTGAATTCATTGATTAGTTCTAATAGTTTTTTTGGTAATATTTTTGTGATTTTTTAATATATAATATCATATCATGTAATTTGCCAACAGTGTCTTTTTACTTCTTCCTTTCCAATTTGGATTTATTTTATATCTTTTTCTTGTCTGATTGCTGTGGCTAGGACTTCCAATACTATGTTGAATAAAAAGGGTAACAGTGGACATCCTTTTTTATTTTTTCCTAATCTCAGAGGAAATGCTTTCTGTTTTTCACTGTTGAGTGTGATGTTGGCTGTTGTTTTGTCATATATGGCCTTTATTATTTTGAGATATATTCCCTCTACACCCACTTTGTTGAGCATTTTTTAAATCATAAATAGATGCTGGATTTTGTCAGAAGCTTTTCCTGCATCTGTTGAGATAATCATATGATTTTCATTCTTCAGTTTGTTAAAGTGGTATATCACACTGATTGATTTGCAGATATTAAAGTATCCTTGCATCCCTGAGTTACAGCCTGCTTGATCATGGGTATGATCCATTTAATGTATTACTGAATTTGATTTACCAGTATTTTGTTGAGAATTCTTACATCTATGTTCATCATGAATATTGACCTATAAGTTTTTAATTTTGTGATGTCTTTGTCTGATTTTGGTATCAGGGTGATGTTGGCCTCATAGAATGACATTGGGAGAGTTCTTTCCTCTTTAATTTTTTGGAATAGTTTGAGAAGAGAAGGTGTTAACTCTTCTTTAAATGTTTTGTAGAATTCAGCTGTGAAGCTGTCTGATTCTGGAATTTGGTTTGTTGGGAATTTTTTTGTTACTGATTCAATTTCATTACTGGTATCAGTCTGTTCATATTTTCTATTTCTTCCTGATTCAGTCTTTGGAGATTGTACGTTTCTAGGAATTTATCCATTTCTTCTAGGTTGTTCATTTTATTGGGGTATAATTGCTCATAGTAATCTCATGACACTTTATATTTTTATGGTGTCAATTGTAACTTCTCTGTTTTCATTTCTGATTTTATCGTTTTGGGTCCTCTTTTCCTTGATGATCACAGCTAAATGTTTATCAATTTTGTTTATCTTTTTAAAGAACCAGCTATTAGTTTCATTGATCTTTTCTATTGTTTTTTTAATCTCTATTTATTTCCACTGATCTTTATTATTTCTTTTTTTCTACTGATGTTAAGTTTTATTTGTTTTTCTTTCTGGTTCCTTTAGTGTAAACTCTTTGAGATTCTTCTTATTTTCTGATGTAGGCTTGTATTGCTATAACCTTTCCTCTTAGAACTGTTTTTGTTGCATCCCATAGATTTTGGAAAATTTTGTTTCTATTTTCATTTGTCTCCAGGTATTTTTTGATTTCCTCTTTGATTTCTTTAGTGACCCGTTGGTTGTTTAGTAACATGTTGTTTAGACTCCACGTTTGTGTTTTTTACGGTTTTTTAAAATTATAGTTAATTTCTAGTCTCATAGCATTGTGTTCAGAAAAGATGCTTATATGATTTCAATCTTCAATTTATTGATACTTGTTTTGTGGCCTAACGTGGTCTATCCTGAAAAATGTTCTAAGTGCACTGGAAAATAATGTGTTATGCTGTTTTGAGGTGAGATGTTCTATATATACCTATTAATTCCCACATGTCTAATGTGTATTTAAGGCCAGTGTTTCCTTATTGATATTCTAAATGGATAATCTGTCCATTGATGTGAGTTGGGTGTTTAAATCCCCTACTATTATTGTATTTAATGTAATTATTAATAGGTATGTACTTATTGCCATTTGTGAATTGTTTTCTGGTTGTTTTGGGAGGTCTTTTTTTGTTCCTTTCTTCTTTTTTGCTTTTTCCCTTTCAAATTTGATGACTATCTTTAGTGTTATGTTTGGATTCTTTTCTCTTTTTTGTGTGTATATCTATTTTAGGTTTTTGGTTTTTGGTTACTGTGAGGTTCATATATGACAACATATATATTCTTATTATTTTAAGTTGATGATCTCTTAAATTAAAGCACATTCTAACAAGCTTACATTTTTCTGACCACTCTCCCGACCCCCATTTTATATTTTTGATGTCATATTTTACATCTTTATGTTTTGTGTATCCTTTAAGTACTTACTGTGGCTATAGATGATTTTACTAATTTTGTCTTTTAATTTTTCTACTAGCTTTATAAATGTTTGATCTACTACCTTTACTGTATGTTTGCCTTTACCAATGAAGTTTTTCCTTTCATAATTTTCATATTTCTAATTGTGACCTTTTCTTCTCTGCTTAGAGAAGTCCTTTTAACATTTCTTATAAAGCCAATTTAGTGGTACAGAACTCTTTTAAGCTTTTGCTTGTCTGCAAAAGTCTTTATCTCTTCTTCAAAATGAGTGATAGACTTGCTGGATAGAGTATTCTTGGTTATAGATTTTTTCCTTTATTACTTTGAATATATTGTCTGCTCCTTCTGGCCTGCAAAATTTCTGCTGAAGAGTCAGCTGATGGTCTTATGGAAGTTCCCATGTAGGTAACGAGTTGCTTTTCTGTTGCTGCTTTTAAGATTCTCTCTTTATCTTTAATTTTTTGCTATATTAATTATAATGTGTCTTGGTGTAGACCTCTTTGGGTTAATTTTATTTGAGACTCTCTGTGCTTCCTGGACCAGGATGTCTGTTTCCTTTCCCAGGTTAAAGAAATATTCAGCTATTATTTTTCAGATAAGTTCTCTGTCCTTTCATCCTTCTTCTGGGACTCTGATCATGAGAATATTAATGCATTTGATGTTGTCCAAGTGCAAACTATCCTCATTTTTTAAAATTATTATTTTTCTTTTTTCTGTTTAGCTTGGGTGATTTCTGCTATGCTGTCTTCCATTTTGCTGATCCCTTCCTCTGTATCATCTAATCTACTTGTGTATTCTTTCTAGCTTAATTTTTATGTTAGGTATTGTATTCTTTAACTCTCTTTGGTTCTTCTTTGTATTTTCTACCTCTGTTGATATTCTCACTGTGTTCAATCATTTTTCTCCCAAGTTTGGTGAGCTTCCTTATGATCATTATCTTGAACCCTTTATTGGGTAGATTGCTTATCTCCACTTCATTTAATTCTATTTCTGAGGTTATGTCTTGTTCTTTTGTTTGCAACATAGTCCTCTGTCTCCTTATTTTGTCTAAGACTCTGTGTTTATTTCTCTGTGTTAGGCATGTCAGTTACATTTCCCAATCTTGGAGGTGTGGCCTTATGTAGGAAATATCTTATGGGGCCCAGCAGTATGTTCCCCTCTGGTCATCAGAGCTATATTCTCTAGTGGTGCCCCTTATGTGGCTGCATGAACCCATCTGTTATGGCAAGGTCAACTACTTTGGGTGTACTGGTAGGTTGTGTTGGCCCCCAGCCATATGTCTGTGAGACCATGCCACGTGTGGTAGCTGTGGACCCGCTGGAACATGGGGTAGGCTTCTCATGTGGTTGGCTGCACAGCCTGGGGTGGTATAAAGCTGGGGTGCTGACCTGCTAGTGGGCAGAGCCAGGTCCCAGTACAACTGTCTGTGCTACTCAGTGTGGAGCTTGAGGCTGGTGCTGGTCTTCTTGCATGCAGGCCTGGGTTCCCAGTGCTTTAGACCTGAAGAGAGGATTCTCAAATAGCACTTGCCAGCACAGGTGTCATCATGGTAGAACAAGCTCCCCAAAATGGCTACTGCCATTGTCTCTGTCCCAAGGGGGAATCCAAGTTGCCTCCTTCCTCTCCAGGAGGCTTGCTAAAATCAGCAAGTGAGTTTTACTCAGGATCCTTTCAAAGTACTTGCTCTGGTCTTGGACTTGAAGCATGTGGATTTTTGCATACTGCCTTAACTGCAGAGTATCTGTTTCCCATAGCCCTCTGGCTCTCCAGAACACAAGCTCCACTGGTTTTCAAAGCCAGATGTTCTGGGGGCTCATCTTGCTGGTACAGATTCCCTTAGCTGAGGAGCCTGATGTGGGGCTCGAACTCCTCTCTCCTTGGGAAGGACTTTCACAGTTGTGATATTCCTCCCATTTGTGGGTTGCCAACCCAGGACTGTGGGTCCTGACCTACTCTGCCCTTTCTACCATTCTAGTTGTGGTTTCTTCTTTACGTCTTTTGTTTTGGAAAATATTTTCTGCTAGTCTTCAGGTCATTCTCATAGATTGTTGTTCTGTAAGTAGTTGTAATTTTGGTGTGTCTATGGGAGGAGGTGAGTTCAAGGTCTTCCTACTCTGCCATTTTGGCCACCTCCTGGAATTCTTGAATATATAACAGTCCTCCCCCACAAGGCCTACTGCTAATAGAAGACCAGAAGAAGGATCTGTTCATGGATAGGGAAAAACAGTAATTAAGGTAATGAGCTCTGAAGTCAGACAGATAATCTGGGAGATCCAGTGGCATAACTGGTTACCACATGGTACTAATGTGAAGTCAGACAGATCTGAGTTTGTGACTCCAATTTGCCATTTACTAGCTTTGTGTCCTTGGGAAAATTTTTTACCCTCTCCAATCCTCAGTTGCTTTGTTTGGAAAATGGGGGTATGTCAGAATTTCTCTCAGATGATTAATGGGAAAATTACATATGTCAGGTGTGCTTAATGCAATGTCTGGTAAACAGAAAGTTCACAATGTGCATTTGCTATCATTCCCATTTTTATTAGTAAGGTCATAGGGTGATGAAATTTAGGTTTACTTTATGAATTATATAATAAATACCTATTATGCACACTATAGATATAAAGAAGTGCAAGGAATAGTTTTATTCCTCAAAAAACTTAAAATCCTATTTTTGAGACAAATTGGTCACCTCTTATGGTGCTGGGTGGATGGTTTGCAGATTTTGTGCTCTTGGATAGCAGTTTGAAAAGACATTGTATACAAGGCTGTAGTTCATGTATTTGGTCATTGGAACAAAATACAACAAAGTAATATTTCCCAGTTATCTACTAATTTAACCAGACTTATGAATACTAATGCTGAAAAAGATGTTTAAAAATTATATTATGAGAAAAAGTATGGCTAGCTATATTTTAATTACGTTAACAAAGTTACCAAACTATGGTGAGAAATGCTCTAGTTTAAACAGTAAATTCAATTGGATTTCATTTCAAAGATTGCTGATTATGTAATAATAATCGTTAAAGTTTAAGCCTTAGAAAAATTAAGCTCAGTTCTAAAAATGTTTCTTAATTGGATCATTTTGGAACTTCAGGTCCTTGATTCACATATAATTTTGGCATTGGGGTTTTCAGTGTGTGTGACTGTCAGGCACCTGGAAGAGATGGATTAGGTCCAAATCCAACCAGACGCTTAGTGGCAGATGGCTCCCAGTGCATTTACTCCAAACTTGGAATGTGTAAGAAGTTAAATGCTCAGGGGCTGAAACCTAGTCCATTATGAACATATGTGTACTGAGTTTGGGGGAATCTGTGGCCACCAAGAACACTGTTGTGTACCTAATCCTGAAGGAGGATCTGTGTACTAGCATGACCTCAAAGTATCAAAATCTACCTGTCCTAGGCCTCTATCTGGTTTCCCAAAAGAATGGAACATTATTCTTGGGGGCTCTGAGGACACAATCTAGTTTATTTCCACTCAGTTTATTTAGTTGCGAAGTTCCTTAACATCTGGCTTTAATCTGTTTCTTCCAAACTCAGGGGGCCAGAGTCTCCCATTTATTCTGGGTTGGAGAAACTCTTCCTAAGAACCTCAAAGTCAGGGAGAAAACCATTCTTCAAGAACAAAGAAACTCTAATTGGTCACTTTGGCCAGCCCATGCATTTAATGGTAGGCACAGGTTCTCAGACATTTCTTCTGACTATGGGGGCATATCCCAGAAATGTGCTCACTGGCCCTGAATCTAGCATCTCCTCTCGTTGCCCACTAAGATTCAATTCAGCCAGTTTCCCTGAATCAGAGTGGCTTGTCTCAGGGGTTTCCTTCAACTAGAAGTTCCCAGAGCTCTGAGATTCTAGTAGAAAAGACACTGTGGAAGCTAAGGAAGGATCCTTTAGCTTAGACACTCAGTCAACAAATATTCAGAGTGTTTATTGTATAATGGTAATAGTGCCATGTCTTGGTGACTTGGCTATTTTCTCCTGGGATTTATAGTCTAGTGGAGAAGGTCAGGTTCTCTGCCTAAGTACAGATCAGGGATAGATGAAGTTATTTCTTTTTAGGCAGACTTTCTCAATAGTGGCACTATTGATATTCTGGACCCTACAGTTTTTTGTTGTGCAGATCTGTACTTTGCATTGTTTGATGTTTACCAGCATTTCTGGTCACTACCTACTAGATGCCAGTACCAACTGTAGTTGCAACAAACGGACTCCAGACATTACCAAATGTCCCTTGGGGTCAAAATCATCTCCAGGGCTTCCCTGGTGGCGCAGTGGTTGAGAGTCCGCCTGCCGATGCAGGGGACACGGGTTCATGCCCCATTCTGGGAAGATCCTACATGCCACGGAGCAGCTGGGCCTGTGAGCTATGGCCGCTGAGCCTGGGCGTCCGGAGCCTGTGCTCCACAACGGGAGAGGGCACAACGGTGAGAGGCCCGCGTACTGCTAAAAAAAAAAAAAAAAAAAAAAAAAATCATCTCCAGATGCTGCCATAATACCATGCATCCTACTCTTTGGGATCCTCTAAAGTCACCTGGGAAGGGGTAGTTTCTCAGTTTCCATTCAGGGATCAGGGTCTACATATCCCATAAGCCATGGTTAGAATAGTTTCAGTATGTTGTCATGGCTCTAGACCAGCTTTCCCCAAGTGGATGTTCCACAAATGTTATTCTCTAGAATGTTAACTGTTGCATGGTTAACAACAATGTCAAGTATGCTTGACATATGCTGTGTTAAACAAAGTTAAACAGATTTCTTTCCTGCAGGGCTTCTCATCACCTTTTAGATGCTCATGTGAATTAGAACTCTCTGTGAGAGGATATAGTACTCAGCATTCCCAAACTTATTTCAACAAATATTCCTTTTTTAACAGCATGTTAATTGATGTCTTTGAGAATAGAATTCTGAAGGATACTCTTTGGAAAATGGTACCCAAGGACATCCAACATTAGCTCTACGTTTCACTGGAGTTTTTTTTTTGGCCAAAGAAGAGGTCCCCTCTAAGTCCCTTGAAGGAAACTTAGCAGCAGATAAAAGCTATGGGAGGTAGAGCAGCAAGGGGGTAAAGCTTTGGAGTCAGTGCGGCTCTTTTCAGATCACAGCTCCACCACTTAACTAGTTCTTTGTTCTGGGGCAGGTTACCGAAGTTATCCATGCCTCAGTTTTATCTGGAAAATGCAGTTATGAATGGTGCTACTCCAGCAATCTTCAATGAAGATTAAATGAGTAAGTAGATATACAATGTTTAGAGTGTCACTTAGCATATAATAAGTGCTCCATGAATGCTAGCTCTTGTTCTTATTTATGATTAGACCTTAGAACCAATATAGTGAGTCCAGGACTCAGCTGTTAGTTCTGTGAGACTATCTTGATTAGGGATAGAAGAATTGCCCTAGCCCATTGAGGGTCTGCTTGTTCGCCTGAGGCTCTGGGACGTGGGACAGTTTCTCCCACACGTGGGAGAACTAAAAAATGATCCTGGCTAAAAACCCTTAACTACTATTTCATATATAGAAAGATCCAAAAAAGACGAGTGGAAGGATGAATTTTCCTTTCTGTTCCTCATTCTGGTATGTTCAGAGCATTGGCTTTAAATATTAGCTTGAATTCTTTAATTGACCCCTTGCTATGAAAGGATAAGGCCACAAATGAGGTGGGCTTTTATCTCTCAGTATGATTTTTAGAAACCTAGCCCAGAGATCCTTATAGAATCACAGAAGGTGATGAGGTGTTCAGTGAAAGGAGTGGGTGAAAATATCTATTGACGTAGGGAGCTACTTTCAAGCTCTAGTCTTCTCTAATAGCAGAAGCCTTAGGTGAAGTGGTGACAGAATTACCTATTTAACTCCCTGCATTTGAAGTACTCTGTTACAACTACAGCCATTGAACCACCAACTGTACATTTAAGCCTCAGTCAGATTTTAGGATCAGTTATGTCCTTGGAAGATCTTGCATTTAGGTACCTTAGACCAGTGGGTTGAAGGCTGTCTCTCTGGAGGTCCTATCCTTCTCCTCTGTCAATAGTATCTGGGATTTTGTTGTATATCTTTGTGATCTGGTCCCTTCTTTATATCCAGTTTTCTGGTAACTTATCCTTTTTCTTCTCCCCACCAAACCACATCCCTGTCTTTAGCCCTTTTAGGAGCTATACATTTCCTCTGGGCCAGGGGTCCTGCCTTCTCCACTGTAAAGCCTTCTGGAACCAGTTCATGAGTTTTGAAAGGGTCCAGTTTTCTGATATGCCCAATAAAGCCAAGGCATTACTATATAACTTACCTTGCTCAGGTATGCTTGGATATTTAAAGGGGCAAGATCTCAACTGAGGTACCAGGGACAGCTTGATGGAGGAGGTGCATTTGGGCATTTTGGTTTCCATGGTTTTTCTTAAATCACATTCTGTGTGTTGGGCCATCCCTGGTGAACACATGGAGCCTGTCATTCATCGTTACTCAGAGTTTTTCTTGTGTACTTTTGTCCAGTAACCATCTCCTCCTTATATGTGCAATGAACTTCATTAACACTCACCTCTTTTATTCCTTACTATTTTCACTTTATCCCAGAAACAAGGTAGCAGAATATAATAGACAAAACCATTGATTCATGCCTAATGTACTCTGAAGAATAGGTCAGGAATATCTCATTTTGTGGTTAAAGAACTAAGATTCAGAGAGGAGAAATGAACTATCTAAGACATACAGCTAAATAGACCCCTTTCTTTTCCTGGCCATTAAAAATATAGCTGGTACATGGTGAGAGTAGCTCTTGCTCGCTATGCTTATTATCTTGGGTTCCAGGATCTGATCCTAATATAACACTATTTACGGGCAAATGACAGAGTCAGTTAGAATGTGGTCAGAATTGGTTGCACACTTTCCATGCTCAGAGGAGTCAGGGGTGGCTGGCATTATAAAATCTACTCAGGATTTAAATTCATTTTCAAAGTGCTTTCTTAGCAACTAGCACATAGCAAAGTTAAAGGATTCCTGTTTTATCTTGTTTTTTTCTTATTGTTCACATGAGTATAAAGAGGCTCTAAAGGAGCGAAATGGCAGAGAGGAGAAGATTCAATAATTTCTGGAGATTTGTGACCTCATACTCCCTTCACAGGGAGATCAGGAATCATGAGAAATTTTTTTTGCCACTTTGCTTAGATATTTTGAAATCAGTTATGATAACTAGGAACAACTCCTAGAGATGTCTACAGGGATCCAGCAGAGTTACCTTATATAAGGCAAAATTTAAGGTGCAAGGTGATTTCAGGAATTGGAGAAGCTAAAGACATTGGATTTATAGGAAAATTTGGATATAATTTCATTGCCCTTGCTCCACTGAAAACCAGGTCCTTGAGTATTTTTGATGCCTTCACTGCCCTAGAGCATTAGGCAGTTGTCAGATGGTCTGTAGAGTATTTTGAATTCTCATTCCTGTGTGTGTCTGTGTGTGTGTGTGTGTGTGTGTGTGTGTGTGTGTGTGTGTGTGTGTGTAGGTAGGTAGGTAGGTAGTGGGGAAAGGGAGGGATGGGTTTGCACTGGCAGTAGCTGGGAGCTCAGTGCTCTACTAGGTGCTGGAGGACTCCAGGATGCATTGTGGAAGTCGAACATGCTTGAGTCAGAATTCTTCTGAGTTATGACAAAACAATACTAACTAAATGTACAAGAAGAACTATGCCTAGTGGATAGATTCCTATTTCCTAAGGTCATATTTCAACAGTTTCATCTTGACCGTGGTTGATATATGCACAAGCACATTTTCAGGAACTCTAATAGAAGAAAAGCTGCTACTTCCTTTTAAAAAATTCATCAAGAAACAGAAAAGATAATCCAGAAGCAGTCAGAATACTTCATATTTCATTTTAAATAACTTCTTTGCTGGTGTTGAATGCTTCTTTGCAGTACCTCTGGTACTACCAGAAGTGATTTGTAACAAAGCACGGGAGAGAAAGTATCCATCTTGAGTTAATCCAAGCTCTGCAGGATGGCACATACTGCATGAATAATACCGGTTTCCTAGTTAGGCAGCAGCTGCTGTCTCTCATGCCACCTGAATGATTGTGTTGACAGATCTTTGTAGTATGAATCAAATCTTAAAGGCATAATGAGAAAAAGCAATGCCAGGGTTCTCATCCACTTTTTTTGGTAAGACTTATTTAGTTGTTTCAAAATAGGGAGTTGGAAAGATGGAAGATAGATGTATCTCTTCTGTGTCTGGATCCAGCAATGCTTAGTGTGGAAGGTATATTCATTTACCTGCATTAAATTGAGCTCTTTAAGGAGGGGAGGCAAAGTTAGAAAGGGAAGGAATAAAAATGCTGTCACTTAGGTCTCATTGCTTATTAAGACATTCAGGGGTTCTGAATTTTTTTTGACTAGTGTCTGAGAACATAGTAAACCTTCAGTAAGAAACAGGCATTTGATCAACAGAACGTTATCTCTAATGCTTTCAATCCGTTGCTCCAAAAAAAAAAATAAGAAAAAAAAGAAAGATACAAACACGGGAATAAAAAAGCAAATACCAGAACTCCAGAGGCTAACAATCATGTTAAAAGCCTCAGAAATTTTACAATTTAAGCATTCATTAAAAAGCAGAGAAGACAGGGCTGTAGTACATGAAAGGTGGATATTTGTGTGTAAAGAGTTTGATCTGGGGAAGTAAGCTTGAAAGTTCACAAGCTCAGATCTACACAGGATGATTTCAAAGGCCAGAACAGTCTTGTGATCTGATGGTCCTGAACTTAAAATCTGCTCTAGTCTCAGGGTCAGTTATAAAAACCAGGAGCTATTTAAATAGTAGTAACAATGGCTGTCATATACTGAACATTAAATTAGATAATCTATGCAGATTATTGATTTAATCATCACAACAGCTCTGCAAGGAGTTTTGCTCTTCTTATGTGATTGATGGTGAAACTAAGGTGAGGGGAAGTTAGGCAACTTGTCCAAAGTGCTATGGGCATCAGTCCCTCAGCTGTTTGACTCCAAATCCCATGCCTCTTGTGGTAGAGACAGTGACTTGTGTTTACTTTCTTTTTTCTGGGCATCAAGAAGACTGCATTTCCCAGCCTTCTTGCTATGTTCTGGTTGTAGAGGTCACACATGTGACTTTTGGACTGAATCAATCAAGAATTTTTTTCCTCAAACACACATATGGATCAATGGAACAGAATAAAGAGCCCAGAAATAAACCCACACACCCATGGACAATCTTCAACAAAGGAGGCAAGAATATACAATGGGGCAATGACAGTCTCTTCAGCAAGTGGTGTTGGGAAAGCTGTACAGTCACATGTAAATCAATGAAATTAAAATACACTCTCACACTATATACAAAAATAAACTCAAAATGGCTTAAAGACTTAAATATAAGACATGATACCGTAAAACTCCTAGAAGAAAACATAGGCAAAATGTTCTCTGACATAAAATCATGCCAATATTTTCTCAGATCAGTCTCCCAAGGCAATAGAAATAAAAACAAAGGTAAACAAATGGGACCTAATCAAACTTATAAGCATTTGCATAGCAAAGGAAACCATAAAAATAATGAAAAGACAACCTACAGACTGGGAGAAAATATTTGTAAATTATGTAACTGATAAGAGCTTAATTTCCAAAATATACAAACAGCTCATATAACTCAATAACAAAAAAACCCAACCACCCAATCAAAAGATGGGCAGAAGACCTAAAAAACTAAAAACAGAGTACCCATATGATCCAGCAATCCCACTCCTGGTCATATACCCAGACAAAACTCTAATTTAAAAAGATACATGCACCACTATATTCACAGCAGCACTATTTACAATAGCCAAGGCATGGAAACAACTTAAATGTCTATCAACAGACAAATGGTTAAAGAAGATATGATATATATATATACACTCACATGATGGAATACTACTCAGCCCTAAAAAATAATGAAATAATGCCATTTGCAGCAACGTGGATGGACCTAGAAATTATACTAAGTGAAGTAAGTCAGAGAAAGACAAATACTATATAATATCACTTACATGTGGAATCTAAAGTACAACACAAATATGAAATAAAAACAGACTCACAGACATAGAGAACAGACTTGTGGTTGCCAAGGGGGAGGGAATTGGGGGAAGGATGGACTGGGAATTTAGGGTTAGTAGTTGCAAACTATAACACATGG
This sequence comes from Hyperoodon ampullatus, assembly GCF_949752795.1. Taxonomy (NCBI): domain Eukaryota; kingdom Metazoa; phylum Chordata; class Mammalia; order Artiodactyla; family Ziphiidae; genus Hyperoodon; species Hyperoodon ampullatus. Next base: position 70,152,751 of record NC_136921.1, read on the forward strand.
AATGGATAAACAACAAGGTCCTACTGTATAGCACAGGGAACTATATTCAATATCCTAAGGTAAACCATAGTGAAAAAGAATGTATATATGTATGTATAACTGAATCACTTTGCTATATAGAAGAAATTAACACAACATTGTAAATCAAATATACTTCAATAAAACATTTTTTAAAAAGGGAATTTTTGTTCCTCATCCTGGTTCTTTCTTCCCCTTCCATTGTGAGTGAAAAGTTCATGTGTTTTGAAAATGTCAGTATCTCAAGATGGAAGAACTGTGAGTAACAGTTTATGACAATCACCAAGGAGATCCTTCCAACACACAAGTTTGTGATGTAGACAACAAACGAATCTTTGTTAAGCTACTCATGTTTTAGGGTGTGTTGTTACCACAGCATAGGCTACCCTGTCCTGACTAATATATTTCACCATCTGTGCTCTACCTTACCTCCTTTAAATTTTAGCTGTTAACACAGTATACTCTATGTTTTATTCTTACACATGAAGAATCAGTAGATGATAAAAAAATCAAATTTGACAAAATATTATTTCTAAAAACTGTCATCTAGAATAAAGAATAACTTACAAAAAATTAAGAATGGCAGTTTTTGCTGGAAGATAATGCCTTTGGGGCTATAATCAGATTTGGTGGTTCAGGGGTCTGCTCATCTAATATATGAACACTTCATGGTTTGAGATCTCTTTTATCTCTGTATAGCCCATGATCTCTTGTCAACTTCACTCTAATCAGCATATCTATGAAGAAGGACCAAACTGTGAATTAAACTAGTTCTCTTCCCCTTCAAATAACTTCAAATGAAAGTCTGAAATACTGTATTCCTTCACTTATTTGATTCCACAACACCTTGGTTTCAGGAGATGGACTTAGTAGAAGAAGAAATTTGTGATACATGTGTTCCATTAATAAGCACATATAAGAGGCTGGCCAGCTGTTGTATCCTGAGTGGAGTAGGTCTAACTTATTTTCATTTTACAGATGGGGCATATGAGGTCAACTCTGTTTTCTGAAGGACAGCTATTACTAAATCTTGGTAACTGGCACCTTGCCTTATTAGGTATTCTGAAGTCTGTAACAAGGAACTCCAAAATTTTCCTGATAAGGAATGACCTTTGATTTCTTTGTTATTTGATAACTATCCTCTTGATTATGAAATGCTGATTGTGCAAATGACTGATGTAAGGGAACAGCTTCTCCCCAGGGAAACATCATAAATTGTATGTGACAATGGTAGCTGATTTGGTGACGGCCAGATAAAACATTGAGTTCAACTGATAATATCAGGGTTCTGTTGGGAAATTTTTAATTAAGAGACCTTTATTCCTCAGCACTTTATTCTATTAATTCCATCTGTCATTTAATCACCTCTAGAGCAGGAACACATGGAGCTGGACCTTTGGTTTAAGCTACTCTCTATTCCAGGTTTCTCTCTAACATAGTCATTTATATATTTTAAATACATCCTCCCTCAGCACATGTGTCTCCAATGAAAGTAAACTTTGATTATAACTTCCTTAAACACTGATAGAAGTTGAATGAAGATATATGATTTATACATTCAGGAGAAGGGAAAACTGGTGTTTTGGGAGGAAAATTTACAGTTGGAGTTTTCATTTTTCCTTCTACATGATTGCTGCCATCAGAAACCTCAGTGTTTCTGATTCTGCTAATAGATTAGTTATATGCTACTTTTCCCTTCTTTTAGATTTTCTGTAGATAACTTAGCACTGAAATGTCAACACCAGCCTAACACCATTATCCAAATCCCTGCTTAAAATTTTACTTATTTAATAATTACAAATCCTGATGATATTACTGTTTTAGAAACTGATCCTGGGTAAGGATCCAGGACATGATGCAACTATTAGAAGATGAGAATCTAAAGGTGCTTCTCCCTTTCTCTTTGTATAAAGGTAAAGACTTTTCTGGTTTTGATAGAAAGTTAAAGTTATGCCACATTGAGAGTACAGATGAGGCAAGGCATGGCATTAGCTGTTCCATCTGTTGTTTCTTAAATAGGACAAACTATTCTTGGAGCTCTATGAAGTGCCTGCTTCATCTCACAAGAGTTGGAAAAGACTGGGCTTCTCAGTGAACTCAATAGGTGGAAGATGTGACTTGTAAATCTAAATGAGAAAGAAATGGAGACATACAGCATATGGAGAAAAAATGTCTAGCAACTGATTCTGTTTCTACGAAAGCTCAGCAAATATTTTTTTTTTTGATAAACACAATTGTGTTCCCAATCCATAAACCTTATTTTTAATGAAAGCCGTCTATTTGTCTCTTTAGTAATCCTCTTGAGTTTACCATTGCAATTTATCATTTGCAATGATAAACTCAGCCCACAGGTGTTTAACACAGGATTTGGGGAGATGAATAAAACTGAAATTTCAAAGCTGCTATCTCTGCGTGTACCTCATAAAATTTTTGGCAGCTATTGCTGGAATAAAACTGCCCTTCCATCCTTCTGCCTTGGCTCTGAAAACTAGTGCATCACAATGGACTCTGTGTAATTGGATATTCTGTGAAGTTATCTCAGGTTATTTCTCATTTTTCTGTCTTACAACTGCTTGTTTCAAGATAAATATAAACATTATTAGATTGCACATATGTTTCTGATCAGGAAGTCCTTGAATATTTTCTTGGGATCATCATCTTCTAATGCAGTTAAAAAGATGAGCTTGAAAAACTACTCCTGGATCGTGACTTGACCTGATGAGTCACATTGATAATCAGGTCTAAGAACATTAGAATTCAAATGTAATTTGCTGTGTCTTATATCTCTGTGTATTTGCAGGAGGAATCCATTCACTATAACACCAAAAACTTTAAAATACCTATGAATGTATTCAACAAAAAATGTTCAAGGCACATACTTTCCAAAGAATATAAACTTGTACTGAATGATACAGAAAATACTGAAAAACAGAAAAGTATAACACGTACCTGGTGTAGATTATTCAATATGGTAAAAACATCAAATAGTTTTGAGTGAATTTATAAATTCAATGTAATAATTGTAATAAAGATCCCAATGGGACTCTTTATGTACCTTGATTCTAAAGTTTGCCTGGAAAAAAAAGTTCCATTTTTTCCATAAAATGGAAAAAAGTCAAAGAAAAATCAAAGAGGAAAATGCCTATTGCTCTTCTATTTATGTGAGTCTTGATATTGGCAATAATATTATGGATAGTTCAGTTTTATTTTAATAGCAGCTCATAACTCTTTTTAAAAATTAGTTCACACAGTACTTTTTCCTAGCTCAAAGTATTGATGTCACATTTCATGTTTTTTTTCCTGGTTGAATTAATTCTTTGTAAGTCAAGCTACCTTTAAAAGTTTTATTCATAGGATTTTATGAGAACAGGACTCTGATATGTTTGCTACAAAATAATGCTTTGTGGGTTTTATTATTTTTTCATTATTTTACTGTAGAAACCTCTAAGGCTGTGAAGTGGCATCACTTAGTTTCAGTAATAAACTAAATAATTAAATCAAAGTTAAAATTATTTTTCTGATTTTAAGTTGTCTCTGAGTGAGTCTATGGCCAGAATAAATATTTTATCATAACTAAAAATAGTGAATCAGTGAAAAATTGTCATCCATAAATAGTTATGCTTAACTATAAGAAATTGAGTCTATTCTTGGCTTCTTAACTCTGTGTCAATAACATCTTACAAAAAGATTCAAGCCAAGAAACAGATCCAGATTTGTTGTCTAATTCACACCTAATGGATTGGCGGGAATGAAAATGAATCCATAAAATGCTTTGCTGCTTCCATGACCTATGAGCTGACAGAAGGTGTCCTGGAGAAAGCTCGTGGTTTAAGAACATGATATATTTATGAAAATGCTCTGTTGTACATCGTAGGCTGCTTCAATGATCCATCTAAAAACAGGCCAATATGGTATTTGAAATAATGGATGTTTTCCTAAAGATTCTATGTCAGAATCAAATTAAATAATTTGGAGACAGCCTGATGTTCCTCTATATTAATTGAGTTTCTAGTGATCATTGTATTTGCATTAAGAAACAGTCTTAAGGTGTGGAAAGAACATACTCACCATCTTGTGAAGCTCAGCTTTATGAGTGAAATACAGCTAATGAAGTAGGGTGTAGAATTGGGGTTTGGGCCAGATTTATAGGTAAGAGGAACTGCCATGTCATAATTTTATTCATTCATTTATTCAAAACTAGTTACTGAGCACCTGTTATGATCCAGGCATCTTAGATATAGGGATACAGTGATAAGCCAAGATAAGCATGGTCACTTTTTCAAAGGATATTATAATCTCATTAATTGCTGGGGTAAAACATATTTCATTTCTTGTGAAAATTCCTTGTAAAGGATACTTCATTGTGCTCAATTGCCAAGAAGATTTAACATTCAAGCAATATTGTTTTTGATTACCAATTGAATGCGAGTCATGAACCTATAAGTGATGCAGGGAGAAGGTGAAAACACAAATTTATTCTGTAACTTGTGTGCAAATAAGAGACGGAGGCATACATCCATAGCAGAAAAGCACTCATTGCAAAGGTAGACATTCTAGATATGTCACAGAATAATTCTGAGAGAATGGAAGAGAGTGGTTAAGACTCTCTGAACCTAATCAACTGAATATAAATGATGCAGGTCTTCTTGCTAATATCAGAGTGGTGTCCTCTGAGGTTGAAAGTGCTGATGAGATTGAATGGGACCAACTTTCAAGTTAGTGGGTTATTTAAATTTACCCTCAGGGTTCTTATCCTTTCAGAGAAGGCATTATTCATGGAGAAATGGGAAATGGGGGATTATAATCAGAAAATGACTGAAATCTCTTTAAGCCAGAGGCAATGTTTGTGCAGGACAAGGTGACTAGACTAGATGGTAGACTAGAGGTATTCTAGATTTAAAAACTGAAAAAATCCTTTGGGCAGCAGTAGACAAACACCTGTCCTAGATTTACTCTAGAAATTTCTATGAAAGACTCCAGAAAGGTCTGCTACATTAACTTTTTGGCCATGTTCACGTCTGCCATTCCGTATATCCTCTGTACACCACTTGGCAGCTTGGAACGCAGGGCTGTGTCTCTTCTACCTGGACTTGCTCTTACACTGCACAGTAAAGGAGCTGATCTGCCGAACAATGTTAATGTCTTCATTCATTCTTTGAACAACATTGAATTTATTGAGTATTTATCATGTGTCAGACACTCTTCTAGACACTGAGAATACATCAGTGAAGAAAACAGACAAAACTCTTGCCCTTGTGGAGATTACATTACAATGTGTGTGTGGGGGGTGGGGGAGTTGGGGTGGATAGGAATATATAAACATAATGGTTAAATTATATATTATTTAACAAGCTGGTAAGTATTAAGTAAAAAAATAGATTAAGGTAAGGGGATCAGGAGTGCGAGGGAAGGGAATAGTGATGTTAAGGTGGTATTTCAGCCAGATTTGAAGGAGAAGGACTAGCTGTGAAGATACCTGAAAAGGGCATTCTAAGCAGAGAAAACAAATGAAGATGCCTGAGGCAGGAGTGTGCCTAGTGTGTGAGAAGATAAGCAAGAAGGTAAGCTTGGTGGGAGCAGAGCAAGAGGGGAGAAACTAGCAAGAAATGAGGTCAGAGAGAGACTGGGTTCAGATTTTGTAAAGTTTTGTAAGTCACTTTTCCGTTCCTATACTTGCCTTGGCTATGGATGGTGACCCTGACACTATGCAACCAGTGATCAATTGAACTTGTTTCAATGCCTAATAGGGTCAGTTAATAGTTTTTTACTTTCTAAGAAGATGGAAAGAATGGTGAGAGGAAAGAGAGTTTGTATTTTCCATAAACTGATGATTGGTTTGAAGAATGTTGAGGTTGATTATTGGTATTTGATTATTGGTTTGAGGTTGGTTGTACCATCTGAATGTATGAATATACCCCTGTTTCTGTAGGCATGAACCTTTCTCATGAGGTGAAGGAAAGCTCCCAGCCCAGGATCTCCCCAAGAAACTCTTGTCAATCAGAATATCCTATATTCACAATGCAGACAAACGCAAATCACCTTTTTAGCTATTTAAATACATCAAAAAGCCATTTCTTGGTCAAGAGTTCTTCTTTAAATTGTTTGACTATGTGTAGTTTTAATTTTACCTGTTGGTTTTCAAAATTTTTATCCATTTTTTATAATGTTATCTTTTAGTCTATTTTATTATTTTAAAAAATCTCAACTATCTAAGGAGACAGATCCAAAAAATATTGCTAAGACCAATGTCAAAGAGCTTACTGCCTATGTTTTCTTCTAGGGGTGTTATAGTTTCAGGTCTTACATATAAGTCTTTAATCCATTTTGAGTTTATTTTTGTATATGGTGTAAGAAAGTAGTTGTTTGGTTCTTTAGCATGTAGCTATCCAGTTTTCCCATTTATTGAAGAGGCTGTCTTTTGCCCATTTTATATTTTTGTCTCCTTTGTTATAGATTAATTGACCATAATTGTGGGTTTATTTCTCGCTGTCTATTCTATTTCATTGATCTATGTGTCTGTTTTTGTGCCAGTACCATACTTCTTTGATTACTACAGCTCTGTAGTATAATTTGAAATCCGGGAGCATGTACCTCCATCCTTATTCTTTCTCAAGATTTTTTTGGCTATTCAGGGTCTTTTGTGTTTCCATACAAATTTTAGAATTATTTATTTTAGTTCTGTGAACAATGCCACTGGTATTTTGATAGGGATTACATTGAATCTGTAGATTGTATTGAGTAGTATGGTCATTTTAATAATATTAACTCTTCCAATCCACGATTACAGTATATCTTTTCATTTAATTGTGTTGTCTACATTTTCTTTTATCAATGTCATAGTTTTTAGATTATGGGTCTTTTACCTCCTTGGTTAAATTTATTCCTAGCTATTTTATTCTTTTTGGTCTTCTCACACAAGGACTACAAAAGCAAAAATAAACATATGGGGACTTCCCTGGTGGCGCAGTGGTTGAGAGTCCGCCTGCCGGTGCGGGGGGCACGGGTTCGTGCCCCGGTCCGGGAGGATCCCACATGCCGCGGAGCGGCTGGGCCTATGAGCCGTGGCCGCTGAGCCTGCGCGTCCGGAGCCTGTGCTCCGCAACGGGAGAGGCCACAGCGGTGAGAGACCCGCGTACCGCAAAAAAATAAAAAATAAAAAAATAAAAAAACATATGGGACTACATCAAACTAAAAAAGCTTATTCACAGCAAAAGGAAACATCAACAAAATAAAAAGGGAACCTACTGAATAGAAGAAAATATTTGCAAATCATATATCTGATAAGGATCTAATATCGAAAATATATGAAAATTCACACAATTCAATAGCAAAAAAACCTCTATTTGATTAAAGAATTGGCAAAGACTTGAATAGACAGTTTTCCAAAGAAAACATACAGATGGTCAACAGGTGCATGAAAAGATGTTCAAGATCATTAATATCAGGGAAATGCAAATCAAACCCACAATGAGATATCACCTTACACCTGTTAGAATGCTATTATCAAAAAGATAAGGGATAAAAAAAGTATTGGTGAGGATGTGGAAAAAAGGGAACCCTTGTGCACTGTTTGTGGGAATGTAAATCGTGCAGCCACTATGGAAAATAGTATGAAGTTTCCTCAAAAAATTAAAAATAGAACTAACATATGATTCAGCAATTCCATTTCTGGATATTTATCTGAAAGACAAGAAAACACCAATTCTAAAAGATATATGCACCCCGATGTTCATTGCAGCATTATTTACAATATCCAAGATATGGAATCAATAAGTGTCCACTGATAATGAATGGATAAAGTGGTATATATACAATAGATGATTAGTCATAAAAAATAAATCTTACCATTTGCAATAACATGGACCCAGAGTGTATTATACTAAGTTAAATAAGTTAGACAAAGACAAAAACTGTATGATATCACTCATATGCAGAATCTAAAAAAACAAAAAAGTGAACAAGCAAAACAGAGACAGGCTCAGATACAGAGAACAAACTGGTTGCCAGAGGGGAAGAGTGTCGAGAGATGGGAAAAATAGGTGAAGGAGACTGAGACTTCAGTCTCAGTCTGGAAACAGACTTCCAGTTATAAAATAAGTAAGTCCCAGGATATAATGTAGAGCATAATTAATTTAGTCAATAATACTGTAATGACTTTGTATGGTGACAGATGGTATCTAGACTTATTGTGGTGATCATTTCATAGTGTATAAAAATATCAAATCATTATGTTGTATACCTGAAACTAATTATACTGTAAACCAATAGTACTTCAATAAAAAGAGAAAAAATTATAACTACATTTCAATTTTTTCTTTTAAAATGAGGACAGAAAAAAAATAAATGAGGACAGAGAAGCACTAGGATAAGGGAGGAAGTTCTGAGGAGCTTATCTTAAAACCTGGAAATGTGGGAGACCCTTCCTCCTCCATCTTCTAACTCTGTAGGGATTTTCCAATGATATCAAAACATATTTCTCATTCCAGCATCAGATGAGAAAAAGCAATTTCAAGAAGTCTGCTCTTTAGGGAGTGTAGCAGGTTCACTAAAATGAAATAAAGCAGAACAAATAGCAGAGACTTGGAAGAATCTGCAAACATGTATTTCTTCATCTTTCTATTAACACATGCTGCTTTGAAGCCTGTAGATATTTTGATATTTATATAAAGATGCCATGTATTCTAGGAACAATGTTCAGACACCAATGCTCATACTAACACTAAATTCAGAGGACACCAACTCTAGTGACACAAATACAAGTGGATTGGTTCTGACCACAAGATTCAAATTCTTCCTAAGGATGTTAGGTAATTTAGAAGATGAGGTAGCACTTATGTATCTTTGGTGACTTAGAGTACAACAAGGTGTCATGTTATCAACCCATGTGAGTACAAATTAGAGCCAATGACTCAGATGCAGCTCAGAGAGGCTGGGGCATACATCACTAAGTAGAATAAAAATTGTGGCATTTGAAAGGGGAATGAGACCAGAAGAAGAGGCCTTTGTAAATCAGGGAAACATTTAAAAACATTTTGTCTAAAACATAAACATTTCCTGCCAATAATTGTCTTCTCCATCTCAGCCTCCACTCATACTGCCATACTAGGAATCTTGTTCCCTGCCTGGTAGAAACTTGTATTGTGTTTTTCAGTTCTTGGAAGTTTGATTGTCTTTGTAATAAATCAAGTCCCATTTGTCTGAATCAAGGGCCACAGTGTGTTGGACAGAAAGGAATCTCTTTCTACAGTTAACCACCAGGGGGTAGTCTGAATCTGATTTAAGAGTAAGCGAATAGATCAAACTGAGGTAGGTTTGAGAATATCAGGGTTTTTTTTTTTTTTTTGGTCCACTCTTGGACTTAAACTCTGGGAATCCAGTTTTAGGACTGCCTTATCCTCTGGGCATAAAGAAACTTCTCAAAGCAGTTTTTCCTAATCACATTTTTGAGGGTTCTTGACTTCTTCCTCAACAAATAACTTCTTAACCTCTGCAGAGATATGATACAGGCTTGGGTCCATCCCAGACTATGCTCTCAATCTCAGAACCTCAACCTTTTCACCTTCAGAGAATGACCCTGAACCCAACAAGCTTAACTTTCTTGAGGTCACGCTAGCTTGGAATAAGTGTCTGAAGCATTAATATCACTCAGAATGCCAGAGAAAGGAATTAGCATTCTGAGTGGCAACTGTCCTATCACTCATTTTGCCTCTTAAGGACACTTAAAATATGGGCAGGCCAAGAAACCAAAATATAACTCCATAATTTTAATTAGAAATGACTTTAGGTATACCTGATTCATTCAGTTGAAGTAGGTTTCATTTTCTTATTCTTTTTGTCATTGAAACAATAGAATGATAAAAATTTCAAATAGTACTAGAAGCTATACAATAAAAGTAATATATAATTCTACTCCATAATTCATCTCCCTTTGCTAGAGATAACCACTGCTAACAGGTTCTTGTTTATCCTTCCAGGAAAAAAAAAATACATGCAAACATACATATACATCTTCCCCCTGCTTTCTTTAAATGAGTGGGACCACGTTATGTACACACATCTGTGCTTTGTTTTTGTTTTCTTACTATATAATATTTTTTGTAGGTTATCCTTGAGAAAATGTCTTTATGCTGTTATGTGAGCTTAAATCTAGGCAGAACTCCTAGGTCAATGATTATATGTATTTTAATTTTTTGATGGACATTATCACATTGCCTGCCAAGGAGGATGCCCCAGTTTCTAGTCTCATTAACCAAATATGAGAATACCTATTTCTCCAAACCGTGGCCCACACAGCACTTTCAAACACTTTGATCTTTGACACTGTATTAGATATAAAGTTATCTCATGATTTGAGTTAGTCCTTAGTTATGAGTCAGATTGAGCATATTCTGACCTGCTTATAAGCCCAATTGTTTTTAAATTTTTTTTTTAGTTTCTGCTTTATAACAAATTTAATCAGTTATACATATACATATGTTCCCATATCCCCTCCCTTTTGCGTCTCCCTCCCACCCTCCCTATCCCACCCCTCCAAGCGGTCACAAAGCACCGAGCTGATCTCCCTGTGCTCTGCAGCTGCTTCCCACTATCTATCTACCTTACGTTTGGTAGTGTATATATGTCCATGCCGCTCTTTCGCTTTGTCACAGCTTACCCTTCCCCCCCCCATATCCTCAAGTCCATTCTCTAGTAGGTCTGTGTCTCTATTCCTGTCTTACCCCTATGTTCTTCATGACATTTTTTTTCTTAAATTCCATATATATGTGTCAGCATACAATATTTGTCTTTCTCTTTCTGACTTACTTCACTCTGTATGACAGACTCTAGGTCCATCCACCTCATTACAAATAGCTCAATTTCGTTTCTTTTTATGGCTGAGTAATATTCCATTGTATATATGTGCCACATCTTCTTTATCCATTCATCCGATGATGGACACTTAGGTTGTTTCCATCTCTGTATAAGCCCAATTTTTGTTGGGATTGTCATGCTACCTTCTAGTGTCTTTGAGAACAAGAACAACATGCACCCTTTGGGGTCATGAATTACATTGTCACTGGTGTTGCCAGTGACATCTAGCAGCTGTGTATAAATACAGTATTATTTTATTATGAAACTCTGTTGATAGACAAGGGTACTTCTATTATTACAGTGTGAGAGGAGCATTATACTTCTCATCCAACAGGCATTTGATTAATACTAGAATACAGCACAATCTATGCTCTGGAAAATGTTTGCATTTTCCTTTGAAATGAATTTTAGTCAAAACATTCCTCATGATATACAGACCATAAACTGCTACAAATGGCCAGATTTAGTGTTGCCAACTTATATTTGAAAGTCTTTTGCAGACTTATTTTGGTCTTAGGAAAAAGCACATTGGTCATAATTAACATTTAGAAATTTCTTTTTGGTAAGCAAACATTTTCATTCGGTATGTTCTCTGGCAGTGCCTTTTATTTGAGCTGCTTGGCTTGTATACACATAATATAAGCTAATTGTGGAAACCAGGAGCTTGGCATTCTCTCTTATTTTGATAGAAGCTGCTTTGCATAGGTTGTATTTATTAGCTATTCTAGTGACACACATCATCTGTGACTAATGTAGAAATGCTAATTGATAGTTCACAGGGAGCAGATGAAAAAGACCTTAGAATGTGACTATATTTAGGGTTGGTACATATTAAAAGAAATACAATCCTCTTTAGAAAGTGAGATAAAAGTAGAGCATGAAAGATGGTTTTCATCAATATCATGAACAGGTATTTTCTTAAATGGTTTTCCTACTAAATGAAAAATAGCAGCCTCAGGGCAGGGGAAATATTATGGAGTTAAAATAAAACTGGTGCTGTAATTTCAATGTCTAAATAAAGTAATCTTACGTGTACGGGTATGTTTTTGGTAATACTTGGGATATGTCTTTGAAGTATACATTAACAACATGGTCTATTATCTAGAGGGAGCCTTAAGACTCCCCATTCATTTCCCACCCTACCTCCTGTGACAAACAGACGTTAAGCTGACCCGCATGATCTCCATCTCCTAGTACTCACACCCCTGTACAATCCTCTCCCCTAAGTGTGCATGGAATTGGTGGCTTACTTATAAGCAGTATAAGATGGCAGAGATAATGGTGTGTCACTCCCATGATTAAATTATGTTTTATAGGACTCTGTCTTCCTTGCAGCCTTGCTCTAGAGACTTCCTTACAAGAAGCAAGCTGCCACATTGTGGGCTGTCTCTATGGGGAGGCCTACCTGGCAAGGAACTGAGCATGGCCTGGGGAAGCTGAGGGCCTCAGACCTAGAGTTACAAGAAACTGAATTCTACCAAAAATCATGTGAGCTCAGATTAGAACCCCAAGGCTCTGGAGAGACCAGATTTCTGATTGACACCTTGATTTCAACTTAGGAAACCCTGAAGCAGAAAATCCAGATAAGTTGTGCCCAGACTTCTGATGCACAGAAACTATGAAAGTAAAATGTATATTATTTGAAGATGCTAAAGTTGTGGTAATTTGTTATGCAGCATAGAAAATAAATAATACACTAATAGACAAAAACCAAAACCTATGGTATACTGTAATTTTGCTCAAAATATTTACTGCCCTTCTCTGGAGGCAAATTACACTTCCCTATTCCATTGGCATTGTGTGGTATATAGTACCCATCCCAACAGAAGGATTATACTTTCTTGCCCTTCAAACTCAGGAGTGACCATCTGATTTTTTTTGGCCTACAGATTGTGGATGGAAGCAAAAACTTTGAGAGCCAGCTTGAGGATGGCTATATTTCTCTTTTCTTTCTTTACCTGTGTCTGACCTACGTTGGAAATATAAACATTTCTTCTTAGAAGCCCCTGAAGATTTTAGGTTACTACAGCATAACCTTGTCTTTCTGAGGAGAATAATTCTGTCAGACATAACTGGGTCAAATTGCTGTGCAGAGTTCTAAAAGTGTTGTCTTTCAAGTGGCAGACTCTCTTAGATACTTCCCTTATTGTGTTATCTTCTTTGGTGATTGCTTCACATATTATTGTGCTCTGTGTCTTCTATAAACAGAGTCTGGTGCAGTGGGATAGTCTGAAGCTGGGTATTCTTGGGACTCTGATCTGGAAAGACTTCTGAGGATTAGGACAGAGTTCACAGGGAAGGACAGGTGAAGGGCACTGCTCAAGCCCTTAGAAAAGGCTCTTTCTGTGAGCTAGTTTTTGCATCATCCTCCTCACCTTTGTAGAGCAAGGACTTCAAAGAGTAAGCTGGGGTGGGGTTCAGGAGGAAAGGACTAAAGAGGACATTGGTCTGTCTCTAACTTGGAAAAAGGGATCCCCAAGGTCATAAGTGGTACAGCCAATTTCACCAGGGTGGAAAACCAAGTTCTAACTGGTAATAATGTTTCTTTTTCTCAGAATATCTACCATGCTTTGACCCTTCAAGAATTAGCCATGTTAAGTAGTTGATCAAGGATTTAGGGATTTTTAGATTCCTAGCATCTCTCTATTTGGAAACTTAGTGAACAGTACTGATGGTACTTAAATGTTTAAGGATAGGGTAGTAGAAAAAAGCAAGAGTGTATGTTTCACTCAAATCCTACCTTAAGTTGATCATTTAACGAAGGACAAGAAGTTTCTAAAATTTGTGTTTTTATCTAGCCACAAAATGGAGACTATTCCTAAATTCCTTTGGAAATATTTTAATGTGAAACAGGGTACATAGGAATTGGTGCATTTATTTCTACATGAGACTTAACTTTGACTTCTGTTGACTTAAGATCACCCTGCAATAAGCCTTCCTGGGTTTGAATTCTTACTCTGCCATTTAATTGCCTGTGTGACCTTGGGTAGGATCCTTAAATTCTCTATGACTCAGTTTCCTCATCTATAAAAAACACTGATCTCCTATGATTCTGTGAGAATTATGGGGATTAACTAGTACATGTAAAGTGCCTGCTTAAAGTTTAATAAACCTAACCTAACTCTTATTATTACCACTAGTGCTTCACAGTGAAAAAACTTCTGACTGTATTATTGTTGAGGAGACCTCAGTACATCCAAAGTAGCATTTCATTCACTTTCAGTTCTTTTCCTGTGCTTCCAGATTGGCTGTATCACACATTTATTAGAAAAACTGTAAAAATAACAGCTTTCTTTAAGCCTCCTTTCTTGTTATAGTCCCCCTACCAGCTGTTTGCTCTCTAGCAACAAAGTTAGAACTATGGTTTAAAAAATCCAGTTATGTTAATAAAGGAAAAAAAAAAAGGTTTTTGCTTTAGATATAGTCACTGGCTTTCTTTGCACCAGCTCATCAGCTAACTTCAAGTGTTCTGATATGCACTCTACCCCTTTCTACCCCTTTGTCATTAGCAGCCCTGCCTGCCTGCATGGTATAATACAATTTCCTTCTAGGGCAACAGGCTTGACCTGAGGACAGGACAGAGTTAGTAATTAATTGGTGGAGGCTGAGGAAAACTAGTTATTAGTGGAAGGCAAACAGTGTAAAATATAGTCTGAAGTAAAGCATCAAAATCAGGTTAGATCTAAGTGAGGTTAAGGTTTGAGAGGTTCTGCTCAGAGCGGGCAGGGTTTGGGTCAATGGGAGGCTTTAGAATGGCCATGATTCTTGTTGGTGTTTGGTATCTAGAGTGTGAGGATAAAGGAAGGCCTGACTGAAATGAGGTGAAGCATCTGAAAGTGTGGTCCAGCCCTGGAGAAAAAGTATCTATAGGAATTAGGAGAAAGGGGCAGGACCATATTGTTCAGGTTGGAAAGTTAAGCCAAAACAGGCTCTAGGGTCCTCCAAGTGTGATGGGGGGTTGATTAGGAAGGATGTAGCTCACCAATCATTTGGGGAACAAGGCCACTGTTCACTGAAGGATGCTTCCATGTGCTAAAGCGAGACCCAAAAAGAACCACCAGGCCTGATAGCACTGGACCAGGGCCTGGCTGGGGCTGAACTCTCAAGAGGAAGACACTATTACCAGCAGCTTGGGGTGAGCCTGAAACAGATATAGAGTTTAAATCTTAATGCATTATTTTCTTTGCTTTCTCAAAGTATAGCCTTTTTTATTTTTAAAGGGGTCAAAAGAACAACCTCTACTATTGTTAGCCTCCAGCTGTTTGCTGACATGTGTGGAAAGAGAAATTTGGAAAGATCTGGTCCTTGACCTCATCAGCATGTGTAGTTTCACTTTTTTGTATGTAAATGCCCTTATCCAAAATTAGATTTGAATAGCATGTTTGTTTCCAACAAACTAATCTTAATGTTTATTTAAGTAAAGCCAATTAATTAGCTAGTAAGGGTAATTACAATTGTTAACTAATTTATAAAATCCTATCAAATTTACTTTGGAGATTTAAGGAAAATGGTGGTTAAATCCTTAAATCTTAAGAGAGTATGTTTTATTAGATGACTACATCATTATAAAAAGGCTAAATAAGGATCTTTTTAACAAAAAACAGAAATGATAGAATAAACCTAATATATTCTTTAAATTTTCACACCTGAGCTTTTTTAAGCATGAAGGTATTTACTTTGATTGATAAAATAAATAATATATCAAAAAAGATGCTTTTAAGCTAGTTATTTTTTAAATGGAAAATTTTTGTCAAAAGAAAATCATACCTTATTGGGATTTGAGGGATTTTATTGTTTATCAGGGGAATGAAGAAGATTCAACCCCTGACTTGAGGGATTTTACCTTTCTTTGAACTTCTGGTAGTCATAAATAGAAATATATATGGCTATACAAACATATGTGTTATAGCCAAAGTCTGGAACACATGATTTTTGATAATCAATAGCAAAATTTATAATTAACTTAAACAGCTGGCTGAGAACCAAAGTGTCATACAGGAAAAAAAGAAAACAACTCTCCTTGTAAGTCAAATAACACTGCTACCAGCCAAATGTTGCATTAGATAGATAAACTCAAACTTGCTGACTTCCAAATATTTGTTGGTCATTAGCCAGCTGAAACAAAGACTGAAGTCAACATTATCCAACAAATGTTACCTCATTTGAAATTCAGAGTATAGCTCATAACATTTTGGTGACAGACTGATTTTAAGTCAGTGGGAAAACTGTGTTTGAGATATATTAATGTTTTTTTCTCTTTTGCATTTGCATGTACATGATCTTCTGACTAGTTAGTCTGATTCATCCATTTACCTAATAAAGCAGTCATTAGCTTTAGTTTAACAAAATAAGGTTTCAAGTAGAG
This sequence comes from Hyperoodon ampullatus, assembly GCF_949752795.1. Classification (NCBI taxonomy): domain Eukaryota; kingdom Metazoa; phylum Chordata; class Mammalia; order Artiodactyla; family Ziphiidae; genus Hyperoodon; species Hyperoodon ampullatus. The sequence continues at coordinate 70,168,985 of NC_136921.1, forward strand.
AAAATAATTATGAAACCTAGAATTTATTAAGAGAGAAAATGATTTTAATAATTCCTTTAGCACTTTAGTGTGCACTTTTGTTTGCCTATTCAATAACCAATAACTTTTCCTTCTCCGTTCTAACAGAACCTGATTTGGTTCAATTACCCTATTGAGCCATGTTTGTTAGGCAAGATATGTGACTGCACCAGCACAGGGCTGAATCATGACAGGTCTGAGCCAATCATGCTGTTCCCTTTCCTTTGCCAAAAAGTAGTTTTAGGTATAAGCACATGATGCACTTCTGAGAAGTGAGATGCTGAAGATATTGATCAAGATTTTCCTTGCTAGGGCTTCCCTGGTGGCGCAGTGGTTGAGAGTCCGCCTGCCGATGCAGGGGACACGGGTTCGTGCCACGGTCTGGGAAGATCCCACATGCCGCGGAACGGCTGGGCCCGTGAGCCATGGCCGCTGGGCCTGCGCGTCCGGAGCCTGTGCTCCGCAGAGGGAGAGGCCACAACAGTGAGAGGCCCGCCTACCGCAAAAAAAAAAAAAAAAGATTTTCCTTGCTATAAAAAGTCCCACTAATGTTGCTTTGGCAACTAATTGAATGCGTGAATTAGCTAAATGGTTATATCATTTTGTTGTTAGTGAGAGTAGGTTTAAATAGGCACGTAGTATATAAAATAATTATAGAGGAAGCACTGTGCATTAATTTAATTAGCATTAAATAACTAATTATTATTCAGGATGCCAAAAATAAAACCAAACCCACATTGAGGTGCTCACTAGAATGGGTAATGGAACATAAGTGAATATACAAGGGTTGACAAGAATGTGAGGCAACCGTAACTCTTATGTGCTGCTGATATATGTTACTCTTGAGTTTTTTTAAAGGTTTACAAAAAATAAATAAAAGAATCTGACAGAGGAAAAAGCAGTTATCTTCAGCCACTAGATAGTATTGTACTTTCCTGTGACATCTAAATGGTGGCAGCTGTCATGTGGCTGTCAACTGGCTAAGGATGGCAGGACAGAAAGATGTAGGGATGTCTGTCTTTGATGATACAGTCCAGCACTGAATTAACCAACCTGTAATGGCCCTACCTTGGGAATAATCACATCAGATAATGCCATTTCCTTAATGTCTAAGTCAAATTGAGTTGACATTGTCTGTTATCTGCTGCTGAAGGCATTCTAGTTGATACTTGTTCATTAACATATCAAGAGCTAGGCCTGACCATCTAGATTATAGTTTCTTCCATAATATTAGAGAGTATAGCCCTTCCATCATTAAGAAGGAGACATAGAAATAGTTCACAGAGGAATAAGAAGGGTATAACATGAGGGGAGTCTGTTTGAGAAAGGAAGGGGAAACATACCATTCGCAAGGAATTATGGGAATGAAGGGCGAAGATGAGACATGGACTACTCCTGATTGACTGAAGTCCTGGACATACAGAAACTGTAAAGCAGAGCATCTTTTGCACCAACTGATATTTGAAATTCTAGGCTAAGACTGTATTGTAAAGATCCTAGACCAACATGTGGGAGATTGCATCCATGTTAGAGGAGTGGTACTGGCAGAGGGCAGGCCTCAGTGTAGCTCCTCTGAGCCAACTTTGTTTTTCATGTAGTAGAAATAGGGATCCCAAAACCTAGGATTCCTCTGAGGTATGAAGACAGAAAGTTAGCCAAGAGTTTGGGTGGGGAGCTTGCCAGAAAAAATAGTGACTGTAAGTATAAAAGTGTAGTGCGTGCAGTATCCAAGGACTTTTTGGCAAACTACCTAGGATTCACAGCCAGCCCAAAGTGTGTTTGCAACACCATTGAGAGCTGAGTTCAGGCCAGTAGAGAGAACCCCTGAGCCCTAAGCAAGCTGAAGGAGAACAGGTCATGAGTTTGTTCTCTAGTGTAGGTATCAGTTATGGGTGCCAGTGGGGTCACTAGTGACCAGGCAAACAAGGAAATGTGAGTTGATTAAGAGCAAAGAGAGGGACTTCCCTGGTGGTGCAGTGATTAAGAATCCGCCTGCCAATGCAGGGGACACGGGTTCGATCCCCGGTCCAGGAAGATCCCACATGCCGTGGAGAAACAAATCCCGTGAGCCTCAACTACTGAAACCTGCGCACCCTAGCACCTAGAGCCCATGCTCTGCAACAAGAGAAGCCACCTCAATGAGAAGCCTGTGCACCACAACGAAGAGTAACTCCCGCTTGATGCAACTAGAGAAAGCCCATGCACAGCAACAAAGACCCAACACAGCCCCACCACCCCAAAGAAAAAAAAATGAGCAAAGAGAGCTGCACAGGGCACTTAGTATAAATAAGAGACTCTCTTCCTATGCCAACAAAGGATCCAATGAGCCATTCCCAGATGACACCTGGGGAAGACTAGAGAGAAGGTGAGGAGACCTGAAAGACTGAAGGAGACTAAGCATCCCTAAGAGGCTATTGAAACCAAGCATTGCATGTTTTCTTCATGCTTCTCTGACCCTGTTACAGGCAGTCCTTGGTTTGAATCTTTGCCCCATGGTTTGCTAATTGCATTGCTAAGGCATATAATTTAAGCCTCACAAGCTTTAGTTGACACCTGTCATGAACATGAATAATAAATTGTACACTAGGGCTCTTGTGAGCATTACAAGTTACATCTACAAAGTACCAAACACAAACCAGGCAAGGTAGATTACTTTGACATGAACCGTATGACTGTGCTTTTCTCTTCTGAAGACCAGAGTAGAAATGTAGATGGGGCACATTGGATGATTTATCCCAGGCAGGAGACTGGTTACCCTGCGGTAAACTGTGAGTTAGAGATCAGAGCAATGGTCACCCCTGGAAATGCCCTGTCTGGGTTGAGCCTAGAACCAAGAGTGACTTGATATCACAATACATTTGTCAGAGTCTGGTGAAATCAAGTTATGATTCATACAGGATCTGGGAGGAGGACAGAGTCTTGAGGTGGCGAGATTAACTTGGCCCAGGTTTGGGGAGTTGGGGTAACCCAGGTAATATGAGAGGTGAGGAAACCTCATGGGTAGTTGAATCCCTCTTTCATCCCTCCATCATGAAGAAAATGTTCTTCAGCTTTCCTCACGTTTCAGACCCAAACATTCAAACCTTACCTGTATTCATAGAAACACCTACCTAACATCCCCAAATATATATCAATAGAAAATGCCTCAGTGTAGGAGCTGAGTGGAAAAGGAAACAGTGCTCATAGGGAGGCAGCTGAGGTGGTATCTTTGCTTCCACTTGCTAGAGATGGGAATCTGGTCTAGTTGGGATGGACTTAGACATCAGAATATTATTTTGTCTAGTTGAATCAGTCTCCGATTTTGAGCCGGTTTTCTACTTTGTAAATTCAGTACATGATTTTTGACTTGAGTGGCAAATAACTCCATTGAGATGAACAATTAACTTGACTGTTGTACTTGTGTGTTAGGGCTGCCATAACAAAATACAGTACAGTGGGTGGCTTAAAAAAAACAGCAAAAATTTATTGTCTCATAGTTATGAAGCTAGAAAACTGAAATCAGGGTATTGGCAGGGCCCTCTACAACTCTGCAGAGAACTCTTCTTTGCCTCTTCCTAGCTCCTGGCTGTTGCTGGCAATCCTCGACATTCCCTGGATTGCAGCTGCATCAATCTAATGTCTTCCTCATGTCACCCCATGGCTGTCTTCACATAGTGCCTGTCTCTCTGTCCAAGTTTTCTCTTTGTATAGGGACAGTAAGTATATTGGATTAGATCCCACCCTAATGACCTCATTTTAACTTATTACCTCTGTAAGACTCTATTTCCAAAGAAGGTCATATTCAGAGGTACTGGAGAGTACTCACCTCTTTTCTCGGGGTGGGGGGACACATTTGAACCCATAACAGTCTACTCTCTGGCCTTCCAAAATTCCTGTCCTTCCCACGTGCAAAGTACATTTATCACATCCCAACATTCCCGAAAGTCTTAATCATTCCAGCATCAACTCTAAGTCCAAAACAGACCTCATGCTAAACAGAACAGCAAGTGTCAACAAATTTCAAAGGATTGTAATCATACAGATACAGCTTCTAACTACAGTGGAATTAATCAAGAAACCAGTAACAGAACAATAACCAGAACATTTATAAATGCTTAAAAAGTATCACATTTCTAAATAATCCATGGAAAAGAAATAACAATTAAAACTGGAAAAAGATGTGGTATATATAAACAATGGACTGTTACTCAGCTATAAAAAAGAATGAAATAATGCAGTTTACAGCAACATGATGGACCTAGAGATTATCATACTGAGTGAAATAAGTCAGACAGAGGAAGACAGATACTATATGATGTCACTTATATGTGGAATCTAAAAAAATGATACAAATGAATTTATTTACAAAACAGAAACAGACTCACAGACATAGAAAACAAACTTATGGTTACCAAAGGGAAAGGGGGAGAGGGATAAATTAGGAGTTTGGGATTAACAGGTACACACCACTATGTAATAGATAAACAGCAAGGATTTACTGTATAGCACAGGAAACTATATTCAATATCTTGTAATAACCTATAATGGAAAAGAATCTGAATATCTATATCTATATCTATATCTATATCTGAATCACTTTGCTGTATACCTGAAACTAACACAATGTTGTAAACTATACTTCAAAAATAAAAAAGATACCACCAAGAATCAGGAATAGACGAAACATTTCTATCTGGACTAGACTCCCAGATAGATGTACAATGAAACTGACTCTGGTCAGAGAGTTTGGGAGATATCAGATAGCTTCTTGACCTCCATGTTTCTCTTTTATCCACCCAGACCCCCAGGATGTGGCTCTGGGCCTGGGCTGAGCCATATCCACCCTGAGGAGCAGTTAGGGTCTGAATAGTTTGGTTTGATCCCTGGTCTAGGTGCTGGCCCTAAATTCTGGACTCTACATGGATGGGCAGAGGGCACACTACCCATGACCCTTATGTTTTGCCTTTGTGGAGGTGAAAATGGGGAGGTCTTGGGGGGATGGCATGGACCCTGAGAGGTGTGAACAAAAGTGATATTCAAGCTATAGAATTATCAGGAACAAGCCAAGCATTCCACTGATTCTATTCAAGCTTGTACTGTGCAATAAGACAAGAAAAAAAAAGGCATAAGGATTGAAAAAAATAAAATTCGAAAAAATTTTGAACTGACTAATAATGAATATATGACATGTTAAAGCCTGTGGGATCCTGCTAAAGCAGGACTTGGGGGAAATTTATAGCTTTAAAAGTATAAATAGAAAAGAGGAAACATTAAGAATTAGTTATCTAAGCTTCCATCTCCAGGAACTAGAAAAAGAAGAGCAAATAAAATACAAAGAAAGAAGAAGGGAGGAAAGATAAAGAGAACAAGTCAATGAAACAGAGAAAAATTGTAAATGTTAGAGATGAGTTCTTTGAAAATATTAATAAAATTAACAGACTTCTATAAACATGGGCTAAGAAAATAAAAGATAGAAAACAGCTGTTCAGTAGAAGGAAAGAAAAAGGGACTATTACTGTAGATCCTACAGGGATGTAAAAATAAGTTGATATTGTGAATGGTGCTATATCTGTTAAATAAATTGAATCTGAATATAAACAACATTCCTGCAAAGAAAAATTCCTGGCCTATAAGGTTTCACTTGTGATTTCTTTCAAATATTTAAAAAGAAAAAATAATAGTAATCTCACACAAACATTTGAAAATAGAAAAAAAAGAGGACATTCCCTTATTTCTTTTTAGGACAAAATATCCTGATCCCAAAACTCTATGTGGACACAAGAAAAGAAAATTATAAGCCAGTATCTGTAAACTTAGATACAAAAATACTAAATAAAATATTAACAGATCAAGTTCAGCAGTATATGAAGAAAAGATAATATATTGTGAACAAGAAGAGTTTATTCCAGAAATGAAAGATTGGTTTAATATTTGAAAATTAATCAGTGTAATTCACATTAACACAATCAATCAATGTGTAAAAAGCATTTGTTAAAATTCAGTCATTCTCTATTTTAAAAACTCAGCAAAATAATAATAAAAGGAAACATTCTTAATTTAATAAAAAGTATCTACCAAAAAAAATCTACATCTAAAATTGTAGTTAGTGGTGAAATAGTAAAATTTTCTTTCTGAAGTTGAGAAGAAAATGATGTATACCATGACCACTTGTAATCACAGTGTCTTAGTTATTTTAGTCATTGCAGTAAGAGAAAAATTTGAAAAGAATAAAAATTGGAAAGAGGGAGCAAAACTGCCGTGAAATATAGGTGCTGCAATTGTAAATATAGAAAATCCAAAAGTATCTGGAAAAAACTGGAATAATTAGCAATAGAATTTAACAAGTATGCTGAATATAAATCAACATTCAAAAGTCAATTATTTCTATATACTAACAACAAGCACTGAAGAATAAAACTTTAAAAATATTATTTAACACAAGATCAGAAATTATAAAATTCTTAGGAATAAATAAAAAAAGAGATATGTAATCTACACTAAAACTACAAAGCACTGCTCAAAGAAATCAGACATAAATAAAAGGAGTGATATATCATGTGCGTAGATTGCAAGACTCAATAGTGTTAACATATCAGTTTTCTTCAAATTACTCTCTTGATTCAATGCAATCAAAATTCCATTTTGTAGAAATCAGCCAATTTTCATATAAATTTTAAATCAGTACTCATGTTAAATTCACTTACTAACTTTTCTAGTTTGTAGATACTTTTTGACTTTTCTATATCCACAACCTGTCTGTCTCTTATTTGATAGATTAAAAAGAAGTGTACCAGTCTTGGAGTCAGGATCTGTATCCAATTTCTGTCACAGACCTCCTGGGGAGAGCAAGCCAGGAAATCTTTCAGACCCTCAGTTTTCCCATGGACAGAGTGGAGATGGGGCTGTATGATCTCTATGGTCTTGTGTAGGTATACATTTTATAGATTTATCAAGTATAAATAAAAATTATCATATCCATCTAAATGGCTAAACATCATAACATCCAAAATAAATCCAGAAACTTTTGTCGAAATATCGATTACTGAAAGGGAGAAAAATTATAGGAAAATTGTTTTTTCCTCACATATTAATTTTATGGTTTTCTTCTTGTTGCTCTGAGCTATAAAATGGTAATTTCTTCTCACTGAACAAAAAAGGTAAATTTAATGTGTGATATTTTTATCTTAAATTTTTAGGAAATGTAATTTTACCTCCTTTTATGGGCATTTAAATCATCTTTTATTATATAAAAATGATGGGATTATTAGGTAGTCTGTTTGCAGTGATAAGTATAGAACTTTAATAAACCTAAAATATTTAAAATTGAAAACATTAAATAATAATGGCATTAAAGTAATTTCAGGGCTTCCCTGGTGGCGCAGTGGTTGAGAGTCCGCCTGCCGATGCAGGGGACACGAGTTCATACCCCGGTCCGGGAAGATCCCACATGCCGCGGAGCGGCTGGGCCCGTGAGCCATGGCCGCTGAGCCTGTGCGTCCGGAGCCTGTGCTACGCAAAGGGAGAGGCCACAGCAGTGAGAGGCCCGCGTACCACAAAAATAAATAAATAAATAAATAAATAAATAAAGTAATTTCAAGGGCAAATTAGGTATAGTCCTTAAGTGAGTTAAAATTTAGCTTTAGTGTAATAATAGAAACAAGAAAGAAAAAACAATGTTCAAACTGTAATTCTCTCTCCATGAAAGATACGTGGATGATGGACGCTAGTCCAGTAAAAACTGCTTGGGACAGGTATGCCCAGCTTTGTCCAACTCCAGAAGCTTTTCCTTCTGGTATGACTGAAAAAATAATTATCTTTTCAAGGCAGCAATACCCATATATCTAAAATTAACTTTCAAATTAATAATTTTAAAATAATGAATTACTTGGGAGGTGGAGAGGGCCTGGAACAATGAAAAAGAGATATTGGATTATGGGAGGAATATCTTTTCTAGGGTAATATTTGTTCTCTCTAGCATGACTATAATTTATTGATCTCTCCCTTTTCTGTTATTTCTTTGTAGATTCATAGCTTATTATCAGGTCCCCATTACCTTGCTCCCTTTTTTGCCTTCTTCACTTTTTAGTTCCCTAGTCCTGTTTTTCTTGCCAAATCAAGAGTAGTGAAGTAAGGCTATAGTGATTGTAGATTTTGCCTTCCTCAGAAAGTTTGGGATGATAAAGTAAATCATTAAGAATTTTATTTGCATTCTCTGATCCCATTGAGCAGTGCTGCCTTTTAGGCAAGTATGGCCTCTATCCCTGAGGCATAGACCACGGACCCTGGACTTGGGGTAGAGTCTTTATAAAAATTTTTCTAAGTCTCCTTTCATAGCCTGGAACTGAACAGGGCTGCCAGTGAGCACTTTCCAGATCAGGTGCACAGAAATTTTTGTAAGTCCTTGTCCCTATTTTTCCTCTTTGGGGCACTCTCAGTCTCTCTACTCTGTAAGGTTAGGAAGACCAGATGCTCAGAAATGTTCTGGGATTTGATCCTCCGGGGTCATCCCAGCCTCCTCTCATCTTGAACTGGTTCCTAAGAATTAAATAAGTAGTATCAGTGAACTGTAGAGGCAACAAGATCTATGTTGTTTCCATGCAAACAGGTTCTGAAGGCCATGGTATTGTAGGTAGTAACAGCACTATTACCTTTTTCTCACAGTGGGATATATGAAATTAGATAGGAATGACACGTTTGACAGTAAAGAACATGACAAGATGGTTCTCAGACCTGAACAGGAATAGATGTTGCCTCAACACTATGAAGAATCTTCTCTGACTGGGCAATTAACAAATATTTAAGGACTTCTCTACCTGTGTTTCTAAATATTTATTGACAAATAACCATACTTCACATGGACCCAAGGATTTTATAATCCTTTTAAAATAAAATTGCTTACATAAACAGGGGGATTCACATACCCTAGGGACAGCCCTGGCTGAGAGAAACAAAGAAGACTTTGGAGTTGATAGTTAATTTCCTGGTCTCTGGGCTGTATCCTTGAGGTTGAAGTCAGGTGTATGAACTATTACGAACTAGCAAGGGCATACTTAAGACAAGCTAAGACTGCAGTGCTGCCAGGGTGGAGGACAATAATTGTCAGTTATTATTGAGAAAAACAATATCATAATCATAGCAGTTTTCTTCAGAGACCTGTTGGAGGTAGGGCTGGATGGAAATGTAAGAACTAATAATGAAGTTGGTGGTGAGGAGAATTGAAAACAGGCTGGGACAATGTGATGAGCAATTCATTTGCACAGTTCAGAATAGACCATTAATGGCTAGTATGCTCTGTGGAAACCCCTTTATGTAGGGAGCAAGTACAGTGAGAAGTGGGACCTTAGAGGAACCATTATCAATCAGCTGGACATGGAAAAATTAAGACTGCATGCTCCTTGAAGGGAGAGACTGACCTTTTTTTTTTTTTTTTTTTTGCGGTACACGGGCCTCTCACTGTTGTGGCCTCTCCCGTTGCGGAGCACAGGCTCCGGACGCGCAGGCTCAGTGGCCATGGCTCACGGGCCCAGCTGCTCTGTGGCATGTGGGATCTTCCTGGACCGGGGCACGAACCCGTGTCCCCTGAATCGGCAGGCGGACTCTCAACCACTGCGCCACCAGGGAAGCCCGAGACTGACTCATTTATCACTGGAATTGCAGAATCTATCATCTAGCCTAAAATATAGGAAAAGCTCTGGAAATGTTTGTTGGATGACTGAATGAAAGCACTCAAAAGAAAGAACAAAGTTTTATCATTTTGAGGATTGGAAAAATACAGAAGCCAGATTACCAAACTTGCCTTACGTTTTCATCCTTCAACTTTAATTGGAAAAAAATGTTAGTAGATGCAGTCAGATTGGATTTTAGGGTCATAAAAGAGACAGATCAGCACAAGGAGCAGTCTTGCAGGAAAGTTAGAATAGGGTTTTGTTTATTCTGAAAGGACCCATTTCCACAAAAACAGAATTGAATCCAGAGGCTTACTGGGAGGTGATAATACTCTTAGTGGGACCACAATTCTTTTTGTGGCTCAAGACACAAGAGTTAATTACAGCTTTCCATTATGGACTTCCTCATGTTCCTGCTAGGGAGTGAACAGATCTTTTTCCATTAGTAATTTCCCCTGAAATTCCCATTTTCCTTATTCTGTTGATAAGACAGAATCACACAACTCCATCTGATCCTACATCTGCTTGTCCCCATCTATGTGTCCCTGAAGTGGGAACAATCTTGCTCTCTTCAGAGCTTTCTATGGCTGGCCCTGCAGATGTGGCACAGGAGACCTCACCTTGGACTGTGCTGCTTGGTGGGTCTGTTGTCATTTTAAATTATATTAAGTACTTATTTCCTATAGGATGGAGGTGGACAGGGTGCCTGCTTATCTATGCTGACAATGTGCCTAAAAGAGAGGACTACAGAGAAAGCAAAGCTTAAAACTAAATTTACCTGCATCCTCATATCCTTCCTCCACAGACACCTGCTTCTTTACTGTTGGTAATAATGGGTTTGGATTATATTGGTTATGCATCTAACTTGATTTATGTCATTAGCTAGTTAGTAGAGGTTTCTAAGCAAAGACTTTTTTGTGGACACTCTTTGGGACACTCTCATGTTTTTCCCAAAGTGACTTTACATGGCATGCAGGGAACATGCTGACCTCTGTAGCCCTTTATCTTGCACCAACTTTTTTTAGTCCATCTACAACCACTCAAATTATGTCAAAACACAAAAAATGAGATTATATTCTAAATTACAATGGGAAGTGTAGGCCATATTTCAATGTGATTTCACACAATAGTGTACTCTGCACAAGGTGGGCGCTGGTCACCATAGTGTTCTTGCCCTGATAAGGCTGCTGTGATGTCAGCCATTTACTGAATGACACTTCCTTTTGGAATGCAGTTCATGGCTCCCAAGATAGAAGTAGCTGAAGCTCCAGACCTAAGTCTCCATTTTCTTCACATCACTCAAAACAGACAAGTCATTACAAATACTGGGATTCTATGGGGTGACTCTTTTCTCTACCCACTTTCTTTATGAGGATCCGGACTAAGCCTTCCATCCACGTGCAGTACTTCCCCTGCTTTCTTGATCCAGCATCCTCCCACCCCCACAGCTCTCCAGGCTTTATTCATAAGTATACAGGTGTGCCCTAGAATTAACTATATATCCAAAGAAATTAAAGGCAGGATCTCAAAGATTATATCTGCACCTCCCTCCATCATGTTCATTGTAGCATTATTCACAATAGCCTAAATATAGAAATAACCTAATGTGTCCATAGATGGATGAATGGATTTAAAAAATGTGGTAAATACACATAGTGTAATATTATTCAGCCTTAAAAATAGAAGGAAATCCTACCATTTGCAACATGAATGACCTTGGGGACATTATGCTAAGTAAAATAAGCCAGACTCAGGAGGACAAATACTACATGATACCACTTACCTAAAACTTAAAAATGTGACTCACAGAAGCAGAGAGAAGAATGGTGATTACCAGGGGCTGGGGATGGGGGAAATGGGGAAGTTTGAGTTGAAGGATACAAAGTTTCTTTTGTGCAAGATGAGTAAGTCCTAGAGATCTACTGTGTAGCAAAGTGCCTGTACTTAATAACACTATACTGTATATTTTAAAATTTGCTAAGGGTGTAGATCTTATGTTGTACTCTTACCACAAAATAATAAAGAGGGCAGGAAGAAATGTTAAGAGGTGATGGATATACTTATGACTTAGACTTTGGTGAGGGTTTCATAGATGTAAACTTATCTCCAGACTCATCAAGTTGTATATATTAAATATGTACAGCTTTTTGTATGTCAATCATACCTCAATAAAGTAGTTTATAAAAACAAACACCCAGAAGCAGAAGCGGTAGATGAGAGCACAGTACTCTTGTGGGCTAGTTGGGTGGTATAATCGCTGAATACTAAGACTGCATACATAAAAGCCATGGCATAACTAGGGGAGTCTAGCCACAATCCTTGCTAACCTCTAGTCAGTAAGAAAACTACACTCCAGTCTTGACAGTCTGTATTAAGAATGAGGGCAATTTTGTTATGCTATTTGTCACTCAGAAAGAATGCAAAAACATATGTAACTATAGTGTTTCAGTAATATTATCATAAAGCATTTAATAAAGAAAAAAAGTTGTTTTTACCCTCATCCAGAATGTAAATTGTGATATCAAAACAATGTGCTAGATTATTCTAACCAGAGTAGATGGGAATGGTAAGATTTTAATTTTAAAAAAAGTACATTCTATTATTTTTTGCTTTCTAATAAGTCATTCAAAATTAAAAATACATTATTAAGGCGCTTCTATTTAATAATTTACTATAATGAAATTCTAAGTCATGTATATTATGTCTTTCTCTGCTTTTTTTATCTCACAATCAAGAATTTTATTTTCTATCACTCTCATTGTGTGGGCCAATACTGATTTCCCTCTTCTCTTACCTCCCAGTTTCTTCTGAGTTCTCCAAAATCTGACCCAATGTGCCTTTTGGTGCACCCCTGAGGCCACCATCTAAGTCTGATTCAAAAGTCAGGAAGGATGTTATAAGTCTGCTTTCAAGAAGGTAGAGTCATGTATTCATTTCTATAACTTTCAGGATTCATACTATAGATGTTACCTTGAAGAACCTGAAACAGTCCCAGTGGCTCTCATTCCCTTCCCAGAGAGATTTCTTTTTTCCTTGTAGGATAAGGTCCATTAGTCTTGTACAATTTCTGAGAACAGAAACTTTAGATAGAGTGCATTTTCCACCTGCTTTCCTGACTGATAAAAATTGATGTAATTTAAAGCAACATCTTGAAAATAGATGTACACATTTGGTAGGCAATATAGTTAATATTTCCTGAACATTTTTTATGAACCAAGAACTAGATTAAGGACATTCCATGGATTAGCTAATTTATCCTTTATAGCAACCTTATGTGTAGATACTCTTATACTATTCTTACAGATGGAGAAATTGAAGTTTAGGAAAGTGATTTTGCCTACAGGAAATAGGTAACGGCCGATAGGGCAGAGGTTCCAATGCAGGCAGTGTGACTCCACAAGCCACACTCTTAATCACTGTGTTGTGTAATTAACTTGAACAGTTGCCCAAGACTAATTTCCATAGTGGCTTATTTAACTAACTATTTAAATCATGAGAAATCACGTAACCTGGCTGTGTCTCAGATTCTTCATTTATTGCAAAAGAGGATTGTTCAAAATGGTGATTTTTGTCTCTTTCAGTTTCATAATTGTATGAGGGATTAGGAATTAGAATCCTTGGAGAGATTACATTGCCTCTTCTAGAAAATTTCTATAACACTCAGCATCACTTAGTTGCTGGGTTTACCACTATGTATGTTTTAGAACCAGAATGTAGTTTAAAACTAGTGAAGTCCCACTTACGGATGTGTTACTGTCACCCTTTCCTTTATTTCCATTTCAACTATTTCACAAAGCATTTACTTAAAACTAGGAAAATAGGACCATAATATGTAGCACATGTATGTGTGTGTGTGTGTGTGTGTGTGCGTGTGAAAAAGTAAAAGATTGTATATGAGAGAATGAGAGTTGGGTGTGTAAAAGAGTATGTAAGAGAGTGATAAGTGTATGAGAATGAGTGTGAGACTGTGGGAAAATATGTTTGTGGAACAGTGTGAGCATGTGAGAGTGTAAGAGTATGAGGGTGCATGCCAGAGAAAGTGTATATAAGAATCAGCACGAAAGGGAGAAAGTATAGGTGAGTGTTCAGTAAAGAGTATGTGAGAGAGATAAAGAATGAATACACCAGAGAATGTGGAAGGAGGGAGAGAGATAGAGCACGTGTAAGAAAGTTTTCGGCAGATTGTGAATGTGAGAGGGTGAGAAAAAAGATTGAGAACAAATGTGAATGTAAGAGAGTATATAAGCGTGTATGTGAATGAATATTTGTGTGAATGTGTGTGTGTATGAATGTTTCACTAATTAGGCACATGAATTTTCCCAAGCGTTAGAGGTGAGCCCCATGGGGTTAGATGTATTTATTTCAGGAACAATTTAGAGTATGGACATTTCTGAAAATATTACATCTTTAGTTGTACCTTCTTCTTTTGGTTAGCTGATTAAATATAATCAAGTACAAATAACTTCATTTAACTAATTTGATTAATCACATAAAACATTTGATTAATCAAATACAGGTTTGATTAAATTATTTAATCAAATAATAATTATTTGATTAATCAAATACAGGTCATTAACTTAGGATGTGTTATACTTAGATGTAGGGGTAGACTAAAACACCTTTTTTCATTATACATGAACTGCCTTGCATGGTGCACACTACCTGGTAAGGGCTCAATAAAGATGGGTGAAAGGGCTTCCCTGGTGGTGCAGTGGTTGGGAGTCCGCCTCCCGATGCAGGGGATGCAGGTTCGTGCCCTGGTCCGGGAGGATCCTGCGTGCCGCGGAGCGGCTGGGCCCGTGGGCCATGGCCGCTGGGCCTGCGCGTCCGGAGCCTGTGCTCCACGGCGGGAGAGGCCACAGTGGTGAGAGGCCCGCATACCGCAAAAAAAAAAAAAAAAAGATGGGTGAAAGAATGCATAGATGAATAAATAAAAGCTTACATGTATAAATTAAGGAGTGATTATATCTAGTTATTCCTTAAAAAGAATTTGAGCTGAGGATTTGGGTTCAACTGGTGTGCTAGAACATTCCCAAGAGAATCCAGGAATGAACTGGGGGAAGAAGCCAACCAAAGGTTTGCTTTCCAGTAAAAGTCCTGGTCTCAGCCTAACACCTCTGGGGCTCTGAAGTACACATTGCACCTCACAGTGTTGTCACTCCAGGGAAGATGAACTGGGTGTTTATACTCAGCACAAGTTGTGAAGGACAACAAACTCCTGGGTCCCTCTGACTCTCACCTGTAGGTAGCTCCAAAGTCCAAGGGCAAATCTAAAGTTTCCATAATGAGCAGTTAGCAATGAAACACACAGAGTCAGGAGGATTGATCCCCAGCGCTAGTAAGAGGGATTGACAGAACGTAAGTGAAATGCCAACAGGGTTTGCTACAGCCAGCAATTAGCAATTAGTGTAGCCAAGATTTTAATGCAATTAGTGTAGCCAAGATTTTAAAGCAAATCTTTAGTTAAGAGAATGAGAGTTTCAGGTACATTACAGTAAAACATTGCTTTATCTAAATGTAATCATAGTATTATTTGGTTAACCAACTCTAAAAGAAAATACTAAAATATTTTATCTTCAAACGCAAATGGTTTCAATATTTCTGTGATCTCTTTATAATTGCAAAGCATTTTACATACCTTTAATCAACATGCACAGACCATTTTATACTCCTTTTTTAAAAAAAATTAGCGTACATCCTTGTGCCAGTGACTTCTTAACCAAGGTACACCAGACTCTGCATAGCCTGGTCACCTCTGCCTCACTGGTCCCGTATCTCTTCTCTATCCTCCTGTCTCTCTGCACTTCAGCCACAGTCATGATCTTTCAGTTCCTTGGAATCAATCAGCCTTTCCTTCATTTGGGTCTTTTTCAGGCTGGACCTCAGAGCTTCCACCTTCTTCAAATGACTGGCTCCATCTTAGCCTTTAGATCTCAGCTCACATGTAACCCCCTTTAAGAAGACTTCCCTGACCAATCTGTCTTGAGACAGCCCCACTGAAGTCCTTTACCTCTTCACTCTGTTCCTTCACTTTGTAGCACATACTTTTTATACTCTATTTCTTTGCTAATTCACCTATGTCTGTTTGCCCCACTACACTTTAAGCTCCATGAGTGTAGAGACTATCTCAGTTTACCACTGTAGACCTAGCTCCTTGTACAGTGTTGGCATAAAATAGGTACTCAATAAGTATTTTTTGAATAAATAGAAGTGTGACTATCCAGTGATATGACCTTTTTATGAATACATTAGAACTTTGACCTCTCACTGGGTATTACTTCCTTAAGCAGCCTCACTGCGATGATACATATTTATTTAAATGACACTCTTATTGTTCAAAATATGTTTGAAACCTCTGTTAGAATTATTCCTCAGAGTATACTCTTTCAAATGTCTTTAATAATGATAAATTATATCCTTTGAAAGGGATTTTTTTTTTTTTTTGTAGAAATAGCCAATTTTCTATAGTGGTCAAGACTGGAGAATAAACTCAAGAATACTGTTTTTTGGTTGCATTAAAAGTACTGTGGCTGACTTTTTTTTTTTTTTTTTTTTTTTTTTTTTGAGAGGCTCAGGAACTGGCTCTACAGGTTTTTCCAACAAATTTCAGATAAGATTTCATGCAACAGTGGTTGCAAATCTGTTGCATGCAAATATAGTTGGGAGTGGTTCTTGGTGTCTCTGGGTAAAGGATAATGCACATTTGAACATTATTCTGTTTCTTGTTACAAACAAATTTCAACTTCCTCACTTTAGAATTACAACTTCACCTAAAAACAATGAAACTAACGAATTTTTAACATGTTTTTTAATGATTATCTTTACTCAAATGAGTAGCATTCTCAATAACTTTGAAAACCTAAATTAATTATGGTTGACCACACCTGCAGAAACCCTCTTTAGATGCAGTAAAACCAGTCTACATTATCCTAATTGGGAGAAAAGGCTGCCTGTTTTAGTAACAAGTTGACTTAGAACATTAATTTTAAAAGTGCAGTTTTATTATTTTTAAGTACCTGTAGTCACACTGCTGACAGGGGCAGGAAAGCGGAAAGTAGGCTATGTCTTTTATTTTTATTTTTTTATTTATTTTTGGCTGCATTGGGTCTTTGTTCCTGTGCGTGGACTTTCTCTAGTTGCAGCAAGAGGAGGTTATCCTTCGTTGCAAACGGGCTTCTCATTGTGGTGGCTTCTCTTGTTGCAGAGCACAGGCTCTAGGCACGTGGGCTTCAGTAGTTGTGGCACATGGGCTCAGTAGTTGTGGCTCATGGGCTCTAGAGCACAGGTTCAGCAGTTGTGGTGCACGGGCTTAGTTGCTCCACGGCACGTGGGATCTTCCTGGACCAGGGCTTGAACCTGTGTCCCCTGCGTTGGCAGGAGGATTCTTAACCACTGTGCCACCAGGGAAGCCCCTAGGCTATGTCTTAAAAAATCATGTAAATGTATTTTTGGTAATTATCTTATTCATGTTTAGCAGTTTTTACTCATAAAGTGGTTTTATAATTCTCTGTAAAGAATTTCTTGGCCTTCAACTTTAATCAGGCTAATAACTTTCTATAGTTTCCTAATCAGCTATATTTTGGGTGGAGCAAAGTGAAATTTTAGCTGGTACTAGTTACAGTTATCCAAATTTCTTAATGAGTACGGAGGGAATGAATGAGTCTTTTTTTCTCCTTAAGTTTAACCAATAAATTCATTAGGAAAAGCTTTGAAGCTTATTTATAACACATTCTCTCCTGTAATTCCACTGTCCTGTGAATAACCCTCTACCTGTACTCTATAAACTTGCCTAGTCACTCTCCTGTAAATATTTCTTGCTCTGTCTGATATTTGCGCTTTGTTGGGTACAGGATTGGGGAAGGCAGACACATGGATTAATTCTAGGTTGAGGTTTTGCCAGATGGGAGGAATGAAAGAAACATGGGACCAAAGAGTTTTGGATATTGAAAGAGAATGGTTGAAACTCTGGACTGGTTCTACCTATGAGGTTGTAGATCAGTTGTGAGAGTAATTGGGCAAATTCACTGGAAGGATAGGTGGCGATTGGGATAAATGACTGGGACATCTGAATAAGCAATTTTACTTTCTGGTAGTGACACATTTCAACAGTATGTCTGTGGGAATATGGGAAGTAATAAAGCCAGTGGAGTAGAATTGAGGGTCATTAAACATGGCATGGTCAAGGAGGTGAGACGCTAGAATATTGGCTGAATTGCCCTCATGTTGAGCATTGGATTCCATCAGGATAATGGCAGATTTGGATTGGAAAGGAAGACTATGAGTCTGGTAATCAAATTTTTCATAAATGGAGGAGAGACCAGTGGACAATAGGCAACATACATACATACATACATACCATAAGTGTTCATTGCTGACCTATCCCAAGAAGGCATAAATTTTTTCTTTTTTTCACTACTGAATCCCCAGCACCCAGAGCAATGCTTGGCATATAATAGATGTTCAACAAAATATGTGTTGAATAAAGCAATTAAATTGTCCCTCATCATCTAGACTGTTCCAACGGACAGTGATAAAATTTTTTCACAACTGTGTAAGAATGCACAAGATTTGGAATTATTTTTAAACAAATTTACAGCTCTTTCTTTTATTAGCAAGTGAAATATTGCAGTTTCTTGGAATAATGTGAGCAGACTGTGAATGCAATAGAATTTTTCGTATTAAACATTTCGAAGCGTTGATGATGTTCTCACTTATAGGACGTGCACA
The DNA here is from genome assembly GCF_949752795.1 of Hyperoodon ampullatus. Classification (NCBI taxonomy): domain Eukaryota; kingdom Metazoa; phylum Chordata; class Mammalia; order Artiodactyla; family Ziphiidae; genus Hyperoodon; species Hyperoodon ampullatus. The sequence goes on from NC_136921.1 coordinate 70,187,374, forward strand.
CATTGTTGGGGCAGTCACCCTGACACCAGCTTGGATGTCACTAGTAAAGGTTGCATCAGCCACAGAGAGCCTTATCCCATACATGTGAAGAGAGGCACCCTGCTCTTTGCATGGAGCTGCACTTACTAGACCTAGACCCTGCCCCGCATCCTCATTCTCCGTCCCACCCTGAACTCCCCCATGCCTTCGTTCCGGTTTTCTTCTTGGTTCCTAGAACACCCCTCCAGCAGCTCCATAGGCCCGTTGTCTGGGGCTCTCATCTGGCCATGTGATAGAGCACCTCCTTGGCTGCAAGTAGTGCCTTGTCCTGGAGCAGCCAGAGATGAAGGTGTTTTTCTCCCGCTGGGGTGGAGGGTGGGGCTTTGGCTGCCCAGGGCTCTGTCTACTCTGAGAGATGAAGGGATTAGGATCTTGTGATACAACTGCAATTTATTCATCACTTGTTCACCTTATTGGCAGCTCTGTGTTAATCAGAATCTTGCTGTTTTGATATTCTCTAATACAAGTATGCATAACTGTATACCCTCAGACTTCTACTGGAGCTTTCCTTTCCTTGCTGTAACTTTAGGAGATCCCCAAGATTATCTAGCAAATTCTTGAAGCTCCCTGAAACTGCTGTTGGCTTTATTGTCCCTTCCTCCTGGACTAGTGCTTGATGCCTCATTTGGTTGCTGTTTCCTCTGTCTTGCCTCCACAGGCCTGCCTTTACCAGTATTTTAAGGTCTAAGAAATTGGTCCCCTCAACTGTTTCTAAGGAGAGACACTGGGCACCAAGGTATTGCTGAATTTATTCATACACCTCTTTTAGTCCTGCTTGCTGACTTTTCTTTAGTAATACATACACCCCAGGATGGCTGGTTTTGACTTAAGTTCGCTAACAACTACCAGGCTACACTATAAACTATAAATGTCTTCAGACATACTTCAGTCCAACTCACTATGCCTAAGGACTTTTTCCTCAAAAATGAATTGTCTCCCAGAATCTCTAGAGTACTCCTTGTTAGGATCTCTTAGATCTTCCTCCTTCTTTTTGCTTCAACTACAAGTGCAAACTATTTAGAGTTCTTTTCTCAGAAGGCTTCAATACCCTTTGCAAATTAATAGATGCAAATAGGAATGGAGGCTGAAGCCAGAGGATCAACTATCTAGACATTCTGGGTCATGGTCCATTTGGGAACTCACTACACTGTTAAATGTTCTCTATTGAATAATTCTGCTTGTTGGACAGTAAAGGAAAACATGGGTGATTTATTTTATTTTCTATTGTTGATACTTGTGGTAGAGGGTGACAAGTATAAAATATTCACCAAGCAAACTGACTTCAAGGCTACTTTAATATTAATACATTAGAACTTTACTATAATATTTCTTGGTATAAAACAGAATTTGGTATAAATTTGGTTGGACTTGGTTCTCAACAATAGGGGTCAAGTTACTGAAATCCTGGCAGTCTGCTTTTCACTGCTTGATCAGAACCTTCTTATTTCATGCCTGGAGGAACTCAATGACATTCTTATTGAACTCTGTCACTTCAGTCTATTCCTCTTCAAGTTCATCCTAAAAGAGCCACTGAGATAATTTTTCTTAACCAGAATTATAAAGTTAATAGTGCCTGCTAGAATGTGTTCAATAACTATTTGTTTAATTTAAATTTGAATCATAGTTTTAATTTTGTGAATCATAGTTTAAGAATGCACAGCTCTTTCTAAAGATCTAATGAGCCAAACTCAAGCTCCTTGTTCTGGTCGTCTCATATCTACCCATCCTCTTATTCTCATTATTTCCCAGAAAATGCTCTTCTCTTTTTAAATTAAACCCAATTAATTCAACTCCAGCAACCCAGTCAATCCATTCAATCCAATGGATCTAATCGAATGAAGTCTTTTTCATTATATTTCATTCCAATAAGACTTATCCAGCATTTTGCACAACAGGAGTTGCTTCATACATTATATTGATCTCCATTTTTAAATCTAGTACTGTTTCACTTTGCCCTGAAAGTTGTTCTGATTCATCTTCATCAACTGAAATAATTTAATTTTAAAACTTTGTGGAAGATTGGTTTTTTTCAAAGGTTATCTAGAACATTTAGTATTAACTAAATTTACATATACTTCAGACTAAATTATTACTAACTTACTAATCCTTCCCAGTTTTAAAAATATTTTTCTTTCCTATGATCTGATCAAATTTAAAGCAATGATTGCCTTCCTTTTCATACCCTCTTCAGAGCACTCAGTAGGTCCTGAATATTTGTTGAATAAGAGTGAATAAGTATTCTCATAGTAATACTACCGAGTAAGGAAAGGAAAAAAGAAAGAACAGTAGACTCGATCATTCAAAGACCTAGTATTGCTTTCAGTGAGCAAAGCCAAAAGTACAGAATATGCTACCATAATAAGAAGACAACATTTGGAATAATTTATAAAGGAATTTGATGGGTTGTTGTGATATTTAGACACCAGAGTTCACTTTTCAAAGTGGACATTTTTACAACCAATTGTATAAGACTGTTTACTTCTAGGTACTAGCAGTGCTGGAGTAGGGCTGAGAATCAAATTGGTGATGATAAAGGGCATTTTGAAGGGTCATCCTGAAAGGAACTTCAGTTTTAAAATACTGAATGATAAGTATAACTGAAGAGCTCATTAGTTACAAGATTAGAAAGGGCAAAGAAAATTTATATCTGAAAGGAAAAAAATATAAAGGTCAAGCCTCTTCATACCTTCAAGTGTTGGCTGTATTAGAGTTTGAAATTGTGATGTGATTGTTAGAGCCAGCTAAAATAAGTTCAAGAAATGTTTTTTGTGTGCATTTCTGTATCTCCTTAAAATTTTTTTTATTGTGGAAAGTTATAAGCACTTATAAAAGCTGTCAGAAAAGTTTAATGAACTCCCATTGTACCCATTGCTCAGATTCAACAATTACAAACTGATGGACAATTCTATTTTATCTATACTCCCAGCTCTTAACTCTTTCCTTCATTTCTTTTTCTTTAACATCTTTATTGGAGTATAATTGCTTTACAATGTTGTGTTAGTTTCTGCTGTATAACAAAGTGAATCAGCTATATGTATACATATATCCCCATATCCCCTCCCTGTTGCGTCTCCCTCCCACCCTCCCTATCCCACCCCTCTAGGTGATCACAAAGCACTGAGCTGATCTCCCTGTGCCCTGCAGCTGCTTCCCACTAACTATCTATTTTACATTTGTTAGTGTATATATGTAAATGCTACTCTCTGACGTCATCCCAGCTTACACTTCCCCCTCCCTGTGTCCTCAGTGCATTCCATTCTCTACATCTGTGTCTTTATTCCTGTCCTACCCTAGGTTCTTCAGAAACTTTTTTTTTTTTAAGATTCCATATATATGTGTTAGCATACGGTATTTGCTTTTCTCTTTCTGACTTATTTCACTATGTATGACAGACTCTAGGTCCATCCATCTCACTACAAATAACTCAATTTCGTTTCTTTTTATGTCTGAGTAATATTCCATTGTATATATGTACCACATCTTCTTTATCCATTCATCTGTCGTTGGAAACTTAAGTTGCTTCCATATCCTGGCTATTGTAAATAGTGCTGCAGTGAACATTGTGGTACATGACTCTTTTTGAATTATGGTTTTCTCAGAATGTATGCCCAGTAGTGGGATTGGTGGGTCATATGGTACTTCCATTTTTAGTTTTTTAAGGAACCTCAATACTGTTCTCCACAGTGGCTATATCAATATACATTCCCACCAACTGTGCAAGAGGATTCCCTTTTCTCCACACCGTCTCCAGCATTTATTGTTTGTAGATTTTTTGGTGATGGCCATTCTGATGGATGTGAGGTGATACCTCATGGTAATTTTGATTTGCATTTCTCTAATGATCAGTAATGTTGAGCATCCTTTCATATGTTTGTTGGCAATCTGTATATCTTCTTTGGAGAAATGTCTGTTTAGGTCTTCTGCCCATTTTTGGATTGGGTTGTTTGTTTTTTTGATATTGAGCTGCATGAGCTGCTTGTATATTTTGGAGATTAATCCTTTGTCAGTTGCTTCGTTTGCAAATATTTTCCCCGATTCTGAGGGTTGCCTTTTCATCTTGTTTTGGTTTCCTTTGCTGTGCAAAAGCTTTTAAGTTTCATTAGGTCCCATTGTTTATTTTTGTTTTTATTTCCATTTCCCTACGAGGTGGGTTGAAAAGGATCTTGCTGTGATTTATGTCATAGAGTGTTCTGCCTATGTTTTCCTCTAAGAGTTTTATAGTGTCTGGCCTTACATTTAGGTCTTTAATCCATTTTGAGTTTATTTTTGTGTATGGTGTTAGGGAGTGTTCTAATTTCATTCTTTTACATGTAGCTGTCCAGTTTTCCCAGCACCACTTATTGAAGATGCTGTCTTTTTTCCATTTTATATTTTTGCCTCCTTTATCAAAGATAAGGTGACCATATGTGCATGGGTTTATCTCTGGGCTTTCTATCATTTTCCATTGATCTATATTTCTGTTTTTGTGCCAGTACAAAATTCTGTTGACTACTGTACCTTTGTAGTATAGTCTGAAGTCAGGGAGCCTAATTCCTCCAGCTCCATTTTTCTTTTTCAAGATTGCTTTGGCTATTTGGGGTCATTTGTGTTTCCACACAGATTGTGAAATTTCTTGTTCTAATTCTGTGAAAAATGCCATTGATAGTTTGATAGGGATTGCATTGAATCTGTAGATTGATTTGGGTAGAGTCATTTTCTCAATGTTGATTCTTCCAAACCAAGAAAATGGTATATCTCTCCATCTGTTTCGTTCGTCTTCAATTTCTTTCATCAACGTCTTATAGTTTTTTGCATACAGGTCTTTTGTCTCCTTAGGTAGGTTTATTCCTAGATATTTTATTCTTTTTGTTGCAGTGGTAAATGGGAGTGTTTCCTTAATTTCCCTTTCAGATTTTTCATCATTAGTGTATAGGAATGCCAGAGATTTCTGTGCATTAATTTTGTATACTGCTACTTTACGAAATTCATTGATTAGCTCTAGTAGTTCTCTGGTAGCATCTTTAGAATTCTCTGTGTATAGTATCATGTCATCTGCGAACCATGACGGTTTTACTTCTTTTCCAATTGTATTCCTTTTATTTCTTTTTCTTCTCTGATGGCTGTGGCTAGGACATCCAAAACTGTGTTGAATAACAGCAGTGAGAGTGGGCACCTTGTCTTCTTCCTGATCTTAGAGGAAATGGTTTCAGTTTTTCACCATTGAGAATGATGTTGGCTGTGGGTTTGTAATATATGGCCTTTATTATGTTAGGATAGGTTCCCTCTGTGCCTACTTTCTGGAGAGTTTTGATCATAAATGGGTATTGAATTTTGCAGAAGGTTTTTCTGTATCTATTGAGATTATCATATGGTTTTTATCCTTAAGTTTGTTAATATGGTGTATCACACTGATTGATTTGCGTATATTGAAGAATCCTTGCATTCCTGGGATAAACCCAACATGATCATGGTGTATGATCCTTTTAATGTGCTGTTGGATTCTGTTTGCTGGTGTTTTGTTGAGGATTTTTGCATCTATGTTCATCAGTGATATCGGCCTGTAGTTTTCTTTCTTTGTGACATCTTTGTCTGGTTTTGGTATCAGGGTGATGGTGGCCTCGTAGAATGAGTTTGGGAGTGTTCCTCCTTCTGCTATATTTTGGAAGAGTTTGAGAATGATAGGTGTTAGCTCTTCTCTAAATGTTTGATAGAATTCGCCTGTGAAGCTACCTGCTCCTGGGCTTTTGTTTGTTGGAAGATTTTTATTCACAGTCTCAATTTCAGTGCTTGTGATTGGTCTGTTTGTATTTTCTCTTTCTTCCTTGTTCAGTCTCAGAATGTTGTGCTTTTCTAAGAATTTGTCCTTTTCTTCCAGGTTGTCCATTTTATTGGCATATAGTTGCTTGTATTAATCTCTCATGATCCTTTGTATTTTTGCAGTGTCAGTTGTTACTTTTCCTTTTTCATTTCTAATTCTATTGATTTGAGTCTTCTCTCATTTTTTCTTGATGAGTCTGGCTAATGGTTTATCAATTTTGTTTATCTTCTCAAAGAACCAGCTTTTAGTTTTATTGATCTTTGCTATGGCTTCCTTCATTTCTTTTTCATTTATGTCTGATCTGATCATTATGATTTCTTTCCTTCTGCTAACTTTGGGATTTTTTTTTGTTCTTCTTTCTCTAATTGCTTTAGGTGTAAGGTTAGGTTGTTTATTTGAGATGTTTCCTGTTTCTTGAGGTAGGATTGTATTGCTATAAACTTCCCTCTTAGAACTGCTTTTGCTGCATCCCATAGGTTTTAGGTCATCGTGTTTTTTTTTTTTTTTTTTTTTTTTTGCGGTACATGGGCGTCTCACTGTTGTGGCCTCTCCCTTTGTGGATCACAGGCTCTGGACATGCAGGCTCAGCGGCCACAGCTCACAGGCCTAACCGCTTCGCGGCATGTGGGATCTTCCCGGACTGGGGCACGAACCTGTGTCCCCTGCATCGGCAGGTGGGCTCTCAACCACTGCGCCACCAGGGAAGCCCCATCGTGTTTTAATTGTCATTAGTTTCTAGGTATTTTTTGATTTCCTGTTTGATATCTTCAGTGATCTCTTGGTTATTAAATAGTGTATTCTTTAGCCTCCATGTGTTTGTATTTTTTACAGATTTTTTTCCTGTAATTGATATCTAGTCTCATAGCATTGTTGTTGGGAAATATACTTGATATGACTTCAATTATATCAAATTTACCAAGGCTTGATTTGTGACCCAAGATGTGATCTATCCTGGAGAATGTTCCATGAGCACTTGAGAAGAAAGTGTATTCTGTTGTTTTTGGATGGAATGGCCTATAAATATCAATTAAGTCCACCTTGTTTTATGTATCATTTAAACTTGTGTTTCCTTAATTATTTTCATTTTGAGTGATCTGTCCATTGGTGAAAGTGGGGTGTTAAAGTCCCCTACTATGATTGTGTTGATTTCCCCTTTTATGGCTGTTAGCATTTGCCTTATGCATTGAGGTGCTCCTATGTTGGGTGCATAAATATTTACAATTGTTATATCTTCATCTTGGATTGATTCCTTGATCATTATGTAATGTACTTCTTTGTCTCTTATAATAGACTTTGTTTTAAAGTCTATTTTGTCTGATATGAGTAGTACTACTCCAGCTTTCTCTTGATTTCCATTTGCAAGGAATATCTTTTGCCATCCCCTCACTTTCAGTGTGTATGTGTCCCTAGGTCTGAAGTGGGTCTCTTGTAGCCAGCATATGTATATGGGTCTTGTTTTTGTATCCATTCAGACAGTCTGTGTCTTTTGGTTGGAGCATTTAATCCATTTACATTTAAGGTAATTATTGATATTTATATTCCTATTACCATTTTCTTAATTGTTTTGGGTTTGTTATTGTAGGTCTTTTCCTTCTCTTGTGTTTCCTGCCTAGAGAAGTTCCTTTAGCATTTGTTGTAAAGCTGGTTTGGTGGTGCTGAATTCTCTTAGCTTTTACTTGTGTGTAAAGTTTTAAATTTCTCCATCCAATCTGAATGAGATCCTTGCTGGGTAGAGTAATCTTGGTTGTAGGTTTTTCCCTTTCATCACTTTAAATATGTCCTGCCACTCCCCTCTGGCTTGCAGAGTTTCTGCTGAAAGATCAGCTGTTAACCTTATGGGCATTCCCTTGTATGTTATTTGTTGCTTTTCCCTTGCTGCTTTTAATGTTTTTTCTTTGCATTTAATTTTTGATAGTTTGATTAATATGTGTCTTGGCGTGTTTCTCCTTGGATTTATCCTGTATGAGACTCTCTGCACTTCCTGGATTTGATTGACTATTTCCGTTCCCATATTAGGGAAGTTTTCAACTATAATCTCTTCAAATATTTTCTCAGGCCCTTTCTTTTTTTCTTCTTCTGGGACCCCTATAATTTGAATGTTGGTGCATTTAATGTTGTCCCAGAGGTCTCTAAGAGTGTCCTAAATTCTTTTCATTCTTTTTTCTTTATTCTGCTCTGTGGTAGTTATTTCCACTATTTTATCTTCCAGGTCACTTATCCGTTCTTCTGCCTCAGTTATTCTGCTATTTATTACTTCTAGAGAATTTTTAATTTCATTTATTGTGTTGTTCATCATTTTTTGTTTGCTCTTTATTTCTTCTAGGTCCTTGTTAAATGTTTCTTTTATTTTCTCCATTCTAATTCCAAGATATGGATCATCTTTACTATCATTATTCTGAATTCTTTTTCAGGTAGACTGCCTATTTCCTCTTCATTTGTTTGGTCTGGTGGGTTTTTACCTTGCTCCTTCATCTGCTGTGTATTTCTCTGTCTTCTCATTTTGTTTAACTTACAGTGTTTATCCTCTCCTTTTCGCAGGCTGCTAGTTCGCAGTTCCTGTTGTTTTTAGTGTCTGCCCCCAGTGGATGAGTTTGAGTCAGTGGCCTGTGCAGGCTTCCTGGTGGAGGGAACTCGTGCCTGTGTTCTGGTGGGTGGGGCTGGATCTTTTCTTTCTGGCAGGCAGGGTTGTGTCTGGTGGTGTGTTTTGGGGTGTCTGTGTACTTAGTATGATTTTAGGCAGCCTTTCTGCTATTGGCTGGGGTTGTGTTCCTGTCTTGCTAGTTGTTTGGCCTGGGGCATACAGCCCTGGAGTTTGCTAGTCATTGGGTGGAGCTGGGTCTTAGCGTTGGGATGGAGATCTGTGGGAGAGCTCTCGCAAATTGGTATTACGTGGAGCCGGGAGATCTCTCGTGGTCAAATGTCCTGAACTTGGTTCTCCCACCTTATAGGCTCTGGCCTGACAGCAGGCCAGAGCACCAAGACCCTGTCAGCCACACGGTCAGAATCACAAAGCTGAACAGAAGTGCTTTAAGTAACTCCTATGACTGTGACTCTGCTTAACCAGGTTAATACATCCTGTGTGGAGGCCGTTCTCCAAAAGCAGTGGAGACTAAGGAGAACTTGTCATCATTTTTGATCAAGATATTTTGATGCCAGCCTTACTTCCTCTGTCCTCTGGGTACCCTAAACTCTAGGGCAGAGAGAGCAGAAGGCGAAAAGTCCTAGGACGACAGCATCCTCTATATCCAGGCCTGGAGGCTAATACACGAAGGTCCCAGTGGCTGGCGGCCTGAAGCCCACCCATGCACCAGCTTCCAGCTCACTGTAGCCTTGACCAGTATTCTTATGTTGGCTGTATTCCAGGATGTCTGCAGCACACCAAGACACTGTGTACTGCTCTCACAAAACAGAAGCAGTCACATGGCTTTGGACTTTGCATTTTTCAAGGAGTACACAAATATATTTTCTTATTCTTAATACCATAGTAATTATAGGAGTATTTATTAATGTTGAATAAGAAAATGATTGGTTATGAGTCACAAGCCACAAAACCAGGGAGCTGCTTTTGTACTGCTGTCTTTAGTTATAAGCAACAGCAACATTCATTTACTTTTTCTAATATAGACCCTAATTCCAGTAGAATAGTTGATATGCTTGTTTATCTATAGCAAACATTCTTTAAACAATTACCTAGAATGATTAAACATTTTTAAATTGGCTGCATGTATTGCTATTGCTGAATTTTTTTCTTTTTTCTTTGTAAACATTTATCTAATTTTTTCCTGATTATAAAAATAATTTCCATTAATTCATTGTAAAATAAATTACAATATACAGATAAAGAAGAAAGTTTTTCCTATCCTCACCACATAAACAGTTTCTATTTTTGTAAATTTAGTTTATAGTAAGTTTTAAACTATATTTTAGCAAAGCTAGGATCTGACTCTAAATATTATTTTGTTTCTCGATTTTGTAATTCAGTTACATATTGTGAGCATTATCTCACAACATATGTTGTTCAAAAATTTCAAAACTCACAGTTTTAATTGTATAAATGCGTTTTATTTTATTTATATGGTAAAACTGATCATGTACCCCTATTTTTATGCAGACCTAAATGGAATTGATTAAAGTTTAACACAATAGTCTGTAAGTAACTGGAATCAAAGATTTCATTTGAATGAAACCAGAGCTAAGGACCATTTTCATTAAATTGCTTTGCCTGTTATACAAGGAGTCAGGCTGCATAAAATACATCAGCCCATTGCTCTCCTTGGTAATCCCAGTTCAGACCCAAATGACTATTTATTGAAGGCTGTGAACTAGTCATCCTCCCCAGTACAGTAAGATATTGCAGCTCAACTAATTGGCATTCTTTTAATGATGGAATCACATCGTTCTGGCTCTGGCTTTGGGTGGTCCATCTGAATGAGCAAGACTATTTACGAATTTTTGAACATCTGGAAGATATTAAAAAGCAACATCCTTTACAGTGTCTTCTGGTTTTTAAAGTTAAAAAAAAAAAGTAAGTAGCTAATTTTATATAAAAGTCAGGTTTACATATTAAGAAACATGACCCGGGCTTCCCTGGTGGCGCAGTGGTTGAGAGCCCGCCTGCCGATGCAGGGGACACGGGTTCGTGCCCCGGTCCGGGAAGATCCCACATGCCGCGGAGCGGCTGGGCCCGTGAGCCATGGCCGTTGAGCCTGCGCGTCCAGAGCCTGTGCTCCGCAACGGGAGAGGCCACAACAGCGCGAGGCCCACATACCGCAAAAAAAAAAAAAAAAAAAAGAAACATGACCCTAAATAATGTCAGTGCTTTCCAGAAAAGCCTGGAACTCCTACTACCTGGGGCAGTAAAGCAATTATAATTGACTATGTGTTTAAGACTCCCTCCTTGTTCCTGAGGAATAACATTGCCCTTTCCTTACCAGGGTTCTGCGACCTGGTTGGCCTGAAACATTTTAAAAATATACTTTGATTCCTAAACGTCAACAGTTGGTCTGAGGAAAATGCCACATTTTAACCTTTCAGTGTTTACAAACTTCAAAGGCTGAAGGTGGGAATGTATTTTTAGAGTTAAGGATGACCCCCCAAGGTAGAGTAGGAAAAAAGAGAGTATTTTTTAAACTGTAAAAGCTAGTGAGTAAATAGATTGTTAAATTTGAATCTCTTGCTTCTTAATCTTAAAATATCATTCCAGTATTGTTGCATGTCTAATTCCATTTGTTTATATACAAATCCAACCAAGGGCCATTAGAGTGATAAGATTTTTCTTTTTGAATTACTTGCATGTATTTCATTTAGTAGTTCTTGTCATGACTTCACCTTTAATTTTTGTGGCAGCTGTAAAGATCAATTTAAAAAAGTCTTTCTACCCTGTTAACATTCCTAACTTACATGCCTAGCATTTTTATCAGTTAAAAAGAAGGAAAAGGCGGTTTTAGGTTTCTCATACAGCTTACTCCAAAAGAGAAATCACTTTAAAGCTTTCTGGCTTTTTTCTCCCATTCTCCCTTAAGAATTCATTATTTTTAGAATAGTCACAGAATGTATAGATTTGTCCCAAATATATAATGAAGTTTATATTTTTAAGCAATCCAAGTTAATTGAAGGTAATATTTAGATGCTAAATTATGAGAAATTAGGAGGCTCAAAATGTCTATCTTGAAACTCTGAAACACTCAGCATTCACTCATATAAAGCTATGTTAGCCAAGACAAATGAAATTGCTCAGAAAGTGACATTTTCCTACAAACATTTGTCTCAATGCACTTGTCTTTAAAGACTCATGTTTGCAACTAAAGTCTATGCATTGATATTTTGAGTATTAGGTATTGGAACAAATGAGGTTCTACTTCAAATGGACTCAATAAAGACCAACCATTGTAGTTTTATAACTGAAATTTTTACCACTTATTTCTAAAAAATGTAGTTTATTGTCTAGCAATCAATAGATGAAATTACTCAATATCCAAATAGAATATATATTTATATATACACACATACACTGAATATAATGTGAATTTTGCTTTGGAAGACAGCAATTAAAATTTAGTAAGTGTATTGTATATAGTAATGTAGTGGACACTTAACTAGTGTGTCTGCCCCACAGCTCTCTGAGGCAGACATCTTCTCCACTCTACTGTCTGCCCCAGGAGGCTGACCTGTATGAATGACATCAATAGATTCCTGTGCCCTTCCACGTGATTTTGGCCAATGGAGAGCTCAGATAGGATATGGGAGGGAAGGTATGGGGTCAAGTGTATATTTCTCAGTTCCCTCTCCATGAGGTTGCCTTCAGCTGGCCATATCTCCAAACAGGTCACTTCTCCTTTCAAGGCAGCCTGAGCTATATAACTGTCCTTCTGGATCCTGGTAAATGTTCTCTCCTCTCATCCTTAACAGTCTACAGATGTGGCTAACCCAGGTTTGTGCATGGTCCCTTATGGTTCCACAACTTGCCCACATTTTTGTAATTAACAGTTGACCCCTGAACAATGCAGGGGTTAATAAGTGTATAGCCCTCGGTATCTGTGGTTCCTCCTGTGTATAAGTGGACCTGCCTAGTTCAAACTTGCATTTTTCAAGGGTCAACTGGAGTCACTTTTTAAGAAACTTTTCTTGAATTACCCTAATTTATGAAGGTCTGACTGTTATATCTCCTTTTAAAGAATTACTCCTCTCCTGGGAGGTAGCCCCATCCCCACCCCCACATTAGTACATGAACACACTCACTGACTCGGTCATCTGGGTAGAGAACACACACACAAGACCAAGATGAGCAAAGAAGAATCCCATCCAAGAAACTTGGAAATTAAATTAAGAAATTGCAAGTCAAACTGTTACCTTGAACAGAAGAAACATCAACCCCAAGCTTTTGGTGGGTACAATAAGATCTCAGACCCTAGGGGATGAGAAGAAAGCCAACTGTAGATGACAGGTGCCAGATCTTTAGTTTTCAAGGCTTTAGTTTTCAAAAAGGGTGAGCTCATTCTCATCCTTGGCTTCTGGGAGACTCGCCAAGGCACTCTCACAATTCCCTCCCTTTGACTTCACCTAGTTAAGGTTGAACTTATGCTACTTGGAACAAAAGATCCAGCATACAGCTGGCACTGTGCTTAATGCTTTCATATTAAATTCTCATTTGCAGCTCTTGATTTCACAAAAACCCTACAGGGAATATATCAGTATTTTCTTTTAAAAGACAAAATTTGAGGCTCAAAGAAGTTAAGTAATATATTTGAGATCACACAACTAGTAAGTGACAGAGCTAAGAACTGCACCCAAAATTATAAACTCAAGTTACATTAAATAAATTCTTTACAGCAAAATTTTATTGCTTTTGGAGATTTAAAAGAATGTATTTCTATCATGTTTAACCAGAAGTTAACTCACTGATATGCAAATCTATCAAGCCACTCTCTTCTGCGCTTAAGAACGTTTAAATGGCTGTTATTGAAAGACTGGCATGATCCAGCTCGCTTGCCTTTCCAGCATCATCACATGCATCTTCATCCCACTAAACTCTATATTCCAGCCAACCTGAAAATGTTCCAGTTCTTTAAAATCACCAAGAACTTTTTCATTGTCACACCCTCAGGCATACATTTCTTTCTTTTGCTGGATAACTTTTTATGATCTCATATTAGCCTTCATTTCCTAAAGGAATGAGTTGTCCCTCCCACCTCTCACCAAGTCTGGGTCAGGTACCACTCCTGTGTGCTCCTGCAGCACGCTAAGCCCCCATGTCAGGTCCCTAATTCGCTGAAATGTATCCTAGGCTTCTGTGGGAAAGTCCATATATTCCTGTTGTATTCCCTGTACTGAGCCCAGTGCTTGGCATGGGACAAGTATTCAACTAATGTTTATTGAATGAATGAAATAATGTACTGTATTAATCTTTGAATATATTACCCTTCCCTTTAAATATACATACATTTAAATTTTTAAATCAAACTCTATAATTTAAAATATCCTAGTGCTAAAACTATGTAATCAATCTCTTACCCATGTTTTATTCAAACTATTTGGAATTTTAATTGAGATTACAATTGTCCCTCAGTATCCGAATGGGTTTGGTTCCAGGACCTGCCGCAGATACCAAAAATCCACAAATGCTCAAGTGCCATAGTCAGCCCTCTGTATCCACAGATGCAGAACCCAAGGATATGGAGGGCTGTTTATTGGAAAAACTCCACCTATAAGTGGACCCATGCTGTTAAGACCTGTGTTATTCAAGGGTCAATTGTATTATTAATGGTTTTACACTATGTCTGTACACTTTCAGAAATCCTTTCTTAACAAAAGAATTACCATCCCACCAAATATTATTTAACCTAGGTGTTGAATTTAACTACAAGTTTTACAGGTTTTGTTTTATCATCACTGCTTTTTGTCTTCTATGTCTTCCTCTTTCCCTTTTTCTCTAATGAGTTTGATTGATTGATCAATTGATTGACTTTGTCTTGCAAAACAAACTTTTCTAAAATTCGCTGCATGTTTGAAAAGGTCTCTGCTGGGCCCTCATTTTTGAATACCATTTATGTGAATATCGAATTCTAGGTTCGACAGCATTTCCATTCAGAACTTTGAAACTTTGCCCTATGTTGTCTCCTAGTATCCCAAGCTGTGTAGGAGACTAAAACCACTTTGACTCTCATTTTTGTAAATAATCTATTGCTTCTCTCTAAAAACTTTTAGGAATTTGTTTTTCTTTCCCCTTGAAGTTCACAACTTTTACTAAGTTGTATCCAGGTTTGGAATATTTTCCTTTATGTGTGCTTGATGCACTGCACGACCTCCACATCTGAGGGTGTGCGTGTGTTTGTATGTTTTCTTCCCTTCATCCTTCCTTTCTTCACTTCTTCACTTCTTCATGGTTTTTGCTTATTTTATCTTGTTTTATTGTTCTTCTTATTTTATTGTTGTATTGTTCTAACTTGGTCATATGCTGGTCATTTATTCCAGATGTATCTCATCTTGTCAGCTCTTCTCTACAGGTGTCATTCAGCACATGCCACACCACCCCTACCAGGAATGACAACCAGATATCAGTTCCCTGGATTGGAATTCCTTCTAAGATGAGCCACATTCTCTTCCTAACAACACAATGCATAGTCTAGCCCTCAACCTCTGTAACATGGTCACCTGTCCTGGTGACCCTTTCCCTGGCAGGCCTGTGGATATTCTCTTAGACAATTCTAACACCTACTGGGGATGCAGTAGGAGCCAGGGGAAATTTGGGGTCTCCTGCCTACTCCTGCTCAGACACAGGGCTGCTTTGTTGCACAACTCTGATGGGTACCATTTACATTTTTTTTTTTTTTGGCCACGCTGCACGGCTTGCAGGATCTTAGTTCCCCAACCAGGAATCTTACCCGGGCCCCAGCAGTGGAAGCGCTGAGTCCTAACCACTGGACCACCAGGGAGTTCCCGCATCCACATTATTTTTTTTTACTATAAATAATGCCTTTGGATGACATGACACCAGCTCCACTTCCCCTCCCTTAATTTTCATTCGGGGTACCTCTACAGAGCCCTGCTTTACAAAATTTCAGATGAAAGCAACACACACAAGCCACTCCTTCCTCTTGAAACTTTCTGTTACTAGCAGATAATAATGCTGAGTCCAGAGACACAAAAACTTTAGACAGAAGCAAAGTGGATATCACTTAAAAAACAAAGTGGATATCACTTAAATACCTATAGGAATTGTAGTCCTACCAGTGAAGAAATTATTAATACATGAAACGAATCCAGATGAGGACAAAGCAAGAAAAAGATTACTTGAATCTAATCAAGTGGCACAGATGCTTGGATAGCAGCTGCAAACTTAAATCAGATTTGATAACTTATTAATGTGTGATTTGAGTACAGCAGATGGGGGCTATGCAATAACTATGTTTAAGGATAATGGCCTAGTTTACATGAGGTCCCTATGTGTAACCCATTGTCATTAGAAAAATCACCCAAGATACCTAATGCCCCAAATTTCCTGTCTGGCCAAAAAAAGTCTCTCGTTAAAATGCAACTTCCACCAGCTAAAAATTCAACCCCAAATTTACCTGAGAAGGTAACTCCAAATGCTTAGGATAGTTTAATTATTTTTATGGTGAATGCCTTACCCTTGAGGAACTTTCGGTTTAAATATAGCAGTTGTCAGACTTCAGCATGCATCAGAATCACCTGTAGGTCTTATTAAAACACAAATTGTTGGGCCTCATGACTGAGTTTCAGATTCAGAAGGTCTGGGGCAGGGGCTGAGAATTTGGATTTCTAACAAGTTCCTAGATGATGCTGATGCTTCTATTACTGGGACCACATTTGAGAACTAAAAATAGAAATGGAAGTAAAACTAAAATTTATAATATTAATATTTTGTGTAAGATTTGGGAGTAGTTACTGTACATTTATTGTTTTAATTGCTTTTAATCTTTAAGAGAATTTAGAATATTAGAGCACCTAAAATCAGCCTTATGCTTCCAATTTAAATATGTAATTGAATTATTGATTTAGACTTAAAGTTTTAGGTTGAAAGTATAAGTGTTTGACCAAGTGTGAAAACAATGTTGGAATATTTAAGACACTTTTTTTTTTTTTTCCTTTTTGGCTGCACTGGGTTCTGTTGCTGGACCCGGGCTTTTCTCTAGTTAAGGCGAGCGGGGGCTACTCTTTGCTGCGGTGCACTGGCTTCTCATTGCGGTTGCCTCCCTTGTTGCAGAGCGCCGGCTCTAGAGCGCAGGCTCAATAGTTGTGGCGCACGGACTTAGTTGTTCCGCAGCATGTGGGGTCTTCCCAGACCAGGGCTCAAACCTGTGTCGCCTGCATTGGCAGGCGGATTCTTAACCGCTGCACCACCAGGGAAGCCCAAGAGGCTTTTTATTTGTTATAATTACTATGCTATGTGTATGTTTCATTCATTAGATTTGCAAGATATGCTTTGGTACTTGGGAAGTTTTCCTTGTTAGACAAAGTACGTAAAGAGAAATTTGAATATATTAAATTTGTAAATGTAGTTTAAAGTGCTTAAGAGAATTTAATTAACCAAGTTGTAAAATCTCCCTTAAAAACAATGTTAAGGACTTCCCTGGTGGCACAGTGGTTAACAATCTGCCTGCCAATGCACAGGACACAGGTTCGAGCCCTGGTCCAGGAAGATCCCATATACTGAGGAGCAACTAAGCCTGTGTGCCACAACCACTGAGCCTGCGCTCTAGAGCCCACGAGCCACAACTACTGAAGCCCATGTGCCTAGAATGCGTGCTCCGCAACAAGAGAAGCCACTGCAATGAGAAGCCCATGCACCAAAATGAAGAGTAGCCCCCTCTCACTGCAACTAGAGAAAAGCCCGTGTGCAGCAGTGAAGACCCAACGCAACCAAAAATAAACAAATAAATAGATTTTTAAAAAGCAATGTTAAAATTTGCTACATTAATAAACATATAAATAAATAAAATTATAAAATTTTAAATTTGGACTTCAAAGTATAATGGAGAGCTAGGATTTAATTTGAAATATCAATGACACAAGTATTTTAAAGAAAGAAGAAGCCTCTGGATAATTTTTTGTGTGTGCAGAAAAACCACCATCGGAGATGTCAAAACTACATTGAAATCCCCCAAATTACATAGGAAATTATTTCATGCTCCCTTCTATTCCAACACTACTTATGAAGCTGGGAAAGGAGGTATGTTAGAACGCCTGCTCATAGCTGCTTCTAACATTTTCCTTCTAGCAATTTCCCCCCCTCCCTAGTTCAGGGATCAGAGAGGGAAGTACTACTTCTGCTAGTTTACATCACCTGTCAATCTTAGCTTCCTCACACTTGAAATGTTACAAAGAGCTCAGAATGCTGGTGAATTTAGATCTTTGTTTGCTGGTCTGTGCCTAACGTTCTGTTAGCTCTCATGGGGCATCATAAGGTATGAGCTGTAGGAAAGTTGAAGTGTCAAAGTTCTATGCAGGGTAGTTAATATTACATACCACCACCCTGTAAGGTAATCATAATTAGTATGTCCCGGGTTTCATCAGCTTAATACCAATAAGATCATATTTATATTAGTCCTTTGAAATCTTGTTTCCCCCATCCTCTGGTTGACTTCCTAAATTCCAGTATTTTCTTAAGGTTTCCATTTTCAGTTATTTATGAGAATCCGTGGCTGTGAGTCATTCCAAGTCACCCTCAGTGCTCATTGGGAGAGCAGGAATTTAGATGTCCTTTGAGGTTGACCTACAAAACAATAGCCTCAGTGATAATTACATGGGAACATGATCAGCACCAGCTAACTGCTGAGGACAGCCCTGTAGGCCCTTTCAAAGTGAGGGATAATGCTCCCTCCCACTTTGATGCGGTCAGTCAAGGAGTGTCCTTCAGCCAAGCTGCACAGTGCCATATACAAACAAAAGCAAGAGCATGTGCACGCACGCATGTGCACGCGCACACACACACACACACACACCTGCCATTCCCCTGGGGTGCCCTCCCTGAAGTCAGATTGACTAAAGTGTATCCTGGTCCCAGCTTTCCATGGAATTGTGAAGCACGATTCCCTTCCAGTCCCTAAGCTTTGTCTCTCAATCTTCACACAGGCTTCGACCCCTTATTCCTGTGTAGAAAACCCATTGTCCTTCTTGCAATCTGAATACCCACCCATCAGATGTATTTTTATATATACAATTTTGGGAGGAGATTGGATCAAGATGGCAGAGTTAGAAGGACATGCTGTCACTCCATATTTTGAGAACACTGGAATCACAACTAACTGCTGAACAATCATCGACAGAAAGACACTGGAACTCACCAAAAAAGATACCCTACATGCAAAGACAAAGGAGAAGCTACAGTGAGATAGTACGAGGGGCGCTATCACAATAAAATCAAACCCCATAACTGCTGGTTGGGTGACTCACAAACTGGAGAACAATTATACCACAGAAGTCCACCCACTGGAAGGAAGGTTCTGAGCTCCATGTAAGGCTTCCCAACCTGAGGGTCTGGCAACGGGAGGAGGAATTCCTAAAGAATCAGACTTTGAAGGCTAGCGGGATTTGATTGTAAGACTTCGGCAGGACTGGGGGAAACAGAGACTCCACTCTTGGAGGGCACACACAAAGTAGTGTGTGCATCAGGACCCAGGGGAAGGAGCAGTGACCCACATAGGAGACTGAACCAGATCTACCTGCTAGTGTTGGAGAGTCTCCTGCAGAAGCGAGGGGCAGCTGTGGCTCGCCAAGTGACAAGGACACTGGTAGCAGAAGTTCTGGGAATTACTCCTTGGCGTGAGCCCTCCCAGAGTCTGCCATTAGCCCCACCAAAGAGCCCAGGTAGACTCCAGTTTTGGGTCTCCTCAGACCAAACAACCAACAGGGAGGAACAACACATTAAAAGGATCATACATCATGATCAAGTGCGATTTATCCCAAGGATGCAAGCATTCAGTATATGGAAATCAATCAATGTGATGCACCATATTAACAAATTGAAGGATAAAAACCATATGATCATCTCAATAGATGCAGAAAAAGCTTTTGACAAAATTCAACACCTATTTATGGTAAAAACTGTCCAGAAAGTGGGCATAGGTGGAACCTACCTCAACATAATAAAGGCCATATACAACAAACCCACAGCAAACATCATTCTCAGTGATGAAAAACTGAAAACATTTCCTCCTAAGATCAGGAACAAGACAAGGATGTCCACTCTCACCACTATTATTCAACATAGTTTAGGAAGTCCAACCATGGCAATCAGAGAAGAAAAAGAAATAAAAGGAATACAAATTGGAGAAAAGAAGTAAAACTGTCACTGTTTGCAGATGACATGATACTATACATAGAGAATCCTAAAGATGCCACCAGATAACTACTAGAGCTAATCAATGAATTTGGTTGAGGGATACAAAATGAATGAACAGAAATCTCTTGCATCCCTATACACTAACAATGAAAGATCAGAAAGAGAAATTAAGGGAACAATCCCATTAACCATTACAAAAAAAGAATAAAATACCCAGGTATCAACCTACCTAAGGAGGTAAAAGACTGTAAGACACTATAAGACACTGATGAAAGAAATCCAAGATGACACAAACAGATGGAAAGATATACCATGTTCTTGGATTGGAAGAATCAATATTGTGAAAATGACTATATTACCCAAAGCAATCTACAGATTCAGTGTAATCCCTATCAAATTACCAGTGACATGTTTTACAGAACTAGAACAAAAAAATCTTAAAATGTGCATGGAGACACAGAAGACCCCAAATAGCCAAAGCAGTCTTGAGGGAAAAAAAACGGAGCTAGAAGAATCAGACTCCCTGATGTCAGACTATACTACAAAGCTACAGTAATCAAGACAATTTTGTACTGGCACAAAAACAGAAATATAGATCAACGGAACAGGATAGAAGCCCAGAGATAAACCCACACACCTATGGTCAACTAATCTATGACAAAGGAGGCAAGGATATACAATGGAGAAAAGACAGTCTCTTTAATAAATGGTGCTGGGAAAACTGGACAGCTACATGTAAAAGAATGAAATTAGAACACTCCCTAACACCATACACAAAAATAAACTCAAAATGGATTAGAGATCTAAATGTAAGGCCAGACACTATAAAACTCTTAGAGGAAATCATAGGCAGAACACTCTTTGACATAAATCACAGCAAGATCTTTTTTGATCCACCTCCTAGAGTAATGGAAATAAAACCAAAAATAAACAAATGGGACCTAATGAAACTTAAAAGCTTTTGCAAAACAAAGGAAACTACAAACAAGACGAAAAGACAACACTCTGAATGGGAGAAAATATTTGCAAACTAATCAACGGACAAAGGATTAATCTCCAAAATATATAAACAGCTCAAGCAGCTCAATATTAAAAAAAACAAACAACCCAAATCAAAAATGGGCAGAAGACCTAAATAGACATTTCTCCAAAGAAGACATACAGATGGCCAAGAAGCACATGAAAAGCTGCTCAACATCACTAATTATTAGAGAAATGCAAATCAAAACTACAATGAGGTATCATCTCGCACCAGTTAGAATGGGCATCATCAGAAAATCTACAAACAACAAATGGTGGAGAGGGTGTGGAGAAAAGGGAACCTTCTTGCACTGTTGGTGGGTATGTAAATTGATACAGCCACTATGGAGGACAGTCTGGAGGTTCCTTAAAAAACAAAAAATAGAATTACCATATGATCCAGCCATCCCATTACTGGGCATATACCCAGAGAAAACCATAATTCAAAAAGACACATGGGGCTTCCCTCGTGGCGCAGTGGTTGAGAGTCCGCCTGCCAATGCAGGGGACATGGGTTCGTGCCCCGGTCCGGGAAGATCCCACATGCCGCGGAGCAGCTGGGCCCATGAGCCATGGCCGCTGAGCCTGTGCGTCCGGAGCCTGTGCTCCGCAATGGGAAAGGCAGCAACAGTGAGAGGCCTGTGTACCACAAAAAGAAAAAAAAAAAGACACACGCACCCCAGTGTTTATTGCAGCACTATTTACAATAGCCAGGTCTCGGAAGCAACCTAAATGTCCATTGACAGATAAATGGATTAAGAAGTGGTACATATATATAATGGAATACTACTCAGCCATAAAAAGGAACAAAATTGGGTCATTTTTAGAGACTTGAATGGATCTAGAGACTGTCATACAGAGTGAAGGAAGTCAGAAAGACAAAAACAAATATCATGTATTAACACATATATGTGGAACCTAGAAAAATGGTACAGATGAACCAGTTTGCAGGGCAGAAATAGAGACACAGATGTAGAGAACAAACGTATGGACTCCAGTGTGGGGAAGTGGCAGGGGGTGTGGGGTTGGTGGGATGAATTGGGAAATTGGGATTGACATATACACACTAATATGTATAAAACAGATAACTAATAACCTGCTGTATAAAAAATAAATAAAATGCAAAAAAAATTGAGAAAAGTGAATCCCTTTTTCTCTTACTAATGATTATAAGTAATGTTCATTTCAAAGCAGAATAATCAGAAATAGGAAAATCAAGAAAAAAATGGGTACAATACACAACACTCAGAAACTGTTAAGCTCAGGATATTTAAGAATTGACAACAATCCTCATCCTACTCTCATTTTTAAGCAAGTCCAGTGAATGTCAGCCTTGCTTCTCAAATTTAGGGATGGCAGTAAGATTTGAAAATATTTATTTGACACTGATCATAATTAAGACATATTAAGATAGCAGTCGATTAATGCAACTAGTTATTTACTATCTTTTAAAAAATAAAAATTCCCAATGCTGGAAACAGTGCTGATTGAATATAAACTGATCCAACCTATTTGGAAAGAAAGCAGTTTGTTAGTATCAGTCAGAAAGCCTCAAAACTGCCTGTGCACTTTGACTTAGTAGTTGCACTTTGGGGATTCTAACCTAAAAAAAAAATCATAATAGCCTAAATAACACAAAATAAAGACAAATGTTTATGTATAATGATATTCATAATAGCTGACCTTATAAGGCACTTATTATACAATAGGAACTATGATAAATTTCTTAAATGTATTATCCCATATAATCATTCTCAAAACAGTTCCATAAGATATTTACTATTATTGCCTCTATTTTATTGGTAAGAAAATGGGCTCAGTGAAGTTAATTTACTAACGATTACACAACTAATAAATGGTGAAACTGGGATTAAAACCTAGGTGGGTAGAAATTCAGGGTCTATAAT
Organism: Hyperoodon ampullatus; assembly: GCF_949752795.1. Classification (NCBI taxonomy): domain Eukaryota; kingdom Metazoa; phylum Chordata; class Mammalia; order Artiodactyla; family Ziphiidae; genus Hyperoodon; species Hyperoodon ampullatus. The sequence continues at coordinate 70,209,938 of NC_136921.1, forward strand.
TTTCTCCCCTATTTGAAAATTTTAAGTCTATAGAAATGTTGAGAGCTGAGTACAATGAATCATTCACCTACTCAATCAGATTTACCAATTGTTAAATTTTTGCAACATTTGTTCTCTTTCTCTCTCTATTATATATAACCCCCCAGATATTACTTTCAGCATGTATTACAAAGAATAAGAACGTTCTCCTGCTTAAGCACATGCCATCTTTACAGGTAGGACATTTAACATTAATTCAAAAATACCACCTAACACACCCTCTATTGTTAACAGTGCCCCCTCCCCCATTTTTTAATGATAAGATTCATACTTTCAGTTTCTCTGCTATAGTGATTTCTTTGCTATAACAGTGTGCTTTTTACAATAGCAAAGAAAGGGAGGGATGATTATCTAATAATATAAGGTTAAAGAAATTACAGTACAGCCATGTGATGAAATAGTATACCTCAAAAAATGAAATTTCTGAAAAAGTTTAATGACATGGGACAATTCTTGTGATATAGTGTTACATGAAAAACGTTGTATATACACAGTTGAACTCACTTGTACATTTGTTCTTTTAACAATCCTGGGTTTAATGTTTACAGATGCAGAACACTTGGTGCTAGCTGCAAAGAGGAATTACCTGATCCCTTTCATTTAGAATTCTTAGTAGAGATGGATGGGCAAACCTTTCAATAAATGCCTAGAGTAAAATGGGGTAAGGAAATGAGGGAAATATGGATTTCCTGGGAGAAGAAACTGTTCTAGTCAGGATGAAGGGGACAGAGAAGGCTTCCTAGAGGAAGTATGATGTCCATTATTTGAAAAGTGTGGAAATGATATGCAAGAATGAGCTATATATACAATATGTGAGAGAGTATTTTTAGGTGGTAGAAGTATGGGTTCTTTTTATTCTCTGTTTTACTTGTTTTCCAAGTTTTTAACAATAAACATGTTCCTTTTTAGACAGAAAAAAATAATTTGTTGAAGATTTATTAAAAATTTATTATTTAGGGTTTGTCCAATGCCCCTGGTAATTAGTTAGTTGCAGAACACTGAGATAAAACACTCCTTGATCTTAAAAATATAAGTCCTTTTAATAATGAAAATAATAGCTATTAAATTTTATAAACTTCTGTCATTGTTCAATAATATTTTAGTTAAGGATGTTGTATTACATGTTCATTTTCATCCAGCTTGGTAGATAAACGTTAAAACAGAAATACATTAGCCCACAAAATAATGAGGCTTATTTAGATGTCTTATAATCATGCACGTACACTCTTCCTATAACCGTAGTGACAGTACATCTACAAGCAGCCAACTAAGCAGTCTAATAAGACCTAAAGTCAATCATCACTTATATTCAACAAATAATGTGATGGCAAATGCTATGCATTTTGCAAGGAAACTTTCATGGAGTTATGAACTAATAGATTATAGGTTTTTACTTGCCTTCAATACTGTTTTCTTTTTTTAAATTTAGGCTTTCTGTCTTTTAGTCTTTCCCTTGGCATATGTGTAATGTTTATTTTTTTTTAATTAATTAATTTATTTATTTATGTTTGGCTGCATTGGGTCTTCGTTGCTGCGCACGGGCTTTCTCTAATTGCGGCGAGCAGGGCTACTCTTTGTTGCATTGCACAGGCTTCTCATTGCGGTGGCTTCTCTTGTTGCAGAGCATGGGTTCTAGGTGCACGGGCTTCAGTAGTTGTGGCACATGGGCTCAGTATTTGTGGCTCATGGGCTCTAGAGTGCAGGCTCAGTAGTTGTGGTGCACGGGCTTAGTTGCTCCACGGCATGTGGGATCCTCCCGGACCATGGCTCGAACCCGTGTCCCTGCACTGGCAGGCGGATTCCCAACCACTGCGCCACCAGGGAAGCCCCAGCATATGTGTAATGTTAATTTACATAGTTGTTAAAACACATAGTGTGATTAACTCATGTTTAAAATATTTGTAGTCTAAGATACAGAATGGTGATGTGCAAGTCTGAGGTGATGGAGTAACCTGGGATGATTGTGGAATCAAAACTGCCAAAGGCAAATTCAGACCTGACCACAAGCTAGGGTCAAAATGAAGATGAGGCATCTGTATTGATGTCAAGTAAGAAGCAAATAAATCAGCTGACAGAGGGAGGAGGAGGAAGAAAATAAGAAACTAATTGATCTCCTCTCCAGTCATTTCTTTAACACCTGCAATGAGCCTGTCTCCTCCCCCATATCACTGTGATGTGTTTATTTGATAAAGTCAAATGGCTCCTTTAAAGATAATTTAATTCCTTTTAATTAAGGAAACCTATTTAATAGCTAGCATTTTGATACATGTGGTGCTCATGGCTCCCAACATATTGAATACCACTGCTCATTAGGAAAGTCTTTAAAAAGTCATTTAGTGCAGACAGTATCTTCTGCTTAGCAAATGGAAACCTATAATTTAAGTTCAACATAATTGCAATATTATTCACAAACACAAAGATGAATATTATAAGCATCCAAAAAAGTACAACTTATGTGTATAAGATCACTGGACACATGGACCAGAATATATCTTTTAAAAGGATAATAGATAATACTTGCCATTTTAATTTTTCTTGCTTTTATTAGGAATCAATGCACTGGCAAGAACCTAGTGTTATGTGGAAACTAATAAGTCGATGTTTCATTGTTTTTGCCTTTGCAAATGGCTTTAAATTTAAACATTTATTTTATTGATGAAAACAAAAGTCTAAACTCCAGAAGTCTAAATTAAATTTAATGCCGTATTCTCTTTGCCAAGCCTTTGTCTCACCCAGACAGGCTAAAGTGCAAGGGGAATGATTTGATCTCATTACCTTGCTGCTGCTGGTGGTTATCACAGATGGTGAGGGTTTTCATCACAGAGCTGTGCAACCGGAGACACAGAACAAAGGGGCTGCCCAGCCTCCAGGTGGTCATTTCTGGTAATTAATGCCTTGGGGTAAGTTCAACTCCATAACTGTATAATAGCCTGGTAAGTCTGCCAAGGAAGTGGCCCCTTCCAAAACAATTCTTTTTTTTTTTTTTTTTTTTTTTTTACCTTTTTTCCTGTCAGTTATATAGCACAATGCACAAGAGATTTGTTTCCTAACAGAGGAACCAATTAGAAGGTGAGGATTTAGAGTAATTTTTCCTTTTAGTCTTGCTGAAAAAACCCAGGTATTCTTTATCTAGAGTATTCAGTTTTATTCATTGCTTACCACTGTCTAGATTTCCCTGGGACTGGCTTATCCACGTAGAGTGCCTAATCTGTGCCTTATACAAAGTCTAGGGCTAGTCACTGATATGCTGTAAAAAGGAGTTTTTGGTTAGTACTTAACAAATAGACTCTAACAGCCTCTTTAGTTGCAAAAAGCTAATTGTATCAGGAATACTTTTTCCAAATGTAAAAGCTATAATAACTGTTATTTCTGATTCTCAGCTTGGGATGATATATTAGCTGCTGAAAAGTCATATGAGATATGAGTAAACGGATTAGGCATTTGTGAAGGGCTGTAAGCTAGAACTTTCAGAATGAACCATCTTCTGGTTCATTATTGAGTGCTTATTATGTGTCAGACTCCTAGCAAACTATCGTATATAATCTTTATGGCAAGCCCATGGAAGAGGAATTATTATCCTTAATTTTTCAGAGAAGGAAATGGATACTTAACGAGGTGCAATAATTTGCACAAATTTATAAAACCAGGTATGGGCTGGGACTAGAACTCAGGTCACTTTGCCATAATTTGTTTCTTCCTCTACATGATTCATCCTTAAACCTTAGTGTGCATGAGGATCACACAGAGGGCTTGTTAAGACACAGATTTCTGAACCTCATTCCATAGCTTGTGATTCAGTAGGTCTGGGCTGGGACCCAATAATTTGCATTCCTAACTTGTCATACCTGGGTGATGCTGATGTTTGCTCATCTGAGGACCACTCTTTGCTATCCAGTGTTCTATACCATGCTGTCTGTCCTAAGAAGTAAACTGAACTCAGGAAAATGGATGTCGAAGTTTGGATAACATTAAGCTGTAAGAAAGCTCTAGTTATAATTAATATTAATCAATAACAAGGTGGAGCTATTTTTTAATATTGTTGATAATGAAAAGTTTTTGCTTAGGGAATAACAGTTCAAGTATTCAAGCATTAATCTACACTGTATGTGTATCAAGTATCAAACTAGAAGCTGATGTGGAAGGTACAATGATCAATTAGAAATGATACTTGTCTTTCAAGGGTTTAAAAATCTCAAGAAGAGACATATGTTTACAAATTAGTGGGCAGAACACAAAAGTATAACAGAGGTAAAAATAGTATGTTTAAAAACACTAAACTGGAAGAGATTAATTCCAATAAGATACTAATTTCACTTCAGGGAAAATAATTTCTGAATATTAGATTTATTCTTTTTTAGATATGTTTTATGGCATACTTTTTCTGTTATATTTTTCTTTTATCCCACTGTAGGTAAATAAAAATCTTTTTTATGAGTTTTATATAGAAGGTGGGCATTATTTAACAGGTGATTTCATCTTCCATTGCAGTCTAGCAATAGTGGCAATAAATCTAAAAAAGGAGTCATAGCTTTCCTCCTCATGGGTATGGCCAATGATGTTGCCTGTAGAGTGTCCCTAAAGGGTCACTGGTGAAGAGGCACGGAGGGCCTAGAGCTCTGTGAACCAGAAAGTTGCCATGATTCTGGTACTGGACGATGCCCTGCCTGAGGGTCTGGTTCATTCTGAATGCCTCTAAGGAGTTTAATGTAATTCCTGGAGGGGCAAGGGAGTTTTGTTCTAGATAAGAAATCACTCTCAGGATGGAATAGAGTATGAAATGACTCCTGGAATTTTGTAGGGGGTATGCTCATACATAACACGTTAAAAATTTCCCCCCAAAATTATAGAAAGTGGACACTTTACTTTTCTACATAAGAAATTAGCAAATCATTCTTATTCTTTTCTTAACCCTTTCATTCCCTGTCCATTTCCTCTATGCAAATTGTTTTTAGAGATTAGTTATAGCTCAGGCTGGAACATTTTCCTTGAGCATCCTCTAAAAGTGGAGAATGAGGGGCTCTCTGTCACCCAGGGCTGCACTGGCCTTCCTTTGAGGCCGGACACCCTAGATCCACGACCTTTGCATCATATGTTCTTTCCATGTGGTTCCAGGCACAGGAGAGTGATGTTCTAGCAATTGTTTCTTAATAGGTCCTTTTTCCTAATATTTTCTATATTTTATAAATTATTTTCTTTTTTTAAATGAAAGATTCTCTTTTTCTTTAAATGCCAAGGTGTTCAGTTACCCTGAAAACATTCATTTTTGTTTGATATGTTTGAACTTCAAGAAATTATGGGCCAAAATATTTTTAACATAGACCCTGTATTTTCTGAGATACCTTGAATTACAAGTTTGTCTTGTATTTACTCTGTTGTTCACAAAATTATATGAACTCAAAGCATGTTTTTGTTTGCTTTATAACTTTTAAAACTAATAGCTAATGTTATTAGTCCCCTTGATAGTGCACCAGGTATTATGTTAAGCCTTTTACATGAATTTAGAAAACCTTCATCCCTATTACAACTCTATGTTATAGGTAACATTATTATTCTATTTTCTTGACGGGGAAACTGAGGCTTAGAACTGTTACATGCTTTGCATAAGATCATATTGATAGTGAGGCTAGCTATATAATTTCTGGGGCCAAGTGCAAAATGAAAAGTGGGCTCCTTGTTCAAAAAGTAGGAAAAAAAGCTTTTCCTTTTATGGTCTCTGTCTCAAATTGTCATTGTGTTTTTTATTTGCTGTAGAACGTTGTCCTTGCTTGGGTATGAGGTTACTCATGTGATACATGCAAACTGTAACAGGTGACTGGAGCCCCTCCCAATAACTTGTTGTATTGGACATGCAAGCCAACCCTGACCCTCCCCTTCCCAGGCCCTGCCAGGGGCAGAATATACCATGATCACCGGGCAGAGATGGGAGTGGAAGGCTGGGTGTGGCTTGAGTACCAGGGAAGAGGGAGCAGGTAGCTGAGAACCAGTCCCAAGAAGGCAGGACATTGTGAGAGGCATAGGTGCCATAGTCCCCTCTGACTTTGCTTAACAAATCACAAATTCAGAATAAGTTTATGAAGAATTTCAAGACAACCACTGCAAAACATTAAAACCTGAACATGGGACCCTCTTCTGACCCTTCCCTCCAGAGGGAAAGAGTTCATAAAAAAAAGACTCAAGTTCATAAAACTTTATAAAGTTACACTACCATGACGCTGGCACTGTTAGTACTAAGTTTGGAATCTAACATAGTTATGTAGGATTCCAAACCTTCCTGTCCTGGAAATCATGTTATTTCGTAGAGGAAACAGGAGTTAACAAAAACCACCCACTGAAGGTTTTTACTAAGATAAGAGGAATCTTCATATAGGTCTGATGTTGGGGAGGAATAATTCCCACCTTTTAGGCAATTATGTCATTAAAGGCTCTGAGTCTCGGTTGTCAAATTACTTGACCTGCATATTACTACTATCTCTACGAAAGCATGCAATATGAGTCATGTTAATGCATCATAATTGCTTAAAAAAAGTTTTCCTATTATGGTGACTTTCCTCCTTTCCCTCTTAATTAGGTTTTTCTGAAGCAATGCTTCATCTTGACTATGTGATTCTCAGCCTCAGACAGGGGCCATCCTCGGTTGTGATGGCCAACCTCCTCAAGAAGTTAGGCTGGAGTCCTCTGTTTGGAGACAAGACTGATACCTGGCCCCAGCCCACACTGCTGCTATAATTAAATGACAAATTTCCACTTTAAGTCTGTGTTCAAATTTCATCTGAGGAAAAAAAAGCAAACTCACCACTGGACCTGCACGTTTCCCATTACCCTTAATAAAACATATTCCACAGTGAGGAGTGACATTTTGAAAGAATAGACCTTTCAGCAGACTGTCTCTATGCCATTGTGCATAACTGAAGCCTGGCAGGTCACAGAGGGAGATGCTGGGGAAGTGGATTGATATGTAAACCAACCTAGGCAACTTAAAATGATGAATTCTAGGGCATACGTTGTGAAATTCATTTCATTTTGTGAGCAGTTGTGCCCAGAAATGAATTTGTATTCCTTAGACTTCCTCCTTTTGCTCTTTAGAAAATGACAGGCTTTGTTTTTCTTGAAAAGTTGGTTCTTAATAATGTGGCAGATTACTTCTGTGGAATAAATATTTGTAACTAAAGCATGATATAGAAAATTATGGTTAGAAAATAAAATATATTTTCCAAAAACATAGGGTAGCCCAGTTCTCCTGGCGTGCCTGACTTGAAAATAGAATGGATATAGCCTGTTCTGTATTTTCAGATTTTTAAGAAACATATTAAAATTCATATATGTAGCCCTATTTTAACATGATAGACATTAAAGCACCCTTAATTTCTAAACAAATCACTGCAGCTAAAAGCATTGGGATTTAATTATTACCCTGTTCAGAGCACACAACAGTCTTCTACATCAGATGGGAGCCAGAAGAGCAGAGCTTAGGGAATTTGAGCTGGCCTCCTGAGGTCAGGGATTTTCTGTAGCTTGACATCCTCCTGGAAGCTTCTATTGTGTATCACTACAATCAACATAGTTTCTTTCAAGAAAATGACAAAACATCTTAAAACTACAAATATTCAGGCCACCCTTCCAGGCAATGAAACAATTATAATTAAGTACATTTCAAACTCCTAGGCCTTAGATCCCACCTAATGAACTGTCAGAAAGAAATACGGAGCTTGATGGGTCATGCATTTATCAGCTGGCACTCTCCTATAGCATCTTGAGAATATTGTCTTCAGGGGGGAAAGTTCCTAAGAAAGACAAGCTCCATGAACCTTGCATTTTCTTTTTTTAATGAATAATGATGGAGCATAAAGGATGCATTTGATTATGTGATGGGCATACAAGTTTTGTTGGTGCAGTGACTCAACTTTATGATTTCCCTATTCAATAGTGCCCGGTGTTATTAAGATGATATTTCTAGGGCTTCCCTGGTGGCGCAGTGGTTGAGAGTCCGCCTGCCGATGCAGGGGACGCGGGTTCGTGCCCTGGTCCGGGAAGATCCCACATGCCGCGGAGCGGTTGGGCCCGTGAGCCATGGCCGCTGAGCCTGCGCGTCCGGAGCCTGTGCTCCGCAACGGGAGAGGCCACAACAGTGAGAGGCCTGCGTACCGCAAAAAAAAAAAAAAAAAAAAAAAAAAAAAAAAAAAAAAAGATGATATTTCTACATATTTCAAAATAATCCACGGACTAGAAAAATTTGCATCACTGTGGCTTCAATAAAGAAAGCATTCAAGACAGTGCTGGAATTGGTGTCATTTATCCTGTCTACACAGAGGAGGAAGAATAGCCAGAGGAAGGAAAGTCCTAAATGACAGTTCTTAAAGAGAATGGCAGAGTTCCAGGAATGATGTGAAGAGTCAAGCTGCATTTCTTAAAAAGCACTCGGAGCTCTTTGTTCTTGTACACTACCAAGGTAGAATCACTCCTAAATTTGCCTTAATCCATCTACTAGCTGAATGATGTTTACCTGCCCCAGTGCTCCACACAAAGAAAATGCTGTAAGCCATGTCAAAGAAATATGCTGTGGATGCAGAATATTCTTCTTTTTGCTGACTTCTCTGGCTTGAATTCCATACAAGTCATCTCCCTTCAGCATTGGAGCGGGGTTCAATTAAACATAAGGAGTTTTAAAACCCATGTGTATCTTTCCAAATAATAGGCGATTTGGATGCAAAGTTTAACTGAAACTTGGTGGTCTTCTCAAAAGTCTTAAAACACCAATTATTTCACAGTGAGAACTCACCTCACATACCTGCACCTCCTTTCCACACTGCTTGTACTGACTTTCTCTTCCCCATCCTGACTGGTGTACAGACACTTCCCTAGCTATGGCACTTCTTCTCTCTTCTCTGGTTTTTAGCACATGCAATCTGGGAGTGGTTGAATTATATGCAATTGTATTATAATCTTTACCCACTTCTATGCAGTCTAACTTTTATGTTACAAGCATGCATTTTTTTCCATAGTCAGAAAAGTGTATTTTAAAAATAAAATAATAAGCAAAATTAAGGGCTATATAAAATAAATGTTTAAAATAGTTTCCTTTGGAAACTTTCTTTGCTTAGACCAGAACTGCCAGCCTCACAACATACCTTCTTCAGGAACAAGTTACTAAGTATTTTTTGTAGCCTACGTGTGTCACAGGATAATCAGTCATTCATTTAAACTTCATCAGTTTTTAATCCATGTTACCTCGAATTATCACTAAGCTAGTTGCAGGGAGGAAGCAAGTCTTACCTAGAGGGTGCAGCCTTCTTTCCCCCAAGAGGAATATTTGTCTTTTTTAAAACTGAGGTATAGTTGACTTACAGTAAATTAATACAACATAGTGATTCAAAATTGTTATAGATTATACTCCATTTATAGTTATAAAATATTGGCTATATCCCTGTGCTGTGTAATATATCTTTGTAGCTTATTTATTTTATACATAGTACTTTTTACCTTTTAATCCCCTACCCCTATCTTGTTCCTCCCCAGTTCCCTCTCCCCACTGATAAGCACTAGTTTGTTCTCTATATCTGTGACTCTGTTTCTTTTTTGTTATATTCATTAGTTTGCTTTATTTTTTTATGGGACTTTTGAGGTAACTTATTTTTATTGACTGGTTGATTAAATGACAACTGATAAAAATTGGCCTTTGTTAATTTTTTTTGCAATTATAGCTTCATTTTATTTAGTTTGCTTTATTTTTTAGATTCCACATATAAGTGGTAACAAACAGTATTTGTCTTTCTCTGTCTGACTTATTCCACTAAGCATGATACCCTACAGGTCCATCCATGTTGTTGCAAATGGCAAACTTTCATTCTTTTTTATAAATGAGTAGTATTTCACTGTGTGTATGTGTGTGTGTGTGTATATATATATATATATACACACACACACACATACACACACACACACGTATATCCATTCTTCTGTTGATGGACACTTAGGTTGCTTCCATATCTTGGCTATTGTAAATAATGCTGCTATGAACATTAGGGTGCATGCATCTTTTCGAATTAGTGTTTTCATTTTCTTTGGATATATGCCTAGGAGTGGAATTGCTAGATAATATCGTAGTTCTATTTTTAGTTTTCTGAGGACCCTCCATGTTATTTTCCACAGTGACTGCACCAAGTTACATCCTCACCAACATTTGTTGTTTGTGGTCTTTTTGATGATAGCCATTCTGACAGGTGTGAAGTGATATCTCATTGCGATTTTGATTTACATTTCTCTAATGATTAGTGATGTTGAGCATTGCTTCATGTGCCTGTTTGCCATCTATACATCTTCTTTGGAAAAATGTCTATTCAGATCTTCTGCCTATTTTTTAATTGGGTCATTTGTTGTTTTTTTTTGATATTGAGTTGTATGAGATATATATATATTTTTTCTCCTTTTTGGATATTAACCCCTTATTGGTCATATCATTTGCAAATAGTTTCTCCCACTCTGTAGGTTGTCTTTTTGTTTTGTCAAATGTTTTCTTTGCTGTGCAAAAGCTTTTAAGTTTAATTAGGTCCCATTTGTTTATGTTCGCTTTTGTTTCCTTTGCCTTTGGAGACAGATCCAAAAAATTATTGCTGTGATTTATATCAAAGAATGTTCTGCCTATGTTTTCTTCTTGGACTTTTATGGTTTCTGGTCTTACATTTAGGCCTTTAATCTATTTTGAGTTTATTTTTGTATATGGTGTGAGAAAATGTTCTAATTTCATTCCTTTACCTGTAGCTGTTCAGTTTCCCCAGCAGCACTTATTGAAGAGAAAATCTTTTTTCCATGTATATTCTTGCCTCCTTTGTTATTGATGAATTGACCATAAGTGCATGGGTTTATTTCTGGGCTCTCTATTCTGTTCCGTTGATCTATATGTCTATTTTTGTGCCAGTACCATGTTGTTTTGATTACTATAGATTCGTAGTATAGTCTGAAGCCAGGGAGCATGATACCTACAGCTCTGTTCCTCTTTCTCAAGGTTGTTTTGGTGATTTGTGTTCTTTTGTGTTTCCATACAAATTTTAAAATTATTTGTTCTAGGTCTGTGAAAAATGCCATTGGTATTTTGATAGGGCTTACATTAAATCTGTAGATCGCCTTGGGTACTATGGTCATTTTAACAATATTGATTCTTCCAATCCATGAACACAGTATGTCTTTCCATTTAATTGTGTATGTCTACAGTTTCTTTTATCATTGTCTTATAGTTTTCCACGTACAGATTTTTTACCTCTGTAAGTAGGTTTATTTCTAAGTATTTTTTGGATGTGCTTATAATTGAGATTGTTTCTATAATTTCACCTTCTGACAGTTTGTTGTTGGTGTATAGAAAGGGAATAGATTTCTGTACATTAATTTTGTATACTGCAACTTTACTGAATTTACTGATCATTTGCTGATCATCATTTACTGATGAACTCTAGTAGTTTCATGGTGACGTCTTTAGGATTTTCTATGTGTAGTATCACGTCATCTGCAAACAGTGACAGTTTTACTTCTTTCTTTCCAATTTGGATTCCTCTGTTTTCTTTTTCTTGTGTGATTGCTGTGGTTAGGACTTCCAATATTATGTTGAATAAGACTGGTAAGAGTGGGCATCCTTGTCTTGTTCCTGATCTTAGAGGAAATGCTTTCAGCTTTTTACTGCTGAGTATGATATTAGCTGTGAGCTTATCATATATGGCCTTAATTATTTTGAGATATGTTCACTCTATACCCACTTTCTGGAGAGTTTTTATCGTAAATTGATATTGCATTTTGTCAAAAGTTTTTTCTGCATCTGTTGAGATGATCATGTGGTTTTTATACTTTAATTTGTTAATGTGGTGTATAACATTGATTAATTTGTGGATATTGAACCATCCTTGCATCCCTGGGATAAATCCCACTTGATCATGGTGTATGAGCCTTTTAAGGTATTATTGGATTTGGTTTGGTGACATTTTGTTGAGAATTTTTGTGACTAACTTCATCAATTATATTGACCTATACTTTTCTTTATGTGTGTGTGATATCTTTGTCAGGTTTTGGTATCAGGGTGATGCTGGCATCATAGAATAAGTTCAGAAGTGTTCCCTCCTCTGCAGTATTTTTGGAATATTTTGAGAAGGATAAGTGTTAGCTCTCCTCTAAATGTTTGGTAGAATTCAGCTGTGTTGCTATCTGATCCCAGACTTCTGTTTGTTGGGAGGTTTTTTTGTTTGTTTGTTTTATTGATTCAATTTCTTACTAATTATTGGTCTGTTCATATTTTCTATTTCTTCTTGGAAGATTGTACATTTCTAGGAATTTGTCCATTTCATTTGGTTGTCCATTTTATTGGCATATAATTGTTTGCAGTAATCTCTTATGATCCTTTGTATTTCTGTGGTGTCAGTTGTAACTTCTTTTTCATTTCTGTATTTTATTAATTTGGTACCTCTCTTTTTTTCTTGATGATTCTGGCTAAAGGTCTATCAATTTTGTTTATCTTTTCAAAGAACAAGCTCTTATTTTCTTGATCTTTCCATTTTTAGTCTCTATTTCATTTATCTCTGCTCTGATCTTTATGATTTCTTTCCTTCTAGTAACTTTAGGTTTTATTTGTTCTTCTTTTTCTAGGTTTTTTTTTTTTTTTTTTTTTTGGTGTAAGGCTAGTTTGTTTGAGATTTTTCTTGTTTCCTGAGGTAGGCTTGTATCACTATAGACTTCCATTTTGGAACTGCTTTTGTTGCATCCCATAGATTTTGGATCATTGTTTCCATTTTCATTTGTCTCCAGGTATTTTTTGATTTCTTCTTTGATTTCTTCAGTGATCCATTAGTTGTTTAGTAGAATATTGTTTAGCCTCCATGTGTTTGTGTTGTTTGCATTTTTTTTTCTTGTAGTTGATTTCTAGTCTCATAGTGTTGTAGCTGCAAATAGTTGCTTGATATGCTTGATATGATTTCAGTTTTCTTCAATTTACTGAGTTTATTTTGTGGCCTAGCATGTAATCTGTGTTACTTGTGCATTAAAAAAAAAAAAAGGTGCATTCGGCTGCTTTTGGATGAAATGTTCTTTATATATCTATTAAGTTCATCTGGATAATGTGTCATTAAGGCCAGTGTTTCCTTGTTGATTTTCTGTTTAGATTATCAATCCACTGATGTAAGTTGGGGTGTTAAAGTCTCCTACTATTATGTGTTTCTGTCAGTTTCTCCCTTTATGTCTGTTAATATTTGCTTTACCTATTTAGGTGGTCCTATGTTGGGTGCATATATATTTACAATTGTTATATCTTCTTCTTGGCTTGATTCCTTGATCATTATGTAATTTCCTTCTTTGTCTCTTGAAACAGTCTTTGTTTGAAAGTCTATTTTGTCTGATACAAGTATTGCTACTCCATTTTTCTCTTGGTTACCATTTGCATTGGATACCTTTTTTCATCCTCTCAATTTCAGTATTTGTGTCTCTAAATCTGAAGTGAGGCAGCATATATACAGGCCTTGCTTTTGTTTTTGTATTCATTCAGCCACTCTGTGTCTTTTGATTGGAACATTTAGTCCATTTACATTTAAAGTAATTATTGATAGGTATGTATGTATTGCCATTTTGTTGCCATTTTGTTAATTTGGGTGAAGGTGTTTTTGTAGTTCTTTTTTGTTTCCTTCTTCTTTTGTTCTCTTCCCTCGTGATTTGATGACTGTCTTTAGTGTTATGTTTGGAATTCTTTCTCTTTTTTGTTTGTGTATCTATTATAGATTTTTGGCTTGTCATTACCATGAGGTTCATATATGCAATCTATATATATTCTTGATTATTTTAAGTTGCTAATCTCCTAATTTCAAACACATTTTAATAACACTGCATTTGTACCCTCCTCCCCTCATGATTACTATTTTTGATATCATATTATACATTGAATTGTTTTGTGTATCCCTTAACTGACTATGATGGATATAGATGATTTTTACTACCATGTCCAGTAGCAGCTGTGGGCTCAGGGGTTCTTAAGGCAGCCTGTCAGCTAGTGGGTGGGACTGTATCCCCACCCAGTTAGTTGTTTGGCCTGAGGTGTCCCAGTACAGGTGACTACAGGCTGGTGGGTGAGAGTGGGGCTGGGTCCTGAACTTACCAAGTGGTAAGTTCTCACAGGAGTGGAAACCACTTTCTCTTTATAGTCATCACAAAGTTCTCTCTTTAATCCTGGGCCATCTTGCCAGGGTGGGAGAATGTGAAACTGATTTATTGGTGTGCCAGCAGCAAGTTGGCCTTTTAACTCATGGTGAAACATTATTCTCAGTCCCAATAACTAATTAACTGAAGGGTTGGATTTTATTTTTAGAGAGAGGAAGTTATATATGCAGTAAGATAAGAATGAGATGCAAAATGGTAGTATGGAACAATGGCAAGTATGTGAAAAACCTTGCAAAGGCTGGCTCATGGCCACAGCAGATTCAGAAGCAACTATAAGAGTTAATAGTTATGGTTTACTCCAGGTAAGATTCACAGGCTTGTTCACATTTTACCTGTTTCAGGTGAATCGGACCGACCCAGTCTAATTTATTGCCTTTCTGAAAGCCCAGTCAATCACTGAGGGTTTCATTCAAAATTTTAGCTAGTTCAGTTTGTATTTTATAACAAAAGGACTATTTTCTACTCTATACAATTCTCCTCAAGGATTAAAATTGACATTTCAAGATAGCTAAAATTGTTATCTCCTAATTTACATTGATAGAAATAGCTTTTCAGTCTGACCCATCCTTATACCAAGACACCTGGGTCAGTGCTCATAATAAAGACCAGTGTTTCAATTGCTATAACAGAAGCATGGAGAACAGTTTAGCCAGGTACTTTCTGAACTGAGATGTCCAAATACATTGGATTTCTCAATTCCTAATCTATCAAATCAAGAGCATCCGCTAGAGAAGAACGAACTGACAGCTTCTTCTCATCCAACATATTCCACACCAAATATCGCATTGTTCAGAGGGGTTAAAAAAAACTTTATTGATTTTTTTATAGGGAGTGTGACATCAGGATAATAATTTAGCTAGACTTGTCATTTAGTCTGGACAAAAGTAATATTGCAGAAGAATTTTTCCTCTTAAAAATATTATTAAATCAGAGGAATTTGGAGCAAAGATAACCAAATATGATAAGTATATAAAATGTACTAATTTTTTATGAAGAGAAAGTGCTATGAAAAAAAAATATATTTGTATAAGACTCAGCTCATATTTCTCTATCCCTCATGGATTACGTGCCCATCCATAATTAATCTCTGTATATGTCTATCAGAGAATGTTGTAATTGTTTTATTTTTTCCTTCAATGTAACATAAACTCTGAACATATATATTTTGGCTCTTTCTCTCTGTGAATCCAACATATGGCATAGTGTCTTGTAAATATATAATACATGAATATGAAAACAGTGAATCAAAAGCAGAATCATTTTGTAATGTCATGCCTGATCTCAGTTTCATCTAGTGGCTAATAGTTTGGGTTCCTTAATCAAACAGCTTGTAAATCTGGAGCATTCCTCACTAATTCTGTGACCCTGGGCAATTTACTGGGCCTCTATAAGTATTAGTTTTTGATGTTTACCATGAGAGCAATTGTAGTGCCTACAAGGTCTTCATGAAGATCACGTAAGTACAAAAGTTTTCTTCCAAAGTTTTCAGAAGACTGCCTGACTCATATCAAGTGGTCATTGAATATTAGTTATTAATATGTACATTTTAAAAATTAAACATCACATTATTACTCTTCTTACAATTTATAGCTTTGGCCCTTTAAAATAATATAAAAGAATCTGAGAATGAACACTGAAGTTAAGACACTTGTCTTTGAATTCTAGCTCTGACACTTCTTAGTAGCCACAAGAATCCTTAGGCTTGTTTCTCTAAGTGTTTTCTAGAAGGAGATATTAAAATTTAATCGACATGTTTGTTGTGAGAATTGAATGGAATAATATTTGCAAAGTGCCTAAAGCAGAGTAGTAGCACAATATATGTCACTTTCTATTTAACTAACTCAATGATTGGATTAGTTTGCATTGCAGAAATTATATATCAGTCACCCAAAAGAAATTTTTAAAAAGTAGATTTGAGAACCATGAGTAATGTAAAAAAAAAAAAAATTAAACAGAAACCTCAATTAAATAGAGTTGGGAGACCAGAGGGGAGCCTCTATGTCCTGTGAAGATAGCAGAGTCCAATAGGAAGAGGAAAGACTCCCTTCTTTCCTGGCAACAACTCATCCAATAAAAAGTCAGAACTCTTTGTTTGCTTGAGCCCTCCCAACTGCTTTTCCTCTCTATAAAAGCATTATCCTTTCCTTTCCATGTGAGGACTTGCACGTGGCTCACCATGGTTGCAGACTCCAAATTGCAATTCTCTACTGGGCCCGAATAAACTCATCTTTGCTGGAGAAATATCTGGCAGTATATTTATCAGGTCAACAGTAATAATAAAGTCACATAGATGCACACTGTACTGCTGAGAGCAATAATTAAAACATGATATTGTTGCATGTCAAAGATATTCTTCCCACTTGTTCAGGTGATTTTGTCTTTCTGGAAAGTCTTTTATTTCCCAGAGTTGCTGAAGTGAGATACTGCCCAATAATATGCCCAATATACTAACTGGATAAAAGCAAGTAAAACCTTATAATGTTTAAAGTTTAGTCTAGTTTTCCTACCATAAAATACTTTTAAAATTAATTTATGAATCAATTTTCTAGATATAAATAGATTGGTTGCAAGTATGTTTCTGGGGTGCTCTATCACTCCCAGATTGAATAGATGGAAGACAGAGATAAGTCTACAGAATATAGAGAAAAATATAGATCTGGAAACTTTCCAATTTATTTGATCATTCTAGATATGGATTATCTTCTTTTTCTGTGTAGGTACATTCCTGCTGTGTTGGGATGTGATGCATACAACAGTAGGCAATAGTTTAATTGAATACTTTCCATTTCATAAATATGTCATCTTGATTCAGAATTGGGAATACATTTACTAGAAAAAATCATTCAGATTTAAGGACTGTGCCTCTGCAAGTAATTTGGGTTAAACCTGATTACTGAAGGTGTTTATGTCAACTAGATTATTCTTTATTACATTGCATTACCAATTTATACTGATTAAAATGTTAATGTTCTATGCTGTTAAAGGATTATAATTTAAGTTTTTAGTTTTCCCAAATTAGTAAGAATGAAACATTTACAAGAAATTCAACTTGCCTGTGTACTAAATAATGGAATAAGAGATTTCAAAGTAAGATGAGCAGAAGGCAATTTGGGGACATAAGCTGTCCTAATCGTTTTTGTTTTCCTTAAGACATTCACATAGCTTGCTTGCCTAGAACCTTGTAAGATACCACTTCTATAAATATTAAAATATAAAAATGGAAGCAGAATCCTGAACTATCTGTAGCCACTCCAAACCTAATTTTCCATCTTCACTTTGCTTAGAGTCTGTTACACTAGCCCTTATTGGTGATAATAGTATCAAAAATACTTCATATATTTGTAAACATATTTGTCAAATTGATGCATCTGAAAGTAGCAGATATTGGTCCTAATTATATTACTATTGTTTGAAGTGATTTTAATGGGGAAAAAAGTCTTAGCTACAACACTAAATTTGTATAATTTTTATACTGTCATGTTAAATCCCTATAATGAGATATCACTACATATCCTACCAAGATGTATTTAGGGACTTACAGCTTGTTTTTGACTGAATTGAATATTTGTGTATGCATATAACGCCAGAGATGTTTAAGAATTTACACAAACCAAGAAATGAGTTTTAGAAATATAAACGGGAACAGTTGCTTGCTGTTCTGTAGGCTACTTAAAATTTCTATGCAAGAGGCCTTTAAGAATAGCCTTAAGGGCTTCCCTGGTGGCACAGTGGTTGAGAGTCCGCCTGCCAATGCAGGGGACACGGGTTCCTGCCCTGGTCTGGGAAGATCCCACATGCCGCGGAGCGGCTGGGCCCGTGAGCCATGGCCGCTGAGCCTGTGCATCTGGAGCCTGTGGTCCGCAACAGGAGAGGCCACAACAGTGAGAGGCCCGTGTACCGCAAAAAAAAAAAAAAAAAAAAAAAAGCCTTAAGCACCGGTGCATCTTTACTTTTTTATCTTACCCTGAAGTGTACTACTACCTAAGTCTAGTGTTAGGTACATACACCATGATGAGATGTTTGAAAATGAAGATAATTTAAATATAAATCTGATAGAGATGTCTTTATCACTCTAAATCTCTCTGAATTGACCAGAATGTAACAGCAACATAGGGTTATAGATGCCTAACGGCACCACTTTAGAAGGTAATGTGGAACCACAGCCATTACCCCACCACTTAGAGAACTGTTTCAGCCATTCACAGGGAAGACAGATGGCAGTAAACTTCACAACAACTAAGGACTGACATTGTCCTAGTTAATCTGTACCTGGTGGGAGGTACACAGATCAATGATGACTTTTGTATACTAGTGAAACTTCAATAATTTTCCATTTTAAGTCATAAACTGTTTGAAAAACAGTTGATATGAGCAGCTCTTATCTATGGCAGGTCCAAGTGGTTTGAAATAAATTATCTCTAATTAGACTGGAACAATTCACATGGGAGCAATACATACTGAATTTCTTTAGAAATTTTTAATTATGAAATATTTCAAAAGTGTAGACAAATGTATAGCTGACATCCATGTGGTCATAACCCATATTTACCAGATGTTACTTTGTATCTGCTATGATCTGAATGTTTGTGTTGCCCCCAAATTCATATGTTGAAGTCCTAATCCCCAAATATGATGGTATTGGAAGATGGGGCCTTTGGGAGATTTTTAGGTCATGAGGAGGTGAAGCCCTCATAAATGGGACTAATGTTCTTAAAAAAGAGACTCTACAGAAATCCCTTTCCCTTTCCAACACGTAAGGATATAGTGAAAAGGTGCTGTCTCTGAACCAGGAAGTGGGTCTCTACCAGAACAGAACCATGTTGGAGATTTGATCTTGGACTTCCAGCCTCCTGAGCTGTGAGAAATAAGTTTCTATTGTTTCTAAGCTATCCGGTCTGTGGTATTTTGTGATAGCAGCCCAAATGGACTAAGACAATATCCATTAAAAAAAAAAAAAAAAAGATGCAGATACATCTAAATCACCTATCTCGTATTTCTCTTTTCCTCCATATTTTCCCACCAGAGATTATCTTTATTCTGTGGCTGCTGTGACTCATCCCCAAGCATGCCTTTATACTTTTAAAACACAGGTATAAAGCTATAAATGATAAAAATAATTGTTTTAGACATTTTTCCATTTTATATGAATGGTATACCATACATATTCTTTTGTAATCTGCTAATTTTTTTTTTTTTTTTTTTTTTGCTGTACGCGGGCCTCTCACTGTTGTGGCCTCTCCCGTTGCGGAGCACAGGCTCCGGACGCACAGGCTCAGCGGCCATGGCTCACGGGCCCAGCCGCTCCGCGGCATGTGGGATCTTCCCAGACCGGGGCACGAACCCGTGTCCCCTGCACCGGCAGGCGGACCCTCAACCACTGCGCCACCAGGGAAGCCCTGTAATCTGCTAATTTAACTGAACTTTGTTTTTGAGATTTATCTGTTTTAATGTGTGTAGATTAGTTCATTCATTTTAATGTGTATATTATTCCATCATATGCAAAAAACACTTGATTTCTCTATTTTCTTATTGAAGGACATTATTAATGATTTCCATTTTATAAAAAATGTGATACATGCAGCCTGTGCACATGTATAAGGAGTACTATAGTACATTTATCTTAAACTGAGATTGTTGGATCAAAAGGTGTACATTTTGCAAGTTTAATGAATTCTGTCCCAGGATATAGAAAGCAAGAAGGAGCAACAATCCCAACATTTCAAGGAAAAATAGCCAGAATAACTTTAATATTATTACAACTTTTTAAAAAAACATTCATTGAATGCATGGCAAATAACTAGCCCAAGATATAAAGAGAGACAGTACCCACAGAGAAAGAGCAGATATGAGCACTCACTCACCTGTCTGAACATCCAACTTTCCACAAAAAATTGAAACATGTAAGAAGGCAGGAAAAACTCAAAAGGGACAAAACAATAATTAGGATCAAACTCACATATGACACAGATGTTGGAACTATCTGACAAGGAATTTTACATAACTATGATTTATATATTAAAGATGCTAGTGAAAAACATGGAAAACATGCAAGGTCAGATGGATAATTTCAGCACGGAGACAAAATTATAAAAACAAATCAAATTGAAATGTAGAAATGAGAAACACAGTAATAGAGATGAAGAATTTCTTTAAAAGACACATCAGTAAATCTGGCACAGTAAAAGGATCAGTGAACTTGAAGGTAGGGCAATAGAAATGATCCAAACTGAAACACAAAGAGAAAAACAAAAGAGAGATAGGGAGAGAGAGAAACAGAACCAGAAATTTCAAGAGCTATGGGATGATATTAAACATTCTAACATAAGTAAAATTGGTATCCCAGAATCCCAGAAGGAGATAAGAAAGAAAATGTGCAGAAGAAGTGTTTGAAGAAATAATGAGCAAAATGTTCCAAAATTAATGACAGACACTAAATCACAGATCCAGAAATTCAGAGACCATCACAGTGTCATTTTTCTCTACTCAAATTTAGTGTTGTACTATAATCTAGCCAGTGCAATAAACTGAGAAAAATAAATTAAAAGCATAGAGATCCAAAAAGAAGAAAATAAAACTCTATTTGCAGTAATATGATTGTCTGTTTGGAAAATCTCAGAGAATCTACAAAAAAGCTCTCAGATTTAATAAATGAACTATCCAGGTTAATAAAGGAGCTTTCAGGCTACAAAGTTAATACTCCAAAATCAATGGTATTGCTGCTATACATTAAGTAAACAGTTATGATATACAGTTATAAAAACAGTACTGTCTGGTAGCACCAACCAATTTAACATGTGGATATAACTCTAAAGGAAAAATATTGTGTCTGTAAGGTGAAAACTATGAAATATTGACAGGAGAAATAATAATTATAATAATTTTAAAAACATATAAATGGAAAGATATATCCTGTTCATGGATTAGAAGACTCAATATTGTTAAGATGTCAATTCCCCTCAATTTGATTGATGAATCCAACTAAATCCCAGTCAAAATCCCAGCAAACTTTTTGTAGATATTGATAAGCTGATACTGAAATGTATCCTTTCTCCAAACATCTGGTGATTTTCGGATAACTTTTAAAATGTAAGGATTAGGCTCTAAAAAGTTCACTGAAACCTCTGTGTGTTTTGATGACGTATGTCTATTAGTGGCTTCACCTGTGGATGACAGGGCAGTGCCTCCGCATTTTGTTGGGGACCTAAATGCCAGTATTTGTTGAGTTTTTCTCTGGGATGTTCAATTTCTCTTGTAAACAAAAAAAAAATCAGTTTCTGATTTAGTATTTGCTGATAAATGGTAGGCTGTCAAAATTCTATTCAAATGAGCTGGGAAATAAAATTGGTTGGAGTGGGAAATGTAATTTTTAGTGGGTA
Source organism: Hyperoodon ampullatus (assembly GCF_949752795.1). Classification (NCBI taxonomy): domain Eukaryota; kingdom Metazoa; phylum Chordata; class Mammalia; order Artiodactyla; family Ziphiidae; genus Hyperoodon; species Hyperoodon ampullatus. The sequence goes on from NC_136921.1 coordinate 70,231,531, forward strand.
AATTTTTACTTAATCTCTTGTTTTTATTCCAATGCCTCACTGCCACTTTCAATTGACTATTTTCTCTTAACATGTTGCTTCTGTAGTTCAATTTTTCCAGGAAAACCTTCTGGTTTCCTCATAGAGAGGAATATACACATGATTGTTAGGGAAGCAGAGGAGAACTTGGCTTTATCTCCATTTTATGCCTTACATTTGTCACTGTGCTTTTATCCCATCTTTCATATCCTTCAGAAGTAAATGGTGCTTCTACCCTGAGCCTTATAAAGGTTTTTAGTTGGTGAATTACTATGCTCTGTATAGGCATCTCTGTACTAGTATTGAGGCTTAAACTCTTTTTACTCATGTCAGTAACCATTCCTTTGTCCACTTTCTATCTTGCAAATATTTATGAACATCTTTCATTGACTATTGATTTCTTTTCTATTGATATCTGCTTACTGTCATTTTAGTAGAGTTGCATAAGACAGCAGAGATAAATGAACATTTTAACTGAAGCCATTTAATTTTATATCTGAGGTTGATATGATTTTCTTATGATTATTGGTCATTCTGTTTTCCTCTTGTGAATTGTCAGCTTTTGCCCATTTTTTTGTGGTATGTGTGTGTGTGTGTGTGTGTGTGTGTGTGTGTGTTATTGTTTGTAGGCAATCTTTACTTCCTGGGAGGTAAAAATAATTGGAACATGAACGAAAGTTGGTTCAGTAAGACACACAAACATGATGTTCCTTTGATTAAGAAAATCAAAATATATTAACCACAAGACTTTTTCATCATAAAAAAGAGGGAACTCCCTGGAGACTCAGTTAGGACTTGGAGCTTTCACTGCCATGGGCGCAGGTTCAATCGCTTGTTGGTGAACTATGATCCTGCAAGCTGTGTGGCATCGCAAAAAAAAAAAAAAAAAAAAAAAGAAAGACTTATAAAGCTTCTACTATATATTACACACTCTGCTAAGTGGAAATTGCAAAACTGAGTTTTATTTTTCTCAAAGTACAAGATTTAATTTCTGTAACTCCTTAGGTGCACTCAGCCCCATCTGCCCACCTGACCTCAGTTGTTCGACTTGCTTCTGACCTGAGCATCACTATATACAAATTTGATTGGGGTAGCATTTAATCTGTAGAACACTTTGTAGGAAATTTACTTCTTTACAAAATTGTATTTTTCAAAAAATGAATATTTGCCCTATAACCACTTTTAAGTGAGCAGTTTAGTGGCATTAAGTGCCTTCACATTTTTATGCAAGTATTCTTATCATCCACCTCCAGAACTCTTTTATCTTCCCAACTGAAACTCCATAGCTATTAAACACTAACTCCCCATTTCCCCCTGTCCCCAGCCCCTGGCAGTCATAATTCAATTTTCTGTCTCTATGAATTTGACTACTCTATGTATTTCATGTAAGGGGAATCCTGCAGTTCTGGCTCTTTTGTGACTGGCTTATTTCACTTAAGATAATGTCGTCAAGGTTAATATATGATGTGGCATAGGTTATGTCAGAATTTCCTTCCTTTTTAAGGCTGAATAATATTAGATTGCATGTATATACCATATCTTGTTTATTCATTAATCTGTCAATGGACACTTGGTTTGCTTTCTCCTTTTAGCTATTGTGAATAATGTTGCTGTGGATGTAGGTATACAAATATCTGTCTGAGAATCTGTTTTCAATTGTTTTGGAAGTGGAACTGCTTTCGATTGTTTTGGAAGTGGAATTGCTGGATCATGTGGTAATTCTATTTTTAAATTTTTGAAAAATTGCCATACTATTTTCCATAGCAGGTGCACCATTTTACATTCCCACTAACAGTGTACAGGGGTTCCAATATCTCCACATTCTATCTAACACTTGTTATTTTCTGTGTTTTTGATAATAGCCATCCTAGTGGGTATGAAGTGTTATTTCATTGTGGTTTTGACTGGCATCTCCCTAATGATTAGCAATGTGGGTCCCCTTTTCATGTGCTTAGTAACTATTGGTGTATCTTCTTTGGAGAAGTGTCTGTTCAAGTCTTTTGCCCATTTTTAAATTGAGTTGTGGTTTTTTTGTTTGTTTGTTTTTGCTTTTGTTGAGTTGTAGGAGTACTCTATTCTGGATAATAACCCCTTACCACATACATGATTTGAAAATATTTTCTCCCATTTTGTGGGTTAACTTTTCACTCTGTTGATAGTGTCGTTTTTTGTTTTTTTTTTGCGGTACGCGGGCCTCTCACTGTTGTGGCCTCTCCCGCCACGGAGCACAGGCTCTGGACGTGCAGGCTCAGCGGCCATGGCTCACGGGCCCAGCTGCTCCGCGGCATGTGGGATCTTCCCAGACTGGGGCACGAACCCGTGTCCCCTGCATCGGCAGGCAGACTCTCAACCAATGTGCCACCAGGGAAGCCCTGATAGTGTCTTTTGATGTATAAAAGTTTTAAATTTTAATGTAGTCCAGTGTATCTGTTTTCCTTTTGGTTGCTTATGCTTTTCATGTTATAGCCAGGAAATCATTGTCAAATCTAATATCATAAAGCTTTTCCACTAGTTTACTTCTAAGAGTTTTATAGTTCTGGGTCTTAATTTAGGTCTCTGATTCATTTTGAGTTAATTTTTGTACATGGTGTAGAGTTAGGGTTCAATTTCATTCTTTTGCATGAGAATATCCAGTTTCCCTAATATCATTTGTTAAAAATTTCATTGATTTTTGAAAAATTTTGACAGCATATATTCAAATATTCCTTCTGTTATATACTCTCCTGCCTATTTTTCTTTTAGAACTTTTAACAATATACAATACATCTCTTACTCTTTTATGATTTTCATTCCCTTTTTCTCTCTGTGATTTAATCTGGTATTTTACACTGATTTAAGGTCTAGTTCATAATTATCTTTGTTGTGTCCAATCTAATAAACCCATCTATTAAACTCTTAATTTTTCTTATGGTATCTTTTAGTTTTTATGCCTTAAGAGAATGAACCCTGTGGACTGACTAATGGATATCAGTTAAGTTTTACCAACCAGTGATATTCATACAGAAGATTAAAGGAAGAGAGGAGAGTGAAGGCAGGTTATTTTTAACCCTGGTCACCTCCCTCCATCCCTGGGGGTTGTCTGTTTTCCTGCAGGATCAGGTTCTACCAGGAAGCTCTCTATCTTGAATTTCTCTCTCTAAAGTCCAGTGATGGTTCTTCCTTTACTTCTTCGGGCTTAAAGGGGATAATGTGCCCTGCTAGTACCAGATCTCAGACAGTGCACTAACTTTAGTGTTTTCCTTATATCCTATGCTTAGCTTTGTAAGTAGTCCTCTCATTCAACACTCCTCAAATCATTCAATTTGGGTGCACCATCTTTTTCTAACTGGGACCTTGACTATAGTGGACTTTATATATAGAAAGTCTTGGTTTATCAATATTTTATTGACTGGATTTTTGTCATACTTTAGAAAGCCATTTTCATACAAATATTCTATAAATAAAGTATCCCATGTTTTACTTTTATGGCTTCAAATTTTATATTCCAATCTATTATCCATCTGATATTTATTGTACTATTAGAAATGAGGTATGTCTCATTTTTTCCTATAATTTTGTGACTATTCTTACTTGTTTATTTATGTTTGACTTTTAAAATCTGCTTATTAAGTTAAAAAATACATTACTGGTATTTTTACTGAACAAATATAAAATTTATAGATTAATTTAGGGATAAGTAACATCTTTATAGGTCCACTTAGTCATGAGTGTGCATACCACTCTTCTTTCTATTTGTTCGAGTCTTCATTTGTATATCTCACTAGCTTTTCAGAGTTTTCTTTGCAGAGATTGTTTACAATTCTTGTTACTCTAGGTGTTTTATCAAAGTTGTTATTGTAAACGTTGTCTTCTTTCATTATAACTTGTAGTAGATTTTTGTTTGTGCATATAAAGCCTAGTGATTCTCGGTAAGACTATTTTAGTTTTGAACCCAGCCACTTTACTGAGTTTTCTTTATGTTTGTAATAGTTATAAATTTTCTGAGTTTTTCTTTAACCAGTCTTTGGTAATAGAAATATAGAAGAAGCACTCAGACTGTGTGTTCTATAAAAGCTTCAAATGGGATGTGTTCCTTAGCTGAGTCCCCAGTTCAAGTGGGATTTTGATAGTTGTCAGTAAAGGTGAGAGGAATGTAAGAGAAATGGTCTAGATTAAGGAAAGAATGTATCATAATAGAAGATACAATGCATATCATTAACTTGAGGACATCATTATCATGGGGCAATGGGCTACGAAATGGAGAGATGTGAGACATGAAGAGGATGAGAAGGGTTGAGTTCATCTAGGACCTTACAAGGACGGAGGTCAGGATTTATGCTGAGAACAAGCAACGGAAGGATTTTAGCATCAGAGGAACTAGGAAGACTCTGCCAAAGTGGAGAATGGTTGTTTGTTTGTTTTTGGTTTGTTAAGATGGCTGGTACAGTGTGTTTTAATAAAATGGGAGGTAAGTTTTGTGATATAAATAAAGAGGAATGCATGGGTCAAGTACATATTAATGAGATAAAATCTGTGAGAGTTGATGACTAACTGGCAGGGAGAGGAAAGGAAAGGGAGAGGTTAAGGACTCTGACTGGAACAGTGGCTGGAGAAGAAGGAAAGGATTTGTGAGAGGAAGAGGATGAGTTTGAGAGGATGAGTGAAGTTGCATTTGAGAAGCCTGCAGAACATTACGTGTTAATTTACTAAATATATCTATGTGTTAGATACACTTATTCATTTATTTATTTAACAAATATTGACTAAATGCTCTCTCCGTGTCAGACGCTTTCTTCCTGGCAGGACCATATATTAGGATATGCCCCCTTCCTTTTTGTAACAACCAATAGAGGATAGGAAGTGTGAACATACTTGTAATTTTATATCCAAACACTCTATGTTCAAAAAGCAAGAAAAGTGACTATCATGGCTGAATTATGACCTCCCAAAATCATATGTTGAAGTCCCAATCCTCAGTACCTCAGAATGTAAGGATATTTGAAGACCTTTAAAAATGTGATGAAGTTAAAATGAGGCTGTTAGTGTAGATCTAATCCAGTATATCTAGTGTCCTTGTAAAAAGAGGAAGAGCCACCAGAAATGCTCATGAACAGAGGGACAGCTACATGAAGAGGCAACAAGAGGGCAAACATCTGGAAGCCAAGGAGAGTGGCCTCGGTGGAATCCAGCACTGCTGGCACCTTGATCTTGGACTCCAACCTCCTGATGTGGGAGAAAATAAATTTCTGTTATTTATGCCATCTAGCCTGTGGTATTTTGTTATGGCAGCCCTAGAAAAGAAATACAGTAACTGATAATTACAACATATATTCACATGCACACAGAGCAAATAAATTAATGACAGATCAAGAACCAGATAAAGAAGATGAACATGAATTATATTTTCTTTTTTTCCAATTTTATTAAGGAATAATTGACATATATATATATTTAAAATGTGCAATGTGTTGATTGACATACATATACATTGTGGAATGATTTCCAAGATCAAGATAATTAACACATCCATCACCTCACATACTTAACGTGTTTGTGTGTGTGTGTGTGTGTGCATGCTAAGAACACTTAAGATCTACTCTCAGGGACTTTCAAGTATACAATACTTGAAATAATACATTTTTCTTAAACATTTTTCAGAGTAACTAAATATTTAAATTAATATTAAATTGGACTGTATTCTTTCTGCAAGGAGTATAATTTATTAATAGAACTTGTAAATGTTTGAATCACTTATTTTATTATCTTTGCTATTTTCTTTGGTGACAAATGAATTTTGTATTATTGTTTAGAGCCTCAGAGTGATTCAATCCAAGGATAAAGTATATAAATTAAAATGTTTCTTATTCTGTGATATGGAGTTATTAGGTGTTATGCTTCAGTGTGTTGACCTTTTGTTTATAAGCTAATTTTTGAAGCATTATTCTTTTTTTTTTTTTGCGGTACGCGGGCCTCTCACTGGCAGGCAGACTCTCAACCACTGCGCCACCAGGGAAGTCCTGAAGCATTATTCTTAATGTATTATACAGAAGCAATGTTTTCAGAAGGGTAAATAACAGAGTTAATAACATTGTATTTTTTTGAGTAAATGCCAGTTCTTCAGCCTTTAACAAATTGTTGGTAGGAAATAAACTCATACTTCAGTGTTTCTGGAACACATAGTTTGTGACATCAATATGAAAACAATAGCTGTGAAGAGAAAATAAATCTTTTGCAGGCATAATTTGCTCAAATTCTTTGGACTGAGAAAGCTGGATCAATGATGGCCAAGTAGTCAAAGAGGAGGGTAGTTTGTGAAGGCCACTTAAATTCAAGGTACTTTATTCCCAATCACTGCCTCTCTGCTAGAGTGTACACAAGTTTTCCAACAGTGTTCACCTTTAAATGTTTCTAAAGACCAAGATTTAAGCGATATTTTTTCCCATTGGTGGATTTACTTTTAAAAGAAGTATCACTTAGATTATGTTTCAAAAGCATATGATTTCTACTTTCAGTGCTGGAAAAATATGATGAAGTCTCATTTGCAGAGATGAGACAGGCTTCTGTGACCCTGGGCCTCTGATTTGGGTAATTCATTAGTTTAGAAGCCAAGTGGAACTGGCTTAAACAATAG